>NC_050573.1:133891977-134521977 GCF_011100635.1 Trichosurus vulpecula | reverse complement strand
ATGTATTCTTCATTCAACAAGAAATGAATTCAGAGTTACCAACCAAGGAGAAGATTCAGGTATGAACCAATACTAAAAAAATTTAAAATTCATATCATTTCTCCCCATCCTCTACCCTCCATGCCATGCCTGGAACTAACTTCAGGAATCCACAGAATCTGTTGTTTCATCAGTGTGGACTGACTCTCCCGACACAATCTCAACTTTGCACGTTGGTATAAAGGTATCAAACATGCAGCCCACAACACTCCTGAGTGCAGTCCCAACCACATTACAATGTAGTTAGGAAATATTTAACAAAATAAAAACTAATAAAACAGATGACATGAATTTATAGTTTTCTAAGGGATGTATGGTTTAGTGGCCCCATTTCTACCTGCCACTGCCTTAAGGAGATAGTGTCATGAGTTGCTGGGGTTCAGAAATTCATAACTTTATGGCTGGTCTTGCAGTGATGAGCCTCTCTGAACTTAGCTAAGCTGGTCCTTGGTTAACAGTCTCATTGTCTTTCACTAGCTGGTATTCAAAGCCTTACCATATTATTAGTGAAACAGAGGTGATTCCATTGCTCTGGACTTTACTCTGATTCTATGGGAAAAGCCATGTATATTGGCCTATTGTTGAGGAAATCTAGTAATTCCAGCAGTCAGCAGGCACTTAATTAATGTTAATTGATTGATTGAACTCTTTATTGATCCCAGTAACTGAGAGTTGTGTCAAATAGAGTGGGCCATTAAGTGTCAAGTAAAGAAAAACTCTCCTGGAATGATTTCTCCATATCCCCTCCTCCCAGCACACCCTTGATTGGCTCTTCTTTGGACTTCCAACAAGAAAAAAAGCACACTTGTTACACTACTATCATCTAGGAACTCAGCTTAGATAGACTACTCAGAGTAGGATTTTAATGAAGTCCTCAGGTACCAAATAAGATTGTTTTTATTTCACCTTACAACTTTTTGACAAAGTACTTTAAAAACAAAGGTTAATTACCTCCATTTTTACCTAGGCAATCCGAGATACAGAAAGTGAATCACAGAAAGTGGTAAAGTCGATTCTAGAACCAAAGTTTGCCAATGCTCAAATCTAGACCCTTTTTTAGAAATATGGGACCCATAACATTATACTCTAGTACTCTAGTTTGTTATTGTTGGTGGTGGTGGTGGGGTGTGTGTGTGTGTGTGTGTGTGTACACATAATATTTGTTCATGGGAAATGGAAAGTTATCCAGATTCTTGGGTATGTCTAGGTCTAAACAGCTTGATGTGTTCAAGTATATTGCTGTCAATCAGTTAATGATTAAGCACTTATTATGCAACAGACAGACACTGTTAAGTTAAGGATGCAGAGAAAATAAAAGACAGTCTTTGCTCTCAAGCAGCAAAGGGGAGAACACATGAAAACAAATATACACGAACTAAGTAAAGGACAAATTGGAAGTAATCAACAGAGGGGAAACACTAGAGCTAAGGCAGATAAGGAAAGGTTTCCTGTAGAAGGTGAGATTTTAACTGAGACTTAGAGGAAGCCAGGAGGTAAACATGATGAAATTTCCAGGTATAGAAGACAGCTAGTTACGATGTCAAAGTTTTAAAATGGAGTGTCATGTGTGAAGAATAGCAGGGAGACCAGTGGCACTGGATCACAGAGTTTTGTTTTATTTGGGGAGGTGGGGGTTAATAAGGTATAAAGGTATAAACATGTAAGGTATAAGAAGGTAGAAAAAATATATAAGATATAAGAAGACTGAAAGGGTGGGGCATATTATAAATACCAGAAGGTCTTATATTTGATCATGGAGGTGACAGGAAGCCAATGGATCTTAATGAATGATGGAGGTGAGGGTGGTGGTGGGGTAGTGACATGGTCAGGTCTATGCTTTAGGAACATTGATTTGGCAGCTGAGTGGAGGCTGAAAGCTAACCACTGAAAAGAGACCTGAGGCAAGGAGACCAACCCAGTGGTGGGATTCAGCAGGTTCACACCAGTTCAGCAGAATCGATACCTAATTTTATGTTGAGTTCAGGGAATTGGTTGTTAAAATGTTCTCTCTCTAGTGGGCACCTGGGCAGCCACCCAATGTGGAAATCACAAATATATATTCCACCCCCCCCCCAAAGGTGTTGCTGTGTCCCTGTCCGAGAATGAGATCTGGGATGGAGGCACAGAGGAAAGAGGGAATGCAGTAATGAGGTGCCAGCAGGAGATGGAAGGAGGAAGAGAAGGGGAGAGCCAGGCCCAGGATGGGAGGGCTGGCTACACTCCCAGCAGAAGCTGCTGCCACTGCGGGTGGGGGAGAAGGACTCAGGGAGCTCATAGCAGCAGCAGCAGAGGCTGCTGCGGGCTTAGACCCTTCCCCCTCCCCCGAGCCCTCCCTCTCCATCTGTTTGTGAATGAATCACCCGCCAAGCCACGCCTCCAGGGGCCAGCAGAGAAGCTAGAGGCCTGGGACCCTATCTCTTAGTGTAAAGGCAAGAAAAAGCCAGCAGTTACTTTGGGCTTCCTCCCAGGGCCTTCTGCCTCCTGCCTGCTTGCCACTCCTACTGTACCTAGCACCAGAAGGCAGAAGGTGCTGATGGTGGAAGCCACCCAACACATGGCCTCCACTGCCCCACCCCTCCCGCCACCACCCCTGACCACCATCACTCTCTGGCACAACTGGCCTGGTTCTTACCAACCCGCTCCCTCTGCCAGCACCCTCTCCCCTTCTTGTAATCAACCTGCCTCTTTCTCCCTGGGCCTGACCCCTGACCAGAGCTGGTCCCAACTGATCCTGATGACTGAGGGACCCTTGTGTCATGGAAATCAAGGACGCCAAAGGCTCAGAGGGAGTGTTCCATGGGGGGAAAGAGGAGGGGGGCGGGGAGAAACGTGCTAAAAAGTCGGTTTGTCCTTGGTGCCTCGGAGTTGGCCTTTTAGTGCAACCAAAGCTTTTCAAGAGAAACACTGACTTTTTCCCTAGCCCTGAGTTCACCTTAGTCCTGATGTCTCCAGGTCTCAGGATGGTGTTGGCTGACTCCTGGGAGAAGTGGGGCTGTGAGTCCGTGGGTACAACAATCCCTTGTATACAACCCAACACAGACCATTTTTCTGAGCTGGTCCAGTGCCTTATCACAAACACACTCACTCACACACACAAACACACACATTCATACACATTTACCAGCTTCACTCACATACTTATACACATTTATATACACTCACAAATACACATCCACACACAGTCACAGACTCATATAGATTTATGTATGTTCACTTACACACTCATACACATTCACACATATTCACACATAGACAAGCTCACACACACACTATACATGTTCTCATGCACACACACACACACACACACACACACACACACACTCATACATATTCACCATCATTCACTCAACTATCATTAGGGCGGAGAACCAGTTGTTAATTTATTTGAATCCCACCACTGGACCAACCCGACAATTACTGCAAGAATTTAGGTAGGAGGTGATATGGACCCGAATCAGAGTGGCGAGGCAGTATCATAGTATAGAAGAGGGACATGTAAAAAAAAGTCACATAGGTAGATTCAACAAAACTTGGCAACAGATTGGATATAACGGATAAGAGTAAGGAGTAACCTAGGTTATGCGTCTGAGTGAATGGGAAGATGGTTATACCCTTCACTGTAATAGGGAAGTTAGGAAGTGGGAGGTTTGTGGGAAAATATAATGAGTTCAATTTTGGATGTGTAGAAAATGTTCTAAATCTTGGTGCTTTTTGTGACCAAGCCTTTCAATGACTTCCTGTTTTCCAGATGAAGCCTCTTGATGATTCAGGCTTAATTAATCTTTTTGGTTCCCCTTAGTTTCCCACTATCTTAGCTCCTCTGATTTCAGCTTATTTTACCAAATAATTAAATTCTGCATGTGAGAAGGTTAGAATGTTAATTACAAGATATTTTAAGCTCAGTAAACATTTATATTCAATAAAACTTTAATTCCCTTTTTTTTCTTCTTTCCCTTTTAAACGACCTCTCTCTTTTTGCTCTTAGTTTGTGGAGAAGGATATGCATGGTCTCCATCAGTCTTAAATATATCTGTGGGTGACACAGTAATATGGCGGTGGCAAGCTCAGCCTTTCATCAGAGGAATAGGCTATCGTGTCTTCTCTGTTTCTAGTCCTGGAAGTGTGATTTATGATGGCAAAGGCTTCACTAGTGGAAACCAAACAACCACATCAGGTATGTTTCTTTCCTGTTCAATTTGTATTATGTAACTTTTCCTTGAATGTAAAAAGAAATCAATTTTGTTTAAATTGTGTGACACAGTGACAGAAATTTTGGATTTAGAGCCAGAGGGACTGAGTTCAAATTTTCGCTCTGACACACCCACAGGATGCTTAATTTCTCTGAATTTGTCTTTTCATCAGTAAAATGCGGGGAGTGGACTGGGAAACCTCTTAATCTATGACCTTATGATGAATCCTAAATATTTAAGTGCCTTTTCATAGTCCTACAGTCTTAGAAGGGACTTCAGACTTTATCCTCTAAATTGGTGCAGGAACTACCCCTGACAAACATCCCTAACAGGAGCTCACTGTTCAGTGTATCCACCACTGTTAGAAGGTTTCCAGGGCTGTGGTGAGCTCACAGGCTCATAAATCTGCCTGTTTCACTTTTAGACTGTTTTCATTGTTTAAAATATCTTCATTATATGGAACTGAAGTCTACATTGCTAAAACAACTTACTATTCATTGGTCCTAGTTATGTCCTTTAAGATGATACAAAATTAGTCTTAACGCTTTTTCACGACAACCCTTTAAATATTTGAAAACAACTATTTTGCGTTTCTGCTACAATGTCTGAGTCTCTCAAACATTTCCCAATGAGGACAGGGTAGTTCTGAAAGGATTTCATAGATAGACAGTCTATGCTATGTGTGAAGTATTGTACATTCGTACATTTGCGTTGCAGTGAATTACTGCTCCCATCTCCAGGAAGCTACAGAGTTCAACCCCAGTGTCAGGAAACTACCCCTCAGTCATTTATGCTTTGTGTCTGGTTACCTGTACTTAATGCTTCTGGAAAAATGTTGATCTACTTTTTATCTTGTCCGTACTTCATTTTGCTCACTAGCAGGTTTTCCTCCTCTCTGATTCTCAGAGTTGGGAGGATCCTCATAGGCCAGCTAGTTCAACCTGTGCATCAGTGGTGTCAAACTTAAACTCATGGCCAGATATTGGCTTTAAAAACCACATATTAACATTATGTTGTATTTTTTATTTCTTTTGTTAAGTATTTCCCAATTACATTTTAATCTGGGTTCGGTCCTACTAAGTAGTGTCATGGACTGTATGAGGTGGCAAGGTGCGTGTTTAACACCTCTTCCATACATGACCAAGACTTCCCTTTACCTGAAAACATCCAAGCTTTGATTCCTTGAGGGTAGGAACCGCATTTTTGCCTTTCTTTGTATCCATAGTGCTTAGCATAGTACCTGACACAAAGTAAGTGCTTACTAAACACTTGCTTACTGACTACTTCAAGATTCCCAGGGAAGGGGAATCATCTTATTTTGCATTTAAACAGCACTATCAGTTGGGAAGTTTTTCCTTCTATCAATCCCAAATTTACCAATGCAGCATCCAAACAAATCCAATGACCTTTTTTCAATCTTCATTCTCCTCGACCTCTCTGCAGCCTTCGATGCTGTTAATCACTGCCTCTTCTTTAATACTCTTCTCCTTAAGTTTTTGGGACACTATTCTCTCATGGTTTTCCTTGTACCTATCTGACTACTTCCCTCTCTGTCTTCTTTGTTAGATCCCCTTCCAGACCACTCCCTCTATCTATCAGTGTCCTTCAGGGTTCTGTCCTGGGTTCTCTTCTCTTCTGCTGCTATGGTACTTTACTTGGTAATCCCATCAGTTCCCATGGATTTGATTATCATTTCTATGCTGATGATTCTCAAATTTATCTTTCCTTCCCCCATGTCTCTTCCAACCTCCAATCTCACATCTCCAACTGCCTTTGGAACACTTTGAACCAGAAGTCCAATAGATATCTTAAACTCAATATGTCTAAAATAGAACCCATCTTTTCCCCTAAACCCTTCCCACCCACCCCCACCTCCTATCTTCCCTGTTGCTACAGAGGACAACACCATCCTCCCAGTCTCTCAGGCTCACAACCTAGGAGTCATCCTGGATTCCTCACTATCTCTCACCCCCCATATGCAAACTGCTGTCAAGGCCTGTTGATTTCACCTTTGTAACATCTCTCCAATAAGCCCCCCTTTCTCCTCTGACACTGCCACCACCCTGGTACAAGCCTTCATTACCTCACACATGGATTATTGCAATGGCCTGCCAGTGGTTCTGCCTGCTTCAAGATTCTCCCCATTCTCCATTCAGCCACTAAAATGATTTTTCTTAAACTGGGGTCTGATCATGTCTCTCCCCTATTCAATAAACTCCAGTGGCTTCCTATTGCCTTCAGGAGCTCTGTTTGGCATTCAAAGCCCTTCATGACCTAACCCCCTCCTCCCTTTCCAGTTTTCTTACACTTTACTCCCTGATGTGTAGTCTTCGATCCAGTGACATTAGCCTCCTGGCTATTCCTCAAACAAGATAATCTATTTCTCAGTTCTGGGATGGAGGGCTGGTAACTAGGACTCAAGTTACTATATTTCCTTTACGTGGAGACCAGGGTTCTGTGTCCAAATGGGGTTTGACCCCTCTGTCAAGCCCTGGCATTCACTGACTCACTCAGTCATTCTCTCATGTATACTCTCTGAATCCTCTATCCACTCTTTCTCAATCCCCCAATTAAATCTCTCTCCTTTTTCCCTCATCCAAAGGATATATTGTCTCACTATAAACCCTACCTCCATACTTCAGAGTCAATGCTCCTCCTTCCTCCAGGCTAGTTGCTAACCTTCCAACAACCAAGTTTCAGCCCTGAAGCTATTTCCTAAAGCTCTTAAATAGACCCAGTGAATAAATAGAAAGCACACCTTTCCACTCCTTAGCTTCTCCTTTCCTATTCCTTCTCCTAACTTCCTCAGTATCTAACTCAGGGGTGGGGAACTTGCAACCTCTAGGACACATGTGGCCCGGGTACGGCCCTTTGAATTCAAACTTCACAGAAGAAATCACCTTAATAAAAGGATTTGTTCTGTAAAACTTGGATTCAGTCAAAAGGCTATACCCAACGACCTAGAAGGCCACAGGTTCCCCACCTCTGATCTAACTCATGCTGTATTTTCCATGCCTGGGAGAGTAGGACAAGCACAGAGAAACCATCTTCTCCCCTTTTCCACTAAAACTACTAAGTATGAAGGGAAATGAAAAATTAACTTTTACTAAGAAAAATTTAAGTGTTCAGAAAGAGTTAATTCCCCTCCTCAAGTGTCTGACATACAAGCATCATCACCATCGAGAACGAATGGCAAAAACAGACCCTGCCTTCCAGGAGCTCACATTATTACATGGAAGACAACATGCAAACTGTATAGATACAAGATATATACAGAGCTAAGAGTAAGTAATTCAGAAGCAAGGCATTAGCAGTCTGGGTGAGATGAGGTGAGGGCAGGCAGAGAAAGGCCTCTTGCAGAAAAAGGTGAGATTCAGAGTCCAGAAAGAAGCCAGGAAAGCCAGAAAGTGGAGAGGAAGAGGGAAAGCATTCCAGGTATGAGGGATAGCCATTAAAAAGGCATGGCATGGGTAGAGACAGTATAGTTTGTAAGGAATAGCAAGGCCACTGCATTGCAGATACAGTAAGAAGTAAAGTGTTTAGAAGACTACTAGAAAGGTAGGAAGGGACTAGACTGCGAAGAGCTTTAAAAGCCAAACAGATTTATTTATATTTGATACTGGAGATAATAGGGAGCCACTGGAATTTGTTGAGTAGGGAAGGAGGTGAAGGGGAGGAAGAGCCTTCATACAGCCACCTTGTCTTTTGGGAAGCTCGTTTTGGCGGCTTTATAGAGGATGGAATGCAATTGGGAAAGACTTGAGAGACTAACCAGAAGTCTATTGCAATAGTCCAGATGTGAACTGGTAACTAATCAATCAACAATCATTTATTTAGCACTTACCATGTGTCAGGCACTCTGCTAAGGGCTAATGAGGCAAATGCAGAGAATAAAATCTGTACTCGTGGGGTTCTTAGGTTCTAATAAGGAAGACAAGAAATACATATATAAATATATGCAGAATAATTCATATAAAGAGAATAAAGACAAAGAAATACAAAGTAGTCGAATACAAGATAGTTTGAGAGGAATTGCTTAGCTGATTTTGCCCATTTTGCTGAACTTTCAGTTGCCAAATTATCTTTCTCCAATATCAATTAAGCACCTACTATTTGCAGAGTGCTATACTAGATGCAAAGGTAACTTTTTAAAAAACTACAAACTGTTGACTGTCACTGCCATTAAGAAGCTTAAAATAGATTTGGAGAGACAAGATACACATATATAAATAAATTATTTATTTATAGAGCTGCATCAGTACAGTGCAAAGTAAAGATGTGCTGACAAGAAACATGAACACGAATGTGATCAATCATGGAACTCAAGTAGGACATTGTCAAAAAAATAATAAGACTGGGGATTGCAGAAATAGCAAACGTCTAGACATGGACATCAGCATTTCTGGATAGGAAAAGTATAAACAATAGAGAAAATTAGAGAAGAAAGTTTGTGAGGGAAATAATAATCAGCAGTGCTAAATCTATAATCCTGTTATTCAAAGATGGTTAAATGAGATGGGAGGGGAGAGATATGGTGTGAGCCCTTAATTAGGAGTATATTATCTTAGTCTAATAAATTTCAGTACATTTATCATCATTTTTACTTCCCAGGTAATATACAGATGATTGGGATATGGCCTTGATTAAAGATTAGAAGTAATAAATACATTTTCTTATCTCAAAAATCCTTCCAGCTTTATGATGCTAGAACCCAAAGATTTTTTTTTCAGTTTAGCTTTGGATCTAAGAGTTTGTTTTTCATTCATGGAAAATCATTTTAAATTTTGTTTTACTTTCGTATATATATATATATATATATATGAATAAAATTCTGCAAGTTAAAACACACTCTGGGATGACTTTGGTTTTGGTTTCTGCTTTAAAAAAAAAAAGTGGCAGCCAGATGTCTCAGTGGATAGAGTACTGGGCCTGGAGTCGGACTTCCAATCCTGCCTTAGGCACTTAATAGCTGTGCAAGCCTGCACAAGTCACTTAACCTCTGTCTACCTCAGTTTTTTCTTCTGTAAAATGAAGATAATAATCTCAGGATGAAGAGGCTGTTATGAGAATAAAGTGAAATATTTTTAAAATGCTTTATAAAACTTGAAGTGCTATACAAATACTAGTTATTATTTTAAAAATATGGAACTTGTTTATATAGGGGCATAATTTTACTATAAACTTTTTTTTGGCAGGAAGTAGGTCATTTGCTTTCTATACCCTTTTTAGACTGTGCAAATTTTGATGAATAATTAAGAGACCTATGATTTTAGCATTTGAATCTGTATTACAGTGTAGTTTCCCTGTTACATCCAAGTATTTTTTTTTATAATTTTGTTTCTATATCTTCTTATATATGTGGCAGGTTCTTTTTCTTACCAATTTACTTCACCTGGTATATATTATTATAGCAGTGGCTTCATCAATGAAGCACAGTCTATATTTTTGCAAGGAGTAATTAATGTTTTGCCAGCTGAAAATAAATACATTCCATTACATCTGTTCGTTGGTGGGACTGAGGCAACATACGCTCAAGGTAAGAGGAGATAAAATAGTTTATTCTGATGTTTGATGAAAATTCTAGTACTGCTAGATCATTTGGGAGCTCTTTGGATTAGAAGTTAGAAGACTAGCATTCTAGTTATGGCTCCATCATTTACTAGGCCTGTAATCTTGAGCAAGTCACTGATACTCTCAATATCTCAATTTTCTTATGTATCAAGTGAGGATATCAAGTGGAGTGCCCTCTAACCCATCTCTTCCATTACCCTATGGGCTCCTTAAGAGCAGAGGCTATCTTTTGCCTTGCTTTGTGTCCCTAGTGATTAACACAGTACCTGGCATGTAGAAGATATTGAATAAATGCCTATGGACTATGGACTGACTGATGAGTCATAGTCTATTTATGCCATCAGGAAGAATAGGAAATATAATGTGAAAACATTTAAAACTTCTGTAAAGCCCTACATGAATCTAAGTTATTGGTATTACTGCTGTTAAGGTTTTTCCCGTGAGTAGAACTGACTCTGAATGAAACTTTGAAACTTTAAATTAGGCTAATTTTCTTTCATTGCCTGTGTCTCCTACTGCTTTTCCTCTCCAGTGGGGACTCATTTAAAATACTAATGAGAAAGGACGCAAGTAGAATGTAAAGCAACCAAAGCTATGACTGCGTAATAAATAATTTGTGTCACATATCTTAAAATTTCCCATTAGATTATTGGAGAAAATAATTGCCTTGAAGATCCATACACACACACACACACACACACATGCATATATACACACATATACACACACACATACACACACACACATATACACACACACACACACAGAGCATCTTAATAATCTTAGTGTAGTTTTAAGCTTTAACTGCTTTCAGTTTTTATAGATCAAGATCCTAAAGCTAAGAGATTAGGTCACTCAACTAATTAGTGGGTGAGGTGGAATTTGAATTCAGGCCTTCCTGATCCCTAAATCTAGGACTTTAAATTTTAACAGCTTAAAACTGCATTCAGACTTTTGGGACATCCTGTATTTTAAATGCTTCTTATAATAGCTTTTGTATTTTTTAAAAAATCAAATTAATCATGTCCCTTCCTCTGCCTAGTACTGAGTCTAGTACAAGCAACTTTTTTCTTAATTTTTCAAAGCCTTTTTTGATTGTCGCATCATAGTCAAAATTATACTTTTGAGGGTATAGAACCATGACCAATTTTTACCATGTATAGTAGGCTATAAACAATAATTCTATAGTGTGCATATGCATTAGTGAAAACCTTTGACTCAAAAGTTTTCCCCAATTGTTCTGTTAATTTTACAAAAGTAGCTTAACCAATGATAAGTGAAGCAACTAGCCAGTATATAGATAAAGTGCTGGACTTCGGGATCAGGAAGAGCTGAGTTCAAATCTCACCTTACCCACTTATTAGCTGTGTGACTCAACTTCTCTTAACCTCAGTTTCTTCATCTATAAAATGGGGACAATATTTTTTGAGATGATGCAGTGGATAGAGTCATGGACTAGAATTCAGAAAGACCTGAGTTCAGATTCTACTTTAGGTACTTTTTAACTTCTTTCACCTTCAATTTCTTCATATATAAAATGGGGATCAAAATAACACCTACCTCATGGGGCTGTTGTGAGAACTAAAAATGATAACAAATGCAGTGCTTTGCAAACCTCAAAGTGTTATGTAAATGCCACTGCTATCGTTGTATTAGGTGCCCTTTAATTAAATAGATTATTCACATTTGCCAGGGCATTGTTACCGTCCTCAATTTAATGCAGGCTGACAACACTTCTTACTTTAGAATAATCATCTGTAACTTACACGTAACTCTTTTTTGTACCAAGGAGTACCTAATGAATCAAGCACGAGAATCTCAGCAGCAGATTGTATAGCAGAGGAGCCCTCATATATCAAGAATAATACTGGAGTTAAAAATCCCAATGGAATTTTCTTTGAGCTTTCAAGCTGTTACTCACCATCCATAAATAGCATTAGCCCATCCTTCGGCACGGTAAATGAAGTGATAACAATAACTGGACATCACTTTAGCAAGCTTGGATATGCTAATAAGGTAGGAACTACTTTCTGTACATACAATGTAAAGTCTTCAAAGTAATAATATAATAGTTTTTGGTTCTAAGCCTTGTAACTTTGTGTCACAGTTTTAAAAGTGCTGATATAAATAATAAATAGCAGCAATATTATTTTTACTATTGTATAATAATTATACTTCATGAATTTAAAGTGTTTGAAAATAATTAGAAATTTTTTCCAATTTAATTCATCATTCATCAAGAGACTTAATTGTCCATATATGCAAACTGTTGCTGATGTCATTTCACAATTAATATGCTTTCAGGTTACCATTGGTGGCTATCCCTGTGTAATAGAAGAAAGTTCTGAAAATGTCATCATGTGTCATATTGACCCTCAAAACTCGATGGCTGTTGGGGTTGGGGAACTTGTCACGTTAATTGTGCACAACCTGGGTACAGCCATAAACACCTTGACCAAAGAATTAGAGAGACGGTTTGTTCTTTTGCCCCATGTTGACACAGTGACTCCAAATGTTGGATCTACCAATGGGATGACAAGAGTGATCATTAAAGGGTCAGGATTTGCTGCTTCTTCTGCTCATATCAAAGCTGTCATCGGAGGTTTTCCATGCACCATTTTGTCAGTAAATTACACCGTGATTGAGTGTGAGACATCCCCTGCTCCTGAACAGTGTATGGACATAGATCTTCAAATACATGATATCCCTGCCCACTGCCAAGGAAACTGTAACTTTTCTTACTTGGACAACATCACACCCTTTGTAACAGGAGTCTTTCCAAACACATTGCAAAATGTGTCTACAGAGTTTCTGATAGAAGGACAAGGATTTGGGGAATGTCTGGAGGATGTTCTTGTTTATATTGGAGACAGACAGTTCAGAGCAGTAGATGTTAATGACACAAGCATTGCTGTGGTTGTGAATGCAATCCCAGCTGGTTATTATCCCCTTAGAGTTATAGTGATGACTAAAGGCCTGGCTGCTGGAAATTTTACTGTGCATAGCCCCCTAGTAGCATCTTTATTGCCAACTTCCGGAAGTATTCAGGGTGGTACTACTTTGATTATTACAGGAAATGGGTTCTCTCCAGGCAACACAACAGTAATAATTGGGGATGATCTATGTAAGATTGTATCTATTACCCCCAGCGAGATACACTGTGACACTCCAGCCAGATCAGCTGCAACTGTCCACGTGAGGATCCTCATGAACTCATTTGCCTCCCCACCATTGTCGTTTACATACTCACTGGATGAAACTCCACTTCTTGAAGGTGTTGTCCCAGACAGAGGTACTTTTTTACTTGCAGTTTTGCTGTGTTGGTGCTAGCTAATCAATGCCATTCAATAATAATGGACTAGAATACAGTTATTTTGTGCAAAAGGTGATGTGAGTACTTTCTTACACATAGTTCCACTGAACAGTGATTGCTGGAATTCTCAAGCTGGAATTTCTGAATTGCTTCTTTGTGTTTCATGGAATTTTTGAAAAATATATTTTTGATATAATTCACAGAATCACAGAATTTGAAATCAGAATGGACCTAACCCTCCAGCTAGACCAACCCATTCCCAAAAAGGAATACTTACTATAACATATCCAATAAGTGGTCCTCTAGTTTTGTTTGACTTCTTCCAATGAGGAGAAACCCACTACCTTGAAAGGCAGCCCATTCTATTTTTGGACAGTTCCAAATGCTGGGCAATTGACATCATGCCTAAATTTTCCTCTCAGCATCTTCTGTCTGTTACTCCTCATTTTGCCTGCTAGGGCTGAACAGATCAGATTTAATGTCCCCACCACATGATAACATTTTTAATACTTCAATGGTTTCATGTCTCTTCTGCCTCTTCTTTTGTACAGACTAAAAATTCCCAGTTCTTCTATCTATCCTCATGTAGTGTGGATTCAAGGATCTTTACCATTCTGATTGTCCTTCTTGGGACATTCTTCAACTTACCAATACGTTTCTTAAACTATAGTATTCAGAACTGAACACAATATTCCAGGTGTGGTTTGATAAGGGAAGAGTATAATGTGAATACAGTCTCATCATTCCTGGAAACTATACCTTTATATACAACTCAAGATCCCTTTTTGTGGTTCTTATATTACAATGTTGACTCATATTAACCTTATAGTACACTAAAACCCTCAGATCATTTTTTTTTCAATCAAACAGCTGTCTAATCTTGCCTTCCCCATCTTTTACTGGTGAAATAGAATTTTTGAACTCTAGTAGAAGACTACCATAGGGCTACCTACTCAAATTGGCCCAAAAACTATTTATAAAAAAAAAAACTTCCATTAACTTCAGTTAGGACTTTCATGTGATAAAGAAGCTTGTGGATGTGGAGGCAGAGAATAAAGCTATGAATGGAATACATAAAACATATTTACTCCTTGGTGCCACATTTTAGAAAGGACATTGATTAGTTGAAGGGTGCCTAGAGATGAGCAAACAGGATGATGAAAGACCTTGTGACCTATGACAATCAGTTAAAAGAGCTAGGAATATTTAGACTGGAGAAGAGAAGATAGAGGGAGACATGACAAGTGTTTTCAGGTATTTAAAGGATTTTAATGGACAAGTGGGTGTAAACTTGTTCTGTTTGTCTTCACTATTCTAGGATGCCTTTATAGTTGTCCCATCATTAATCTAAATATCATGAAAATGGATGAATATGATCAGAATAGTTCTAACAATTCAAGTGAAAGAAAGTGTAGTCAGTCTAAAGACCTGATTTCAATTTAAGTTTTTAGTACTTACATCTTTAGAGTAAAATATCTTATCTACCACCTTGATCTCTGCAATAAATAAATATCTGATTTTTCCTGCAAAAAATCCCTTACAACTTCATATATGTATATATTACATTTGCACATGTATGCATGTATGTATATATGTATGCTTATATGTATCTTCATATTTAATGTATGTATACGTGTGCACATGCCTACATGAATGCATACATATCCAAGCACTTCAATTCACAAATGAGAAAACAAAGGCCCAGGAGGTTAAGTGAATAGCCCAAGTTCACACAGGTGGTAGGCACTAGGGGTAGGATCTGAACCCATATTCTCTCACTCCAGAGACAGATGCTCTTTCCACTGTACCACAGTTATGGAGGGCTTCTAATGGCAAGTGAATTTGTGCATTTATAATGCATATTTGAGTTATATTTTTGATACAATTAAAGATAAAGATTCATTAATTTAATCACTCTTAAGTAGAGAGCTACTAATACATAAGATGATTCCAGATCATTTATCTTATGAATTGTGAATGATTATTTGATCAAATGAATGATCATTTATCTTATGAACATTTGCATGCTTATGATCTCAAATATCCAGGTTCCCTTTGAGCCTAATCTTGAACCTCCCCATTACTTTTGACTATCCCAATAAATCCAAGTCAGTGACCTAGGACCTGGTGGAACAATTAGAGGAGGAGCCCTGATTGTTAAATGAATTGCAGATAATTTGCTCCTAGAAGTCCATAGTAAACCATATAGAATGTGTTGGTACACATTGTATTTTTACTGAAATTAATGATATTTTTAACTATTTTGGTTATGTAAGTGATTAAGTGCATATAAGTAATACAGACACTGTTTTGTGGATTTTTTTTAAGGATCACCTGGCACTGAAATAGAAATCACTGGATCTTCTTTTGGTTTTGATGTCTCAGAGGTTGTAGTAACAATTGACGATGCTCAATGTAACATCACAATGGTCAGTGACAGTGTATTGCGATGCAGAGTTGGGGACCATGCTGGTGGAATTTTCCCTGTTATGCTGAGACATCTCACAAGAGGCTATGCAGTTTCCAGGATTGCTTTTGAGTATTCTCTCACAATTCGGAATCTTTTTCCAAGACAAGGTAGCTAATGGTATAGAAATAAAAAAGGTCATTTTTACAAGTCTATTCAATAAAAATATGTGATTATAGCATACATATTTTGCAAACTTTATCACCTGCATTCATTTTTTAGTTTCCATAAAATGCTGAAGGATATTTGTACAATGCTACAAATAAGTGAGTATATCAGAATTCTCTCAAATAACCAAAAAATACTAATTGAATGATGACAATACTTACCATATCATATGACATATGAACCAAAATGCTATCCTTAAAGTGTTCAGACCCTTTATAGAAAACAAATTAAAAAGCACACTTACACAGTGTGTGTGTGTGTGTGTGTGTGTGTGTGTGTGTGTGTGTGTGTTGGAGGGGCTACCAAGTGTCAGGTTATCAAGTCCCATTAATGTGATACTCTTTTCTGTTTAAGGTAAATATTTTTTCTATTGAAAATTTTTGTTAGATGAGTTTTACAATATTAATTACAAGCAGCAGGTATTTAAATTAGAAGAGTAATTTAGCATGGTGTTTGACTTTTTATATAATCAAATTATCAAAGGCTTTTTCTAAAAAAAGATGAAATCATTTAATTTTTTTCTCTTTTCTCTTCTCTAGGGATATAGTGGGAATATTTAATTACTGTTATATAAATAAATTCTATTAAGTGACTATACTGTTTATAAGATTTCAGATGATTAAACTTGTTTTTCATGATTAGAAGGCATTTTAAGGCTACAAGTCATATTAATTAAGGATACTTTTGTTGGTAGATTTTGCCTAACTATATTACTTTTTCTCTTTTTTATCTCCATGCCCAGGGAGCTTTGGTGGTGGGCTAATGATGACAGTAATTGGTTCTGGATTTAATCCACAAAGCTCAATGGTGTCAGTATGCAACACTGAATGTGAAGTAGATAGACTTCACTCTGATTATGACACCTTATTTTGTAAAGTTCCATTTAATAATGGTAAGTGATGATTTAAGATACTGGTGCCATGAAAAATGAGACACAATTTGTCCCATTATGAGATTCTATCTTGGGATCATTTAGCTTGGTAATAATTTATTTGAAAAATTTTTATAATTCTCTTTCTTTCCCTCTTTCTCCCTTCCTTCCTTTCTCCCTCTCCCTCTTTCTTCAGTTTCCTCCCCAGACAATGTTTTCTTGGTTCATGTATCTTTCAAAAACCATATTCTGTGGCTCAGTTATGGTTAGTTATAATAAAATGCTATTATTTAGTTTTAATAAAATGCCATAAATTATCCATATCCTAGCACTCAAAATGGAGAACTCCTCATTACTACTTCCATACCAGTTTTCACTTCATCTACAATAACAAATCACTTATCTGACATCATTAGTGAGAAGACCAATATTCTTAAAGACTGTATCTTCCCTAAGTTTTCATATCCATTGAATTTTATAGCTCTTCTTCTACCACCCTCCCGTTCCACCCTCCATACATATATACCCAATGCCCCATCTGTTCTTGATCATTAGGTCTGAACATTTCAACCTCTGGATAGTTTCAGTTTCTGATATGGTGGACATTAGGGCTTCTCAAAATGTTTATGGATTTGATTCTTAGTAGGAAAAACCAATGTGTCCTTTAAAAAACACATACCACCAGTGGTAGACAAAATAATCTATAAGCATCCTCTTCCTTCAGCATCAGTGACTCATAAAACTAAGTAATATAGTCAAGAATTACAACCAAGGGCCTGCTTCAACTTTTAATGACATATATACTTTAAATGTGGAAATATATGGGATTGGTATTAAAAAAGTGAAGTAGTAAACTTTTTTCATTGTGATCTTATTCCCACAGGCAGTGGAGTTCAGGAAGACTGTGAAGTGAGAGTTGCTAATGGGGCGTACTCCTTTCAATCAAACACAACCTTTACATATATGGCCTCTTTAACTCCAGTCATCACTGAAATAGCACCAAGAAGAGGAGGTACAGAAGGAGGTACAAGACTCACAATCAAAGGATCAGGATTCAGGTATTACTTTTCATAGCTTTTGATACCTATGGAAATCTTTCCTTCCTCCCTCTTTCTCAAACATACATTTTTTTCTTATTTCAGGGTAGTACTAGCTTGAATATATTGATGAAAAAAATTCTGCACTTATTTCCTAGTGAGACTATTCAGAAATGTTATCTTTTAAAATTATACAACAAAAAGAAAACTTGAAAAAATCACTAACCTAATGCCAAACAGGATTTCACTTCTTACAAATCTCCAGAGAAAGGCATTAAGTAGTATCCCTTAGTGATCTTTTATACTTAGGAAATTCTTCCTAAGACATCTGAATTTAAATTGACTTTCTCTTTTTTCATTATGTGAATCAGAATAGGTCACCAGTCAACTCAAAATCCCTCAAAACACTGGAAAATAACTATTGTTCCCACCCTTAACTCCCTTCTTTAGGTCAAATAAAAATCGTCCTTTCTTCATATGCCAAACTCTTATTTATTTATTCATGCTCAAAGAGAACATAAATAGCAAGGATAACTGGAATCCACAGATAATCCATAAAATTCACTTTAGCAAATAGTCCCAGATGTCTCTCCAATTAAATCCTTTAACCAGACTGTTAAAAATGAAAGTAGTTCAATTTACTAATTTGTAGTTTTGGTCCATTTATTTTCTGTATTCTCCTTCTGTGCTAACGAGTAATGAGGCAAGCTACCAGGGGAAAAGAAGGAACAATAATGAGGCTAGATAGTCTTATTTCTTGGCCTTTTCATCATTTTAGTTACCTTCTTCTGGACATTTATTTCATGCATTTACATAAAAATATAATCTGGCAGCTTTTTGACTGACAGCTCATAGTTCTAAGATTTCAAAGTAACTCATGAGAAAAAATGAAGTCATATGGATCAAAAGATAAGAAACTAGCTTAGTATCTTAAACATATAAACAACAGAGTTTGAAACTGTGGCAAGAAAGCCTAGGGTGAGCAAACACAAATGTCTTGGTATGTTTGTTTTTCTTCTTTGTAGTTCAAATATGGAGGATGTCCATATTACAATTGAACAAGCTGTATGTGATGTGGAATCTACCAATGAGACACACATTATCTGTATTACGAATGCCCATTCTCCTTCCCAGTGGGTTAAAGTTTATGTCAGCATCGGAAGCAATGGCATTGCCAAACTGGTAAAAGTACTGTCGGGCATAGTGACCGTAGTAACTAAGCCTAGCACACTTTAGTCTTAGGGGAGGAGGGGCAAATGGTTACGAATTACGTGCTCAATGACTTCTAATATAGATAATTGAGAAATGACTGCAATATAGGTGTATGTAAGCATGTTTTTTTATAGGAAACATGATATAGTAGAAAGTGTGCCCTACGTGTAGTCAGAAGACCTGGGTTTGAATGCTGGCTCCTTCCTTATTAGATGCATTGTCATAGGCAGGTCACTTGAACCCTCTAAATCTTCATTTCCTCATCTATTAATATGAAGATATTAGCACTTACTATACCTACTTCTCAAAGTCATAATGAAATCAAATCTGAAAGTACATTAAACTATAAAATGTTGCAAAAATGGAAGTTGTTAAATATTTTTGTTAGTTTGTCTAAAACAAAGTAATGATGCCAAGACATTCTATAAATTTCAGTAATGCTTAAGGTCTTGTAATTTTAACACAATCATTTTCTATTACAGGATAATGCTGATTTCCTCTATATTGATGTTTGGTCCTCCAATTTTTCATGGGGAGGCCAATCTCCCCCAGAGGAAGGGTCACTTGTTGTAATTACAAAAGGACAAGTAATTTTGTTGGATCAAAGTACCCCTGTTCTTAAAATGCTGCTTATTCAAGGTAAACTTCTAACTTCTAAAATTTATTCTCTCTCTCTCTCTCTCTCTCTCTCTCTCTCTCTCTCTCTCTCTCGCTCTCTCTCTCTCTCTCTATCCCCCCTCTCTCCACACCCTCCCTCTCTCTCTCTCCCCCCCTCTCTCTCCCTCCCTCCTTCTCTCTCTCCTCTCTCTCTCTCTCTCTCTCTCTCTCTCTCTCTCTCTCTCTCACCTCTGTCTCTCATATCTCTCTTCTCTCTCTGTCTCTATCTCTCTGTCTCTGTCTCTCTCTCTGTCTCTCTCTTCTCTCTATTTCTCTGCCTCTGTCTCTTCTCCCCACTCTCTCCTCTCTGTTTCTCTTCTCTCTCTCTGTCTCTGTCTCTCTCTGTCTCTCTCTATCTCTCCCTCTCCTTCTCCCTCTCTCCCTCTCCTATGCATGTGGTTGTTTCTGTGTCTGTGAAAATAGTTTAGCATCTTTTGATGACTCGGGGTCATTATGGACACTGCAGAGAATCGTAAGGACCTATAGGATTGTTTGTTCTTAAACCAAATGACCACCTGTCATTTCTTTCAGTGTCAGACTGTGCCTTATTGCTGCTATCATTGTACCTGCTTCTAACCATGCTCCTTTATTTCTACTTCAACCTCTTAAAATTTGTTCCTTCGAATCTGCTGATAATCAAGCTTGTTAGGATTGCATGTAAAATCAGTAGGTACCACAGCTGTCTAGGTGGTTCTGAATATAGAATACTGAGCCTGGAGTCTGGAAGACCTCAATTCAAATCTATTTTGATACTTACTAGCTATGTGATACTAGCTAGATACTTACTAGCTATGTGACCCTGGGCAAGTCATTTAACTGCTGACTATGTCAGTTTTCTTATCTGTAAAATGTAGATAATAATAGCACCTATTTCTCATGGTTGTTGTAAGGATCAAATGAGATAATATATGTAAAGCACTTACAACAGTACTTGTCACTTAATAAAATCTTGTTTCCTTCCTTCTATATTGAAGATCAGTGAATTCATCTTATAAAGTAAACTGCTTATGCTTTAGTACATAGACTTTGTACCTGCTGTTTCCACTACTCAGATACTTTTTTAAAAAATGCCTTTCTGGGGCTATGGTTGTACTCTTCCTGGGGAGTGATTGCCCAAAATCTGACTTTAAGGTAAAAAGAATCTTAATATAATTTTTGTTATTCAGAAAAATGGTACCTTCATTTTAATCTGGCCAATAGGTGGAAAAATGTTATTCCACAAAAAATGTTTATTAATGATGCTAATATGTATTTAGTAGATGTCAGCGAAAATTAGCAGACTAAAGGACAATACTAAATATGTGGATAAGAGTTTCATTCCTCATGGAAGTTTTTTTTTCCACTGTCAGTTTTTAGGCCCACATTGATTTTTTAAAGTCCTGAGTTTATGGTATTATAATAATTTGTATAACTGTTTTATATTATTGTTTGTAAAATAAAAGGAAATAGAGGAGAACTCTACCCTAAGTTTTGGTGTGTGGGCCTGATGGCTTTCTAACCACCAATAATATTTTTCTGCTAAAGACTTAAAAGCTACAATTCCATTCATAGCCCAAGCAATGCATGAGGTGAGAAGAAAAGTTAAAGTTTACTGTACTAAAAGCTCTGAGTTAATTTACACATTCTTTAAATGCTATAAACTGCTCATTTTCATTTCTAACTTTTAGTTGTACTTTTGATTGTAATGAATTTCAAAATGGCTTGATTCATAGGAGGAAGTCTAATATTTGATGAGGCAGACATTGAGCTTCAGGCAGAAAACATTTTGATTACAGATGGAGGCATTCTCCAGGTATGTACGAGGACTTCATACATTTGTTGGTTCACCTCTGCCTTTCGACTCTTTCCTTAAGTATGGTATATTCTTAGAAAGAGCCATAGTTCCTCCAAAGTTAGTATGATCTGTAATATCACTTTCATTCATGGAGTGTGAGGGGGATGAGAAATTGGGAATATTCTCTATGAATATACTAAGTCTTTTAATAGAAAAACAGCAAAGTGATGTCAAGTTGAACACTGATCAGTAGTAAAATTCAATTGTAAGAATTATTCAAACTATTTACTCCTCCAAAAAAAAGGAGGGGGGCATGCAATAGATGGCCAAAAGCTAAAACTAAAGATTTTGTGAAATGGAAACTTGAGTTGATCACAGAATCAGAGAATCACAGAGTTCAAAAGTACTTCAAAAGTTATATAGAGTAACAATCTGAAACACCTTCTATGATATCATCAACAAGAGAACAAACAGCTTCTTCTAGAAGTTCTAGAATTAAAATCTCTAGAAATTAAGCTCTAGAATTAAGACCATGGGTTCTCCAAGCTCTAGAATTAAGAGTATAGGTTCTCCTGAGAGATACAGGCCATTCCATTTTGGGGTAATCTTTTGGGTGGAATATATCAGAGGGCAATATGAGACTGAACCCATCGCTCCCCTCTGTACACATGAAATAAAAAAACCAAGGAATGCATGGCTTCAGATGACAGAAATGAAAATATTTCATTTTTATTATATGATTTTATCTCATTTAGATTGGAACTGAAGCATCTCCCTTCCAACACAAAGCAGTTATTACACTACACGGACACCTACGTTCTCCTGAGCTCCCAGTCTATGGAGCAAAAACTTTGGCTGTACGAGAGGGGATACTTGATCTTCATGGTATTTCAGCCAATATTTAAGGGACTTGATTATAGAAGTGTAGTGTTAGAGGTTGGAGGCAAGACTGTTGCATCATTCTACTGGTTTGGCCATTTGATGACTAAGTTCTCCATCCATCAGTTACAAGTAGAACTACTTATTGAATGGAATTCTTTAGGTGTTTATATGGCATTTAGGGATTCTGCAAAATCTAGAAACAGAGAATGGTCATTCATCTGAAAATAGGTTATTATTGAGTTGTGGTTTTAAATATTCTGGCATAGCTACCCACATACTAAATGTAGGTAATTGTAGGATTTTCAAATTGGGAGGTACCTTAGAGATTACCTAGTCCAAATGTTTCAGTTTATAGATGAAACCTAGAGAGAGGAAACTATTTTCCCAGGGTCACATATGAGCACATTATGAACTTGCAGCCAGATCACAAGCCTTTTTATTCAGAATCCAAAAATATTTTAAAAAGTTGTGTGTAAGTAGAATTTTTGCAAATATAATCATTTTAAAAGCTCCAAAAGGACTCACTATGTAAATTAATTCCAAAGAGTATTATAAAATGAATAACTCTATAATACCAATAAGCACCCATTCATTTCTCTCTTTTATAAGCCTGAATTTTTACACATGGGTTTACATATTGTGCTTCTAAACATCAGACAGGATACTGGATTTATTTGTATGAATGCAGTCTCTTACAAGAGAAACAGACACATTCCATTTTCCATCTACAATCAATTATTATCAGTTTAATTGCTATCAGTATAAAAACTAATTGTCATTCTATTTGTAAGATCATGCCATATTTGGATTGTTATTCTATAAAAGAGATATGTTATATTCCATGAGGAGATGACTGTTCTGGGGTTCTTTGAAAAGGTTCCTTTATTAGAATAATATCTAGCATTTATATAGCACTTTAAGGCTTACAAAGTGCTTTATAAATATTATCTCATTTGAGTCTCATAACAACCTTGAGAGGTAGGAGCTGTTATTATCCCTATTTTACAGATGAGAAACCTGAGGCAGACAGAGGTTAAATGACTTGCCCAGGGTCACACAGCTAGTAAATGTTTGAGACAGGATTTTAACTCAAGTCTTTCTGACTGTAGCTCCAGCATTCAATTCACTATGCCACCTAGCTGCCAATAATTATAGGTCTATAACTATAAATTTAAGTTTAAAAATACTTTAGTAATCATGTAGTTTATCTAATCCCCTCTTTTTAAAGGTCTGTAAGCTGAGGCCCAGAGAGGTGAAGCAATTTGTCCAATGTCACACCAATAGTAAGTGGCAGACAGAGGTTCTGAGTCTTTTGGCTTGAAATCCAATACACTTCCCCCTGACACACTGAATGAGTTACTTGATTTACAATTTGATTCCCGGATTTAAATCCTTTTTTTTATTAACCTATGTGATCTTAGAAAAATCACTTAACCTCTCTGGGCCTCAGTTTCCTCATCTGTACAGGAAAGGAATCAGATAAAATGGTCTCTAAGGGCCCTCCCTATGATAATAGTTGTATAACAATACAGAAGGCACTATACTTATATATTTTTTTAAAAATACGAAGAACAAAATGCTGAGGTAAAAACTTACTACAAATTTGCCCATAATCCAAGGAAAGGTGTGACATATCCATATTTATATCTCTATATATGTACATATATATGTATACTTACATATACATATATATGATTCAGTGTAAAATCCAACCTTAGTACTTTGCTTATAAAGCTATGAATGCCCAAGAAAATATATACAAATTTGGGATTTGTATGTTTGTTTGGAATTTGTATTACTCTAGGTCTGCCTATTCCCGTGACCTGGACTCGGTTGGCTCAGACTGCAGAAGCAGGGGAGAGCACTCTGGTTTTACAGGAAGCTGTAACATGGAACGTGGGAGATGAAATTGTGATTGCAACTACTGGACACAGGTACAGCAAGAGAAAGCTCTAAAAACCAAGATGGAACACAGCGGGTGATTTTCACTTAATGTAATAGTTCAAGCAAATGAAGTGGCACTTGCCAAACTCTAACCAAGTTTCTCAATTAGAGATCACTAAAGAAACAGAGGACATATGCTTAGTGACTATATCTTGCCCTTTGTGGCACTGTCCCCTCCTGATTCCAGGTGTTTGTAATGATTGGGGGAAAAAGCCACAAGCATAGGAGTTGACATCCACGGGACCTTTTAAATACATGGATTTTTTTACTGAAATTGCCTCCAATTCTTCCTTCTCTCTAACAATATAGTTTAGCAAACAGGAAATAAAATAAAGAAGATCACCAGCCTAACAATATCACTATACTAAGTTTTTAAAGAAAATAATTAATTTCATTTTATGGCTCAAATGACAGGCAACAGCAAGATTAGAAATGCCTACATTTATCAAGGAATAAATGGTAATTCATGACAGAAAACCACTCAATAATGGTAAGGCTGTGACACATATTTAATTTCAGGGTTTTTTTTAAAAAGGAAATTAAGACTCAAGCTGGCATTTTTTGTCACTTTGCCATTTTACAAGTTAAAAATAGACTTGCAGATGCTAAAGAGAGTTAAGTATATACTTAACTTCCAAGTGCTTATGTTCTGACATCTGAAAAAAAAAACTTTAATAGTGTATTAGCAAAAGCGTCACATTAGCAAGAATGTCTCAGTAGAATATTTTAAAGTCTATTTTATAGAAATGTCTTTCAATGAGAAATCATTGAGAATTGTGCAGTTTAGATTCTGGTCTAAGCATATACTGAATTCTCTCTTTCCATTTCATCCCCTTCAGCCATTTCCTTCTCAGTTTCTGTGTAGCAAACACTAAGAGAATATGCTTGGTTATTATATAAAGCATAGGAAAATACAGTTCCTATATCCTAGAACTTTATATTCAATTCAATTCAGCAAATACTTATTAAGAACCCATAATGTCAAAACACCAGGCTAGGTGCTTAGGGAGATGAGAAATTTAAACAAAATATGCTACTAGTGGTATATGACATACATAAATAACTATATTTCAAAATAACATACGAGTTTCCAAAAGAAGTAAAAGTCAAATATTTTAGGAGAGAAAGGGAGGACAGGACATTATTTGGGGGTCGGGAAAAATCAGGAAAAGCTTTCTAGAGTAGGCTTTAAAGCAGGGTCTCAAACTGGGAGACCCAGAATCTCTGAACCTGGGACCCCATGGATTCCAACAATAGGTTTCAGGGAGTCTGTGAACTTGGAACTTTTAATATTTTGAGAACTATGTTTCAATATAATTGGCAGAGACCCTGAGATCTGAGCTCTCAATCAGGATACAATACCGCTAAATGCCTAAGCCGCTGTTTATTTGTGTATCCATGGAACTGTAGGGCTGGAGAGCCACACTCTTGCATGCTAGTTGAGTAATAGGCAGCCTGACCCATGATTCTTTGAGCACTTATATTCCTTCTCATCTCCTCACTCACAATCTCCTCACAGATACTAAGTTTAACATAAAACTAATAAACGTATGATATGCTCATGCTTTTCATAGTAATCTTGTGGTTTTATTTTGTGTTTGTTTCACAGACACAGTCAAAGAGAGAATGAAAAGAAGACAATTGCATCCATTTCTGAGGATGGCACATCTGTAAAGCTAACCAATCCCTTGAAATATACACATTTAGGAAAGACCATCAGACTTCCTGATGGAGCATTGTTTGAAGCAAGAGCAGAAGTTGGTGTTCTTACAAGAAATATCCTAGTGAGAGGCTCCAATAATGTAGTGTGGAATGATAAAATACCAGCATGTCCTGATGGATTTGATACAGGTATTTTCACTGTGTTAGTGTAACTAGTTTACTCATGCTACCCTTTCTCAGAATGTTCTTGGATTATTTGAAGATGTATGAATTTAATTTTAAAATGTAAGTCAAAGTTCTTGTTCACCATATTATTGTATGCTGAAATTTAGAAGTACAGTTAAGGTTCTTAAAAGTAAAGCATTTCAGTAGTATATTTTTAATAATGAAAATGGAAAAATGTGTTAGTTTGAAGGCTGCACAAAAAACTAAATACCCTTGAGACAAAGCCTTCAGAAAATCAATAGTTTCTGTAGCAAAAGAAACTATTTATCCTTTTGATAGAAAATCATATGGTCCTTAACTTTTGCTACATTTATAGACTATTTTGCAGTTTTTGAATTTTTCTTTTACTAGAAACTAGTGTTCTATATAATTTAGTTTCAATTTACAAATCTACACGACCATAATCAGTTGAGTACTTCAAAAGCTGACAAAAGACTGACTGTCCGTCTTTCACTCATTTGGCCTTTTATTTTATCCTCAAAATACTACATAATTCCTGTCTTCAGGGATGTCATCTGTAAAAATAGCTCTACTAGAGGATTGGTATATATACAATTATAGAATGCAGCCTAATATATTTTACATATCTCCCTAATATTTCACTCAAGCATGATTTTAATACAGTGAATTCCACTAAACAACTAATAACAAAATTCTTTGCACTATATAGAAAAAGGGCTTAGATAAATTCAATTCACTCTTTATTACAGCATTTAGTAAATGCCTACAATGTGGATATAAATGTGATGATGGGGATACAAAAACAAAACAAAGACCTTACCCTGTTTAGACTCTGCAAAGTCCCTTTCTCTGTCTAGAACCACGGTGGCATAATTGAAATTAACTCAGGAGAGAACAGAGTTCTGGTTTGCTTAGTTGCTAACTAGTCGTATGACTTGGGCAAGCCACCTCCCGTCTCATAGCCACAGCTTCCTTTTTTGTAAAATGCAGTTAATAATGGCTGCCCTATCTACCTCAAAGAAAGCGAGGATGAAAGAAGATGATGGATAGGATTGCTTTGAAAAGTGCTGTACAATGGACTGGGCTCTTTCACCTAAATTACTCATGGAAAAACCCTGATGGAATGAATCAAAATCCCTTTATCAATATGCTTACTATGTAATTACTGCTTAGATTATCCATTAACATCTTTTTAAGGGGAATTTGCCACCCAGACATGTCTGCAAGGGAAATTTGGTGAAGAAATAGGAAGTGACCAGTTTGGAGCCTGTATTATGTTTCATGCTCCTGGACCTAGTGCAGATCTAATCACAGGAAGAATAGAATATGTGGAGGTAAGCAGTGAATTTTAAATAGATTCACATTCTTCTCATGTTGCAAATGAATGTGTAGCTAGTTTAATAATAATTAATAGCTAGGATTTATATAGTGTTTTAAGGTTGGTAAAATGCTTTACAAATATTATCTCAGGGGCAGAGCCAAGATGGCAGAATGAAGTGAACATTTTTTTTCTTAGTGTTCCTAACATACTCCTCTAAAGAACTTTTTAAGTGTGTCAAACTGAATTCTGAATAGGATGGCCAACAAAAAGTAACAGTGAGTTACTTTTTTCCAATCCTATACAGCAGAGGAAAAAAGAAAGAATGGTCTACAGATACTGGGATGGGGGCTGACTAGGAGTGAGGTAGAAGTGGCATCAGCTTTGAGCCTTCAAGCAGTGGTGGTAGCAATATCAGTACCAGGAATACCCCACGCACAGAGATGGTAAAGGGACTGAACACCTGGTTAGTAAGTGGTTCTGGGAAGACCTCAGTGTTATCACGGGGAGCAGAGTCAAGCACCATTTGTCAGCTGCTTTGCCCATCCATTTCTGGGTCACAGTTCCAGGGCACAAGAGAGCAGTGGTTGCAACCATGAGGGTGCTGGGTGCTTTCCTGTGTAAGGACAAAGTAAAAACGAGGAGGGCAGTCACCAGACCTCTCTACAAATCACACCATCCTGGAAGCACTGAAAACTTACAGACCATCAGACCTAGATGTGAAAATAAGAGGACATAGAAGTCATGAAATCAAGCCAGACATACCCCATATACACACACTCTCAGAGATGAGTAAAGTCAAACTCTGACAGAGAGTCCAAAGTCAAAAAATAGACTATAAAAATGATTAAACAAACAAAAAAAGAACCTGGCCATAAAATGCTACTGTGATGATGGAAATGCAAGACACAAACTCAAAGGATAATGATGTAAAACAATCTACAAGCAAAGCCTCATAGAAAAATGCAGATTGGAAACAAGCTTAACAAGAATTTCCAGAAAGAGCTAAAGAAATAGATAAAAAAAGAGCAAAAAAATTTAAAAGTCAGGACAGTAGAGGAAATTTGGGGAAAGAAATGATAGCAACACAAGAAAATTACAAAAAGAGAATTAACAGCTTGGTAAAAGGGGCAAAAATTAGAATTAGACAAGTGGAAACTAAAGACTCCATGAGTCATCAAGAAACAATAAAATAAAGTCAAAAGAGATTTTAAAAAATAGAATATCTTTTATTTATGTAGAAAATATATTGAAATATCTCATAAGAAAAATATCTCATTAGAAAAAAGATTGATGAGAAATAATTTAAGAATTATTGGGCTGCCTTATAGCCATAATAAAAAAAAGCTTAGACTTCATATTTCAAAAAGTTAAAAAGGAAAATTTCCCAGATGTCTTGGAACCAGAGGATAAAGTATCTCCTTTTATTTTCAGAATTTCTATTTTGGTTTTTTAGTTGAGGGAGTTTGGAAGAAATAGATTTATGGATAAGGGAAGAATTCATGTTCAAACAAGATATAGAGGTTCATGGGGGGGGCGGGGTAAAAGAGATAATTAATTACATAAACTTTTTTGTACAAACACACCAAAGCAGCTAAGATTAGAAGGAAAACAGGGAAATGGGTGAGGAGGGGAGGATTTTAGAACATTTTTCTCTGCTAAAGATCTCTTTTCTCAAATACACACACACACACACACACACACACACACACACACACACACACACATATATATATCAGAACAGCCAAAATTTTAAAAAGAAAAGCTATTCACTAATTGATAAATGGTCAAAGTAGATGAATAAGCAGTTTTCAGAGGAAGAAATCAATACTTTCAGTAGCCATATGGAAAAAAATGCTCTAAATCTCTAATAATTTAGAGAAATGCAAATTAAAACAACTTTGGGGGACCACTTCATACATATCAGATTGGCTAAGATGACAGAAAAGGAAAATGGCAAACACTGGAGGGGATGTGAGAAAATAGGTACACTAATGCACCGTTATTGCACCTGTGAACTACTAGTTCCACCATTCTGGAGAACAATTTGGAACTATGCCCAAAGGACTATAAACTGATGACCCAGCTATTAGGTCTATACCCCAAGTAAATCAAAGAAAAAGTAAATGGTCCCATATGTGCAAAAATATTTTAGCAGCTCTTTTTGTCATAGTAAATTAGAAATTGAGGGAATGACCATCAATTGGGGAATTGCCAAACAAGTTGTGGCATACAATTGTGATGAAATACTATTGTACTATAAAAAACAATGAGGTGGATGGTTTCAGAAAAACATAGGAAAATTTAAATGAACTGATGCAAAGTGAAGTAAGCAGAATCAAGAGATCAGTCTACACAGTAACAATAATATTGTAAAGATAGTCAACTGTGAAAGATTTAGTAACTCTGGTCGACATAATGATCCACCACAATTCCAAAAGACTTGTGATGGAAAATGCTATCCACCTGCATATGAAGAATTGATGGACTCAAAATGCAGATTGAGGGATATTTTTTCTTTTTTCTTTTTCTTTTTTTTTGAGGGATGAACATACCTCATGCAGAAATATATTTTACGTGATTTCATTCATATAATGGGAATCATAGTTCTTGTCTTCTCAATAAATGAAGGTGGGGAAAGAGAGAAGTGGAGAATTTGGAACTGAAAATAAAAATTAAATTAAAATAAAAAAATGTTATTTTATCCTCACAACAACTCTAGGATGTAAGCCTATCCACTGCTATACCATGCTGACTCACATAACTGTGGTTTTTTGTATCTAATAGATATTCCATGCTGGCCAGGCTTTCCGATTAGGCCGATATCCCATACACTGGCATCTGCTGGGAGATTTGAAATTCAGATCTTACGTAAGGGGCTGTGCCATTCACCAGACCTATAATAGAGCAGTTACCATTCACAACACACATCACCTTCTTGTTGAGAGGAACATCATTTATGACATCAAAGGAGGAGCATTTTTCATAGAAGATGGGATTGAACATGGCAATATCCTTCAATATAACCTGGCAATATTTGTACAGCAAAGCACTAGTCTGCTAAATGATGATGTCACTCCAGCTGCGTTTTGGGTGACCAACCCAAATAATACCATAAGACACAATGTTGCTGCCGGTGGCACTCACTTTGGCTTCTGGTACCGAATGAACAACCACCCTGATGGACCATCCTATGACCCAAATATTTGCCAAAAGAGAGTTCCCATAGGAGAATTCTTCAACAATACTGTTCATTCACAAGGTTGGTTTGGATTGTGGATTTTTGAAGAGTATTTCCCCATGCAAACAGGATCTTGTACATCAACTGTTCCTTTGCCTGCAGTGTTTAATTCATTGACTACTTGGAATTGTCAAAAAGGAGCTGAATGGGTCAATGGCGGAGCCCTTCAGTTCCATAACTTTGTGATAATCAATAATGATGATGCTGGGATAGAAACCAAGAGAATTCTGGCTACCTATGTGGGAGGGTGGGGTGAAATCAATGGAGCGCTGATAAAAAATGCCAAGATAGTTGGTCACCTTGATGAACTAGGACTGGGCCCTTCGTACTGTACTTCAAAGGGTCTACTTCTTCCATTTAATGAAGGATTAACCGTATCTTCTGTACATTTCATGAACTTTGACCGTACAAACTGTGTTGCCTTGGGAGTGACATCCATTCTCGGAGTTTGCAATGATGCATGTGGAGGCTGGAGTGCCAAATTTATGGACATTCAGTACTTTAATGCACCAAACAAAGCTGGATTTCGGTGGGAACATGAAGTTGTACTAATTGATATCGATGGTTCACTTACAGGTATTGCTATTTCTAATATAATAATAATAATAATAATAATAATATTTATATTGTGCTTTAAGATTGGCAGAGCACTTTATGGATACTATTTCATTTCATCCTCACAACAATCCTGGGAGGCAGATGCTATTATTATACCCATTTTACAGATGAGGAATCTGTGTCATAGAGAGGTTAAGTGACTTGCCCAGAGACACACAGATAGTTAAAAGTGTCTGAGGCTGAGTTTGAATTTGGATCTAAATGACTCCAGGATAAGTGATCTATCCACTGAGCTACCTAGCTCCTTCTATATCATAACATAGCCTAACATTCCACATATAATGGAATATAATAATAATAATAATAATAATCTCATTTGATCCTCACAATAACCCAAGGAGGTAGGTGCTAGTATTATCATCCCCATTTTACAGATGAGGGGCACTGAAATCTAATTAGCCTCAGTTTCCTCAGCCATGTGACTCAAACTCATGTGACTTAGGCTTTCTTGTGACTTAGGCAAGTCATCAAAGACTCTCGATTCAATCAAAGACTCTTGATTCAAGCAAAGCCAAGGCTCAAACAAAGGCACTTGATTACCTTAGTGCTTAGAAGCACTCCAAAAGAAAAAATAGTGAAAAGTCCCACTTTGCTCACCATTACAGTATATCATCTTACTCAGTCTTCGTGATAGCCTTGCAAGGTAGGCACCATTATCTCCTTTCTATAGACAAGGAAATTGGGAGACAGTGAAGTTAAAGAACTTGCCTGTGTTCCCACAACTAATAAATTTCAGAGCTAGGATATGAACTCAGAGGCAAAGGGGCAGATCCTGTTCTGCCCTGATAATAATAATAAAAGGTATATTCTCCTAGAGAATAATGAGCTACTGAAGAAAGAAGGGTCCATGCCAACTTGGTTATGATAGGTTTTATTAGGGTTAATTAGGGGAGCTTACTCAGAAGAAGCCAGTCCCGTGTGGCAGCAAAACAAAGTAAAATGGATTCCCTCCCTAACGCCAGGTCAGGCCAGGTATCACATAGAAACTGAACAAAGACGGCGTAGTGCCAGGGATGGTCCATGGTCACATGCAAGGTCTCTGATGGGATGATTGGAGCTTCTTTTGCTGTTTATATTCTCTATGGAGTTATAGGTCACATTCCCAATCTCTGGCTCCCACTGTACACCAGGTCTTTTTTGCTCTAAATACAGCACTTTAGCCACTGTGCGATGTAGCCTCTTAAGAGGAGAGGCATGTCTTCTAAGCAAATATTCACAGTTCATTGCCTGAGAAAATTGAAACAAGGCTGACTGTTCAGTCACTTATCTGGAATTAAAGAAACAAGAAAGAGTAACAGGATTTTCTTTTACAAATTGTATACTCTTCATTGACCAGAAAAAAAAGAAACACTGACAAATAAACAAGTTGACAACAAGCATTTATTTTAAAATGTACATACAACATGGAATTAATACAGATTTAGCCCATTCTAAATCCACTAGAGCATACAATGCTACCTGATATTTATAGCAAAACTCCCCAGACAACATGGCAGGATGTGCCTGGTGGGTCATTAAAGATAACATTATATTAAGCAGAGTTTTAGTGTTGAGTGTTTTGTTGTATTCTGATTCCTTGAAAACTAGGATATTCAACCACAACCCATCTTCCTCAAACATCCTCAGAAAATAAAAGTTTACTGAAAGTAGACAGTCTGTTACGCTAATGACAAATTATGGTAAATTCTCTTTCTTTGATGTACATGATTTTTAGATTGATAAAAGCATTTTTGAAACATATAATGTTCCTTTGAATTCTAGAAAGTCATTTTAGGGAAGTTTTTAAAATTTTGTGAATCTTAAAAGTATTTGCATTTTTTCCTTTTCAATTATCCACTCAAATTTGCTGTCAGATGGGAAGGATTTATAGATTTTGTGATCATTTTAATTAAATTTGTCTCATAACAATAATAACACTTCATACCCGTGCAGCACTTTTTATTTCAAAGGGTTTTATTATGTATAGTTTCATTCTCACCAATGTTTCTGTGAGTTTGGGTAGAACCGTATATTGCTGGTCTATTATATTCATTTATTTTTGAGGCACAGCACGCTATCATATTCAGAGTTCTAGATCTCAAGGCAGGAGAAGCCTGGGTTCCAGTCCTGTTTCTGACAATGGATATATGATCATGGACAAGTCATTTAAGCTCACTTAGCCTCAGTTTCCTTATCTGTAAAATAGAGTCAAGAAATGTAACATCTAGCTCATAAGTCTGTTGTGAGGATCAAATGAAAAATATATGTTAAATGCTTTGCAACTCTAAAGTGATTATATAAAATGTCAGCTAAAGATAATTGGCTTAAAAAGAGGGAGTAGAGGGAGTGAATGGAGGTTAGAATGAGATGAATTCCTTCTTCTCGCACCTCCTGTTCCCTCATTCAGCAACCTATCTGCCAACTGCCTTTTGCTGGCCTCTTAGGATCTCTGTCCCCTCTTGCTCAGCTGAGGTTTTGTATCATGTCACTTGCCAAGGATGAGAAAATTATGGCTCTACTGTGTATGGTAAGCAATTCATCATTTCTTAATTTTTCTGCAATAAAATGTGTGTTTATTCCACAGAACACAAAGGACACTCAGTTGTTCCACACAGCTCATTGTTAGACCTTGCACATTGCAAACAAGAAATCGAATGGAGCCTTGGTTTCCCTGGATCAGTTTGTGACTCCTCTGTCAGCTTTCATCGCTTAGCATTCAACAAGCCTTCCCCAGTCTCTCTGTTGGAAAAAGATGTGGTTCTTTCAGATTCCTTTGGCAAGTTTAATTTAATTGTCTGACTCCTCACAGATTTTATGCAGATGTGTTTGAGGGGACTAGATTGACTTACACTATTATTATTATCAACAATAGTTTAGATCATTATTTTGTTATGTTATCATTATAGGTATTATTATACTTATTTATAAAATGGAGATAGTAAGATTACCTTTCTCATGGCAGGGTTGTTATGAGGACAAAGTGAGATAAAACATTTAAAGCATATTGCAAATCTGAAAACACTATATAAATATTAGCTACGATTATTGCTAGTAATGATTATGGTTTGGGTCATTACTAGGTTATTGTTATTATTAAATTATTAAATGAGATAGTAATAATAACAGCTAAGACAAATAGCATTTTAAGATTTGCAAGGCATTTTACATATTTTACCTCATTTTTTCCTCCCGACAGTCCTCTGTGAGATAGGTGCTTTTATTATCCCCTTTTTACAGATGAGGAACTGAAGCTATAAAGATGTCACAACAAAGTGTCTCTAGTTGCATCGGGGTCTTTGGATAATTCACTTTGGTCTCTGTGATGGTAGTTTCTTCCTAGTCCAGCCCAAATTCAAAATCTACCCTGGGGCTGTGGCTTTATGGATTCCATAATGCTGTTTGATGCCTTCCAGCTTTGGGGGAGCAAGGGTGGAGCAGGGAAATTCCTGAATAGTTAATGGCCAGAACCACTGAGCAAAGAAGCTGAGGTAAGATATATGTCATGGACCCGGAGGGCCAGCGGTGGGAAAGAGTCTCTGGAATAGAAGCAGTGAAAAATCAAGAATACTGAGTCCAAGGAGCCTAGCACAAAGTCTGGGGGTGAGGGTGGGCAGGGGGAGGGAGGAGTTTGACCCTGAGGTAGATAACAGCAGCTGAGGTTTAAAAAGGTCTTCTTTCAATTAGGTGCACTCAAAGTTGTGTTAGTGTATTTACTGGCCAGGTGTTTTTGTGCATATATGTACCTGACTGGCTTTGCCCTCTAGTTTCCTCTGAATTAGTTTTAGCTGGATCACAATCAGTGCTGCTACCTTCACTGTTCTCATGACAACAGATGTCTAAGCAGTGGTAGGTAATAATAAGCTATTCATTTCTTCACTTTTGTCATACAGTGGAAAGAATGTTGGATTTGGAGAAAGAAGAATTGGGTAGAAATCCCTCCTCTGTCACTACCAGGGGTTGACTGGATAGATCATTTAACTTCTATAAGCCTCAGTTTCCTCCACTATAAAATTAGAGGGTTGGACGACATGACTCTACTACCCTTTCCAGCTCTAATGTTTCTCATCTTAGTTTTGAGGGCTGTGCTTGCTCTTTCCTTGAGTTACCAGTAGATGGCACAGTTGTGTCCTTCGTAAGAAAGTTAACAGCACTGGCTTCCCTTCTGATACACAAGCCCAGTGAAGACTCCAGAGTGCAATTTCTTTCAGTAAATTCAATTATTGGGAAAATGTGATTTTTTGGCGTGTGCAAAATTAACAATGATACAAAGGGCAAATCTGATGGAAAGATATAAAAACAAGCGTGTGATGTAGGTAAAAAAATTAAAGGATTCTTCTGTCAAATAGAGAAACATAGTTTTCAGGAATAAGGAGGTGCCAGACATTCTCACTGTTTAGTTCCCTGGTCAAATACATCTGGAGTAGGAGGGACCATTGTCCTTACTCTCTAGCAGACTTGTCAGCTTTTGAGATTTTTTGGATATGATAATCAAATACTCAAATAATCTATGAACGTATTGATTTGGGAGTCCCTCCACTGCTGCAGATTACATCCCATCCTTACTTGCCCATCCTGTGTGATTCTTACCACTTAACCATGTCCTCAAAACAGGTCATTAAAGGTCATCCATCCAAAATCCTAGAGGCCTTCTTTGACATTGAGAGGGTACAAGTGGAGCTCCCTGGCTTTCTAGTCACCATCTTTATTTCTTAGCACATGACCAGCCAATCTTCTCCTCCTGCCATTTAACTCCTTGATGATTTCCTTTGATAAAGTGAGAGTGAAAAATTATATGAGCAAAATGAATTTTTCAGAACCCTAAGCTAATGTTGTGAACAGTTGGCTAGTTTGGAGGGGAGGGCAACCAAGTGAAGGGTTGGAAATCCAGGCCATATGTGTGTGATTTGTCCTTCATTTTTGAAGAGGACCGTGACATCAGGAAGATGATGTCATGACTTGCAAGTCAATTGGATTTAGTTGAGGGAGGGCTATGCAAAGTTACCAGCCTCACTTTCTCCTCCGGAGCCATTTGGATCCAGTGGTTAGATATAAATCAGGACAAGTGGAGATGGCTCATGATGCAGTGGGAGGCCTTGACCTTTTTAAACTAAGGTTTTTCCAACTTCTCACTTTGAGGCAATGCCCATTCAGTGATTAGGGCTGTTTAAGAAGTGAACCAAGGGATGACCCCTTTAATTAAAAAAAAATTCAAACTGGGAGGGGAAGACCCTCATGGTTTCTGGTCCAAAGAGAAACAATTACATTCAGCCTGAGCCAGCAGGGCCAAAACAATAATCATTAAGAGGCACTTGGTTAGGGACCTGTTGTCAGAAAATAAATAAGAGCCAGAGTAAACTGGGTTTAAGGCATGGTCTTTAAGAAAGAAATCTAGCCAATAAACCCCAAGATATCTAGGTAGGTTTCAGCTTTCAAAATTTTCCTTCCTTTGGGCAGAGCACCCTCAGGTAAGGGCATGATACCCCATCATGAGAACAGAGGAAGAGGAGAGGTAGAGGAGAGTGAGTGGAGGGGAGGGGAGGAGAGGAAGAATTGAGTTATCCAACTGGAACTGGCCAGTTGGGTCCCTAGTAGGGCAGCTTGGACTACTCACAGGTAGGAATGGGAAGTGTTAAGCATCAAGAAAAGAAGTCTCCAGGGGAACATGACTGTTAGAAAGTTGTTTCCAAGTACAACTTGAATACAAGGAGAAGGATTTTTAAGTAGAAGGGTTAGACTTCTCTTTGGTCCCAGGGGCTAAATTAAAGTGGATAGAAGTTGCAAAAAGGTAAATTAAGGCTTGAAATAGGAAAACTTCCTAACAGAACTATCTAAAAATGGAATGAGATACCTTGTAAGATTACCCTCCCCTGTCTCCACAACCACTAATAGAGCCCTTCAAAGAATGACTGAAGATTCCTTGCTAGGTAGTTAATAGTGAGAATGCTTTTTTAGTTATAAACAGTCATAAATGGCCAACTGAAATCCCTTCCAAATCTAAAATTCTATGATTTTGTGAAATGACTTAAAATCCGAGCACCTTCTGCATCAACTTACACTGTCTCTACTTTAAGTGTACCCCCAGCCTCATGCCAGTATAACTCATTCTTTCCCCTTTCCCAATCTGGAATCTTGTCTTGTATCCATTTCCCTGTTGCCACCTCTCCCAGCACCTGAGTTTAAACCTTCTCTAAAAGCTTTGGTAATAAGTGGCTTCAGGATGCTTTGGTCCTTTTCAGGATTCACAGCTACTCTATTTCCAAGCTTACTGCTTCACTAGTGAAAAATCTCTGAGTCATGGCCTTCCGCCTCACCCCCAATGAGAGTCAAGTTCTTAATTAAGTGTTTAGGTATCTAAAGTGAGCTACTCTCATTCATTTTAGGATTTAAACTTAAAAGACTGTCTTTGGTTTCTGCACAGCACTTCTTTGAACTCTTATTAACCCCCAAAACTTACTCCTCCCTCTGGTCCCTTGATGTTTCTGCCCTATATAGAATATGACTGGCCTGTGTGACACCAGAGCCTTGCTCCTGTTTTCTGTCTCCCATCTCTGGGTAGGGTAGTTTAACTTAAAATACATATGGGGAAGATGAATCATTAACCTATGCTTTAAGCCAAAACTTTCAGATACTTTAAGAAAATTCTTATTACCAAAATATAGACTTTATATTTTATATTTTGAACAGAAAGTAAAAGGTTTTAGCATTTTATAATAGGAAACATATAGAACTTTAAGTAAAGCAAAAAAAAAATTCTAGAGCAGGGGTTCTTTACCAGTGGCCTGTATGCTTGGGTTTAAAAAATATTTTGATAACTAGTTCAATATAATGGGTTTCCTTTGTAATCCTATTTATTTTATATATTATTCTGAGAAAGAGTTAATAGACCTCACCAGACTGGCAAAGGTATTCATAACACACAAAAATGTTAAGAACCCTTGTAGAGTATATATAATAAAATGCTTTTCTAAATTTTCTGGATAATGCTAAAAGCTAGGCAGGATTTCCCATTTGCACTTGACTTATGAAAGTAGGAGCCTTTCAGAGGTACTGATAGATATTAATTGATCTTTTTCCATGGTTTTATATAGGCACAAGCATTATTCCATTTCAGAAGAAACGACTGACTCATATGTCTGGATGGATGGCATTGATCCCCAATGCAAATCATATTAACTGGTATTTTAAAGGTGTAGAACACATTACTAACGTATCCTATGCGTCCACATTCTATGGATTTAAGGTAAGAAAAAAAAACATTTGTATAGTCGTTAAGGTATAAGTGTGTTTTTTCCTTCACAACTGCCCTGAAGAGTACCTAGTGCTAGCATTTTTGTTCCCATTTGACAAGGGAGGAAGCTGTTGTTCCTCAGAGAGATGACATGAATCACTAGAGTTTACACAGGTTGAGCTGGGGTCCTCTGACTCCATGTACAGCGCTCCTTCCACTGGCTGTCTGTATAATGTTTTATAATTGTTAGTTGACTGTTCCTGAATATTGAAACTTTTACAAAATCTTGGTCATATGTTATAGTTATATAAGCTATCCCCGAAATCTAAGTTAAACACTTTAGGAGTGCAATTATTATAGATGACTGGAGTATCCATAAAACATCCTCCTTATAAGATCAAATTCAGAAATTTGTTAATTTGTTCATTATCATAGTATTTTCACTTTAAAAAAGATACAAGAGTGAGCACATATATTACCAATCAAAGGAGAGGGCAAACCAAAACTTTCAAAGCCCTAAAAGTTGTGTAACAATTAATCAGTCTTACAGTTGTAAAAATTCACTATATTTTTTAATATTCACACTAAAATATAAAGATCACAATGTAGGCTTTTTTAACACAGGATGAAGACTATGTCATAATATCTCATAATTTCACTCAAAAGGCTGATATGTTCAATATTATTGATATAAGGAATGGATCCTCAAATCCACTTGACTCGAACACTAGTAGGAATGGAGACTGGCACCTTGAGAAGAACACTAGCACTTTATACTACCTAGGTAGGTATTCGTTCACCTACTACAGTGTTCTATTCCAGGATCTCATCGTGCCATGGAAGTAATACTGAGTTCACAAAGGCTAGGTGAACCAAGCAGAATTTCTTGCCATCCTTATCAAACAGGAAAAGTTTCACCATGGAGTTGGCTGTGTATTGTATGTCTGCCCTCTGAAAATCAACCCAGCTAAGTTGAGCAAGGCTCATCATCAGGTGACTGCAATCAGCTAAAATTTTTACCAACATAGCAATAAATCAAACAGCCTAATGAGGCAAGAGGGGGAATCTCATTTTGCAAAGGTGAAGGATGTCTGCACATCGAGGAAATCACAAGTCCTTGAAGTATTGAAGTCTGCATTCATCAGGAAGAGGTTATAGTGCTAATTAATGCATTGTATAACTTATATTTCAACATATTTTAATTAAAGGCATAAGTTTGGCTTCCTGAGATCAGCTTAAGTACTCCTACACAAAGTCCTAGCTTTTTTTTCCTTTAACAAAGAGGCCAGATATGTTCAAAAGAGACACCAGACTTTATAATTTTTCACATTATTATACAACCTTTGTGCTTCATTATTTTGGGGAGATAGAAAATGTTTATGAAAAAAGTCTCCTCAGCCAAGTTTCTAAAGTTTCTATCAGTTTTTGCCAATAATTTTTGACTGTGCTAGATAACCTATGTCAATATTCATCCCAAAATGAATCCCTAGAAATACACTTTCATGATTTACATATACTTTAAATGTATTTTCTTCAAAATATCCATGACCATATTATAATACATCAACTTAGGATATGTCAAGGTTGTAATCTAAAAATAATTTTCAAAAAATGCAACATTTTTCTAAATTACAGGGGTTTTTAGATATAAGTAGTCTTTGGTAATTGAATATATTAAAGCTATTTCTGCTCTTGCTTTCAGTGTCAGGAAGAAATTACCTACCTTCAAACCAAGCTATTTCAAGGACATTGGATCCTGATGTAAAAGATGTTATTGTGAATTTCCAAGCTTACTGTTGCTTCTTTCAGGATTGTATTCCCATAGATTCTTCAGCACGAGTTCCTCTTCCTAGAAACCGTCCAGATATATACAAGTATGTCATTTTTCTTTAATAGTCCATTACTATTCTTTGAATAACACTTTCCCTATTTTATGCTCATCCTAGAAACCATCCAGAAATATACAAGTATGTCATTTCTCTTTAATAGTCTTCCATTATTTTTCTTTAAATAACACTTTCCCTATCTTCTGCCATTCATGATGATGTTCTTTCTTATATATTATAGTAGTCTCTTTATTTTCATTAGATTAATGCACATTTACATGATGTTGTAAAATTTTATCTTAAAAATTATCTTAGCGGTTTTTTTTTATAATATAGTCCTAATAATAATAATTACTACTGAGTTCTTGGTCACGATAGCAACCTCTAAGTTTCACATTGTTCCTGTAGGAAATCATATGATGCTCTTTATGATGTTTTGCTTTATAGTGATCTGCTTTATGATGCAAGCAAGGAAACAAACATTGAGTGCATGCCTATCATGTGCCAGGCACTACGCTAGGGGCTAGAGATACAAAGGCAAAAAGCAAAATAGACTCTGCCCTCAGAAGCTTATATCCTAATGGGGAATATACTACGTGTGTTTGTATATACATATGTTTATGCATATGTGTATGCATATATGTGTGTATATGAATGTGCATGCATATCTATGTGTATGCATATGTGGGGGTATTGTGTGCATATAAATGTATGTGTGTGTGTGTGTACATAAACACAACGCTTATAAAGCAGTTACAAGGTAACCTTGTAGAGGAAGGCTGAGCACACCAGAAAGAGCCTCATACAGAAGGTTGCACTTGATCTGAGTCTTAAAGAAAGCTAGTTAATTCCATGAAGTAGAGTAGAAGAGAGAGTGTTTCAGGCAGGGGAGACACTACAAAGGTGTGAAGATGGGAAATAGAGAATCTAAATCACAGAATGCATGGAGTAATGTATAAGAAAGCAATAAAATAGGTTGACTGATCTCAATGGGGCCGCAATGACCTTCTAGTCCAACCTCTCATTTTACAGATGAGAAGACTGAGGCCCAAGAATTTTAAGTGATTTTTCCAAGGTCACACAGTTATAAGAACAGGGATTTGAATTCAGGTCCTCAGAGTCCAAAGAATGTGTTCTTTCTACTATACCACCTAGCTTCCATTAAGACCTGGTAAAATTGTAAAGATGATTAAATGCTAAATAGAATTTCTATTTTATCCCAGAGGCTAATAGGCAGTCATTGGAGTTCACTGAGTAGAGAAAGATGCAGTTTCTAGGAATTCATCATATAAAAAATAAGAAAATGTCTATATTGCACTTTGTATTTTGTCGGATTTGCACTATTTCTATCTGTATTTATTCAACATAGGTTTTAGAGGGAGATAGGTGATAACAATAGACAGAGCACTAGAATTAGAGAAAGGAAGATTTGGATCAAATCCAGTTTCTGCCACTTACTGTTTGTGTGACCTTGACAAAAATCACTTAACTTCTGTCTGCCTCAGTGTCCTTATCTGTGAAATGAGGACTTTTAACAGCACCTACCTCCCAGGGTTGCTGGAAGGATAATGTGAGATATTTCTAAAATGATTGAAAAACATTAAAGTGCTATATAAATACTAGATATTATTACTATACATTTATGCCTAGAAAGAAATCTCTCCTCACTTCAGGCTCTTAGAATCCAGAGCTCTCTTCAAGCTTAGTTCAAATGCCATGAGGCCTTTCCTGATCTTCCCAATGTTCATGCCTCCACACTGAAACTACCTTATTTCTCATATACTTAAATTGCATATACTTAAATATTACGTATGTTGTCTCCCCTGTCAAAATGCAAATTCTTTGAGGGCAAGAACTATTTCATTTTTGTCTTTGTATTGCAGTATCTGTCAGAATGCTTGTTATATCAGGCATTTAATGAATTTTTATTGTTTTATTAATAACCTATGACAGTGGATACAGTGCCAAGCTTGAAGTTGGGAAGACCTGTTTTAAGTCCATCCCTCATGCATTTATTAGTTGCATGACCGTAAGAAGTTACTTAGCCTCTCTGAGTTGCAAAATTCTCTCAAAGATCTTAAGTCATAGATGAGTTGGGATAACACACCCCTGATGTATTAATGTGCTGCTATATCACTGACCTTTTTACTCTGCTTTTTACTTCGAGTACAAGTTCCCATTACCCTAAATAGCTCAGAAATATATCCTTTCTTATTAAACCCTCCCATCTAGAGATATTCCCTCTCTTACTGTTTATCCATCTCTTGACAGAATGTAGCAGGTCTATCTCCCACAAAATGGCAGCAATCCTATTTTGCAGCATGAAAGACAGCAACATGTAACACCTTTTTAAATTTAAATAAAATATATCCTTACCATGTGATATTTTCATTGCAAATATGATAGTAGATATAGTGAGGATGGTGTAATACAGGGGTTCCAAATCTTTTTCATCCCTGGTACCCCTTGACTTTTAGTAATATTTTCCTTTTCCTATTCCCCCATTCAATATGAGAGGAAGGAAGGGAGGGAGGGAGGAAGGAAGGAAGGAAGGAAGGAAGGAAGGAAGGAAGGAAGGAAGGAAGGAAGGAAGGAAAGAAGGAAGGAAGGAAGGAAGGAAAGAAGGAAGGAAAAGAGGAAGAAAGGAAGGAAGGAAGGAAAAGATGAAGGAAGGAAGGAAGGAAGGAAGGCAGGCAGGAAGGCATGAAGGAAGGAAGGAAGGAAGGAAGGAAGGAAGGAAGGATGGAAGGAAGGAAAGAAAAAAGGAAGAAAGGAAAAAAGGAAGGAAGGAAATGTTAAACCCTTACTATCTGCCAACTACTGCATTGTATGTGTGTAATATGTGTAGCATGTCAAGTACTGCACTAAGCACATATACAAGCAAAAAAAAAGATAACCCCTGTCCTCAAGGAACTTACATTCTAAGAGGAGAATATAACATATTAAAAGGACCTTAAAAGCAGGTGTAGTGAGCGGGGAGGTTCAGGAGCATAATTTTGAAGTCCAGAACATCAAAAACAGGGCTGGGAGGGGAATAAAAGTAGATCAGCCTGGACCCCTTTACAATATGAAGACTACAGGAGGAGCTTAATGATGGGGGAAAGGGGGAGTGGACTTGCAAAGAGATATACTGAGGTAATCACATCTCACAGTGCCCCAAGCACTGAGGGAAGTTCCAGGATGAGACCCCAGTAGAGGTATGATTTTGAAATCCAGAAAGTCAGGTACAGGCCTGGGAGGGAATAAAGGCAGGCCAGTTTGGGCCACCTCAAAATGGAGGCTTCAGGAGGAGAGAAAATAAATTATAAAGTTTACCATTTAAATGTACATGAGAAATAAAACAAAATAAATATTTTTTCGTAGAGAAAACTTTATTCCTTATTTATCATCTTTAGTATCATAAAGTTATTAAATATTAATCTATGTATTCAATTTGCATTTTGCCACACTGAAACACTACTTTGGGAATATTACAATAGGATAAGGTATGTGGCAAATATTTCCCATTATCCCTGAACACAAACCGCATTTTCCCTGTCCTAATGAGAGAATAGTCAGTTGTATAATATGGTGGGGGAGGGAGGGGAAGTGTACATTATTTTATTCACTGCACATGTCTGGTCTTACTCATGATATTGTAAACTCAAATGTAAACAAATGAGCATTCTCTTAGTTCAAATAGATACTCTGTTATCCCAAACATCTTGTGTGTATCCCCTACAACTTAGGGGCATTTATTCTACAAATATTATTGGCAGTGTTGATGGTGACGGTGACAGTAGGAATGAACTGAATTTTTTTTTTCCTCTTCCAGCTTATGGTCTAATGATTCTTTTTGGCAGTCATCACCAGAAAATAATTATAGCATCCCTCAAGAAGGAGCAAATGTGGTGATTCCTGAAGGTAAACACATAAACTGAATATCCCTATGTTTATGCTACATTTAAAAGACTCAGGGCAGAGTTGGTCATGATTAACAGTTAGATCATGTTTCAAGGCCAGAGGACTTAAAGGATATGAGGGAATAAGCCTCCTCTTGCTGTTGGAAGTTGGACCTTTGACAGGATGTTATACTAATGAGACCCAAAAGCACTAATCCTAGTTGATAAGAATTAGAATTAAGGGGCACTGTCTGGGATCAGAAAGCAAACAGAGGAAAATATCTGTCTAGGTCTGCCACACTCAAGCCTTGTCTCTTCTCCATTACCACTTCACTTTGGTGTTTTTCCTTGTGTTTTTTCTCTTCTCAAGGAGAATGGCTGGTACTTCCTGTTGCAACAATTCAGCTAGCAGCTGCTGTAGGGGTGTAAGACCCACCAACAGCCAGCACACTGAAAGCTGCCAACACAGGTTCTTTGATCTGCTTTACTAAGGAAAGAAGCATTAAGTGGTTAACAATCTTACTTTAATCCAACATACAAATATCATTGACTCAGTTCAGGGGGAAAAGCCAGCACCCTGAGCTTCAGAGCAAATACAAACAAATTACAAACATACATTTATAAACAAACCAAATACAATTCATAGTTACCAAGGAACCATCAACATCTGAGTTCAGCCAGGAGCTCCACAACGGCTGGCCCAGAGCCACGCACCACTCCTGCTGTGGCTCAGAGCTCCAAAGGAGAAAGCCAACCTCTGGGTTTATATATCTTGTTCAGGGTCAAAGGTGAGTCACACATGCCACTCATCCACGTGAACTAAAAGCGTCACAAAAATGGAACTTAAGCCCACGTGATCTAAAAGCCTCTGATGTCACAAGCATGTCACTCAAACCTATGTGAACTAGGCTTTCCCTTGAGGCAAGGAGGTCATCGAGGACTCCTAATTTAATCAAGGAAATAAAGGCCAAACTCTTCTAGGGCACTTGGTTGAATAAGTGCTAAGAGCCCATCTTGATTGCCAATACACTTCCTCTTGTCTCTCTGATTTTATCACCAGATACTAGATGGATGAGAATAACCCAGGAAATGGTGTTGGCCATTTATGGCTAGTCTAGGAATATTTGTAAATTGATTATTTTTTTATTTTGTTCAATATTTGTTTTACCCTCTTTCCCTTAAGTGCTAGTGAATTAATTTTGAAAAATCCAGTGTACTTTAGAAACACAAAGTGGAAGGAAAGAGGTATCCATAGTGATACTAAGTAGGGACTTCTAGTAGTGGTAGAGAGATTAAAAAAAAGATTTACTACCTACTACCTTTTGCATGCTGGCTGATAGAAGGTGAAAACAGAAAATTAAGAAAAAAAAGAACCAGGGGAGCAGCTGATTGAACAGCAGATAAAGCACTGGACTCAGGAAGACTGTAGTTGAAATCTCGCCTCGGACACTTACTAGCTGTGTGACCCTGAGCAAGTCATTTAACCTTTATCTGACTCAGTTTCCTCAACTGTAAAATGGGGATAATAATAACACCTCCCTCCCAGGATTGATTTAAGGATCAGATGAGGTAATATTTGTTAAAAGCATTTATCACAGTGCCTGACACATAGTAGGCTCTGTATAAATTCTTCTTTCCTTCTCCCTTTCATGGCTATGAGAACCAGCTCCTTCCTTCCTGAGGTTTCTACTATCATAAATCTCAACCTCTTAGAGCTAGTATGGAGATAAACCTTAGTACTTAGAATGAAGAGTTTCAATTTAATTTAACAAATGTTTGTTAAGTACCCAAATTATGTACAAGTCACTATATTACACACTGGGGATGGAAAGAAAGTCCTGCCCTCAAGAAATTTATTTTCTATTGAGAAGAATAAACATATACACATAATAAATATAAAGTAGTTTGAGGGAATAGAAAAAAATTTAAATTGGGGAAATCAGGGCAGACTTCACTTAGGAGGTAGTATCTAAACTATTCTTAAAAGGAAGTTAAAGATTATAAGAAGTGGAAAATAAAGAGGGAAAACTTTCAGACATGAGAGACAGCCTGTTTGGAGGCACAGAAACAAGATGGAATGCTGAAGTCAAGGGACTTAGAGTTTAGTTTTGCAGGAACATGTATTATATGAAAGGAGAATTATGCAGTAAATCTAAAAAGGTAAGTTGGAACAATATTATAGAGGACTTTAATTGCTAGGCTGAAGTTGATTTTGTATTTTATACTGGAAGCAACAGGAAGCCATCAGAGATTGTTTTAGCAAGTTAGTACCATACAAAAATTATGTATATAGCTATGTGAAGAGAAGAAAGCCTGGAAGCAGCTTTACAGCAATAAAGTTATTGCAATAACTAGTCCAGATGACAAGTGTTGGGAGTATAAGCTAGAATAGTGGCTGTTGCAAATGGCAAGAAAGGGATGGATGTGAGAGAAGAAAAGACCTAGGAATTGATTGGATATGGGAAGTGAAGAGAGTAAAGATAATTCTGAAGCTGTAACCTTGGGTGACTCAAAATATCATAGTACCTTCAATAGAAAGAGGAAGTTTGAAAGAAGATAATGGCTCTATTGGGGACTCAAGGAAAGTAGATGGCCTACTGCTTGAATTTGACTGCGAATAAATTTGGAAGCCAAAGTTAATCGATAGGGTTTATATCACATTTATGTGGGACATAGTCTGTAAATTATTGTGTTACTTGCATACTGTAATGAAAGTATTCTTTTCTAGGCATATGGATAGTGGTGGATATAGACATTCCATCCCTGGAAAGACTTATTATTTTGGGAGTCCTAGAACTAGAAGATAGTAAAAATAATGTAAGCACTGGAAAACCCATTTACAGAAAAGTTGTGTTGAATGCTACCTACATATCAGTGCAGGTAAGAAGGAGGAAGGCGTTTTAGAAATATGATTTCTTATCATGAAATGGCAGATTGTGTTATATTCTATATTCATATAATCATGAAATATTCAATTTGACAAATACTTATCAAGTTTCTACTACATACAAGGTACCATGTTAGGTAACAGATTTACAAAATAAGATAAAGAATATTCACCACTCTCAAAGAGCTTAAATGCTACCTGATAAATACCCAGTCAATTAATAGGTAATTTTTAAGTGCCAATTATGCGCCAGCTAGGTGCTGAGGATACAGATACAAAGAATAAAACAATCCATATTTTCAATGAGCTTGCATTCTAGTGGAGCAGACAAGTATATATAAAAATACATATAGCATTAATATAAAATGAGTAAACACAAATATGTGTATACCCATACATATATATACTATGTACATATGTATGTATACATTAGTTATATGTGCATGTATAGTTGTATGTAGTATGTGTGTATTGTATATATACATATTCATGCATCTAAACATGCATATATATTATACATACATACATACAAACATACATATACAAGGTAGTTTGGGAAGGAGGACACTGGAAGTTAGAGGGATTAGGAAAGGCTTCATGCAGTTGATGCCTGAACTGCAAATTATAGGAGGGGAACTCTATAAGGTGGAGGTAAGGAGGAAGTATGTTCTAGGCATGAAGGACAACCAGCACAAAGACACAGGAATGGGAAATGGAATTCTGTGAGAAGAGAACAAAGGCCAGCTTGACTGAATCACAGAGGAAGGGCAGTGCTTAGTGAGGCTAGGAAGATAATAGTAAAGAAGCAGTTACACTTTTATGACTCAAAAGTCCAAACTGGGTTTAGGTTAGGGTTGGAGGAGAGCTTCCTACTGTTCTACTTCACCATTATCCTGATTCCTTAGGCTGGGCTTTCCTTAGGAAGTGGCTGCCATGTTACTATTAAGTGTGAACTGTGATTGCCCCATTATCTGGACCTTTTTGTTCTGAATTCAAGTTTTATATAGATTAGTCACATGAATGGTTAGATGAAATGGGACTAAACCCTGAACAGGCTTGGCAAGATTCTCTAGGAGATTCTGAACACTTAAAGGAGTCAAGGACAGCCTTTAAGTGTCATTCCTTAGAATCATAAAACCATTAAAAACATAGATTGAATGATAGAAATGGGATTAAAGCTGAAAGTCTGTTAAAAATGCTTCAGTGGTTTGTACCAAATCATCCCCTTTCAATCCTGTATATCTTGTTCTTGAACTTGTGGTATTTTTATTGTTCTGTCAATCAATCACCAGTTATTTCCCATTAAAAGAATTCAACATTTATTGAGCATTGCACAATAAAATTATCTTAGCCCCCTCCATGATAGAGCCTAGCATTGAGAAAATATTATTGGATGAAATGGTTAATGCTATAAGGAAAGTAAGCAAGTCGGAACTTATGGCAAAAAGGTTCATTTGGACTAAAAGGGCAACCTTCAGGCATGAGAGGGATTAGATAATCTGTGAGGTCTCTTACACCTCTAAGATTCTATTACTCTGTATGAGTGAAGTCTCTTGAGGATATGGCCTTCACTTAAAAGACAATATGCAAGGATGATACCCAACTCCACAAACTTTACAAATAATCTTTTGTGTTGTGTTTACCCACTATAGCTAATACAGTAGTCTTTTCACAGTGGGCATGATCAATGTTTTCTGGCTGAAGGACAGAATCTCTGATTGACCCCTACTTCATTTTGTCCAGGGAAAGAGAGAGACAGAGAGAGAGAGAGAGAGAGAGAGAGAGAGAGAGAGAGAGAGAGAGAGAGAGACAGAGAGAGAGAGAGAGACAGAGAGAGAGACAGAGAGAGAGAGAAACCAGAGGAGTCTCATTCTATATAAGGGACTCTCCGAAGTTCAAGAAAATAGTCTACCAACTTCAGCATTGCCTCTGGTGTCAGAGGGTCTGGGTTCAAATCCTGCCTCTGACACTTACTACTTGTGTGATCTTGGGCCAGTTGTTTAACTTCTCTGGCTCTCAGTTTCCTCACATCTAGAATGAGGGGGTTGGATGTGGTGGCCTCTGAGGGCCCTTCCAACTCTCCATCATAGTAATACCTCATAGCAGCCTCTTTGTTTCCCTTGCCACATAAGCCAGTCTGATCAGATCTTCATTTAGTTAGTAAAGTAAATTTGCTGAGTCCACCAGATGTCTCTGGGATGAATATCAACCATATAAGATAATTCACTAATTTTTAGTGTAGATAGAAATGCTAATGACTCTTTAATCTGTTGTTGTTTTTTTAAATAAAGATTTTTTTTTCTAGTGTAGAGGATAGCAGCCTCCAAGGCCTACCTCTGACATGTACTGGCTATATGACCCGACTACACAAGCCACTCAACTTCTTGGTGTACTCTGCCAATTTTCTAAAACTATAAATTGCAAAACATAATGATCTGCATTGGTAGGGGGAGTGTCCTCACTGAGAATTCCCTATATCAATAAAATTATAGGGCCAGACTTCTCCCGCCCCCCCAAAAATTCTTGTGAATTGTTAAGTGCTAATAATTTTCTGATTCATGACAGGGTGGTCGATTAATTGGGGGCTGGGAAGATAATCCGTTTAAAGGAGAATTACAGATTATATTGAGAGGAAGTCACTCTACTCCAGAATGGTCTCTTCCAAATGGACCAAATCAAGGATCAAAGGTCTTAGGTATGTGCATCAAATACTAAAAGAATTTGGGTTTTGATATGGTGTTTAAAAATGTATGTAAAGGATCTAAGACAACTCCAAAGGTCTCATGATGGAAAATGTTGTCCATATCCAGAAAAAGAACTATGGAGCCTGAATGTAGATCAAAGCATATTATTTGCTCTCTCTCTCTCTCTCTTTCTCTCTCTCTCTTTTGGTTTGTCTCTTCTTATGGTTTCTCCCATTGCGTCTAATGCTCTTTACAACATGACTAATGTGAAAATAGGTTTAATTTGAATGTATATGTAGAGCCTGTGTCAAATTGCACGTCATTGTCAGGTGGGAGAAGAGGAGAGATAGGGAGAAATTTTGGAACTCAAAATCTTATGGAAGTGAATGTTGAAAATTGAAAATAAACTTTTTTTAAAAGTATGCAAAATAGAAAGATGTTTTATGTTGAAGATTTCTGGTTCTGTAGTATTGCAAATGTTATGTTAACACTTGTTTCTATTGACTGGGTAAACTATAAAAGTTACTAGGACATTATTAGACTTAAGAAATATGGCTTTACAGAATCACAGAATTTTAGAGTTGTAAGTTGTAATCCACCTAGTAGAACCAAGGCATGAAAGGAATCCCTGTTTTAACATACTGGACAAGTGTTCACGTAGCTAATGTTTTATGTTGAATATAAACAGACCAAACGTATTTTGGGAGGCTCAAATGAGAAAATGTATATAAAGCACTTTTCAAACCTTAAAGCACCATACAAGTGCCAGTTATCATTATCATCATTATTAAACTCCAGTCACCAGGCCTCCAGTGTGGTGATGACTTCATTCCCTCAGCCTTCTATTACACTCTCGCTGACCTCAAGCAATATTTATAGAACAATACAGGGGCATGCTGATAAATGTTTAACAACTTGACTGTCTGGGGAAGAAAGTTATATATTTATATGTGTGTGTGTGTATATTTAGTGTGTATATACAAATATACATACACGTTCAAATTTAATCTGCATTACTAACACTTTCTTAAGTCTAGATAATCAAAACAAAAATAAATCAAACCCTAATTTGTAGGAATTGCTAATTTGTGAGGTGTAAATGTTCGCCATGAAAATTTAATAATCAGCTTATGAAAACTAGTTAGAACTGTTCTACTGTTGATTAGTCTTGTCCTTGACATGTAATGACTGTGTGGCACTGGGCAAATCTCTAAACTTCTCAGTGTTCTAGGCAAGACTATAAATTGTAGAGAAGATACTGAACTGTATTGGTAGAAAGAGTTTCCTCACATGGGAGTTCCCTCTACCAATGAAATCTCAGTCCTAGTTCCTATCTCCCTAAGATCCATTAGCCATCAAAAAGTCTTTCCATTTATAAAAGTGGACTAGTATATTCTTACTTCACTTGGCTTTGATTTTCTCTGTTGTCTAATGTAGTCAGTCACAGAATTATATATGTCCCCTATGGGCATCCTTTATAAATGACTGGTCCCTGGGGGATGCTCACCCCAGCTGCTTCTCTCCTTCCCTCCTTCTCTTTCCTCTGCCACTCATTTGGATTGCTGTCCCCTTTTTTCTCTTTCCCCTTTGCTATTAAGATAATTCTTTCCCCTACCCTTACCCTTATTCCCATTCCTCACCTTGGTCTTGGCTGGTATCTATAGTATCAGAACTGGTAGGAGCAAAGGAGGAAGATGAGACCATGATGAACTCAAGCAGCTGCCCTTCTCAATACCACATATACACATGCACATATGCACAGTGCAATGGGGGCTGGGAGGTGGGGATGAAAGGATAGTCTGTTATGGTACACTTTGCTATATACTGAATGTTAAGCCATTTTTCTAAGGGTGGATCTTGATTATAATAAATGATTGCCTTGTGAGAGAAAGGATTCTAAGTTCTCTGAAATGACCTTAAAGCAAGAAGGTAGTGATGTCAGCAGCTAGGTCAGGTACAGATGTCCCAAGTGTAAATAAGCTTTAAAATGTGGCTCTCCTTTTATTTCTGCCACTAAGACAGAATCCAGGGAAGCTGCACCAGGAGGTGCCAGGGTCAGAACAAGTCAATAAGCATTTATTAAGAGCCCATTATATTCAGGCACTGTGATGACTGTATAAGTGAGGAAGTACTCTGGATGACGGCATTGCCTTCTCATGTAGTCTATAAGCAGTCAACCCCAATGCTCTCTTTCCACTTTAAAAGTTTCAATATCTTATTGAAAGAGATCACATAATCTCTTATTCCACATATATGTTTCCTTCTCCCAGGAATATTTGGTGAATTGGATCTTCATGGAATCCCACGTGCAGTATATAAAACGAAGCTCTCAGAAACAGCCCTGGCAGGTTCCAAAGTCATATCACTGATGGATGCTGTCGATTGGGAGGTAGAGACAATACTTGGTCATAGAAGCAAAGAAGCACATTTGTAAAAGTTGCCTCTTCCTTCCATAGACAATTCTCTTTGCAGTAGGAAAAAACATTTCTTTGTATATGCAGTTATTATGCTAAGACAGATTGATCATCATAGAATGTTCTTTACTTTGAGTCCCAAGTCACCTTAGAGAATGGAATGATGTCTGCCAGAATCATTTCTTCTTCGTTTTGCCTAAAATGAAAGCATGTAGATTTTCTAGGATGAACAAAGACTTGTTTATTGAATTTAAAATGTTCTCCTATGAACAGTTTATATATTCATTGTAAAACTGAAAAGGCCAAACACTCAAATGCATTTTGCTCCTAGATTGGTTATCACTCTTCAGTCTTTTGTCATGTAACATTTCAAAGTTTGGGGGAAAAGATAGACCAAGTTCAATTTTTTTTAATACTCATGTCACATGAAGGTTTTAAGTTAAACATAATGGAGAAAAATCCCTACATCAAATACTCATCTGTAAGTAATTGCAAACTTAACACCTGAGATCATCAAATACAGTCCATTTGATTCACTAGTACTGTGGTTTAGTAGAAGGAAAAAAACTGTCTCAGAGTCACATTACAAGAGTCAGTTACCATGAATAAATGAATGAATGAATGAATGAATGAATGAATGAATGAATGAATGAATGAATGAAAAAGCCCTATTTAAAACTTACCATGTGTCAGCACTGTGTTAATCACTGGAGCGACAAAGAAAATACAATAAAATCAACTATTATTATTACTTTGCTATTTTCTGTAACTGAAAGTGGAAAAATGCCTTTTGGGGAAAAATTTAGAGGATCTTTTTATACTAGATTTCTCTTTGTAACATTTTAGGTGCAATCAGTGATATGCTGTCAAATGTTGACCAACTGGCTTTCCAAAAAAAAGCACGCATGACACACTTTTAAATTTAATATGCATTAACATTTTCTCCATTACTAGACAATCAAGCCATAATTTATAGAGTTGGCTGATATTTGAAATGTAAATGCTCAAACTAAGAATTTAACAAGAGACCTTCCCAAGTGGGTGAGAGCTGGCTCCATCACATTCCTGAAAAATCCTGCCCCCCAAAAGGGATGGATTAGATCACTTTCTAGATTCTTTGTGAGCCTAAGATTATGGTCCTTGCCAAATTCAAACTCCCTTTGGGTCTAACAACTTTCAACAGGATGGAATAATCAATTTGAAGTAATAGCTCTCACTGAATCCCAGCATGAATATACCCTGGCCAGTTTTTAATGTGAATATTGACAAATTTGTTTTTGTCTGTTTTATTGCACAATGTTATAGTACTATCTATGATCTCTCAAAATAATGAAATGAGATATAGGAGAAAGTCAGAAATGATTCAAAGCAACTAGTAAATCAAACCAGGCCTTGTTATAGTTAGATAAGTGAATTTCCTCTTTTGTTCTAGTTCTAAGCTATGCTAATCACTTCAATAACTAACTAAAATGCTATGTTTTCTCTTATGATTATGAAATTATAATAAGTCACTAAACACATTAAATTCTAAACCTCCTGCTTAAAAGTGATTCTTGAATTTTTGCCTTGAATTTTTATAAGGTGGGAGAAGATATTGTGATAACAACCACAAGCTATGATTCCAGACAGACAGAAACCAGAAGGATTACCCAAATCCTGGCTGATCAAAGAAGTTTTATCCTAAATGATTCTCTTTCCTATACTCACATTGGTAGGTTGTTTTATAACAAAAAACTATATAAGTAATATGTTCTTAGACATTCACATTTGCAAAAGGAAGAGATAGAATACAAGGAAAAGTTCATAGGGTCATAAGATCTACAGTTATAAAAGAGTTGTTCAGTCATGTCTGACTCTTCATGACCCCATTTGGGGTTTTCTTGGCAAAGATCCTGGAGTGGTTTGCCATTTCCTCCTTCAGCTCATTTTTACAAGTGAAGAAACTGAGGTAAACAGGGTTAAGTGACTTACCCAGGGTAAGTGTCTGAGACCAGATTTGAACTCAGAAAGATGAGTCTTCCTGACTCCAAAACCCAGCACTCTAACTATTGTGCCATCTAGCTGCCCATAACAAACTTTAGAGGTTGTCTAATTCAAATTCCTAGTCTTAGAAATGAGGAAAGTGAGGCCCAAAGATGTTAGGTGTTTTATCTGAGGTTACACAATAGGAAATAGATGAGTCAAGATTTGAACTCAGATCTTCCAACCCAAATAAAATACTGCCTTAATATTATGATAGTTTAAATCACTTGAAGTTATATCTAAGGAATAAGAACATAGGAATTAATTTAAGTAACAGTTCCAACAAAGTACATTAGAGAAATATTTCTTTCAGTTTTTTACCATGTATTTTGATTTTTATGTACAGGCTATGCTTAGCCTGGCTTTTTATCTCTCAAGATGGTAATTTCAAGGCCAAAAAAATTCAGCAGATTTTATCATTTGCATTTCAATTAGAAAGGGCTTTGCATAGAAATTGCCTTGTACCATTTTTTGATGATGAAATTGAGGCAAATCTTCCAAGAATGTGAGTTCTTTAACAAAAAACCCACAGGATCATAATATCATATATGTAGAGGTAGAAGGGATATCGGAGACCATCTAGCCCAACTTCTTCATTTTACATATTAGCAAACTGAAGCTAAGGAGGTGATGTGATTTACCAAGGTCACATAAGTAGTAAATATTAGAGGTGAGATTTGTACCTAGGTCCTTGAGTTCTAGAATGAGTATCCTTTTCATAAGCTGTAAGGGTTGTATTCTAGGCTCCAAGTTCTATAAATCAAATCAACTTGCCAAAGATTCCTAATCCTCCTTAAAGTTGATCTAGGATGCTCTACTTTTCACCTTTAACCACTTCCCTAATTATTGAACTCTCATTTCAATGCACCGTGCTTTCTGATCTTCTCTGGTGTCACAACCTCCATGGTTCTCTGAATTTAGACTTAATTACCTTCCCACTCATTCTCTACTTTCTGACCATCTCTACGTCACTGGATGCTGAGATTTCTCTTCTGGCTCCAATAGGTGAGTTCCCAAGTTAGTTGGGAACCAGCCCTCCATGCAAATTCCTGAAATCTCCCTGCCATGCCCCCTGGATTCAATTATATATCCCCATTCACTTAGCAGCATCCTTTTACATGTTCTCTTTCCCCATTAGAATGAATGGTTCTTGATGACAGTGCAGCTTTAAATGCATCCCCAGTGCTTTGTTCAATACGTGTCACATAGCAAGCATCTAATAAGTGTCCCATCCATCTTCCTATTTTTTGTCATGGCCAATGCATCTGGATACCCTAATCTGGTAACGGTTTCATTTTTCCCTTATCTCTATCACATATTACAGACTATAAGGATAGCTCTTCCAGAATTCTAGCAGTTGACAGGCATTTATTAAGTACTTACTATATGCCAGTGTGTTGAGTCCCCCCCCCTGCCCTGTCAGGGGAAAAATGATATAAATTCATAAATAATACACCAGTGTGAGATAATTAAAATATACTCTAACTTAGTCTATGTCTATAATTCTTCATTCCAAGCTTAGTCAATAACCCTTTCTAGGATGCTCTACACCACCCCATCTGGTTTTTCATGGTCCAAAAAGAAAATGGTGTCTCCTACCCTAGAACCTCCCTCCAATTTGAAATAGGACTCTCTGAATACATTGAACTCAGTGGTCTCGGACGCACTGTCAGCAAATCAGGAAGCTTGCTGGTTGTATGAAAGATTTGTGGGTAATATGTCCACATTCGTACTGAATTCTTGACTGACTTTCCTTTATAGCCCCTCTCCATGCTCACGCCTGACCAAGAGGAAAAAAGCAAACACAAAACAGCTAAAGACAGAGTTCCCATCAATGCCAAATAGAATATAACCAATCTCCAAAACTATCTTTGCTAGCAGATATATAACTTTAAATAAACTCAACCATTTCTTATTACTTGCACTGTATATCAGAAATCAAATTGGATTTTCAGTAGATAGCAAAAAATGAGGGAAATTTTACATGTAAAGAACATTGGACATAGAGTTTGACATCCTGGGTTCAAGTTATAGCTCTTTAACCTTGAACTCATTGGTAAACTTACCAAGTTGGAATAAATGGTCTCTATTATTGCTTCAAGTTGCAAAATTCTAGGATTGAATAACATCTATCATTTTGGACTTAATATAACCTAATTAGATTCACAGTTGGGGGAAAAAGCCAGGCTTGTTTAATTATTGATGTAATTTTTTTTCAATTATGTAGCTGGTGAAATCCTTTCCAACTCTCAAATTCTGTCATTCCATGATTCTGTGGATAATATACAATGCTACAAGGTACATAAGGCAACTAAGGCATTGACCTTAGGCAAGGTGAAAGAGTTTGTCATTTTGGCTATTTAATTTCCTCATCTATCAAAATGATAATAAGCTTCTTAATTTACCACACAGACATATTTTAGTGAATAATTTGAGATGATTACAAGTTACCTCCAGGAACTAATAAGTAATAACTCTGAAATCATTGATTATATTCATAGTATTGAAATAATTTTGTACAAATATTTTAGCTATGTTTCAATGTGTAAACAAAAAATATGACAGTTTAATATGTAATATACTCAAGTCTGAATATGTAAATCAACATGGGTAAGTTTTAATTTACTGAACATTTATGCTGACATTTTACAAATAGAAAGGTCTTTACCATATTACTTTGGAAAGAAAATTGACTCATAAAAATAGCTGTTTCTTAGTATTGGTAATTGGATAACTTACATTTTTGTTGCAGCTGAAAGATATCAAATACAAAGCACAGGCCAGAACTACACATTGGCAGCTGATGTTGGTATACTGAGCAGGAATATTAAAATAATTGGTGAAGATTATCCAGGTCTGTTCAATGAATCCTTTGGAGCACGAGTGTTGGTCAGCTCATTCACTGAAAATGCGGTGACTTACAAAGGTATTGTTTGATTAATGCAAATTTGGTTTGTTTTCTAAATGAGGGAAGGAAAGGTGGTTTTTTAATTGATACAATCATTCAACAAATACTTATTACTTTGTACTATGTCCCAGGTACTGTGCTAGGCACTGGGGATATAAACACGAAGAAAGAAATAAGTCCTACCTACAATAAGCTTATATTTTAATTGGGGAGGCAGAAAGTATATATTAAAATATATACAACATAAATATAATTTAATAAACACAAATATATTCAAAGGAGTTAAATACAGGGTAGTATAAGAGGGAGTTCCCTAGAAACTGGAAAGTCTTCATTCATGCAAAAAAGTGATATTTTTGTTGTGTCTTAAAGGAAAAGAGGCAGAGGTGAGGATGATGTACATTCCAGGTGTGTGAAATGGTGGGGGTGGGGCAGGGAAGAAGTTGGGGCCAAATTGTGAAGAGCTTTAAAAACTAAATAGAAAAGTCTCTATGTAATAGAGGACTGGCCAACATAAGAATCTAGTCCTTGAGAGCATGTGCATTGCCTGATACCATCCCTCATGGGTAAAACCAGGACCCTCCACTGTATATGCCTCAAAGCAAGCTCACTCTACTTCCACCTGGTGACTTGTGCTGTGTATGCTCCTGAAGCCTGGGTTCTCGTTGACCAATTTCCACTGCATATATCTCAACATAAAGGCAATAGGAATCTATTGAAATTTATTGAGTATCTTTCAAATATCCATTGGGCAGACATTTATTGAGCTCTTACTAAGCACAAAACATTATGCTAAGTACTATGGGGGAAACAAACAAAAACAGCTATAGATCCTAACTACATCCTAGTAGGGTGATATAAAACATGCACGGATAACTCAAAGAGAGAACAAAAATACAATAAGGAAGTTCAACATTCTGTCCTCAGAGGATAGACAGGTTGCTTCCAGTGGTGGGATCAGGGAAAACTTGATGGAAGAGAGAACATATAGGTTGGGCCTTGAAAGGGTGGGAAAGAGGCAGATGAGCAGAGTTGATTGGGAAGAACATTCCAAATATAAAAGAATAGCTTTAGCAAAAGCACAGTTAGGAAAATGCAGAGTATGTGAAAAGAGAGAAGTCAAGTTTGACTGAAGTTTAGAGTACATATGTAGGTGAATAGCAGGAAATGAGGCTGGAAAGGTGGTTTCCCATCTAATCAAAGAGGTCTTTGAATGCCAAATGAAGAAATTTTGACAGTTCTAGCTTTGGGGAGATTAATATGACAACGCTGGAGGTCTTTAAACATGAGATATCATGAGGTTCTATGATCTGAACATTAAAGAAGAGAGGGAAGATCCTCAACATAAGATCAATTAGGAGGCCAGCATAAAAGACTGGATGAAAAGTAAGGACAGTCCAAAATAGGTTTGTGGACATGGGAATGATGGAAAGGGGTTATTGACATTCCAGAAATGAAGAACCAACAGGCCTGTGGTTATTTATGTCATGTTATCTCCCTACTAGCATAATATCTGCTTTTGTGTCATATGAAAATTTCGTAAGCATGTTTTCCTTTCAATAGTTGATAAGAGATTTTGAACAAGACATAGCCTAATCCTATATTATATTCCCTTCCCAAATGATAGATAATACTTTTGAGGGTACAATAGATGTGAGGCTATACATATATGTGTGTGTGTGTGTGTGTGTGTGTGTGTGTGTGTGTATGATGTTGTGAAACTCCAGGCTCCCTTTTAAAAATACATGTCTTCCTCCCATCTTCTGCCATCTTGCTGTTCTCCATGACTTTCCAAAGAATGTTGACAATTATTCAACAATCATATCTATCAGTTTTTTCAGCACATTAGAATATATTTTTATGAGTCTGATTACTTGGACATGTTCAAAATGGCTAGATACAATCTCCTCACTTTTCTTGATCTTCATTTCCTTTGATATCATGTTTCTTCTGCCCTACCAAACTACAAAGTAGAAGAAAAATAGAAATTGAGTGGTTCTTCCTCAGTATCATATCTTAATTTCACACCATCATTATCAAGGAGTGATCTATCACTTCCCTCTTCTTGGACAAAACCCTTTTTTAACTGTTAATGTAATTGTCTGGCATTCTGTGCACTCTTCTTTCATCTTTGCTGTATATCTTTTTTTAAACCTGAGTTCAGTATATTTAGCTACTGTTTCATCTTCCCCAGGATACTTTGTGATTTTGTCACAATTTCATTTTTAAGAGCTTCCCATTCCTCTTCAACTATCTCAAAGAACTATATAAAAGGTAGCTCTTATTATTTTATTGACATTTTATTGACATTTATTAGTTGATTATGTTTATATAATACTCTAAGGTTTGCAAAGCACTTTACATACATGATTTCATCTGATCCTTACAACAAAATTGTGATGTAACAATTATTTGCATAATTATTTCCTTTTTACAGATGAGGAAACTGAGGCTCGGACAGGCTAATTGAAATGTTCATGGTCACATTGTCAGGGCCAGGATTTGAACCTAAGTCTTCCCAACTCCAAATCCAGCATTTGTTCAGAAGCAGCTAGGTGGTATAGTGGGTAGAATATGGGACATGAAGTTCAGCTCCAGCCTCACACACTAAATATTTGTCTGACACTAGACAAGTCACTTCATCTATGCCTGCTTAGTTTCCTAATCCATAAAATGGAAACAATAGCACTTACCTCCCAGGGTTGTTGAGAAGGAGAAAATCAATTCTAACTCTAACATCTGTTCTATAATATCACAGAAGTTTGGGCCTTGGGATCTTTTTCCCCTGAAAAAAATTTGAAATCTTCTTTCCCGAAGTTTAGACTACATGTCTGATTATGCTAAACCTTTCTGACTATTCTGAATTACCACAACTTTAATGTAACATCATTGATTTCTACCAAGGTTTCTATCACTACAACTTCATCAACCAATTCTTTATTATTGATCAGAATTAATTCTAAGTAGCAATTACCCTCATTTCTTCCTCTACCCTTATGGGATATGAAATTGTAAGCAAGTCATATTTTTCAGGTACTTCTTTTTCTAAACCAGAATACAACTTTCAGCCTTACATGTGAACAGTACATGTGCTGAGTGTGCAGATACACCTGGGTCCGTCTCTATGCATGCCTGTACTTCTAGCCAAATGAAGTCAATAAGCCCTTATTAACTGCTTGCCATATGACAGGCCCTGTGCTAAGTGTTGGGAATACAAATACAAGCAGAAAGAACTCCTGCCTTCAAGGAACTTCTTGTCTAATGAGGGAAAACAGTACATAAAAGGAAGCTGAGGAGAGTGGGGAAATGAAGGTATGGAACAAAGAGACATGATAGGTATATATTTAGTTGAAATGCCCCATCATTATCTTGCCTCTGTGACTATTTTAAAATCGGTATTCATAAAGCATCATCTTTAAATGCTATTAGGTCAGAATTGTGGTGGTTGTTTTTTAATCTTCTTTCACATAAAATTATTAAGGCATAAGAAATGAAACTTCAGTTGCTCCAGAAAAAGACTTCATTTCTCATTCAAAGCACATGCCAAAAAGCTGACTATTCAACCTCAAGTTAAAAAAAACAGGAACTAAAAAATAGGCTCTGAGGGAACAGAAGCAAAGGGCTAAGAAACTGTTGCAAACTCCATTTCTACCAAGTATATAGCTCCCTACTCTGCTCTCAACTACTATCAACTCTAAAGGAAAGCAGAAATCACAAAAAAACCAGTAGAGAATGTCCAAGAATAGGTCATGCTCTACTATCTGTTTGGGGAGGAGCAGGGAATGTTGACTCCTAGAATTAAGGAAGTCATTTGATGAAGTCTCTCACAGGTATTCTGGATAAGATGGCGATAATAGGATAATAGATTTAAAAGTGGTAGGACTCCTGAGTTCATCCAGTTCAACTTCTCCATTCTATTAATGAGGCCCCTGAAAGATCAAATGAGTCCCCAAGATTACACAGATAAAAACTAGAAGAGCTGGAATTTGAACCCAGATCCTCTGATTCCAAATCTATGACTGTTTACCTTTGTACCATAATTGCCTTTCTAGAATGATGGTAACTAAATGGTAATACAATCAGGTAGATTAAAAAGTAACAATATAATAAGACCAAACTATCAAACTGGGCATGGCTCTAGCAGAATGCCACTCCATCCTTGTCCATGTTCTATACAAAATTTTCAATGAATGGCATGTTTATAACATTTACAGATGACATCAAGCTGAGAGGAATCTATAAGCTTGGTCTCAGAAATAAGATCTGAAAAGACTTGATAGGCTAGAATAATAGACCAAATTACAATTCTTTAATGTGGCATTTCCCAAAGATCTGTCTTTGGTATTTTTTTCTCTTTATAGTCTGAGTCTTGGAGATGGATAAATGATAGATATAAAGAAAGATAGTTAAAGGAAGGGAGGGAGAGAGAGAGAGAGAGAAAGAGAGAGAGAGACAGAGAGACAGAGAGACAGAGACAAACAGAGAGAGACAGAGAGAGAGAGAATACAAAATGTCCTAGAATTTTACCACTTACCTCTCTAAATACTTTCTTTCCCCCACTGACCTTTCATTTGAAGTTTCTTACAAATGCTACTTTCTCTACCTGCTAAAGACAAATCCGCTTGGAGAAAGACGACAAGAAAAAACTTTAAAATGAGTTCTTTACCAGGATATCCTCTTCTCTCAAGCGGCAGTGTTGGTCCTATTCATTGCCTCTCCTTCTCCCCTTTTAGTTCCTTCCTGATCTCCTAAAATCTAGCTTTTGATTTCATCTTTCTATGGTATCCTTCTTCACCAAAGTTTATTGTCGCCTCTTTTGGCCAAATCCAAAAGTATCATCACTTCCTCAATCTCTCTATAGTATTAGTATTCTCTTTCTCCTTCCCTTCTTCTTAGTTGACTTCTGGAAAATGAGTGGGTTAATCAGTAAGCATTTATTAAGTGCCTATTATGTGTCAGTCACTCGGAAGCTGCCTTTTGTTATGTTCCTACCACTTCTGATATACATAGTATACAAATAGTGATCAAAATACTAAAAGCACTCCAAAACATCAGAATTTAAATTTGAGTAAAATAACATCTGATTTGCTTGGGCACAAAGGAGCAAAGTAAAAATAGGTCAATTTAAGTTTCCATAGAACCTATAAAGAATTTTATCCACTCTCTCTATGTTATTTTAATGTAGCTATTTCACAAGAAAACCATATAACTCAATATGTGTTTCCCTTAGGAAATGCAAGAATCAGTAATGTTGAATTTTATCACAGTGGTCAGGAAGGCTACAGAGACAATACGGATCCAAGATATTCTCTGGCTTTTCTTAACCTTGGAGAGGTTTGTATTTTTATGTGTATAGAAAAACATGCATATATATTTATACAGATACAGAAATATTTATAATTTATCATAATTAATTTAAATAACCAACTTCGAAATTAATAGTTTAATAAGTCCTCAGATACCATAATAAATTTCCCATTGCTTTTTTTAAAAAGCAATCAGAAGTCCATTTCATTTGCAGAATTTGCTTTAGGTCAGTGGGAGAAACAAAGATTTCTAAAAGTGAAGAGGTTAAGACTTTGTTTTATATTCCACAGTTCTTTATTGACTTTGTATTGCCACAAAATATTTTCCCAAATGACATTATATTAAATGAAGGTAACTTTGTTGAAATCATCATCTTTTGGAATGAGAGGGAATTTCTGTTTACCAAATAGTGAAGGAGGGAATTGTTACTGAAATAGCATCTCCAACCTTCAAAATGTAGAAGTAATAGTTTATTTTTTTTCCATTAGAATTTAAATAAAGGCAGCCTAAAGAGAGAGATCATGATATAGTTTAAAAAACAACAACATTCTATACTGAGTCAGGAGATCTGGGTTCTAGTCCTGGTTCTTTCACTCACAAATTATATAATAATTAAACAAACATCTCATCTCTCTGGACCTTTCTTTCATCTGTGAAACAATGATGTTGGACTGGAAGATATTGAGCTGCCTTTTAGCTCTAAAAGTCTAAGCTAAACAGATTTTGCAGACATATGCAGACTATATATATGCATATGTGTGTATGTATAGGAACATATGAATATATTCAGAACATAAATATATATATATATATATATATATTCAGGTAAAAGCTAGAAGATCTCCTCATATAAAGGAAAACTTTTTTTGCTTTTTTTTTCCCCAAGAGGTTTCTTCTGAAAACAATATTTACAGCAAATATATTTTTTTTCTTGAAATGTATTTCAGCTTCACTTCAAATACATAAACTAAGTCCCCGTATTTTTTATAGGTTCAAGAGTATGGCTCATCTTATGTCCATGGTTGTGCTTTTCACAATGGTTTTTCTCCAGCAATTGGTGTGTTTGGTACTGGTGGATTGGACATTGAGGATAACATAATTCATTTAACGGTGGGGGAAGGTAAAATAAATGTTTTGGTTTGAATTTTACATTTAGGTTTCGTGTTTCATTAAACTTATAGAAAAGGGAAGAAATTATTACTGGTCATAACTGGTCATAGTTTGACATCAATGTAGATTAAATACAAAGTAGTTGAACAATGTGTCATAAATATAAACAATTAACAGATTTTAGTTTGAAAATATAAAATGATTATTTACTAATGAGGCATATTCTATGTCCAGCCTGACTCAGATCACTTCATTGATTCCACACCAATGTCAGAATTCAGTGAGGTGTTTGTGGCCTATAAAAATGCAACAAGACAACCTTATTCATATTAAAGAATAAAATGACATGATCCTAAGATTTAAAACACAGTAACTTAGGCAAAATGGCTAACTATCTCCACAATCCTATTAGCAACCTGCCATAGTAGGCCAGGAATACCACTCTCTACATGTTTATAGGAATGACTGACATCAGTACCCTGTAGACTGACCCCTTTATGCTTTAGGAGGCAAGGAAGCTCAACAGCCTCTCTGCCTACTTAAACACTATCCCAGCTCACTTAACAGTTGACATTCTTTCCACAAGGCAAGATTATTATTCTTTATTCACTAGTCATCTATTTTCTTCTCCGTCCTTAATGAAGTTAAACAATACTCTAAGTTTCTCTGTAAGATGAAATGAACTATAAAGTACTAAGGACCCCAAATTGGCAAATAACTTTATTGATAATTTTATTTCTCTACTTTTTATATTTTCTTTTAATTTGCAGGCTTAAAGATATGGGGAAATGGCAACCGAGTACGAGGGAATTTGGTTAGTTTTTCAGTTTGGCCAGGAACATACCAAAACAGAAAAGAACTAACTTCAACACTGTGGCATGCAGCAATTGAGGTACTAAGAAGGAATTTATAATTTCATGAAGTTAGAAGGGACCTTAGAAGTTATCCAGTTCAACTCTCTACATAATCCATGAGTCTGTTGAATATCTTCACAGACAGAAAATTTATCACACAAGGCCGCCAGTTCAGTATCCTAGGGAAAACCTTTCTTGCCTAAATGGTAATTGATGCAGTGCTATGATCAGTCAAATTAAATTATGCTTCTCTTGTAGACATACGGAGAGATCATGGAATAGTAAACTGAGCCCTGAACTTGCAGTCAGAGTAGAACTGGATTCAAAGCCCTCATCTTACACTTATGAACTACGTTGTTATGAAGGGAACATTTACACCAAAAAACTCATTGGAAATTGAACTGTAGAGCTCTATATAAATGTGAATGATGAGGAGGGGGAATATAAGGAGGAGGAGGAAGATAGTACTACAGGCTCTGAGTCTCCTTTTTCTTAATATTAATTCATATAATTTTTCTCTCACTTTATCACTTCCCCTTCTAAAATTTTCCATTGCTTTCAAATTCTAAATATTTGAGTTATGATCCCAGGTCTAGTGCTAAATTGGTAAAGTCCTAAACCTCTCTACACCTCTCTCATAGTTTCCTTAGCAGCAGAATAATGGTTCCTAAAGTCTCTAAGATTCCTTCTGGGTACAAATAGTACATGATTTTATAAATAAAGTTACTAATATTTTCCTGCTATTATTATTTTTGACCTCTCTTAGATACCTTGAAGTTTGTAGAATGTGTTGCAAAATTCTTTGGCTAGAAGTGGGATGGAATTAGGAGAAGGAAGTGCAGTATGGAGAAGAATAGGATTTGGGGGAGGGATGCTACCATATACCTTGGTCTTAGTATACTTTTCCTTTGACACTACATTGATCATTTGATCCTTTCCTCGTGTTTCAGAAATGACAAGGCTTATGTGTTTTTACTTTATCCTCTTATTTTACTTGGCTTATGAAAACATCTGTTTTAGTAAATATGTTCAGAAGGAACTAGTTTTTTTATTCTAATCTAATTTAAAATAATTAATTTCTAATGGCTATACTGAGGCTTAATAATCCTTTATAATTATGTCCATATTTTTCTTTAGCAAATAAGTCAAATGGATAACAAAATAGAAGCCCAAACAAGTAAAAGAAATACTCAGGAATGTAACACTACTTTTAATGCAGTGGAGTTGGACATAAGGCAGGTTAATCATGGAATCTATCAAAAGGAGTTTAGTTACTAAAATATCAGAAGTCCTTTATAAGGTAGTTTCAACCTATGAGGCAATCCTGGGAACCTTGAAAATAGCATTATGCCAAGATTCCAGTGTAATTTAATAGCATAACTTAAGCTCGAATTGGATGACTAATTAATTGTAATTGTTTTGTCTTTTACAATGGTGACAAAGATGGTATATTTTGCAATGTACACATGTAACATTACAGAGGAATCAATACATTGCATAATTTCTGTTATATGATTACCTAACCCAAAGTATTTCCTTTATTTTTGTACTAGATAAATATGGGTACCAATACAATATTACAGGATAATGTTGTTGCAGGATTTGAAAGAATTGGTTACCATATTGATGGTGAACCATGTCCAGGTAAGTTATTTGGTATACAACATACCTATAGCATAGATCATCTGCCATTCGATTAAAAGAAGTGTCAATATAATTCAGTAGGTGACATCATTTCTTCCTATTAGAGACCAAGCTGAGTGAATGAAATTGCTCCAAGATAATAAGGAATCCCAAAGAAAAATGGGTACTTTTAAGGGTAGTTTTAATAAAATGTGTATTCCAAACACCTCACACAATCAATGTCTTTGGCCTAAATACACACAAAAAATGTTGTCTACTTGGACCTATGGTGAATCTACTCAATTTGGAAGATAGATAGATAGATAGATAGACAGATAAATGTTTACTAATTCTAAGTTCCAGAGATACTTGGAAGAGTCAAGTAAAAGGCAACAGGACTAATCATTGGGAAAAATAATATTAATTCCAAAGTTGTACTACTCTTTTTAAAAAATAGTTTCTTTCTATAGGGGTATACTGATGATTTGAACCAGCATTTCTTTAAACAATTCTTAAGTTCTTGGGTTCAAAAGAAATAATTGTTACTTTTTTATATTATCTTTTTTTTGTTTGTTTTTTGGCAGGGCAGTCGGGTTAAGTGACTTGCCCAAGGTCACACAGCTAGTACATGTGTCAAGTATCTGAGTCCGGGTTTGAACTCAGGTCCTTTTGACTCCAGGGCCAGTGCTCTACTCACTGCACCACCTCGCTGCTCCTATATTATCTTTTAAACCATATTTTTGAAAAACTTTTAAGCCTTTTTGACATTAGAAAGAACTGATGTCATTATATATACTCTAATTATAGTTTTAAATTGTCTCAATAACTAGCTAATCAAGTTAACACTTCTTTGATTTAATATTTTAAAGTCTGTAATTTTTCTACCTCTTTATAAAAGGGTTTTGTTTTACCAAATTATTGAATGTCAAAATATGATTCCTAACCATAGGTGTCTGCTTAAGTATATTGGCCCAAAGCTATGACTGATCAGCATAAAGAACTCCTTTTACTGAAACTCTCTGTAACTCAAAGACAGGAAATTACCTAGGGCAGGCGCTAGAAAGGTACCATATTCAGGACTTGAACCCTGGCCTTCCTGAATTCAGATCATATCTTCTATATATTGTGCCGCGTTTTCTCTCATTATATGCATAATAACAATAACAATAATAGTAATAATAGTAAACACTGGTATTACAAACAGCAGGTCCCTTTCATCTATCTCATACTGCACTTAAGGAATTCTCTGCTTCAGGACTTGTGATTGGTTGGTATAGGAAACTTCTAGGGGAGGAAACTCCCTCTACCTAAGCAGGTCAGTATCTGCTCTCCAGTGAATAGTCTTGGGAAGTTGACTAGAGTTCTAAGAGATTAAGTGACTTGTCCAGGATTTCACAACCAGGACATGTAAGAGGTAAAACTTGAAATCAAGTTTTTCTGGCTCAATCTGTTATACCATACTGCCTCCTTTCTTCTTTATATCTTCTTAAATGCGTGAAGAAGGGTCAAGAACCCTTCATTATAGGAGGATCAAGAACCAATCTTTCACAATTCTTACATAAAAAAATATTTCAGAGAATTTTATTTTCATCATGTGGTATATTTTAGAAAACTTTCTTTTAAATGGATTTTTAAAATAAAAAGAGCAACATACCAAAAAAATCAAACATGAGTACATCATCTCAAATAATAATATGAGCTAATGGTCAGTCATATGACCTGCAAATGACAAATATAACATTATTTGCTCATCATATAAAAATTAAGTCAGAAATATGTCAATTTTTGTAGTTTTGTCAAACTAAAAAGTGAGGAGGTTAATAAAGACAGAAATCATGCTTTGCTCATTTAATAATTCAGTTTTGCATTTTCTTTCTAGATCAAGCTAATTCTGTAGGGAAATGGCATAACAATGAAGCCCATGGAGGTTTATATGGTGTTTATATGAACCAAGATGGCTTCCCTGGGTGCTCTCATATACAGGGGTTTACTGTTTGGAAATGCTGGGATTATGGCATCTATTTTCAGGTAAATGTGCCTTGTTCCTAGTGATTTGTTGATTTTTGTTAGTTGTTCTTAGGATTATGATGCCAAAAAAAAATGTTTTGCAGACCACAGAGAGTGTGCAAGTCTCTAACGTGACCCTGGTTGACAATGGAATGGGAATTCTTCCCATTATATATCTGCCAGCTGCAACATCTCACAAAATTTCCAACAAAACAGTAAAGATTAAGGTAAGAAGTGAAAACTGTCTCGCAAAGTACTGCTAGCAAAAAATAACAACCAGGATACCTGCAAAAAAGGTTCCAAAGAATAATGAACCTTTTTGGAGGGTTCACCTTGGTTTCTAATCTAGTACTTTCAACTTCTTGATTATAATTTATTTCAGGTAAATTCAGTGTCGTTATCATTACTAGTCCTAGGAATATTTCATATTATCACATATGTAATAAATGACTGTTTTCTAGAGCTTATTAGTTGTAGGAAGCAGCCCCCAATTTAACTGTTCTGATGTGCTCACCAATGATGATCCCAATATTGAGCTTACTGCTGCCCATCGGAGCACCAGACCCCCTTCAGGTAAAGTATTTTGCAAAATTGAGATTTGCCTGTACAAATAAACATTTAGCTAAATTTTATGATTTTTTTCCCTTTGGGACAAGGAGGGAGAAGTGGAATCTGCTGGCCTACTTTTGCCTCTGCACACAACATGGCGCCACGGAAACCCCATGCCGGGCTAATGAGTTACAATGCTATTAGTGGATTGTTGGAAGTTTCTGGTAAGTTAAAAATTTTAACTAGCAAGTTGTGTGATAGAATTTGAAAATGAAAGAGGAAACCACCATGTAAATATTTCATAGTTACATCTAAAAGAAAAAAAACCTTAAAATTAATACTTGTATGAATCAAGATAAGAAAAAGTAAGTCAAAGGTGGGAAGGGTAAATTTCAAAAATGATTCCCTTGTATATTACCTAGGGAAGTGAAGAAGTGACAATTGCTTGACTTTTAAGAAGGGGAATGAAAATGGTTATGATCATAATAGCAGTTCACACAGACAAGCACAGATTAAGATGGTTTTCATGTCCAACTCATTAGGCATACAGTGAAAGATTTTGCTCACTGCAAATTCAATTTTCTATAGTAAATTTCTTTAGATTTCATTTTAGAGAGTTACTTCTACAAAGGGGATAGCTCATGAGAGAAATTTGGAATCAAATTCCCTTGACTACATTTTTTTCCCTCATTTTACTCTTATTGACTTAAGGCTACTGTCTCAGAATTTCCGTATTCCTTTGATGGCAGGGAACCAATTTAAAGTATTACATAGAGTTAGAATAGAACATTTCATACTGATTTTAATGAAGTTCCTTATCTGTAAAATGAGCAGGGTAGGCCAGGTGATCTCCAAGGTTCCCTCCAGCCTTAAATACTATGACAAATGTGTTCCAGAAAATTAAAGGCAGTATATTGGCATAAAAATGGCGTTTGCAAAGTAAAGCCATATTTCATTAAGGAGCACAGATAACTACATTTCTTTTAAAATTTAAAACACAGAGCTGTAAAAGACAGTATACTAAAGATGAAGGTATCCTATTAAAACTTATCCTCCAGTTGGACTCCTTTTTTGTGGAATAAAAAGAGATAGCAAGAACTTGCAAAATGAACATAGCTGAGTATGTATCTACCTGTGTTGCTGTCTCTTTTTGATTACATATTTCTGAATAAATGCAATACATTAGGACCTGTGAATAACAGGGGCAACAAAAGAATAACATACTCCCCAAACAAACAAACAAGAAATTCCTATTGTACAAAGTGGGATTGGTAGATAAACTTGTGAGATTAGAATGCTATAAAAATGTTTTTATGTCATTATTACTTTTAAATAATAAATATGGTAGGTGATTTTATATTGTTTTTATTTTAGATTCCACATTTGTTGGATTTAAAAATGTTTGTTCAGATGAAACTGCTGTGATGTTCATGACAAACCCTTTAAATGAAGATTTACAACATCCAATCCATGTGAAAAACATTCAGACAGTTAACACAATTGAACAGTCAAAAATATTTATACATAGGCCTGACTTAAGGTAATACTCATTTGCACTGGTAACTGTAGTCAAACTTTTATCATTTCTATCCTATTGTTCATTTTCCCATATATCTAAAGATGTTAGTACACCAAAAATTACAACGAAGTGGCTAAAACTCAAAATATTACCCATGTGAAAACCACCAAGATTACATGCAACACCAATATAACTGAGGGCAATTAAGTTTGGGAATTCATTTATTATTAAGCAGAGCACCTCAAGCTTATGTTTGTTAAGTATTGTCTTTTAAGTTTGAAAGACAGACTTGGATTATGTGGCTATGCATCTCCAGTCACAGACACGATGAGGCAAGAAGTATCTGTACTGTTTCTCCTATCACTTCCTTGTACCCACCTTGGAGAAGAGAAATACATAAAGAAAGAAAGCCCTTTCTTAGGTACCCTAATCTTTTATCGGTGTATACTGTCTCCTGGCGACTTCATCAGTTCATCAGTTTATTTATCGTCTTATAGCTGATGACTCCCAGATTTATGTATCAAGCCCAGTCTCTCCTCTGGGGCTTCAATAATCCATTATAACCCATTGTTCCAACTGGAGTTCTGGAGGTATCTCAAACTCAACATATTAAGAACAGAACTCATTTTAATTCCCCGCCAAAACAATCCAACTATTCTTCCAAATTCCCCTATTTTTATCTAAGGCACCACCATTTTTCCAGTCTCCTTGTTCATAACTTCAGCATTATCCTCTACTTACTCTGACTTACCACACAAATCTAAGCAACTGCAAAATCTGCCATTTTTCTCATTTGTCATCTATCTTATGCAACCCCTTCTCTCTACTCACACAGCTATCACCTTAGTTCAGTCCCTAATCACCTCTTGTCTAGATTATTACAATAGCCTCTCAACCAGTCTCCTTACCTCAAGTCTTTCCCCATTCTAGCCCATCCTAAACATTGCTTCCAAAGTGCTTTTTCTTAAGTGTAGATGAACCATGGCATTCTCCTATTCAATCAACTTCAATGGCTTCTAATTGCTTATATAATCAAATTTAAACTCATTTGTTTAGCTTTATGACCTGGTCCAAATTTCTCTTTTCAGTTTCACTGAACGTTACTTCTACTCCTGTATTCTGGGATCTAGCCAAACTGGCCTTCTCTCTGTTCTTCACACACAATGCTCCATCTCTCATCTCCGGGCCATTGTACTGGCTTCCCTCATTTCTAGAATTCATTCCCACCTTACCACCTTCTCATGGAATCTCTCTCTCTTTATTCAAGACATAGCTCAAGCACCACCTTCTGCCTGAAGCCTTTCCTGATTGCCCTAACTGCTAGTCCTCTACCTCTCTAATTACCATGTATTTAACTACTTTGTATTTATTTACTTTCTCTTTGTATTTCTTCTATATGTATTTATATCTTTATGGTATGTATGTGTATATGTATATATGTGTGTGTGTATGTGTGTGTGTATATCCTTATTGTCTCCCTTATAGACTATAAGCTTCTTACAAGTTTGGATTAGTCTCTTCATTTTGCATGAATCCCCAGAACCTAGCAGCATCCTGACACACAACAGACATTTAATAAATACTTCTTGATTCATTGATACAGGATGAATTAAACTGGGTATGTGAACTTCCCTGCCTATTGCTACAATACATTTCCCAGAATTACTCGAATATTTATTTTCTATTGTACCATATTTGGCCTTCCTGCCTCACCATTTTTTTTTGTCTGCAAAAACAATGTGCTTAGAATTTTCATTTGTCTCTTATTATAAATAAAAAGATATAATGACAGACTAATGAAAATTGTTATAGTCACAAAGGACAATGGGTTGAACAAGGTGCATTTGAAGCTGTTTGTTTTTAGAAGAATCTATGATGTTAGACAGGTTATCATTTTGTTAAAGATTCTCTCCTGTCTATTTGATTCTGTGGCACCTCAGAGCTGGATAAAAGACCTAGACAGTATAATAGATCAGAGGATGCTAGGTAAATGCATTATGCCATTCACATTACCCTTTACAATCTTCTGATATAGGGAAATCTGAGATTTCTGCCATTTTACAAAATTGTGATCTATATTAAGAAATACAGTTTTTTTCCTAAGTAGTGTAACTAACGATTACTGTTTTATGACTGAATGAAATGAAAATGCCCTTAATGTGTTTGACTTAATACAAAATATACAATATAAAAGTCCATTCCCTTGGGACTTATTAGCCCTATTTTAAAATCACTTTTAAAAATTCCTATGGATCTCTGATTTCATCCCAGTGGGTAGCTCCCCTGGCAAATCATAACTCATCTATGCCTTCTCTTCACCTGCTACTCTTGCTCATGTCTTTCTATGAATCTTCCTTAAAGTATTTAACCATGCTGCTAGAAGCTCTCTTTTCATTCTTTTGATATCTTGTTGATATCAACACAAGAGGATTATACATCTCCGGGCTATTTTTTGCTCTTGCTTCATGACAGGTATGCTTCCTTTTTCTAGTCTTACATGTCCCTGAAGACTTCTGTATGTGTGTGTGTGTGTATGTGTGTGCTATATCATGCATACTAGCTACTATCATTGGTAACATTCTATGGCACATTACAGCCTGCTTAGGCCCATTATATATTTTTCCATTGTCATTTAGATCCCCTTCAATTCTCATTATTTATATATTGGTATTTCATTAATATTAAGTTCCACAATTCTCAAATTCAAAGTTTAGGCTAATATCTAGGTGATAAGGAAAGGGGTCAAAATGATATTTGGTTTGTTTAATAAAATGCAATAATAGTCATTTGCACATGACACATTTTACCTATGACAAGGACATTCCTCACATCCCTATGCAGTAGATAATACAAGTATTATTATCCCCTTCATGTATACAAGGAAACTGATATTCCAAGGGATTACATGAGTGACTTGCTCATCCTGACCCCATAGCTAATAAATGTTTGAGGCACTTTAAGTCAGGTCTGCTCATTCCAACAGTAATGCTGAATTTCCGAACCAACCAAACTCACTTTCAGTGTAACTTCAGGGTATCATTTAATGTTGACACTAATCGACTCTAGGTGGAGCCAAAACAGTGCCCCTCTTAAGAAACACCAAAGGTGTAGAGAAATTCACAAGAGATCACAACTGGTCATCTTATTGTTCAGGGATTCCAAATGATCATATTGCTTTATGGAAATACTCTGTCCAGGGGTGGGGAACATGAAGTTTGGTTTCAGTCAAAAGACTGCACTTAAGGACCTAGAGGGCCACATGTGGCCTCAAGGTGGCAGGTTCCCCAACCCTGCATTCCAATTTGCTGAAATAGATCCTGAACACCATAAAAATAATGCTTCTACCTTTCCTTCTGTGATGATTTTTTTCCTACTATACCTATGCTTTTTAAGATTATCCATCAAATTTCATCTGCAGTAATCAGCTCTCATCTCTTCTATAAATTAATCCTCCAAACCTCCTCTTCAGAAATTCTACTAGTGTAGCATGTAAAGCAGTGGCATTTGAGGCATCTAGGTGATGCAGTGCTGCTGGAGTCAGGAAGATCTGAGGTCAAATCACAAATAACAAATTTTTATGAAAAAGACTCTATTTTCCAAAACAAAAAAAATTGAAAAAAATGGAATTATTTCACATGTTTTTGCAAATCTCTTTGTAATATTTGGCTTAATAGAAGATGACTAAATTCTCATATTTGCTTCTTCATTCAATCTATTTTTAAATTTATTTTATTTCTAATTTATGGGATAAAACAAGTATTTCCATAACATAGTATAATAATAAAAAAGATTGCTCATGAAACTGCAAATCTATTATGTACAACTTGCTATTTCTTTTAAATATATGATAAAATTATCATGCAAATTTTTTTCCTTCTCTTCCCCTGCCCTAGAGATGGTTACCATTACACACAAATATGTATATATATGTAAAATCATTCTATATATACTTCTATTTATCAGTTCTTTCTCTGCATGCAGATAGCATCTTCCTTCATATGTCCTTTGTAGTTAATCTGGGTATTTATAAAAGTCAAAATGACTTATTCACTCAAAGTTGTTCTTAAAACAATATTGCTGTCACTATATATAATGCTCCCTTGATTCTGTTCATTTTGCTCTTCATTATTTCATGCATGTCTGTCCATGGTTTTGTAAGATCATCAAGCTCATCATTTCTTATAGCACAGTAATATTCAGTCTATTTTAATAGGTCATTTTAGTTGAAACATATGAAGAAAATCAGATCTCAGAAAGATATGCAGTTAGAAAAGGGAGAAATATTTTAATAGTTTTTTTTTTCAGATAATTGGGGATGTTATTCTTTGATACTACACCAATACTCAACAAGTAGTAGTTTCTTAAAGGTTAATTGCAATGAATAATCTGAATTGATATGGCTATTAATGAACTTTTCATATGCTGTTATGTCATAAGTCAGTCTTGTATCTTGAATGGATTTATTATTCAGACATGATTTGGTCACATATTAGTCATATGGGAAACGTTGGTTCTGTGAGTTATGTAGATCTTCCAAATGTTGGCACATTTCATTATACAATATCAAAATTCACAGTCATAAATATTACCACCAGTCTGATCAGAAAAGTTTGAAGTATGGGATGCTACTAAGCACATTGTAGCAGATACACATTTTCACTTAGAAGCTTGAATTTTAACACTGGCAACAAATGCTTTCAGTTATCTTCCTTGAAGTGATGGGCTCACTTCATTTGCTTTTGAGGAAATGTCTGCCAAATACCCATCTGTACAACTATTGTTTGTCTCTTAGTTGTTCTTTCAGGTAAAAATGGTATTCAGTGAAAAAAGGCAAGTTCAACTTGAAACTCAAACAATCACATAAGTGCTTCTCCTTGAGGTAACTGTTGGACTTTGGTAGGCACCAGAAGTACTTAATGTGTACTTCCCATTTCATCACACAGACCATTAAAAAGACATGTACTCAACAGTTGAGATTTAGTAAAATTAATACTTGATCGATTCTTGCTTTGGTGCCAGCAGTTTTACCCACTTTTGCTTTTGCTCAATCAATGCAAATATTATACAGCTGTACAGGATGAAATATAAGAGTCTAAAAAAAATTAACACTTTTTAGCACCACTTGTGTTTATAGCCATGTAAAAAATGGGGAAAAGTCTTAGTATGAATATAAAGATCTCTTGTGGTTTTAATCTCATGGGCCCTTCATGAAACTCACCCCCCCACACACACACACATCCGAAAGATTCTTGGTGACCCTCAGGGGTTTTAGTTTGAGAACTGTTGCTTTAAAGCAATGGTTACTGATATTAATGACTATCAGTCCTGTTTCAATCCTCTGATTCCTAATAAAAAATAAGAAAACCACTAATGGAAGGGGTATTTTAATATCCTATCAATTCGTCAACAAGCATTTGTGAAATGCTTACTACATGCCAGGCAGTGTATAAGCATGAGGAATACAAAGAAAAGCAATTTTGTTCTGTTCTGCACGTAATACCATTTATATGCATGGTAAATAAGTACATGGAATATTGCAAACACTTCACAAACATTAAACAAACATTGAACCCAATGATATCATTTTGTTATTATATTCCACAAATATAGTTTGCCTTACTGAAATTTTAAAGAAATTCACAAAAAATAACCTGATGAAATATAGACTTCAGCAAAATGTTAGTTATATATGCTATTTAGTTATACTGAATATTAAAAAATATTCAGTGGGATGTTGATGAGCAAGTGAGTGAGTAATGATGTTACTAAGTAATGATTAATTTTGCCTTTTTTTAACCCAGTAAAGTGAATCCATCAGATTGTGTAGACATGGTCTGTGATGCCAAAAAGAAAGCTTTTCTTAAAGACATCGATGGCTCTTTCCTGGGGAGGCCTGGTTCAGTGATACCACAAGCTGAATATGAATGGAATGGAAATAATCAGCTTGGAGTGGGAGACTATAGAATTCCTAAAGTGATGCTCACATATTTGAATGGCAGCAAAATACCTGTTTCAGAGAAAGCACCATATAAAGGTTTGAGGAAATTTTCTTATTTTTAAGGCAAAACATGTTCTTTGCAATGGAAACATACTCAACCAGTAGCTGGAGATAGCATTTCCTTAATATATTTTATATACTTATTATAGTAAGAAGTAATTCATGTGTCTGAAGAGATTTTGTTTTCATTGACAAAATTGTATATGCATCTAATTCTAGGAATCATTAGAGATTCTACTTGTAAATATATATCTGAGTGGCAGAGCTACCAATGCTTCGGGATGGAATATGCCATGATGGTTATTGAAAGCCTGGATTCTGACACAGAAATACGAAGACTTTCTCCAGTGGCTATATTTGCTGATGGTTATGTTGATCTTATTAATGGTAAGTATTCAATCAAAATGGGCTACATTAATAGGAGATATTTAACAAGTACCTGCTAAATTTTAACTATTCTATAATATTCACTGCATATTCTTTTTTAAGATTATCTCATAGTATTCTTTTTTTCCTGATTATTTATTTATTTATTATTTTTAGTTTTCAGCATTGATTTTCACAAAAGTTTGAATTACAAATTTTCTCCCCATTTCTACCCTCTCCCCACTCCAAGATGGCATATATTCTGGTTGTCCCATTCCCCAGTTAGCCCTCCCTTCTGTCTCCCCACTTTCCCCCCATCCCCTTTTCCCTTACTTTCTTGTAGGGCAAGATAGATTTCTATGCCCCATTGGCATATCTTATTTCCTAGTTGCATGAGAAAACTGTTTTTTTGAACATCTGTTTTTAAAACTTTGAGTTCAAAATTCTCTCCCCTCTTCACTCCCCACCCTCCCTCCCTAAGAAGGCAAGCAATTCCACATAGGCCACATGTGTATCATTATGTAAAACCCTTCCACAATACTCATGTTGTGAAAGACTAACTATATTTTACTCCTTCCTATCCTATCCCCCTTTATTCAATTTTCTCCCTTGACCCTGTCCCTTTTTGAAAGTGTTTGTTTTTGATTACCTCCTCCCCCTATCTGCCCTCCCTTCTATTGTCCCCCCTTTTTTATCTTCTTCCTTCTTCTTTCTTGTGGGGTAAGACACCCAACTGAGTGTGCATGGTATTCCCTCCTCAGATCAAATCTGATGAGAGAAAGATTCACTCATCCCCCCTCACCTGCCCCCTTTTCCCTTTCTACAGAACTGCTTTTTCTTTCCACTTTTATGCAAGATAATTTTTCCCATTCTATCTCTCAATTTCTCTCTCTCTCAATATAGTCCTCTCTCATCCCTTAATTTGACTTTATTTTTTTAGATATCATCCCTTCATATTCAACTCACCCTTCGCCCTCTGTCTATAGATATATATGTATATTCCCTTCAGTTACCCTAATACTGAGGTCTCATGAATTATACACATCATCTTTCCATGTAGGAATGTAAACAAAACAGTTCAACTTTAGTAAGTCCTTTATGATTCCTCTTTCTTGTTTACCTTTTCATGCTTCTCTTGATTCTTGTGTTTGAAAGTCAGATTTTCTCTTCAGCTCTGGTCTTTTCACTGAGAAAGCTTGAAAGTCCTCTATTTTATTGAGAATGCATATTTTGCCTTGGTGCATTATACTCAGTTTTGCTGGGTAGGTGATTCTTGGTTTTAATCCTAGCGCCATTGACCTCTGGAACATTGTATTCCAAGCCATTCGATCCCTTAATGTAGAAACTGCTAGATCTTGTATTATCCTGATTGTGTTTCCAAAATACTCAAATGGTTTCTTTCTGGCTGCTTATAGTATTTTCTCCTTCATCTGGGAGCTCTGGAATTTGGCAACAATATTCCTAGGAATTTTCTTTTGGGGATCTTTTTCAGGAGGTGATTGGTGGATTCTTTCAATTTCTATTTTACCCTCTGGCTGTAGAATAAGGGCAGTTCTCCTTGATAATTTCTTGAAAGATGATATCTAGGCTCTTTTTATGATCATGGCTTTCAGGTAATCCAATCATTTTGAAATTATCTCTCCTGGATCTATTTTCCAGGTCAGTGGTTTTTCCAATGAGATATTTCACATTGTCTTCCACTTTTTCATTCCTTTGGTTCTGTTTGATAATATCTTGATTTTTCATAAAGTCACTAGCTTCCACTTACTCCAATCTAATTTTTAAGGTAGTATTTTCTTCAGTGGTCTTTTGGACCTCCTTTTCCATTTGGCTAATTCTGCCTTTCAAGGAAATCTTCTCCTCATTGGCTTTTTGGAGTTCTGGGGAAAAAAAAACTTTAAGCTATATCTTGGAAATTAGAGTACAATTAGTCCTGCAAACTACTTAAAGATATGGAGCTAATAATGGCTTACATCCACCAAAGCTGTAGTTTGAATCAGAAAACATTTATAGAGTGTCTTTTATATACAAGAGACTGTGCTGGAAATAGGTGCTATGGTCCACTTGCCACCCATCCCTCCACCTCCCCCCGTATCCATAGATTTGGAAACACTTAGATGGTAGCCTAGTATATAATATAGAAATATATGGCATTCATTAAGTCTTTAACTTATCAATAATAATAATTATAATAATAATATAATCAAATAATCATTTATATAGCATTTCAAGATTTGTAAAGAGCTTTACATATTTTATCTCATTTGATCCTCACAACAACTCCATTAGGTCATATTGTTATTTCTATTTTATAGAGGAGGAAACTGAGACTGAGAGAGGTTAAGTGACTTTCCCAGGGTCACAAAGCTAGTCACAAAGGCAGGATTTGAACTCAGGTCTTCCTGACTCTAAGTCCAGCTCTCTATCCACTATAACACCTATACGAAAATCAGGTTTCATATGTTTTATAGTATGATTCTTTGTATTTCTATTTGTAATCCACACCTACAAACCTAGTAGTTTTGCTCAATCCCATTTCTCCTTCTCCCACCCCAATACATACACACCAAGGACCCAAAAGGGATGTTACCAAAGTAAGATATATTCCTATCTGTTGATAAGTAAAAGGCATACTTGGGGAAATGCATTACTTTTGCATTCTAAATTTGGGTCGATTTATAATTCTGACTGAAGTTCAGTTCTGAATATTGATAATTCTTCATGAAGGCAGGAAATTCAATAAAAGCTTATGAATAAATATATCAACATCCATTATTCAGTATTTCAGTCAGTGTTTCATACATTTATTATCCCAGACACTCCAAAATTGAAGTAATGGGGAAATATTTTTTCTATGAACATTGGACTTTAATATGGCACCCCATAACCAAAAAAAGCCTGGGTCTGAATGGAAAGCATCCATTGTTCTCTGAGTGGACTATCCAGAGGTTGAAGAACAGGAGCTCCTCCATTGGATGTTCTTGCCGAATGGACAGAATTTCTTTGGAGCCAGTTGGTTGCTGAAGCTTATTCCATTTGCTTCAAATTTCTGTGGTTGGTATTCCAGAAAAGGACAACATATTTCACAAGGATTCCATTTTTTAGAATGAAGTAAAAAACATGACATCATTCTTAAAATGTGGTCATAGGGCTCCCAGATAGCCTATCTTCTAAATAGTTGTAGGGATCTTCTAATGAGGCAGTGGGACTTAATGCCTGAAGTCAAGCAAAACCTGGGTTCTAATTGTTCCTGGAACATTCACAAGCTTTATGTCCACTGTCAAGTCACTGAACCACTCAAAGTCCATTTCCTCGACAACAGGGAGTGCACAAAAAATGTCCCGTTGCACAGAATAATATAAAAAAAGTTACCTCCATAATAAGACCAAATTAAGAGTTTATTTCAAAGTTTAAATTTTTAAAGTAACTCAAATTATATAAAAGTAAGTAAGTGAGTATCTAAGAAGCTTTGGAATTATGACAAGGATTATAAGATTAATGTGAAACTGATTGAGGGCATGTCAATGTTATAAGACATAAAATAGGAGTTTCCATTGAAAAATGTAACAATGCTGCCTAAATTGTTCATCACAAGTTCAATTACATTCCTGAAAATTTATTTTAAACTAGTCATACTTAGAATCCTTTAAGTAGGTTGCTTCTTTTAACTCTACATTAGTAAGTTTTATCCCACTTAGAACCTACATAGTGCTCTAAAGTGGTGTTTTGCTCCTCACAAAAATTGCTTATGTTACAGCATCTAACAAACACAGTCTAAGAAAGGGGAAATTGACAGGTTATCCCTAAATTAGAGTGCATGGGGCTTAAAGCCTTAACAATGTATTGAGCAACTACTATGCACTACTGTGCACTTTGCTAAGGACTGAGGACACAAAGACAAAAATGAAATATTCCCTGCCCTCGAGGAATTTATATTCTATAGGAGTAAACCACATATACTCATTTAACTACACATAAAATGCAAATAAAATAAATAAAAGATGATTTTGAGGAGGAGGCCAAAGGAGGTAACATTTGAATGGGCTTTGAAGAAAATTAGGGATTCTGAGAAGCAGAGGGAAGGAGAGAATGCATTCTAGCAATGGGGACAATTCTATTCAAAGGCATGAGGACCAGAATGGGATGTCATATGTGAGGAAGAGCAAAAAGGCCAGCTTGGCTGGACCAGAAGTAGACCAAAGCATAGATTGACTTAATAAGCAAGGCTAGGTAGGTTGGAACCAGGTTGGAAAGGGATTTAAATGCCAAAGCTTCCGTTGAATCTCAGATGTAATAGGGAGTCGCTGGAGTTTATTGGACAGGAGAGTTACATGGTCAGCCCTGTGTTTTGACAGCTATGTGGAAGATGAATTGGAGAGGGGATGGCCATGTAGTAGGGACCAATCAAGACATTTTTGCAATATATCTTGCAAGAAGTGATGAGGGCCGGAACTTGAAAGTTTGTAATGTAATTAGAGAAGGGGATAGATGTGAGACATCATGTGGAAGCAGGATCAACAAAACGTACAACCATTTGGATATGTGGGGTATGGGAAAATGAGGAGTTGAAGATGACTCTGAAATTTCTATTCTTCTGACAAGCAGACAGATGGTAGTGACCTGAAGAGGGATGCACTTTGGGGTAAGGATAATAAGTTCCATTGTTAAGTATCTCACTCTAATAATTTTATACCAATGCTGAGTTTCATTATGGCTGTTTTCTTTTTTAGGTTAATTACCATGCAGGGCTTTTTGCAAGTATGATGTCCAACAAAGGTTTAATTGCATAATTTAGGCAAATTATCCTAAATTTTCTTAGAGAGGTTTATAATAAATTTTTTAAGATTGGAGAAAGGTGACCTTTCATGGATTTTTAGGTCCACAGGATCATGGCTGGTGTGCTGGATACACATGTCAGAGGAGGTTGTCACTTTTTCACAGCATTGTTGCCCTAAACAAGTCCTATGAAATTTATTTTACTGGAACCAGTCCTCAGAATCTTCGACTAATGTTGCTTAATGTGGAGCAAAACAAGGTAAGAGAAAATATTATTAAATCTTTCCTAAATATAGCTACAAAATTTTGTCCCAGCTACTTTTGCCCCCAGAGCTACTTATTTTTTTTAATTAATTTATTTATTTTTAGTTTACCACACACGGTTCTACATAGTTTGAGTTCCAGATTTTCTCCCCTCCCTCCCCCCTCCCAACTGATATTTTTCCATTTATTTAGATCTGATTTTATTTGCGTGAAAAGTGTTTCATAGTTATGTTCATATAGGCCCTGGGTTTGTCTTGGCAAATAGACTCCCAAATATTTTATAGTGCCTTCAGTAACTTTGTATGGAATTTCTCTTTCTATCTCTTGCTGTTGGGCTTTGTCAGCAATGTATAGGAATGCTGAGGATTTATGCGGGTTTATTTTATATCCTGCAACTTTGCTAAAGTTGTTTATTATTTCAAGTAGTTTTTTACTTGATTCTCTAGGATTCTCTAAATAAATCATCATATCATCTGCAAAAAGTGATAATTTAGTTTCTTCTTTTCCTATTCTAATTCCTTCAATTTCTTTTTCTTCTCTTATTGCTACAGCTAATGTTTCTAGTACCAAATTGAATAATAGGGGTGATAATGGACATCCTTGTTTCACCCCTGATCTTATTGGGAATGCATCTAGTTTATCCCCATTACAAATAGTGCTTGTCGATGGTTTTAGGTAGATGCTATTTATAATTTTGAGGAAAGTTCCACTTATTCCTATGCTTTCTAGTGTTTTTAATAGGAATGGGTGTTGTACTTTGTCAAAGGCTTTTTCTGCGTCTATTGAGATGATCATATGGTTTCTGCTAGTTTTGTTGTTGATATGGTCAAGAGCTACTTATTTGATACAGTCACGGGCACCATTTTTAAGAAAGGACACTGATGAGTTAAGCAAGTCAAAGAAGGCAATTAGGGTGGCAAAGAGCCTTGAAGAGCACCAATGACCACAAGATGATGTCTTCACTTGCATACAAATTGGACTTAAGCGAGACAAAGTCATCAACCTTACTCTCATGGAAGTCCAGTGATAAGACAAAAGTCAAGACAACTGCAATGGCCTGGGGTAGAGTTTGCTTGAGAGAACTAGACCTCTGAGTAGCAGAGGAAGCATCTCTACCCCTTTCCTTCCCCTTCTCTCTCTCTCCATCCCTTCCTTCTCTACCCACAGGTCGGTTCCTCCTACCATTGAAAGCCAGTTTTCCACCCCCACCTATGACCCAACATTTCATGGCTCTATAGCGTCCTAATCTCTAAAACACCAGTTTAACTAAAGGTAGAATGCACTCACACACGCGCACACACACACACACATATCTTAGAACAGAATTATCCATAGAGAATAATTGCTCAGGCTGGAGCTATCACTGCCATCTTTAAAAGCTGTTAGCATGATCATTGACAAACTGGAAGGGTATGTCAGCAAATCTATGGCCCATAATACAACTTCCAGTAGTCCCCCAGTCACCCTGAGGCTTGGGGTCCCTACTACACTGTGAGGCTCCGTTATTGGAAAAGGATAATGTAAAATCAAGGAGCTATGAATAAGTACTTAGGCTCAAATGCAAGTTGCAAGGATCATGCTACCAAACTCAAGTAGACAATTGTTCTTTATGGCATACTAGACTCCATGATTTAGTGTCTCAAAAAGATTACATGGTAGAGTTTGAGACTTTCTCCCAGTCTCCCCTGAAGTGTATGATCATATGACCTAAACTGTCCAGGACTTTGGTCATCTTTGTTGAAACAATACAGATAGTTAGTATCTGAGGCCAGATTTGGACTCAGATCTTCTGACTCCAGGCCCAGCGGTCTGTGTGGGGACAGCTATATGGGATGATCTACGTCCTTTTCTCCAAATCTTCATCAAGTTATCCTTACATGTAGCTCCCTGCAGGGGATCAGCCTTGAGAGTTAGTTTCTCTGTTGAGTTCACAGCCAGCATTTCTCTTTCCTGCCTAGGGGGTCTCACTCCCTGAAGCTGTTGCCTTCCTCTGGTCTTTCCACATCTGTCTGAAGAGTCTTCTCCAGAGGGCATTCCTACTGCCTCTGTCTGCCAGTGAGACCTCTGCTACTCTTTCTCACATCCTGAATTCATACAGTCACTAACTAGACACATCTGCCTTGGGATACTTTTTTGCCTAATGTCAGGAAAGAATAAACACACACACGTGCTCACACACACACACACACACACACACACACACACACACACAAAACAAAACAGAAGCAATCGTGATCTTGGCCAGTTGGAAAGAAGGACATACCTGACCCTCAGAGTCCTGCTTCCTGGAAGGTATCAAGGAAAGAGACTACCTGACTCCTAAGCAAGCCTTAATTCAGGGGGCAGTGCAGATATGTGAGGTCCCTGCATTCAAGTGATGCCAACTGAAGGTGCTGGTGACTTGTGCCAGGGGACTGGTGATGTCTAAGGAGCAGCAGAGGGAAGAAAGGGTACAGTGGCCCTGCAGGGAAACAAGCTAGGGTCTTGTTGAAAAGCTGGCACTTTCTGAAGTAGAAAGGGATATGGCTGCAGAAGTTAGGAGGCTGGACTGGCTTTCACTGGCACATCAACAAAAAGCCAGCACCCCTCCCACCAAGTGAACCAAGTGGTACGCTCTGTATAATGATGGCAGTGGCAGGATTTGGATTAGTGGGATTAGCCTTTCTACTACTACTACTATGATGATGGATTTTAAACTAATTATGCCAATCTTAGAGAAGCAAAGATGAAAGATTTGGAAGAGAATGAGGTGTTGCTAAATTCACTGCTAAGTTCAATTTGTTAAGATGCATAAACTGAAAAGAAGTAGTCAGATGAACTTGGAATATCTCATCAGAACCATTAAAAAGTATTGGAAAATGAGCATCTTTTGGTTTTTGGTTAAGAAGTTGTTATCTCAATCATTGGCATAATAGCTAATGAACTAAGTGCTCCCTTAGCCAATGGATGCTTTACCTTTACACACCTTTATGTTTGTTCAGTTCTGGCTAACTTCTAAGTCATTGGTTCCTCTAAGTCTGGGGAAGACTTATTATCATCATGTAGTATTACCTCTGATTCATTATGGCCTGAAACAGCTCCAAACTAAAATTAGGTGGACTATGTCTGTGCATTCTCCAAGTCTGCCTTCACCCCCATTGAGTGTGTTACTAGAGGACTTAATCACATCTATACTCTATACTAGGACCTTGCTATAAATGAAGCCAGAAGGTATAAAGAAGTCATAGCTAAATAGAAAGGTGGCTTGGAGACTATTTTAAATGAAGCAGATAAGGAATAATAAGTACACTAAATGAAAAAAGCAAGACTACAAAGATGAAAATCTCATAATGAAACTAACAACTTGGAATTATCCATGGATAATATAAATAAAACTATAGATTTGTTGAGAAATTAATTGTTACATTGGATTACAAAAATAGCAGAAATGATAGAACAAATAGCAAAACAAACTCAAACACTAACATAACTAGAGTAAAGTGATATCATAATAAGAAAAAGTATTGTCAGAGATAATCTAAGAGTTATTGAACTACCCAAGAATATGAATAAAGATGGAATCTGAGCATAATATTTCAAGAACTCATGCCCCCGAATCTCATGGATTTATTAAAATTAAGGGAGAGATTACAAATTGACACAATCCACAGGATACCAACAGAGATAAATTCCAGATTCACTTCACACTAACATTGTTTCAAACTCTGAAACTACAATTGCAGAAAATTTTGCAAGCAGCTAAGAAGAAAAATATTGTATATCAAAAAATGTATTGATTACAGGTTTCATGTGATTAAGAACAGAGGCATCTAGTTGATACTATGAATAGAGCCTTGAACTTAGAGTGAGGAAGCCCTTAGTTTAAAACTAACCTCAGACATTTAGCAGTTATGTGACCCTGGGCAAGTCACTTAACCTCTGCTGCCTCAATTTTCTCATCAATACAGTGGGGATGATAATAGCACCTACCTCCCAGGATTGTAGTGATGATAAAATGAGATAATTTTTATAAAGTATTTAGCATAGAATGAGATGGAATGTGATATATAGACTCATATACTGAAACAGATGGGACCTCATTGATGTGAATGTTCCTCTTATTATATGGGTCACAATCAATCAATGTATGACCATCCTGTGCTACTCTTAACCCCTTTCTCCCAAAAGTTTACCACACAATCTCTACTCCACATGTTTAGAGACCTTCCCCAGTTTCTTCTGATATATTAAGGGTACCCAGTGGAGCCCATGTGCTTAATTCATTATCCCTCTCTCACCAAAAGACCAGCCCATCTTTTTTTCTATCATACATTTCCTTGATGTCATTCTTTATTCTGATTTTCTTTCATAGTTCCTGATTTGTCATGTAGCTTGATCATACCCGTTATAAGCCTATCCATAGTCTTCTGTGTAGTCCTTAGAGACTACAATATTCCATGAATTGAAATCATACAGAAACACTAATAGAGTATTACTATTTAAAATATGTAAGGAGAAAATTTTGCAGTTTCTCAAAGCCTACTTTCCTCCTGTTTAATCCTGGGCCCAACCCATTACCCACGGATTGCCACAGACAGAATTCATCACTAAGTGGTCAGCAGGCTGATGATTGGCTTCTCCATATTTTGCTAAACTTGTTCTCACAAAGTAGTCTCAGTCCACTGGAGGGACTACACAGTCCTTGCCAGTACGGTTGTAATGGCCATTGCTTACAATCTACTGGTATAGCCTTTGAAAATGTGGGGTCATATCCACACCATCATGAGGCAACAGTGCAGAAATTTGTGGAAGATAGGCCAATATAATAAATGAATATTGGTTCAAAAATACCAAATAAATACTGAAAGAAAAGAATACCGCAATGTTTAAGAAACTGATTTATTGTGTTCATGTGGGACTCAGATATGCAAGCACAGTTTGTTTTAGGAAAATAACCTTTAGGAAAACAGCATTGATAAGAAAACTCATAAAAATAGTAAGAAGACAATGGCAATAATTATAGAATAGGCTTTTGAGGAAATAGAAAATGTATTCATTTTAAACACATTAAAATGGTAACAATAGAAGAATTTTTAATAAACTGATAATAATTCCTTGAAAATAATGATTTGCTTTTTAAGAATAACTTAGAAGACATCATAAAGGCTTTGTAGAGATAACAAAGGAGGTGGACTAGTAATATAACAAGAATTTGTTATTGTTCAGTCACGTCCAACTCTTTGTGACCCCACAAAGATACTGGAGTGATTTGCCATTTCCTTCTCCAGCTCATTTTCCAGATGAGAAAACTGAGGTAAACAGAGTTAAGTGACTAGCCCAGGGTCACATAGCTAATAAGTGTCTGAGGCCAGATTTAAACTCTAGAAGATAAGTCCTCCTGACTCCAGGCCCAGCAGTCTATACACTATACCACCTAGCTGTCTCTGTAACAAGGATGAGACACAACAGATAGCCCAAGTAGTACAATAGCACCCAGAAGATATTAAAGGAATCAAAGGAAATGAACTAATAAACAGCTTCTTTATGGAAGATCTGTGCCAAGGCATGGGAAATAATATTATGGAATGAGGCATTCAGATTTGCATCAGGGAAGAACGAAGTCATGGGTATGTCAAAATGTCTAATCACCATAATATTGCCTCTCTCACAGATTCGCAAAGTAATCAGATGCCTCATTAGGCTATTAAAATTATATTTAATTAAGAGCTTATATATTAACTTTAATAACACTGCACAATTCCAACAATACACAATATTATCATCTTCCTTCTCTACTTCTTTCTCTAGCCAAGTAGCTGCAATATGAGTATAAAAAGCTAATATTTCCATAGCACTTTATGATTTACACAGAACTTTCATCACACCTTGGTACTATGGGTAGGAAAAATATTATTACTGCCATTTTACAGATGAGGAAACTGAGATCCAAAGAAATTAAGTTACTTTCCCAAGGTCATACTGTTAGCAAGTAATAGAGGCTGGAACTGAATCCAAGTCTTGTCTCCAGACCACTGTTCTTAATACTACATTATGGTACATCATGAGATATTTTTAAAGCATCACACCAAAGTTAATTCAAATGGTGGTATCCATTTTAAAATAGACCGTGACCACAGGTTCTATTAGGGTACATTTTTTATTTCTAATGACCATGGTATTCTTCCCAACACTTCTGATAATACCATAAGAGCTATAAATTCTTGAATGAGTTTGCTTTTTGGAAACTTGATAAAATTTTTAGGAGACAAATATAATGAATTAGGTCAAGCTTGGTAAGACCAGCCTTCGCTGTCATTCTTCATAAGAAAAAAAGATGAGATAGAAGTAGGTAGTTGATACAGGGAATAAAGTTCTAGACCTGGAGTCGAGGAGACCTCAGATAAGATCTAATGTCAGACATTTCCTAGCTCTGTGTTCCTGAGCAAGTCACTTAATTTCTGTTTGCCTTAGTTTCTTCATATGTAAAATGGGGATGATAATAGCACTTACCTCCCAGCGGTGACTGTGAGGATCAAATGAGAGAATATTTGTAAAGCACTTTGTAAATGTTGAAGTGCTATACCGATACCAGCTAAAATAAATAAAAAAGTATGACTATAATTAAATTAATTTTATTATTTGCCTTACTAAATTAGCTCTTAAGACAGTTCTAAAATAGGATTTTCAAAAATGTTTTGAGCAGAAGCATTATCGGAATGTGCTCTAAAGGTGACTAGCTGAAGTAGACAATAGTATTTGGATACATGTGCTCTGCTTTTCTTGTTTAAAAGTAGAAGGGAGGATACATATTTTTAAAATATTTGTTGATATACTTTTTAGATTAACTTCATTTCTGAATATGTTCTTCCTTCCCTACCCAGTGAGCTTCCCCTTGTAACAAAGAATATAAAATAAAAAGGGAAAAAATTCAATTCCAAACTAACCAACATATTAACTGAGTTAGATGATATATGTCATAACCATATCCATAGTTCTTCACTCCTTCAAAGAAGAGAGGGAGTTGTACTCCTATTCTCTCATCTTAGGTCAAGTTTTATCATTGTAATTACAGAGTATTCAGTTTCCTTTTTTAGTTTTTCCCCCATTTCCATTGTTGTAGTTAGTGTAATATTGTATTCCTGGCTCTATTTACTTCATTCCACATCAGATTCTATAAGTCTTCCTATGCTTCTCTGAATTCTTAGTATTTGTAATTTCCTACTGAAGTGATATTCCAGTACATTCCTGAGTATGACAGTGTTTACTATTCACCATCAGTGGACATCTAATTTCTTTCCAGTTCTTTGCTACCACACACATACAAAACACTGTTGTATGTATTTTTGTGGATATAGGACCCTTTCTGTCTTTGATCTCTGTGAGTATATGGCTCATAAGAGAATCCCTAAATCAAAGGGTATAGGCATTTTAGTCATTTTTTAAAAGATGATTCAAAATTAGAAAGCAGTTCAATTTAGATTTACATCTCATATTATATTAAGAGAATGTAAGTATGATAATGAAACAAAAAAAAATGAAGTCAAAAGAAGAGACAGGACATATTATTTTTCTTAGGTGTACTGACCGACTTTCAATACATGTTCTGCCAAATTTTCTGTAGGTTAACTTCATTTTAATTAGGCAATGTTAGACATGTGCTTATTTTCAAAACTGAAATTCATTACAGAACTAAATATTTTTAAAGCATTAATTAAGTGCCTAATTATATGTGGTCCTGTAATTTGTGGGATACTATATTAGGTAGGTAATTATACAAAAAAACCCATACAAACCTTGGGTTTTAGAAATCTACAATTATACTTTGTATTCTATGTTTTAAAGGAAGCAAGGGCTATATATTTATATCATTTATCTTTAACAGGCTGTTCGAGTAGCAATTTTTTATTCCACACTTCAGCGTCTGGATGTCTATGTGAACAATTCTCTGGTTTGTCCTAAAAATACAGTATGGAACCATCAACAGAAGGACTGTGAATTTAACATTCACCTACAGACAGGTAATCCCCCTGAAATTACAGTACCAAAAACACACAAAAATAACAGTTAATCGTATAATTGTGACTGATTTTGTGTAATTCAGAAGCATACCAATGGGGCCTTAGAAGCTAAAGTGGCCAATAGAGTATATCATTCCACATTCCAGAATCATCCAAGGGAAAGAGTAGTGAGTCATAGCCAGTTGGCTATGAACATGACTGCCCTTCTACTCTGACCCTCTGTATCCCCAATACTTGCCAATGTGAGTATAGATCAGAGTTGAGTAAGTCAGGCCAAAGAGAGGGAAGGAGGGTATGGGTACCCTGACAAGTATCATGCCCATAGGCATATTGCTCATACATGTAAGACCACACCATGCTTGTGCTACATGTACCATCTTTTAAGAATTGGCATGTTATTTGCCTTTCACACACCCTATGGAGTCAGTTCCATTTTTCACAATCTTTCAAAGATTTCTAAAAGTGGCTCAACAGTAATATCTTTCATTATCCTGTTATGTAGTTCATCTGGGTCTTTTCACTGAAATTCCCCTCAATCAATGAATTTGTGGTAGCGAAGAAAAGGGAAGTGAACTGAGATGGAGGATTTCAGCGGAAAGATCATAGAATTTGGAGTCAGAGAACCTGTGTTTGAGTCCTGGCCCTGTTGCTTCACAACCATTGTAACCCTGGGCAAATCACTGGGCCTCGGTTTCCTCATATGTAAAATAAAAGAGTTGTAAGGGTTAATTCTGAGGTCCTTTCTAGCTCTAAACCTATGATTTTATGATCATTTGTTCCCAACATTGCCTTTTTTTCTTGTTGAGCAATGACTTCTTTCTTGTTGCTCAGAATCAGGTACAGGGCTGGAGTTTCCTTTGTTACTAAAACACTTCTCATCTTTTTTTTTTCTTTTGTCCAGGCTATATAACACAGCACCTGACACATGTCTTGTACTTAATAAAGTCTTGTTAGTCAATTGGTTGTTTCCTTCATCTTTTAAAGAATGAAATTATCAGTTCCAATTAATGATAAATTATCATTAACTGCAAAGGCCAATATATGTGCTCCACAGTTATCCTGAGCGGGAAAAGATTTATAACAAATCCACCCACAAATAACAGTATCTCAAAGCAGAGTGGAGAATGATCACAGGATCTAAGAATTTTGCATTTGGAAGAGGATTCAGACTAATTCATTCCAGACCAATAGTCTCCTACAACATGCCCACTTGATGGTGATACAGTCTGCTTGAGGATCTCTAGTTGGGAACACATGAATTACTACCTCCCATGCTCATTCTGCTTTTGGATAGACCTGATTTCTATTTTTTTTTCTTTCACTAATCCAAAATTTGCCTTGGCAGCTTCCAAATAGTGTTCCTAGTCCTGCCCTCTGGAGCCAAGCCATGCCTTTTCCATCGATCACCTTGTAAAGGTGATTTTTTTTTTGTTTTAGCCCAAGAGGGGATCATCTAATCCAACTGTCTCATTTTACAAATCAGGAAATGAGGCCCAGGAATGTTAGTTGATTTACCAAGAGGTCACATAGATACTAACTTTCAGAGTCAATATTTGTACTAGTCCTCTGACTCCAAATCTGATACTCACTGCTGGACCATGATAGTTATTTGATTTTAAAGGGTGCAACCAAGTGCCTAATTTTTCTAAATTTAAAATTTCCTTTTCAGTAGGAATGCTTTATCCTGAGAGCTTCACATTATATTAGTCTTACCCAAGTTTATCTTTTTAAAAATATATCTGTTATATTGCAATGAACCAGCCACAAATTCTTGGACATTATTAAAACATTAATAAATTCCATGTGAATTCTGTCACCTTTGAAGAAAACAGTCCTAAGGGGGAAAAGTGGTTGTTTAGAATTCTCTAAGGCTTCTGTAAGATGAACAGTAAACCAATGTTATTGCAGAAATGTACCTTTGAGACCTTTAATATATGTTTTGTTCTACTATGTGCTTTTGTTTTTAGTGAAAATAGTAAGTTTTGCAGCACAGGTGTTCTTTGTAATAGTTGATAAGATGTACAACAGAAACCATATGGCAGTGAAAGTCAAGTTGATTTTTGTAGCACAGTCAGTTTAATTTTTGTCTTTGTATCTCCAGTGCCTAGCCAATGCCTGGCATGTAGTAGGTAGTTAATAAATGTTTGGTGAATTAAGTTGAATTTTTAATCAGAATAATCTAAACAGAACTACATGGACAAATGCTTTTTTATATACTTCATTTGCCATTCTAGGTGCTAGGGATAAAAAGGACATAAGTATATTGTTTATCATTTATATAGCAAATAGAGTGAATTTGTGATACATTTAATACCTATTTATAGAGTGATTTATGATAAGTTCAGCTAGTATATTGTTGTTGTTGATGTTAATAATATGTTGCTAAAGTAATGTATTTTCATTTTCTATATCAGTAGTGTAATATAAGGAACAAAGTGATAAAAATCTGAGGAGAAAATTTTCTGAATTCTCTAAATTCAAAGTTCTAAATGCTACATGATAAACGGAATAGACAAGATAAAGTATCTTGAATTCCACTATTTTGGCTATTTTCCTAAACAGGGGGATACCTTCCTAGCCTGAATTCTGCTATCTCAGGTGAAAACTATTTTGACAGAACCTACCAGATGCTTCACCTTTTAGTTAAAGGACCTACTCCTATCGAAGTCCATACCACCGCAGTCCTATTTGTTTCCTTTAAATTACCAGCAATGACAGAAGATCATTTTTATAGTTCTCGTAATCTGGTTAGAAATCTTGCCTCTTTCCTGAAGATACCAGTCAACAAAATTCGCGTGACCAAAATAATTAGAGAAAATGGCCGACGGAAGAAGAGAATGGCAGTGGTCAACATTGAACTAGAAATTGGAGAACCACCCACCCAGATACTAAGCAATCACACTGCAGGCATGTATAAATGAAGGATAGGATATGGTATATATTTGCTATATGAGATATAAGACAATTATGTGTATATTACATGATAAAAGGATATGAATTCATAGTTCAGTCTAAAACATGTTGATACTAGGGACCCAGCCTGACTCCCCAGAGACTAGGGAACCTGAATGCATAAAGTATGATGCAGTGTATTGTGGAAGAAAGTCCACTGATTTTATACTGAAAAGCTGAAGTCAAATCTTTACTTTGCCACCTTGAACAATTCAACTAATCTTGTTTCGCTTTAGTTCCTTCATCTGTCAAATGAAAGGGTTGGATAGATAACTGCTAAAGTATATCACTGCCTTAGTGGATCCTGTGATCCAACTTTGATTGGATACTCTGCCTAATATGCCATATGGGAGTTTGGGAGTCTTACCTCTGCTCCTGCAATTGTTAAGTACTGCATAGGAGCCTTGTTTTCTGCTTTGGTACTGTAGCAACAGAGCCAACTCCATGGGGGCAGGACATGAGTATTATGATGATTCCTAGCTGTTGTAAGAGGGCTTTTCCCTCTGCCTCATTTTGCTCATCTATATGTGATATACACAAAACAAAGTGAGTCTTCCTTTGAAGGAAGGATTAAATACAATGATGACCCCAGAAGCCATTTGTGGCTTCCCATCAGAAATAACAGCTGCAAGTACATGTGGTAGGGATGGCTTATGGAATAAGAAGCTCCCTTTTCTCCCTTTTCATTTTTCTTCTTCCACTTAACACTTCTATAACCAGATAAGAAAAGTTGAGTAGACCCCAATCCAAGATGATGAGAGAAGGCCTTATCTCCTTGGGTGAATAATAAACTTGCAAAATCAACTATGGTAGAAACCAACTTCTGACTGCTCCCTTTCCTTTTCTCTCTATTTTTCTCCCTTAGTGAAATGTAATGCTAAGAGATCTCAAAGCATAGATTTGGGAGTAAAGGCAAAAGAAAACAGCTTCACTATTGACAAAAATTGCTCAGGTATCCATGGGAAGTAAGGAAATTGGTGAAAAGTCACTGGTTGAGATGGGACATAAGGGGAAAATCTAAGAAGCTATTTTGCTGCTTTCATATATTGTATACCTCATGGAAATTAGCAGAAGTTATAAAACCACAGGCCAGATAAGACACTTCTCACACAAGGAAGCACTGAGAGAACCAGCAACTATGTTCTTAGTTTTACTGCTCATGGCCATCTTTTTACTCCAAATGTGCCTCAGTAAAATTTGTTACTAAGTTTTGTGCATGAAGTTATCTTTAACTTCCCTGACGTGCCTGCTGATTAATCACAAAATCATTCATATAAAAAGCATTTATTGCCAAATGGTAGGAAAAGGAGACAGGGAGTATGAATACCTTTTCTGCCCCTAAAAGCTCTAGTGAACCCTCAAAACTAAGTCAATGTGGTATCCTCTTTACTCTCTCAGATTACAACCTGGACCATGTCCTTTTCCTCTAAAAACATTATTTTACTTGAGCTCTTTTCTAGAGGGTGCTAGGTGGCACAATGGACAAGGCACTGTCTGGGCTCAGAAAGACCTGAGTTAAGATTTAGCTCCAGATATTTACTAGCTGCATGACACCCTGGACAAGTCATTAAACTTGTTTGCCTAAGTTTCCTCTCCTGTAAAATGGGAATAAAAATAGCACCTACCTCCCAGGATTGTTGTGAGGATCAAATGAGATATTTGAAAAGTATTTAGCATGGTGTAGATGCTAAATAAATACTTATTCCTTCCCCCCCCCAACACCTCTTTCTTTTAATTACCTCACATCTTGGTCTAGGCAATAAAGTTTTGACCCTGGCAATCAAAATGGAAAGGAAGGGATAGATAGATGATTCGTTATATAGAAAGAATAAATATGATCTGATGACTGATCTGTGTGTGGAAATCCATGGACAAGGAAAAGTCATTGATGACGCCAATGATTTGGACTTCAATGACTTACACAGAAACAGAAAAGTGAGGAGAAAACTGCTTTGGAGAGTGGTTGGGATGAATTTGGTTTTCGGTCTATTCCACTTAAAATAATAACAGGGCATTTAGATGAAAATACCATAGCTAGGAAGAGAAGTCAGGGCTGAAGATATAGTTTAGGGAGTCATTAATAGAGAGGTGATAGTTCAACCTATGGAAAAGATGAAATAGATCTTCAAGAGATCTGGTGTAGAAAAGTATTTAAAGCATAATAGAATTGTAGATAATCACTTGATTAGGATAAGCAACAAAATATGCAAGACTGCTCATGTTGTCAAGATAAATACATTCGTACCTCCTGAGAGCTAACAAAGCTACTAACATTTTGCTATTGCGTTGTCTTCCCCTTTAGAATGTAAACTTCTTGAAGGCAGAGACTGCCTTTTTAATTTTATTTATACTCCTAGCACTTAGCACGTAGTGCATGGCATATAGGAAACAATAAATACTTTTTTCCTTCCTTTTGTCCTTTCTTCTTTTCTTTCTTTCCCTTTTTCCTTCTTTTTTCCTTCCTTCCTTTCTTTCTTCCTTTCTTTCTTCATTCCTTCTTTTCCTTCCTACCTTGTTTCCTTTCTTCTCACCTTACTTCTTTTCTTCCTGCCTTCCTTCCTTTTTCCTTCATTTCTTCCTTTTTTACATCCTTCCTCCCTTTCTTCCTACAAATAGGCTAATAAAACTCCAGTGGGCAGATAAAATTTTGTTGCTATCTCCCTAGGCTATTTTAAATGATATAGGTGGTGGGTTTTTTTATTACCAGAAATTTCACAGTTAAGAAACAAATCTTAAACAAATCACTCAACTCAAACGCCACTTCACCCCTTCTCTTTGCCCCCTCCATTTGGAAATAACTTTGCTATCCTTAGACTCATTTAGCAATTTATATCTCTCCTATATTTATCATGATCAGTTTTGTACTGAAATTATTCATGTATTCCACTGAAGTCCTACATTGATGCTTCTTTTTAGTAAGGAAATGTAAAAAACTCACCCACAGTAATCATTCTGTCCTCTTAAATCCAAAATTTTCAATATTGTATTATAAAAAATATTATTTCCAATAGGTCAGATGCAATTATCTGCACTCCAAGAAATTGCCAATTGTCTTGGACAGGCCATAATCTTAGGAAAAATCAATAGTGTCCTTGGATTTAATATCTCTTCGATGTCTATTGCTAATCCTCTCCCCACCCCAAGTGACTCTGGTTGGATTCAGGTAAGTGGCATTACTTTAAGTGTCATTAATAGTCTCTTCTATTTCTCTAGATTTTAATATTTCCATGGGGTTATAGTCATTTTTATTATCACCTATACTTTGTAAAGTCACTGCCAACATTATTAACAGAATCAAGGGAAGTTATTTGAATAAAGATCATATCTTTTCACAATGTTTTTGACGAGAAATTAAATTTTTAAATAACAAAACTATCATGAATTACTTTCATGCTTTTTCATGTTTGTAAGAAATATGGTAGAAATGATATCACCACATTGAGCACATATTCTTATTAACAATCTATGAATATTAGAACTGCTAGGGTAAGATGAGTTTACTGCTACATGTTATGAATACACATAAAATGCAATTATTATTCATACCTATTTTCAGGTGACTGAACAGCCTGTGGAAAGGTCTACATTTCCAATCAATCACCTAGCCTTCGTGTCTTCCCTTTCTGTGATTACTCAGCCAGTAGCAGGGCTACCAGGACATCTATTTTCCCAGCAGCCTTCAATTAAGGCAATGGATTCCGATGTAAGTGATATCTCAAAGCTATGTTACAGCAATAGGTCATAAGTCAGATATAGATGTTGATTTTTCCCCATCTTTAGGGTAACTGTGTATCTGTTGGAATGACTTCATTGACCCTCAAGGCCATTCTCAAAGATGCCAGCAATAATCAAGTCAGTGGTCTTAGTGGAAATACAACAGTTCCATTTAGCAGTTGTTGGGCCAACTACACAGACCTGACTCTTATTAAAACTGGTAAGTAATGTTTTGGATCTACAAAGACAGATACAAAAATGACATGTACACTTATGTTTTCATGAATTATGTGTCCAACAGCAGTTTGAACTACAGCTTCTAGAAACCTGAACTTGTAACTGTGGTCTCAAATTAGTTCCTCTCGTCCCAAGTAATGCTGATACTTCTAGATAACAACCTTGAAAACAAATGTGAAGTAACAAAACAAAATTAAGCATTTCATTTTGCTGACAAAATGATATTAACACAAAAAACTTCACAGGTATGGAGTAATTTCTTTTTTTTAATGGTCAAGGCTTTCTATAGCAATTTGACCTATTCTTAAGAAAGCTATTCATCTACAGACTGAAGCATGCTATTTTTTCCTTTCTTTTTTTTTCTTCCTTTTCTTCTTTCTTTCTCTCTTTTTATTTTGGTTCTAGTTTTCTTCCATAAATTGACTAATATGGAAATAAGTTATACATGTTTACACATATATAACTATGTCAGATTCCTTAACATCTTAGGCAGAGGGGAGGGAAGGGAAGAAGGGATAGAATTTGGAACTCAAAACTTAAAAAATTGTTTTTACATGTAATTAGAGAAAAAATAAAATAGTATTAAAAATAAAAGTTATTCATCAAATATTTTTTCATGTTTGTTTTTGGCCACATGGTACTCACAATATTCTTTACCATGCTCAAATTGCAGGTAGTAGGGAAGAGAGAGCCAAGGATTACATGGTTTCAAGAACATTAATAAATGAATTATTCTACTATATAGTATTCTTCCTGAATAACTTACATTACTTCCTCCAAAAGTTCTATTCCAAATTCTCAATGTAATAGGAAGGGAACTCATGCTCTAACAATATGGAAAGATTTTGATGATTCGACTTCCGATAAACTATGTATCTGCTAATACCCAGACTAACTGAATATAGATTCATCGGCAGAAGACTGACTAACTGATGATCAGATATTTTAATATTCTCCTCTTAGTTTTTATGGCATTGCTGTCTTCTGATTCTCCTCCTACCTGTCTGATCACTTCTGTGTTTCCTTCAATGGCTTTTCATCTAAGTCATGTCTCCTTGCTATCCTAGTCTGCTCTCTTTTTTATGCAGTAAGGGCCACTGTTCCACTGTGAGCACAAGTGCTAGTGCTCCTCTCAGCCCTGCAACAATGACCAGGGCCCCTGCTCCATTATAACCAAACACAGGCAAGTCTCCTCTGCCCTGAAACTGTGGCCCAGAACTGCATATAGAAATAAAGTTGCCAAACAGCCCCCGGTTCTGCACCCAGTGCCAGCAAAGAGTTCCCTGTGATCTCTTTCTGACCACTTGTCCAACCCCCTTACCATTTCTGGGCTGAGAGATCCAGAAGTTGTTGCTACCCCTGTTGAAGCTGCCACCAAGGCTCACTACTGCTGCAGCTATGTGTACTCCAGGCATGCCCTCACCCTGGTGTCATAGATTCTCCTGACGAACTCCTAAGTTGTCTTAGGCTAGAAAAATGTCTCACTACGAACTTTTGTTGGCTCTACCACTCCAGAATTAGATTTGAGGTGTCATTTTAGAGTTGTTTGGAGGGGAATGTTGAGAGAAGGAAGAGAAATGGGCTAAACCTAGCAACATTTTTATAGTGGCACATTTTCCACAGTTTTCATATTTTCCACTTTTTCATCTTTGTAAGAAATATGGTAGAAATGATGCTCCACATTGAGCACATATTCTTATTAACAATCTTCCACATTTGAATGCTACCACCTCAGTTTCCAATGTACTATATGAGGAAGTAGCCATAGCACTTAAGAAAGTGACATTTGAGTGACTACTTAGAATTGACTGAGTACATACAGATGAAGTCTTTACCAAAGGCCACAGATTTAAAGGAATTTATAGATCAATTTTCAACATATTTCAAAGAATAGAATGAAAATGATCACAGATTATGCTTTTAGGGGAAAAAGTAATCAAGAACACACCTGAGACTACAAAATCCTCTGCCTACTTTCTCTTCTCTATAGAATTTTTGTGTGAATAGTTTAATCAGGCATCAAGCATATCCTTTATGAAAATATAAAGAGGAAAGAGGCAAGAACTTGCGAACAACTGAATCAAAGATATTGAGAATATCTGATCTGGCAATATCAACTGCTTAAGTACTTTTCAAAAAAGCATTTGACTCCCTCCCCCCCCCCCAAAAAAGATGCGTAGGCTTTCTTCAAACAAAATATCTCCCATAAACCATTCAAAATTATATGAAACTGATGAATACAACATTGGAGGTAACTATGTTCAGTATTGCCATCAAATAAGGTGTGAAATATCTTTGCCATTGTCATCAAAGATGTCCTTCGGGGGGTTGAATTGAAGGAAATTCCTTAATGATGGCTATATTTTCCCAATGGTCTGTCCTTAAACTACTAATTTCATCAAACTCTTGGCATGCTATAAATCCTCCATAGTGAAATCCACAGGAAATCAAAAGAGAATGGTCTAGCCATGAACTCTAGTCCTTTAAGGTTTACAAAGTACTTCCCTTTCATTAGCTCATTTTATCCTCACAACAGTGAGTTATATTAAATTATACCCATTTTACAAAAGAGGAAACAGACTCAGTAAGATTAGATGATTTGGCTCAAGTTTTACAGCCATGTATCAGCGGCATAGATCTTGCTAACTCTAAGACCAACATTCTTCACATTGTGCTATAGGGTCTTTCATGCAAAGGCATAGCTGTGTACCATGCATAGACAAAAAAAGGAATGTAGAAATATGTATACTGAGGCAAATTATATAGTTTATATAGTTAGCATAAATGTACACATATACATCTTACAAATATTTATAATTATCATTTACCATTCCTTTTCCCTCTTCTTTTCTGAAGAAATTCTACTGTTAAAAATGGGTAATGGGAAGAGAAAGTTATTATTAATCCCACAGCAGTGAATCATAGAGGGATATTTATGACAAAAGCTAACATGGTATAGTGGAGAGAGCACTGGACTTGCAGGTCAGAAAACCTGAGTTTGAATGCTAATACTACCACTTATTAGCTGTATGACCTTGGACAAGTGACCTCTCTAGAGGTGCTTCCTCCTAAAATGAAAGGAGTGAACTAGATTATTAATGATATCCCTTCCAGTTCAGTAGTCAGTAGTCAATAAACATTTATTAAGTGAATTCTACATGCCAGGTACTATGCTAAGCATTGGGGATACAAAAAAGTCAGTCAGTCCCTGCCCTGGAGGAATGAACAATTTAATCAGGAAGACAACAAGCAAACAAAGATGCATAACTAAGTTATATACAGAATAAGTAGGAAATAAATAAGAAGAAAAGCACTAGAATTAAGAGGGATTTGGAAAAGCTTCCTGTAGAAGATGAGATTTTAGTTGGAACTTAAAGGAAACCAAGGAAAGCAACAGGTGGGGACAAAGTAGGAAAGCATTCCAGGCATGGAGGCCATTCTATGATCCTGTATACTTCCCAGGAGGGTACTGGTTGTTAAAACCAGTAGTTCCTTGGCTAATTAGAACTTCAAATGGTACTGACATTTAAGTTTTAGGACCATACTTTAAAATACTATATTTGTGAATATTTCACCATTTTACCACATCAGTAACTAGTTTGGGTATGTTAGAGAAAAGTTGGCAGAGTTAGATTTCTTTTTTTAGAACATGGAAGAAAAAAGAAATTCCAGTTAAAAAAACATGAAGGAATATTTCCCCTGAACCTTATCTTAATCTGGTCTCCTAAATATAAAAAACATAAAGAACTTCAAGTGAATTTTTGCTATGAATTGCAACCGTGCCTGAACAGTCATCAGAACAGAACCCCTTCAGGCCAATTGTTATGAAAATACTTTGTCATTATTTGCCAGAACCCCATGAGGTCAAGACCTAACCTTGTTTTCCCCTAAAATAGCAAGAACAGTAATTAAGAATTCAATAGAAAATGCAAATGGTTAAACACTAGTTCTGTTTATTTTGCAGTAACTGGCAAATAGTAGGTGCTTAATAAATATTTACTGATTTATTGATTGATTATGCAAAAACAAAAATCCAGCCTTGAGATACCATTACAGGAAGATTTCTCCATCCCCTCTTAATTCCAATGTCTTCCCTCCATTAATTATTTCCTATTATTCCTGTATACAGCCTGTTTGATATATTTGTTTACATGTTGTAGATTGTAAATTCCTTGAGGGTAATGGCCTCTTTTGTAATTCTAGTGCTTAGCACACCACCTGTCACATAGTAGGCCCTTAATAAAAGTTGATTGATTAATAATAGTGAAGTTTATCAATTTTTCATGGCTTAGAATTAGTTGCTTTTGACCAAAGGATAGTAGTGAGGAAAGAATGGGAGGTGTAGATTCTATGGAGAAAAAAATCTTGTATCTCCTTATAATTGAAGAGAGGTAGAACATGTGTATTAATAAGAATTAAGAAGGATTCTTACATAATCATTAATAAGACGACAATTCCAAGAACCGTTTTATGCACCAAAATATATTCTAAGTCTGTGGAAAAAACTAAGAGTTGTATGGGGGGAAGAGGAAGAATTATAGTTTTGTTTTACAGAGAAACCTGGTCATGATTTTGTCTTACAGGGAAAAATTATAAGATTGAGTTTGTATTGAATGATGTCCGAGTGGAATCGAGGTCTTTCAGCTTGCCAGTACAGTCCAGCTCCAGCAGCAGTGACAGCAAATCATTAAATATGGACTCAGCTGCTCAGAAAGTCACTATTGTAGTTGTATGTCTATTAGGGGGAAGACTTCTCTTAGAAATATTTATGACTGCTGTTTTGATTCTGAAGGAAACTGTAGGTAAGGTTTTGTTTTCTCTCTTACAAATTATTTCACATATTAAAGAATTTGAAGATCCTTTTTTAAAAAAATGAATACCAAAAAAACCACTGACTATTTACTATGTGTCTATGTCCAGGACCATACATAAGGACTAAGCCTTACAAATAAGGTTGGAGGTAGGGGAGGGGAGAAAGGGAAAGGCAGGCCAGGTACAGAGAAGAAGAAAATATGTTCCCTATTCTTGAAAAATTAACAGTTTCATTGGGAAGATGAGGCATACATATGAAATCCTAAATAACAATTGAAAGCAGTGACAATATCATGTTATATACAGTGTAGTTCATCATCGGATGTCATTATTGTGAAGTGGAATACTCAGTGAAGACCTAGTAGAGGAAATGGCATTTCAGGTAAAGAATAAAACATGGATAAAATTGTAGAAATCAAAATAACTTATATATGTTCATAGTGATGGGGCTCATGAGGCAATGGGACCCCTAAAAAAAGTCCTTGAACTTTCTCACACATTTCAGCAACCCACCCACTAAATCCAGTTCCTGGAATTCCCCAAGGCATCTGGTCCGTCCCAGTATAATCTTTTTAATTGTCCTTTCATTGTGGGCCTACTGCTTAACTCCTTTCATACTCTGTACCTAGCCCACCCCAGGCTACTTGCCACTCCTTAGTCCCATCCAGATCTTCCCACGGTCTTTTTCTGTATAAAAGTATCAGTCCCATCCTCATGAAATTAGCAGATTTACTAGAAATCTTGCCTGCCCAGTTGGTGTGTGATAAAACTTCACTACTCTGACTGAAAGAAGGCTTGAGGGGTCAAATTCTTTCAAGGCAGGCCCACCCTACACCCTTGTATTTGGGGATTCCTAGTAACCTCAAACCACTTAAATAGTACAGTAAATAGAAATCATTTTATTCAGGGAGTAATAGCAATTAAAGTTAGAATTAAAGTTACTTTAGGGTAAGACTATGGAAATCCTTGAATGCCAGACTAAGGATTTTGGCCTTGAACCTTTGGATATCACAGAGCCATTGGAGTTTTTCAGGATGAGGAGAGCAAGGGATGGACAAAACGAAAGTAATGATTAATGAAGATTAATCTGGTAGCAGTATGCATAATTAGTGGACTAGGAAAAGACCAAAGACAAAGAAGCTAGTAACAAGTCTATGACAGAAACTTTCATATATTGGGCAGAACTTAGGGGGACAGAAGAAGAGAATGGGTCAAGGATGATTTGAAGTTTTCCAGTGTTCACAGGAAAATAATTCTTTTAGCAAAAATATGAACATCAGGAGATTTTGAGGGTGCTTCATTTTTGAAAAGTTGGTTTTGTTTATTTGTTTCCAGAGGGCCATGGGGGTGAAGAGGGATTGCAATTTGTATCAGTGTAGCCACTAGCCCCACTGATGAAAGCACAGATCTTTTGAAACATTGAAATATGTGGCACATATCTAATACTGATATACTGATATGATCTTAGAATCCTTTATGTTTCATGCACACTTTACACTGATAACTAATAATAGCTAGCATTTGATATCATGCTTTAAGGTTTGCAAAGCACTTTCCAAATATTATCCAGTTTTATCTTCACAATGACCCTGAAAGATATTCTATTACTATCCTCATTTCACAGATAATGAAATTGAGGCAGATAGAGGGTAAGTAACTTGCCCAGGCTCACACAGCTAGTAGGTGTCTGAGGTCATATTTGAATTCAAGTTTTCCTATCTAGCACTCTATCAAATGTAATACCTAGCTGCCTAGTATGATCTTAGCACCACATTTCCAACTTGCTGACCAGCATTCTGAGCTACTGCTAAAATGAGTTGCACCCTTATTTCCTCCACTACTCATTTTGTCCATAACTTTATTGTTGAAGAGGCTTAGATGTTTGTTCTTTCTAAAGATGTACTGGTTACTATAGAAGATCATGGGGAGCAGATTTGAGAGAGTTAGAAGCCACTAATAGATTGAGAGGGGTAGGAGTGCCAGGCATGCAGAATGGCACCAGAGCAGACCAAACCAACCTGGAACAGCAGAGGAATCCAGCCAGCATGTGGGTCTGGGAGAGCGCTGGGTGAGTGAAATGCTGGAGCAGGAACAGACCCAGGGTGGAAGTACTGGCTACAGCCATGATTGAGCTCCAGGCCTCTCAGCCCAGGACGTGAGTGTGTCAGAGCACAGAGCCTGCGGCCATGGGAGCACCTAGCCTGGAGGCTTCCAACCCACAGTCTAAAGGTTTGAAACTCGCCTTCTTGAACTTCCGGGAGCCATGATGGACAGGCAAAATGGCTTTTATCCCTCCCTTGAATAAATTGAGAGAATAATACCTCAGCAGAAACAGAGGAGCCAGAAGGGGGGCTTCAGTAGTGAGAGAAGTGGGGGAGAGGGCCCTTCCTGTGGTGGTGGAAGGAGACTAGTGCAGGAATAGAGGTGTCCCAGCAACCCTCACCTCAGCAGAACAACGAGAGTAACTGAGCCCCAAGGGGTAGAGCTAACAAACATCAAAGCCAGGAACCCAGACTGGGCCATTGCACAGCCAGGGGAAGTGGCAGACACCAGCACAGAAAAGAGCTGAGACCACCCATTCTGTAGAACACTGCTGGGGAAGAGGAGAACCCCCCCAGCAGCCAGATCACCCCTCTCCCACACCTCACAAAACCAGAGGCTATAGAACATAAAGCCAGTGAGCAGACCCACAGATTCAAACACAAGAAACTTGGGACAGAGCCTCCTGAGCCTCAGAAACAGAGATCCACTTTAGAAGCCAGGAGGTAAAAGAAATACCATGAAAAAACACGCTAAGAAGCCAAAGACAATTGATTTGTATTATGGAGACAGGGAAGATCAAATTACCAATTCAGAAGAGGACAGGATGGACACTACACCCACATCTGAAACTTCAACAGGGAAAGTGAAATGGTCTCCAGACCAAAAAACATTCCTGGAAGAACTCAAGGAGGACTTTAAAAACCAAATTAGGGAGGTAAAAGAAAAAATGGAAAAATATTCAATGAGGAAAACAAATCTTTAAAAGGTAAACTTGGGGAATCGGTTAAGGAAAATCAGAATATAAATGAGAAAATGTCTCATTAAAAGTAAAATCAACCAAATGGAAAAGGAGATAGAGAAGATAAAGGAAGAAAACAAAACATTAAAAATGCGAATTGGGCAAGTAGAAGCTAATGAATCTATGATACATCAAGAATCAGTCAAACAAAATCTAAAGAATGAAAAAATAGAAGAAAACATGAAATATCTGATCGGAAAAACAACTGACTTGGAAAATAGATCCAGGAGAGACAATCTAAGAATTACTGGTCTACCTGAAAGCTATGATGAAAAAAAGAGTCTGGATAGTATCTTCCATGAAACCTTAAGGAAAATTGCCTGGAGGTCCTAGAACCAGAGGGTAAAATTATCATTGAAAGAATCCATCAATCACCCCCTGAAAAAGATCCCAAATTAAAAATTCCAAGAAATATTATAGCCAAATTCCAGAACTACAGGTCAAGGAGAAAATACTGCAAGAGGCTAGGAAGAAACAATTCAAATATCACAGAACTACAGTCAGGATCATGCAGGATCTTTCTATCTTCTATCTTAAATGAGAGGAGAAATTGGAATACGATATTCCAAAAGGCAAAGGAGCTTGGACTACAACCAAGGACCAACTACCCAGCAAAACTGAGAATAATTTTTCAGGCAAGGAGATGGACATCCAATGAAATAAGGGAATGCCAGACCTTTGTGATGAAAAGGCCAGAGCTCAATGGAAAATTTGATCTCCAAATACAAAACTCAAGAGAGACATAGAAAGGTAAACAGGGGGAAAATACCCTTAGTTAATCAATAAGGCTAATTAGTTACATCCCAATATAGGATTATTTTGTTTTATATATGTTTTATATACATATATATATATACATATATATGTCAATCTTGAGAATTGTATACTTATTATGACAATTGAAAGGGATATTCATAGACTGTGGGTATCGGTATAAAATAACCGATAGAGTGATAAAAAATGTAATTAAGAGATATAAAGGGATGGGAGAAGAGGTAAGGAGGTAGTAGAAAAGGGTAAATTACATCACATGAAGAGGCACAAAACCATATTGTAGCAGAGGGAAAGAAGGGAGGGAGAAGAGCATTGGATTTGGTTCAAGAAGGGAATAACATACCCTGATAAGTATAGAAATCTAATGTGTCCTACAGGCAGTAGGAGGGGAAAGGGGAAAAAGGGGATGCTGGGTGGTCAGAAGAGAGGGAAGAAGTAGCAAGGGGAAAACAGTATGATAAGGGAGGGGAATCAAGAGGGAGGGTAAACTGAGGAAGGTGGCAGTCAAGAGCAAAACTCTGTTGAGCAGTGGAAGGGGAAAGAGAGAAATGGAAGCATAAACAGGGGAGAAATAGGATGGAGAAAAAGACACAGATAGTAATAATAACTGTGAATGCAATTGGGATGAACTCTCCCATAAAACAGAAGCAGACAGCAGAATGGATTAAAAACCATAATCCTGCAATATGCTGTTTACAAGAAACACATTTGAAACAGGGGGGATACACACAGGGTAAAGGTAAAAGACTGGAGTGGAATATATTGTGCTTCAGCTAAAGTAAAAAAAGCAGGTGTAGCAATCCTAATCTCAGACAAACCAAAAGCAAAGATAGATTTAATTAAAAGAGATAAGGAAGGTCACTATGTCCTGCTAAAAAGCACCATAAACAATGAAGCAATATCATTATTTAACATATATGCACCAAGTGGTATAGCATGCAGATTCTTAGAGGAGAAGTTCAGGGAGTTACAGGAAGAAATAGACAGTAAACCCATACTAGTGAATTTGATAAACCTAACCTCAAAATAAACAAGAAAGAAGTTAAGGAGGTGAACAGAATTTTAGAAAAAGCAGATATGATTGACCTCTAGAGAAAACCAAATGGGGATAAAAAGGAATATACTTTTTTTCTCAGTGGTACATGGCACATATTCAAAAATTGACCAAGTACTAGGGCATAAAAACCTCACAATCCAGTGCAGAAAGGCAGAAGTAGTCAAAGCATCCTTTTCAGATCATGATGCAATAAAAATTATTTGTAACAAAGAACCATGGAAAAATAAGCTAAAAATTAATTGGAAACTAAATAATCTAATTCTAAAGAATGAGTGAGCCAAAGAACAAATCAGAGAAACAATTAATAACTTCATTCAAGAGAATGACAATAATGAAACAACATACCAAAAATTATGGGATGCAGCAAAAGCAGTTCTTAGGGGAAGTTTTATATCTCTAAATGCTTACATGAATAAAATAGAGAAAAAGGAGATCGATGAATTGGGCATGCAACTGAAAAAACTAGAAAAAGAACAAATTGAAAATCCCCAATTAAATACCAAATTAGAAATACTGAAAATCAAAGGTGAGATTAATAAAATTGAAATCAAGAAAACTATTAAATTAACAAAACCAAGAGGTGGTTTTATGAAAAAACTGACAAAATTGATAAACCTTTGGTCAATTTGATTTAAAAAAAGAAGAAAATCAGATCACCAGTATCAAAAATGAAAAGGGTGAATTCACTCCAATGAAGAAGAAATTAAAACAATAATTAGGAATTATTTTGCCCAATTATATGCCCATAAATTTGAGAACCTTAGGGATATGGATGAATATCTACAAAAATATAAATTTCCCAGGTTAACAGAAGAGGAAGTAAAACACCTTAATAACCGCATCTCAGAAAAAGAAATTGAGCAAGCTATCAATGAACTCCCTAGGAAAAAATCTCCAGGGCCAGATGGTTTTAGATATGAATTTTATCAAACATTCAAAGAGCAATTAATTCCTATACTTTATAAGATACTTGAGAAAATAGGTGAAGAAGGACTCCTACCAAATTCTTTTAATGACACAAATATGGTACTAATACCTAAACAAGGAAGAGTCAAAACAGAGAAACAAAATTCTAGACCAATTTCCCTAATGAATATTGATGCAAAAATTTTAAATAAAATATTAGCAAAAAGATTGCAGCAACTTATCATGAGAATAATACACTATGACCAAGTGGGATTTATTCCAGGAATGCAAGGCTGATTCAATATTAAGAAACCTATCAGCATAATTGATCATATCAATAACAAAACTAGCAGAAACCATATGATCATCTCAATAGATGCAAAAAAAGCCTTTGACAAAATACAACACCCATTCCTATTAAAAACACTGGAAAGCATAGGAATAAATGGAGCCTTCCTTAAAATTATAAATAGCATCTACCTAAAACCATCAACAAACATTATTTGTAATGGGGATAAGCTAGATGCATTCCCCATAATAGGGGTGAAACAAGGATGTCCATTATCACCCCTATTATTCAATTTGGTACTAGAAACATTAGCTGTAGCAATAAGAGAAGAAAAAGAAATTGAAGGAATTAGAACAGGCAAAGAAGAAACTAAATTATCACTTTTTGCAGATGATATGATGATTTACTTAGAGAATCCTAGAGAATGAAGTAAAAAAACTACTTGAAATAATAAACAACTTTAGCAAAGTTGGAGGATATAAAATAAACCCGCATAAATCCTCGGCATTCCTATACATTACTAACAAAGCCCAACAGCAAGAGATAGAGAAATTCCATTCAAAGTTATTGTAGACACTATAAAATATTTGGGAGTCTATTTGCCAAGAGAAATCCAGGGCCTATATGAACATAATTATGAAACACTTTTCACACAAATAAAGTCAGATCTAAATAAATGGAAAAATATCAGTTGCTCATGGTTAGGCCAAACTAATATAATAAAAATGACAATTTTACCTAAATTAATTTATTCAGTGCCATACCGATTGAACAACCAAAAAACTATTTTACAGAACTGGATAAAATAATAACCAAATTCATCTGGAAGAACAAGAGGTCTAGAATATCTAGGGAATTAATGAAAAGAAATGCTAGGGAAGGTGGCCTAGCCATACCAGATATTAAACTGTATTATAAAGCAGTAGTCATCAAAACTACCTGGTACTGGCTAAGAAACAGTTGTGGATCAGTGGAATAGGTGAGGCACACAAGACGCAGTAGTCAATGACTACAGCAATCTACTCTTTGATAAACCTAAAGAATCCAGCTTATGGGCTAAGAATTCACTATTTCACAAAAACTTCTGGGAAAATTGGAAAATAGTAGGGCAGAAACTGGGCATAGACCAATATCTTATCCCATATACCAAAATAAAGTCAAAATGGTTCATGATTTAGGAATAAAGGCCGATACTATAAGCAATTTGAAAGAGCAAGGAATAGTTTACCTATCAGATTTATGGAAAAGAAAAGAATTCATGACCCAACAAGAGATAAAGAGCATTACAAAATGCAAAATGGATAATTTTGATTATGTTAAATTGAAATGTTTTTGTACAAAAAAAGCCAATGCAACAAAGACGAGGAGGGAAGCAGAAAATTGGGAGAAAATCTTTACAAATAGTGTCTCTGATAAAGGACTCATCTCCAAAATATACAGGGAACTGAGCCAAACTTATAGGAATACAAGTCATTCCCCAATTGAGAAATGGCCAAAGGATATGAACAGGCAGTTTTCAGAGGAAGAAATTAAAGATATCTGTAGGCATATGAAAAAATGTTCTAAATCACTACTGATTAGAGAAATGCAAATCAAAACAACTCTTAGGTACCACATCTCTCCTGTCAGATTGGCTAAAATGACAAAACAGGAAAATGATAAATGCTAGAGAGGATGTGGGAAAATTGGAATACTGTTACGCTACTGGTGAAGTTGTGAAGTGATCCAGCCATTCTAAAGAGCAATTTGGAACTATGCCCAAAGGGCTATAAAAATGTTCATACCCTTTGACCCAGCAATACTACTTCTAGGGTTGTATCCCAAAGAGATCACATAAGTGGGGAAAGGATCCGTATGTACAAAAATATTTATAGTGGCTCTTTTTGTAGTAGCAAAGAATTGGAAATCAAGGGGATGCCCGTCAGTTGGGGAATGGCTGAACAAGTTGTGGTATATGAATATAATGGAATACTATTGTACTATAAGAAATGGGGAAGATATGGATTTCATAATAACCTGGAAAAACCTATACAATATGATGCTGAGTGAGTGGAGCAGAACTAGGAGAACATTATACACAACCACAGATACATGGATTCTTTGATGACCAATCTTGATAGGCTTAGCTCTTCTCAGCAATACAAGGTTCAAAGACAACTCCGAAGGACTCATGAGGGCGAGAGATATCTACATGCAGAGAAAGAACTATGGAAACTGAAAGCAGATTGAGGCAAACTGTTTGCTCTCCTTTTTTAATTTTTTTTCCTCTCTTTTGTTTTTGTTTTTATTTTTTTATTTTTGGTTTTATTTTTTCTTTCTCATGATTCATTCCATTGGTGATAATTCTTCTTTACAACTTGACTATTGTGCAAATAAGTTCAATGTGAAGTTATATGTAGAAGATATATCGGATTCCATGCCATCTTGGGGAGGGAGGAGGGAAGGGGGGAAAGGAAAATCTGGAACTCAGATAACTGAGTTATAGATAAAGTTACAGATAACTGCATAACAGAGTTACAGATAACTGCATAACTGAGTGTTGTAAACTAAAAATAAAAAAAAACTTAATAAAAAAAGATCCTGTTATCTAAATGTTGGTGATTAATTTAGTTTCCAGACTAGAAGTCAAGTAATTTCTCTTCTGTGGCCACCTAAGTGATTTACTGTTAGTCATTGTGGTAAAAATTATATATTTTAAAAATAACAAATAATTAAAATCCCTGTTCTCCAGGATTTTGTGTTTTGAATTCACAAGATTTTAGTTTTATGAGATCCTTTAATTAGCTATAGATTGTTATATGATAGCTAGCTAGCTAGATAGATAGATAGTTAAATCAACTATCAAGAAAAATTGAGTAAGAACTGAAATTTGTAAAGACCTCCTACATACACAAAACAAGTATGAGGGTTTCTAACTATACATTTTTTGTTGATCATTATCATAGTAATACTTCACAATAAACTACAGCTATGTTGCCAACATAACTATGAAACTGTTACAGACTAAAATTAACACAGGTGTTAAATCACATTTGAATCAGTATTATTTTTATATTACAGATGAAATTGGTGAAATATTACAATGAAGAGCATGTTGAAAACCAGAGATATGTAAGAAACTACATATCAATGAACTATTTGGTAACCGTGATGCAGAGAAAAAAAAACAACAGATTTTTTAAATGTTCAAGTCACTTACCTGTATAAGATTAAAAAGATGTAAAAATCACCATTTACCTTCAAAATAATCATAGTATCATAAAATTTAAAACTGGAAAGGACATCAAAATTAATCAAACTTCCTTAAAGTAACAATTCAAGGATCAAATGTGAAAGTTTCCTTTTGTTATGTAGATTTTTTTTATTATAATTTTAAAATTTGTAGAAATCTCTGATTTGAACATGGATGTGCCACTTTCAAATTCTTGTTCCAAAAAGTCATGGAATCATTACAAATTAATCTAATATAATAGGTCATCAAATATTCATTTGAACCATTCTGTCCCAGAGGTCATTCTTATTCCAGTTTAACTTTTTTGGATCAGATTGGAAGCAGTCTGAAAATAGGCATCCATTGGGGGAGCCACACATTAAAAAAATAATAATAATAACAATTCACATGCAATCTTATTTAGCAAATTCCAAAAATGTTTACTTCTTGTTGAAGAGCTATAGTCATATCATACATCATATAATATATAGTCATATAATATATCACCCATGCTTATGGCAAATGTGGGTGATACACATGTGATTTACCTTGCTCGTCTAAATCTGACTGGATATCTTCAGTGTCTACTATCATTGTCTCCTAATTTTCCAAGTATCACTCTAGGGTCATTTAGGACAGCAGGGTAAAAGTGGCAAGCAGTTCTTCTATCACCCAACTTCTGTTTCCAGGATGATACCTCTTCCCCTCCCAGCATTATCTCCTAGTTTTATTCTAGCTATTATTAGCATAGTTTAGTAGACTGTGTAGATTGAATATTTAGCAAAGAAAAAGTTTTTCTATGTGATTTTCCAGAGGCAAGGATCATGTTAGAGAGGCACCTGAATAATCTGGTGAAGAATAATGAGTTATGGAACACAAGTATCAATCTCTAACTGCTGCCATCAGCTGACCTTGTCTTGTCTGGTGGCTCACCTATATGTATATATTCTAATTTCTGATAAAATACATCAATACTGGAGATTGTCCCGGCATTGGATTTCAAAAACACTGACATGTCTAGGCAGAACAAACCTCATGGGTGGGAAAGGAAGTTGGCATTTAGGTGACATAACTTTAAGAGCCCCAAGCAGCTTCCCTTCCAAAAAAAAATTTCTCCCATTCTGTATGATACCTGTTATTCCACCATTAAAGAGACATTCCTCTGAACTAAAGTACTGGCTTCTCCAAGCATCTTCTTTGAAAATGTAAATAATCTCAGGAGGGGTGGTTCATTAAGCTGTCATTTAGTGTGAGTTATTTTCTCAGATTTCTTTCTTATTGCCCACTCAAGGTAATAAAAATGTTACTGATTAGGAAGAGAAGGATAATATTGCAAGTACTTTGCAAGTATTTTAGATAGAGTAGAGCAGAAAAAAAAGACACTCAGTATTTGGGGTAGGGACATTTGACAAAAGGCAGGAAATGGGCAGAGTAAAGGGAAGTGAGAGGACACTGAGGATAAACTTCACCTGCTTGTAAAAAATGTTTAAGGATCATATGATTTAAAATTAGAAGGGAACTTAGAGAACATCAATCACAACTCTTTCATTTTATAGATGGGAAAGTGAGGAGAGTGAATGAGATTGGGATGTAACAGTAGCAAGATCAGAAAATAAAGTGGAATCAGGTTGAAAAGAAGTTCATACCACAAGTGGGTCATGTATCATATCTGTAACATAACCAAGATAGAAACTGTATCTTATCTCAATTCCTACATATACTGATTACCAAGTCTCATGATATCTAAAGATACATGGTTTTCATGTATTTTGACACTTTGGGTCATTTTGTTGTAAAAAAAAAGTTTACCTAATTTCCCTAACCATTTAACTTATTATTTATATAAAAAAGGATGTTTGACTTCATCAATATCCCTTTGGAAGTTCAAGCCCTGTGGAGGTAGATAAAGCATAAAACATAAAACAACTGTAACATCAGCATTTCCTACTTTGTTCCAACTGTCATTTCCCTACTCTAATACTGTTTAAAGTGGTGGTTTTATATTACATGTTCTGGCTTTTAAAATGTGTTTATTTTATAAAACAAAATATAATCTTTACAATTAATGTTAATAAGCCCAACAATAAGCTTTTAAAATAATAAACATATATGCTAGATATCTGTATTGTTTGGATTATTTATTACAAGATTGAGTAAAGAAATTGTTTATAATTGCAATCAATTTATGTCAAAGAATGAAAATATACAGCATATCCCAAAAATCTTGGTGCAATTTTAAACTTTAATACCTTAAAACTTCACTAATACTTTTGGAACACCTTGTAAAAGTTTTCAATAATTACATAAGAACTGAATTACAAACTACAATGTATTTGCCAAATTTACCAGTGTAACAACAATGCTGCTTGCCACTACTGTGTCTTTATAAACCCAGCACACAGGAGGGCTGCTAGCTCAGGTTCTTTGAATTGCTTTTCTAAGGAAAGCAACTTTAAGAGGCTAACAATCTCACTTTAATCAAACATACATTTATCATTCACTTAGTTCAAGGGGGAAAGCCAGTACCCTGAACTTCAAAGCAAATATAAACAGAAATTACAAACAGAGAAAATATAAACAGAGTAAATAACACAAATCAACAGACAGGCTTTTTGCTATCTGACCAAAGTTATACATACATAGTTACCAGAGTGAGAAGCACCAACATCTGGGTTTTCAAAGCCAGGGGTGGGGCTGCTTCAATGGCTACCCGAAGTCTTGTCACCAACACCCTTTTACTAAGTGTGTCCCCTCAAGGTGAAATGCTAACCTCCAAGCATGTATACATGCTTTTTCAGGGTCAGAAGGCATCATAACCATGCCACTCAAACCCATGTGAACTAGGCCTTCCCTTGAAGTAAGCAGGTCACCAAAGATGCTCGCTTGATTCAATCAAAGATTCCTTAGTGCTGAGAAGCAGTCCAAAACAAAGATAACAAAAAGTCCACTTTGCTTGCCATTACATTTGAAAGGCAAGACTCATCAAAGGTACTTGATTACCTCAGTGCTGAGAAGCACTCCAAAACAAAAGACAAAAGGGTCCCACTTTACCTGCCCCATTCAAACAAAGGTGAGACTTGATGACCTTAGCGGTCCAAAAGAGAACAGCAAAAAAAAAAAAAAAAAAATCCCACCATGATTACCGTAACAACAGCCACTCCAGGGAACAATTTAGAACTATCCCCAAAGGGCTATCAAACTGTGCATACCCTTTGACCTAGCAATACTACTATTAGATCTATATCACAAAGAGATCAAAGAAAAGGGGAAAGGACCTATATATACAAAAATATTTATATCATCTTTTTTTGTGTGTGGTGACAAAGAATTGGAAATTGAAATGATACCCATCAATTGGGGAATGACTGAACAAGTTGTGGTATATGATTGTGATAGAATACATTTGTGCTATAAGAAATGATAAGGTGGATGGCATCAGAACAGGACCACAGGGGTCTTCTAGTCCAACCCATTATTGAAATATGAATCAAGTCTACAACATCCTTAAATGATCATTCAGTCTTTAGTTGAAGAAGTGAGATATCCATTTGACTTTGGATGCCTCTAGTATACAGTATTTTTTCCCCTTTATTGAGATGTAATAAACTTCTCTGCAACTTCCCTGCATTGGTCCTACTTCTGCCTTTTGGGGCCAAGTAAAACAAGTCTGATTTCTCTTCCATATTACAACTTTTCAGATATTTGAATACAGAGATCATGTTACCCTTAAATGAGATCAAATGATATAATATTTGTAAAACTCTTAGCACAGGGTCTGGTATATGGGAGGCACATAATAAATGCTTCTTCCCTCCCCTACTTTAATTTTTCTCTTTTTCAGCCTTTAATAGTGTCTCACAATGCCTTGTTTCCATACTTGTCACCTCTTATTAATCCTCTTCTTAAAATGTGGGGCTCAGACTTCAATACAGTGCTTCAGAGGTTGTCTGATAGGGCAGAGTAATTTTTTCATTTTGATAAATGATTTCTACCAATGCAGCCTAAGTTCAAATTAGGTTATTTTATAGTTTGTCATTAAAGAACTTTCAAAATTAATAGACTGAAATTAAGTAGACTACAATATACAACAAATAAGGAAATGAAAAGTAAATGATGTGATCAAGGAAATGTATAAGTAATAAGGAGAACAGACTAGTTGCATGTAGCAAAGAGTAATAAGTCATGAGGCCAAATTGTTCCAGAGATATGCTGGCAACGACAAGAGAACGGATAGGAGTTCCATAGGATGGGCAGATGTGGACAGTTTGTTGTCTATATCATTAGGGAAAATATTCAAATCAAAAAGATTATAGACTCACTTGAGTATGTGAGAAGTTGAACTCTTAAAATAACAGCTGGTTTGGAGTGTTAAAAATCATTTGAGAAATACATGGCAAAACAGAGGCAGCAACCCAGTAGAATTCTCCCAACATTCCCCTCCGAACAACTCTAAAATGACACCTCAGATCTAATTCTGGATCAGACCATCAACAAAAGGTCAAAGTGAGGCAATTTTCTAGCCGAAGACAACTTAGGAGTTCATCAGGAGAGTCTATGACACCAGGGTGGGGGCCTGCCAGGAATGTACATAGCTGCAGCACTAGTAGTGAGCCTTGGAGGCTGCTTCACAGGGGCAGCAGCAACTTCTGGATCTCTCAGCCCAGAAATTATAAGGGAGGTGGACAACTGGTCTGAGAGAGATCACAGGGAACCCTTTGCTGGCACTGGGTGCAGAACTGGGAGCTGTTTGGCAACTCTATTGCCCATATGCAGTTCTGGGTCACATTTTCAGGGCAGAGAAGAGTGCATGTGTTTGGTCATAAGGAAGCAGGGGCCCTGGTCACAGTCCCAGAGGTGAAAGGAGCATTAGCACGTGCAACTGCAGGGGAACCCAGGCCCTTCCTGGGTAAAGGCCAGAGAGCAGACCAGGAGAATGATGACCACACATCTCACTGGATCACACCACCTTGGAAGCATTGAAAACTTATAGACTCCCATATCTAGCTCTGAAAACAATAGCATAAAAAAGCCTAAAGTTTGGGACAGTACCTCCCCACCTCCAAGTGAGCAGAGCCCAACTTTATCATAAAGTTCAAAGTCAAGAAATAGGCTGTAAGAAGGAGCAAACAACAAAAAAAGAACTTGACCATAAAAATCTACTATAGTGGCAGGAAAGACCAGACACAAACTCAGAAGACAACCATGTGAAAACAGCTATAACCAAAGCATCAAAAAAACATGCTAATTGGATATAAGCCCAAGAAGAATTCCTGGAAGAGTTAAAGAATGTGTTAACTCCACTATTTGTAGAGTTGTGAGCTGGTTCAGCCATTCTGGGGAACAATTTAGAACTATCCCCAAAGGACTATCAAACTGTGCATACCCTTTGACCCAGCAGTAAGACTACTAATCCATATCACAAAGAGATCAAAGAAAAAGGGAAAGGACCTAGATCTCAGTTTTAATCCTATCTCAGACACTTAACTAGCTGTGTGACCCTGAGTAATTAACCTCTGTTTGCCTTAATCCATTGAAGAAGGAAATGGTAAACCACTCCAGTATCTTTACTGCCCCCACCCCCAAAAAAGGCCTATGGATAGCATTGGCATGCTATGGTCCACAGGGTCATGAAGAGTCACACACAACTGAACAACAACCCTTCACTCAGTTTTGGTAGAAAAATCCCATTTTATTATTATTTAATAAGTGAATCCTTAGTTTAATAGGAATATTCAAGTGAACCCCTTTGCTAATGCACCTTCAAGCCTAGAGGCTCCTGGAGGCTCCCTTATAATCTTTGTGTGTGTGACTAGAGATTGGGTTAAAGACAATTGGCAACTAGAAAAAGGAAATGCAATCAACTGCACACACTCCATTCCCCAGGAGGCTCCCAAGTGTTGTAGAAAAACTCTGCTTCTTTCTTCTTCAGTCTCTGATTTGGAACACCTCTACCTTGTATTACCTACCAAGAAAAGGAAAGGAATTTTTCTCACTCCTTCCACCCAGCATCCTTGTCAGCCCACAGCTTGTGTATATGACAATAGTGATAAACATGCTTGACTAGGTGAGCGTGAGAAAGAACCTCAAGACCCTGGCTTCCTCTTCTTTGTGTTTTTCTCTTTAAACATTGTTAATAGTTAACTGAGCAGCAATCCTAATGATATACATTTGTAAGCCTTTAGAACTACTTCTAGTTCCAGAAGTCTAGAGTATCTGCATATTGTTGCTTCCTGTAAGAACACAATTTCTGATAGAAGAAGTAACATTGCCAGAAGCTACTGTCAGAAGAACGTGGCTATGCTCTGGTTGACCAGTAGGTCTGGGCCTTGTGAGTTTCTCAAGCAAATAAGACTGGGGTGAAAATGTTTATCAGACCCACAAAGTGCCTTTACTTTTTTAGGGATTTTATGATTGGTGTTATGAGTTACTCCTTGATATTTTAAATATTTGTTAATGTGTGTTTATATGTCTTCTATGTTTTAATAATTTTTTTGGTGGAGGAATTAAATGTCTGTCCTGTACCTAATATCTACTTTGTATACTGAATGTCTATTCTAGAAGGGACCCTGCTAAGCCTCTTTGGGGGAGGCCATAGAAATGAATGATACCTAATATTTAAGAAATTTTCCCTGGAACTCCAAGGTTGTGGCAATGAGCCAGAGACGATGAGAAAAAGCCAGACTACCTATTTTTACAGTTAGGCTCCTCCAGAACTTAACCCAAGTCCAGAGAGGGAGACCCTTTCTAGAAAGGTAAGAAATCTAGATTCAAGAAATATCAATTCACATGCTGACTTCTGTTGCTTGTTTTTAAAGATACCAGAGATAATCCTTTATTCTTGCTCTCTAGATAGCCCCTCTTCTTTTCTAGTGACACATCTTTAATAATGTCCTTTGCATCCATAATACTGACTGACCTGGCTCCCACTGCCTTAAGGCAAGGTATGCTACATTTCACCTTTCCCTTCAAAGTTTTCTGGCACCCTTAAGGGACATTGGTATATCAAAGCTCTCTACCAATGACTCCAGCCCCCTACCAATGGTGTTCTTGCAAGTATAGAATATGGTCCCCTATATTTAATCCCATTTAGCCACTAACAGTCCTATTAGGTTTTACAAAGGAATATTTACTTCCAAATGTGCAAACATCCTGTACAACATGTGGGAGGCATAATTCCCCCCTCCCCCATACCATCTCATTCTCTGAGGAGGGTAAAGAGATTAGGCCCATAGTTTGGTTCAGTTCCTATAGAGCAAAGTCCCAAGATTTAAATCCAAAATCTCACACAAGCTTGAGTCCCAATCACCCTAGCATCTCTGGCCTTCTTTGATAGGTTAGCTGATGGAAATATCCTACTGGAATTCTGGCCTCAGGGTCTCCATGACTCAAACTTCTGAGTCCAACAGGGATTACAGACTGCCATTGAAACTGAGAACAAATGAAAAAAAACCCTACAGAAATAGAAACAGAAACACCTCAAACCCATTTCTCAGAGCCATGGAATAAAACAAGAAGAGGAGAAGGTGCCCACCCTTCTGAGTTCAGTACATACCACTTTTGCTATGAATGAACTGTGCATAATCTTGACCCTCTGGACACAGCAGGAAGCAGGAAAAAGCACACAGAAAGGAGAATGAGCCTATTCTAATCTGGTAGTTATAAAGACTCAGCTAGCTACAGAGCTGGTTGACAGAGCCTATTTTCATCCATGTGGTAGGGAACATGCAAGAGGCCATTCCCACCCATGTGGTAGGGGAATATGGAAACAGGCTTCCTCCATGTTAGGTGATCTAGACATGCTTATAGGCCTTGTTATACGCTATTTCTTACCTGAAGGTCTCTTTTGGTAACTTTCTGCAATCTGTCTTACACCCAGTATGTATATTTCAACCAACCTTTATCTTATCCGTTATTGTTAATTTTCCAGGAATGTGGTATCTTTTTCTTATAAGAAAGGTGGGCTTTTGTGGCAGTGAACAGTTGCAGAGCATAGAAAACACTGCATAATTACCCAGATGTAATCCAGCCCAGGCATCTCCTCTTAATCATGTCTATCTGTGAGCTACATGTTAACATCTAATGGTATCGCCATCTCAGCAACAAGTCAAGAAGTTTTAAGGGCCTATTCTAGGTGCTAGAGACAAAAATACAGAAGTGAAGCAGTTCCTCCTCCTTATGGAGACTACATTCTCTTGGAGGATAAAATATGTTCACAAGTAGTTCAATGCAGGATATTTAAAAATAAATATAGAATGACTAGGTGGGTCATTAACAAATGGGGAAATCAGGAAAGGTCTCATGAAAGTGGGATTTGAACTGTCTTGAAGGGAACCTGGCAGAGCTGAAATAGGAGAGAATTCTGGGCATAGGGAAGCATCTCTGCAAAGGCATAGAACAAGATATATTGTGGTCAGGTAACAGCAAGGAAAGTAGTCTGGTGGGAGAAGTATCTGAGGGTAGGAATGTATAATAAGCCTAGAGAAATATGCTAGAGTCAGATTGTAAAGGGGTTTAGATGCCAAACAGAGTATTTTGTCCTAAAGCAATGGGGAGCCCCTGAAGCTGCTTGTATTTTAGACCTGCATTTTATGAATACAGGTCTATGGTAGATGTATGGAAGATATTCTGAAAAGGGGAAAGTTTTCATATGGAAAGACCAATCAGGAAGCTATTGGAATAATCCAGTTGAGTAGTGATGAGAGCGCTGAACCAAGATGGTTTGTGATATAGAAAGAATGGGAGGAATATGAGAGGTGTTGAGGATGTGGAAATGACAAGACAGCTACTAATTGAATATGGGTTTAGAGTAAAAAGCTGACAATAACTTTATGGTTGAGAACTTGGAATAGTGAAGAATAGTAGTGCCTTCAACAGAAATAGAAAAGTTAGAGAAAGCAGTAACTTTCAAGGGTTTGAGATGTGAGACATTGGAATGAAGATATTTGGCAGTTAATTGGAGATATAGGATGAGAGTTCAGTAGAGACGTAAGAACTGAATATGTAGAAATTGAAGTCATCTACACAGAGATAATAGTTAAATCTATGGGAACTGATGAGATGACCCAGAAAAAATGTAGAGAAAAAAGAAGGGTCTAAAATAAAGCACTAGAGTAAGAGAAATCATGAATAACCAATGATTTGGGGAGATCCAGAGTTTTCCTCCTTTTTCTAAAGTCTTGATTTTAAAAGCTCAGTCTCTTGAAAGATATTACTGATAATGAGATTGGATTCCAACCTCACCCAGGTAGGGAAGCCCTTGTGCTCTATTTGGTTTGGATGGGGATAAATTCTTTGAACAGATTGCCCAAGGCTGGAGGTAACAGAAGAAGTAAATGACATTATCAAAGTTCAGGTCTAGTCCCTCACTGTAACATTCATTCTCTCATTAATTGTTAAACAATCAGAATTGATTGCCACCCTTGGGAAACCCCTCTTCTAATGGACATATAAACCTGTGAGCCCACTGCCATGATAGTCTTTGTTCTAAGAGAGATGGGCAAATGATGATCCTTTTATTAATAAAAATGGTGGGATTAAATTACCTAGAAATTATCTCTCAATTTTTTAAATGCCACAAGAGTATGAGATGGAACATTATTGATTAGCTTACAAAGGAGAAGCCATGTCAGCTTAGCTTTAAATTAGTCACATTTAAAATAACATATATCATACTACCATTTCAGTGAATATATTGAAGACACCACCAACTAAAGAGAAAGCTTTCAAAGTCCCATTGTTCTTCCACTGAGTCAAATGCTTTTAAAATATAAATAAACATTTGGTTATATGAATTTGAAAAGCTTTTGCATAAACAAAGCTAATGCAACTAGAGAAAAAAGGAAAATCAATTCTGTAACAAACATCTCTGATAGGGGTCTCATATCCAAGATATATAGACTACTAATAGAAATATACAAAACCAAAGGCTAATCACCAAAGGATAATTTTTTTTAAGATATTGTAGCACCTATGCAATAACCACAGCAGCTGCTATGATGTACCAGCATATTTCTAACTTGCAAAATATAACACTCTCTCCATAGAAGACAAAACCAAAACATTTATTCAAACACCAGAAAGCCAAATCCATCATAGTAATAAAGAAATCCATCATAGTAACCAAGAAGCCTATACACATTACCAATACAGGGAGCACCACCGTCCCCAAGCCTTCCCTCTATTAGGGCCTTCCCAAGAACAAGCTCCCTTAAGCAAAATCACTACCTCTCTCACTCATGCTACATTCTCTGTGTCTCTCTCTTTCCCAGCTCTGCCTGTTCTGTCTCACTTCCTGCTCCACCCATTCCTGCTCCACCCTTTCAGCAAGCTCCTCCCACCACAGGCTCACATGACTCAAGCTTCCATGTGACTCAGGCAGTTCACACAGGCCTATTAATGGATGGGAAAGATCTTCCCATTCCATTTACAATGCAAAAGATCTTCCCATTTCATTAACAATATAGATATGAGGAAACTTCTCAAAAGAATAATTGAAAACTGTTAATATATCGCTACAGAATGCTCTAAATCACTGATAATAGAAGAAATGCAAATCAAAACAACTATGAGGTTTTTATCTCACACCCAACAAATTAGCAATAATAGTACATGGGAATAGTAAATATTGGAGAGAATACAAAAAGACAGACACAGTAGTGTATTGTTGGTGGAGCTTTATTGTTGGTCCAAACATTCTAGAAAGCAATTTTGAATTATGTAAAGAGAGTGATTAAAATACTGTTTGAACAATCTGGCTAGCAGCTTCTGTGGGGGTATAAGGTTCACCCACAGCCAGCAACCAAAAAGCTGCCAACAGCACAGGTTCTTCTGATCTGCTTAAGCAAGGGAAGCAAGGTGAAGGGGTTGACAGGCTTACTTTTAATTCAAATATCATTCAGTTAGTTCAGGGGAAAAAGCCAGCACCCTGAACTTCAAAACAAAATGCAAACAAATTACAAACATCAACAGACTTTGTCTGATTCAAGTCCCAACAGATAGTTACCAGAGTTCAACAAAGTTTCAACATCCGGGTTTACAAGCTGGAGGGCTCCTTAGCTACAGCTGCCCAGAGTCTCCTCATCAACACCATCTCCAGAGCCCCACACCAATGGCTCTGTCCTCCCTTCTTATAGGGCTTCAGACATTATCAAACATCATCTGAATCACCAGAGCTCAGGCTCTGGTGATTGGTTCTTGAGTTGGCCCCTCCCCTTGGGACCCTGGGAGGTTCACATCCACATGGATTACATTAACACCTAATGGGGTTTGGGCCTGGGGCTTAGCACCTAGTAAAGCTCACTGAGATAAATTGAGTCACTCAAAGAAAACAAAGGCCATTCTGGTTACAAATACCCATGTCCTTTGACCCGGAGATTGTACTGTTGGCATATACCTGAAGGAGATCGATCACAAAAAATGTTGCCATATACACCAAAATATTTATAGCAGCACTCTAGAAGCAAAAATATGGAAACAAAGCAGATGTCCATCAAATGAAAGATGGCTAAACAATTTGTGGTACCTGAATATAATAGAATATTACTGTGCTACAAGAAAAATATATATAGGAAGAAAGATACCCAGTAAAGTACACAGGGAGAAAAACAACATATTAAAGTATTATGACTGGTTAAATAGAAAGTATGACATTTAAAAAGTCCAAGAGACATATTTGGGTAATTAATTATTTTATTAATAATGCTAGCATTTTATTAATAAAAGAGGTTTTTATCTCACTTCTCCAGCAAAAGAGGTCAGTGGCACTCTCAAATGCCAAAGATGAATCATGGGGTGGGCTCATGGTTTATATGACCTTGGAAAAGGACATGTTGCTGAGGGTAGCAATCAACTCTGATCTTTATCAATTAATAAAAAGAATGAATATTACAATGAGAAGGGAAACATTCTAATGAAGGACTGGGGGGATGTAACTTTGTGTCATTTATCTTTAAATTGCTTAACCTTAGGCAATCTAGTCAAAGAATTTATCCCCACTCAAATCTGAGTAGAACACAAGGAAAGAGTATATTCAGAAATTACTAATTCCTTGTTTAAAGAGGAAGAAGGAGGAAGAGGAGGAGGAGTTCAGCAAAACCACTGGGCAAGTTGACTGCATCTGACAGTGTACATCACAAAACAAACCCATAGTGTCCCACTTCTCCAGCAAAATGAGAAAGATACATTTCCCCATCTATTCTCTAGCTTGGTTATTGTAATTATATAGTGTTCCACTTCATGGTATTGCTCTTTTCATTTACATTTGTGGTGTGACTTGGAAAGTTCATGCTACAACCCATCCACAAAGACCAGATTGATATACATAGATAAGTAACCTAAGAACATTGTGCATAGAAAGAATTTAACTATATCAGAATTGTAAATAAGGCTTTAGTGAGAGGAAAACACAAAGTTGTAAAATGTAAAGTGACATAACCTAATAGACCTACTAGAATCAAGTAGATCTTGTTTGACAACAGGCCACAAAAGCCTTGGGCAAATACAACACCTAATATTTAGATATAAAAGCAATTACAGGGAGAAGGGCTAGTACTTTTCCGACCTGAAGAAACCAGTCCTCAGCTATGATTGAAACCTGAGACAAGCCAGCCTCTTTGTGGAGGAACAATCCAGTAACTGTAAGGGTTAATTGTATCTTATCTTCTATTATGTATCCTTGTTTTGTGTTTGACAATTGTATCCTTACCAGCTGAGTATACCTTTTTTTTTTCCTTTTATATCTCTTTGTTCCATTGGGTCAGTCATTTTCCTAATCTTAATAACCAAGTTAATATTTTTTTACTAAACTCTGCATCAGTTCATATGTCTTCTCATATTTCTCTGAATTTGTCCACGTACTTTTTGCTAAATCTTGTTTACAGTCTTTGTTACCACAAAAAGGCTGTTCTGAATGCTTTAGTATATATAAAACTTTTTTTTTCTGTCTTTGACATCCTTTTGGTATGTGTCATGCAGTGGGAACTCTGGGTATGGACAGTTTTGTCACTTGAAAAAAAATTTCTAAATTTCTCACCAAAATGGTTGGAACAATTCATTGCTCAACCAAAAGTATGTCAGTCTATCTCATTTCCCATAGCTCCTCAGACTTTTTTTTTTCATCCTTTTTTCAATTTTCTTAATTTGCTGGTTGTGAGTTCAAACCTCAGAGGTTTTTTGTTTTGTTTTGTTTTTACACTTCTCTTATTATTAGTGATTTAGAACAATCTTTGATACAGTTGTTAATGGTTCATAATTGTTTTGAGAACTGTTCACCTCTTTTTATCCATTGGGAGGTGGCTCTTACACTTACACATTTATATTAATTTGCTATATGTTAGATCTCAAATCTTTATTGTAGAAATCAAATGCAAAGAGTTTTTAAAAAATTTTTAAGATAAAATTTTATTGAATTTTTTAAGTCAATTTCATTTCCCACTCTTTCTCCCAGAAAGCCATGCCCGCAAACAAAGAATTTAAAAGAGAGGGAAACATTTAGCAACATAACTGACATTTCAAAAAAATCTGACATTATGTTGCAACATTCCACGCCTATGATCCCTCACTTCTGTAAAAGAAGTAAAGGAGGTATCTTCTTATATCTCTTCTTTGGGGACTAGCTTGGCTATAAAATCACAGTATGTTGTTTTGATTGTTTTCTTGTTTACACAATTGTAGCCAGTCAAGTCAATAGCATTAATTAAGCACCCACTATGTGTCAAGTGGGTGCTAAGCACTAGGGATACAAAAAAAAAAACCCAAAACTGAACAAAATAAAAAACAGTCTCTTCTCTCAAGGAGTTCACAGTCTAATTGGGGAAACAACATGCAGATAACTGTGGCCAAATAAATAGTCCTAGTTCCATGACTCTGACATAAGATTCCATTGTCAGTGGAGTTGGGAGAGAAATCCCCTCTCCAGCCCTGAGGACAAAAGCTTTTCCCCTTCAAGACCTAAAGGTTTCTTCTGTAATTGGCCTTGGGGATAAATCTCTCTCAGCTGACAAATCTCCTTGTCTTTATTGACTCCTTAAAGTGTGTATCTTGAGACTAAAGAGCTGCCCAACTTTTTGAAGGCTACCAGAGGGCCTTGCTAATCCTTCTGCCAGCCAGTGGTTAGCCACTTTGTAATTCAGTTAGATGTTTATAATCTATAAGTGGGTCACTCTCACTTTAAAATCTGTGAATAAAATGTGAACTGCTTAAGGTGAAGGTGTCACACTCTTTACAAGGTACAAATTCAAGTACTTTAAAACTTCATTGTCTCCTTTACTTGCCTCTTATATTCTACAGTCTCACTAAGGGAAATGGAGAATTCACGATATCCCCAATTAACCCTTCAACATATTCTATGCTATTATTGTTATACTTTGTAATCAGGGATCAATACTGACCACTGTATTGGCAATCAAAATGGGCTCTTAGTACTTAATTCAACCAAGTGCCCTTGAGGAGTTTGGACTTTATTTCCTTGGTTAAATTAGGAGTCCTTGATGACCTCCTTGCCTCAAGGGAAAGCCTAGTTTACATGGGTTTGAGTGACATGTTTGTGATATCATAGGCTTTTAGACCATGTGGGTTTAAGTCACATTTTTGTGAAGATTTTAGGTCATGTGGGTGAGTCGCATGTGTGACTCACCCTTGACCCTGAAAAAGATATAAAACCAGAGGTTGGCTTTCTTTTTTCAGAGCTCTGACCCACAGCAGGAGTATTGCATGACTCTGGGCCAGCCCTTGTCGAGCCCTTGGCTGAACTCAGATGTTGGTAACTAATACGAAGTGTATTTGGTCTGTGTGTTGATGTTTGTAATTTGTTTGTATTTGCTCTGAAGTTCAGGGTGCTGGCTTTTTCCTCTGAACTAAGTGAATGATATTTGTATGCTGGATTAAAGTAAGATTGTTAACCACTTAAGATTGCTTTCCTTAGTAAAGCAGATCAAAAGAACCTGGGTTTGTAGCGTTTGGTGAGCTGGTTGTTGTTGGTTTTTCACCCCCACAGCAGCTGCTAGCTGGATTGTTGCTACAACCACTGAGAGTTCAGTCATTATGAGCATGCTCAGTGTGCTCCACCTGATGGGATCCCTATGTGAGATATGTGCAGCTATTATCAGTTTGCTTGTTCCAGGAAGTAGGAGTCTTCTGAATGGCTGCTGAGTTAGAACTAAGAATGCTTACTAAAAGCACTAACCAATGATTGAGTCTATCTCTTTTTGCCATCTTAAATTGAATGTCCAATAAACATCTTAATTTCACTATGTCCAAAACTGAAATCATTATCTCCCTAAACCCTCCCCTCTTTTTCATTTTCCTATTACTGTTAAGAGTACTGCCATTCTCCCAGTCAGTCATCTTGAAACCTAGGTGTCATCCTTAACATCTCATATCCAAACTCCCTGAACTCCCATGTCCAAACAATTGTCAAGGCCTGTTGTTACCTAAATAACATCTTTCATATACACTTCCTTCTCTCTTAAACTACCACCATTTTGGTAAAGGCCCTGCCTAGACTATTACAATAGCCTGCTGGTTGGTTTCCCTGCCTCAAGTGTCTCCCCATTCCAATCCATCCTCTACTCAACTGTCAAACTGATCTTCCTAAAGCATAAGTCTGACAGTGTTATCCTTCCATTCAATAATCTCCACTGATTTCTCTAGGTTAAAATATAAAATCTTCTAGCTTTTAAAACCTTTATAACCTGGTCTTTTACTACCTTCCCATTATTCCAACACCTTACTTTCCTCCATACCTCTTTGTTATTCCTTGCATGTGACACTTCATCTCCTAACTTCTCAACTCAGAGCATTTTCACTGGCTGTCCTCCATTCCTGGAATTCTCTCCCTCCTCATCTCCACTTTCTGAATTCCTTCAAATCTCAACTATAGTCTTACTTTCTATAAAAAGTCTTTCTCAGTCCTCCTTAATTTTAGTGCCTTCCTTCTAATATTACCCCCTTCCCAATTAATCCTTTATAGATCTTATCTGTATTTTTTTTGTGTGTATTATGTTCTCCTCCTCCCTCCTCCCCCAATTTACAGTGTCAGCTCCTAGGAAGCACACACTGTTTTGTGCCTTGATTTGAAACCCCAGTTCTTAGCACAATGGTCTGGTGCATTTAATAAACACTGGTTGACTGGCTGACTACATTCAAATGCAGAGGAAAGGAATTCTTTAAGCCTTCAAGTGGAGAGGAAGGCCTCAGACCTTTATTTCTTCACATGGGCTGCTAACATTTAGCTGTGAACAAATAGCCCTCCTTTTTCTCTGTCTTTGCTGAATTTATTCTTTTTCTGCTCTTAGGTAACAGAACATTGGAGAAAGAATAGATTAGACTGACTTTGTGAGATTTAAAAGGTTGGAGGACCAGAGGTCAAGTGAGAGCACCATCAAGACCCTAAAAAGTGACCTGTAGGCCCCAGTTGGGCAGCATATTAGACACGACAGCCAAGACAAAGTTTTCTAGAGTGAAGCCATCCATCAGCTATACCACATTTGGAAGTGAATTTGATAGGACAAACATTTGTATCAACTGCCTTGAATTCAAGCCCATTCTCCCTAAGGACCAAGAATGTATAGAAGAGAGTGTTGGGAGGAATGGTTTGCACTACTATTCTTGTTATAATTTCTTTAATAAATATTCCTTTTAGAATGCTAATTAATATTATTGATTAAATGAAAATTGGACACTAATCACTAGAGGACATTGATGATATAAGGGATTTACTAACTGGAGATTGATATTAGGGGAGAACACTGGAATAGGGGTTTAAACTGATAGCCTTAAGAAAGATATTTAACCCCACCCCTCATGGACACTCAGGGATACCTCTAGAAATCTGAGGGGGAATTGTAGCCTTATCTTTGTGAATCCAAGTAGTTAGGGAGAGTTGGAGTTGGTATAAGGATCCCTAGAGATCATAATGCTGCTTTTGTATTGTAATTGCCTCTTTCCCTCTGAGTCTTTGGAGCAATCAACAAGAGTACTAAAGCTACTCCTATCCTTCCCTTTTGGAAATATTTGAAGAATCCAGTCCAAAATAATTAGGATAACCTAGTCCACCTACCCAAGAAGACTTTGGGAGATGGAATTGCAAATGAAAAAAGAGCAGAACTTTCTAAACTCCAAAAGACTCACTAAGTAAGTCTAATGAAAAAGGGCAAATCATTCAGGGGCTGGGGAAGGGAAAGGTAAAATGGAATCATCACAAGCCAATCAGAGTAGAGATCAGAGACTTATTTGATTAACCAAAAATAATCTTTTTCTCAGAATCCTTGAAGAGACCTATGGGGGATGTGGGATGTGGGGTGTTGTATATAACTGCAGGTTTAAATGGGCCAGAGGCATTCATGAGCTTTAGAGGTGAGAAAGAGCTACAATCATGTCAGGTGAGGATCCAATATAACCCCTTCTACTGCTCCTCTCCTATCTTATTTCCCATATCTACTACCATTTCCTGCTTCCTTTCTTTAAAAATATTTATTCATTTTAGCATTTTTTCTTGGTTTTAAATTCTCTCCTTCCCTCCCCCACTCACTGAAAAGGCAAGCAAAATGATATCAATTCTACACATTAAATAATACAAAACATTTCCATGCTAGCCATAGTGCCCCCCAAAATGGCAAAAAAATAGAGTGAGAAAAGTATACTTCAATTTGCATTCAGAGTTCATAAGTTCTCTCTCTGGAGGTAGATAGCATTTTTTCATCATGAGGGCAATTGTCTTCAATCATTGTATTGATGAAGATAGTCAAGTCTTCACAGTTGATCATCATTACAACATTGCTGTTACAATGCACAATGATCTCCTGGTTCTTCTCACTTGTTTTTGCACCAGTTCATATAGGTCTTACAATGTTTTTTCTGAAAACATCATATTTATCATTTCTTTTTTATCATTTCTAATAACATGAGAGTCATCTTGATCAACCATTCCCCAATTGATGGCATCTCCTCAATTTTCAATTCTTTGCCACAACAAAAAGAGCTGCTACATGTGTGTATATACCTATACACACACACACACACACACACACACACACACACACACATGCATATTCCTTTGTATACAAGTCCTTTCCCTTTTTCTTTGATCTCTTTGGGGTACAGACTTAGTAATAGCATTTCTGAGTTCAAGTGTATACAGTTTATAACCTTTGGGCATAATTCCAAATTGCTCTCCAGAATGATTGGACCAGTTTGTAACTCCATCAACAATTTATTAACGTACCTATTTTCCCTTATCCCTTCCAGCATTTTCCTTTCTGATAGGTGTGAGGTGGAACCTCAGAGTTGCTTAAATTTGCATTTCTCTAATCAATAGTGATTTAGAGCATTCTGTCAGATGACTATAGATAATTTTGATTTCTTCTTCTGAAAACTGCCTGTTCATATCCTTTTACCATTTATCAATTGGGGAATGGCTCCTACTTTTCCAAATTTGACTTGGTTCCCTATATACTTGAGAAACAAGGACTTTATCAGAGAAATCTGCTGCAAAAACTTTTTGAAATTACTTGTCTATGGTACCTTTTAACAAAATGTAGTTTCTCTGATTATCTGTTTTAAATAGTTCTATTTTTGTTTTTGCTTTATTCGAGATCATGATTGTAACCCCTGCCTTTTTTTTTACTTCAACTGATGCGTAATAGATTCTGCTCTAGTACTTTATTTTAATTCTGTGTGTATTTTTCTGTTTCAAGTGTATCTCTTGTAAATGACATATTGTTGGATTATGGTTTCTAATCTGTTTTGTTATGCACTTCCATTTTATGGAATTTATTATTTATGGAAGCTATTTTATGGCTTGTCCCATTCATATTCACAGTTTTGATTACTAATTATGTATTTCCTTCCATTCCCCTTTCTTCTGTTTATCCTTCTCTCCATTTTTTAACCCAGTCTTGCCTCAAAAGTCTGTTTTGCTTATGACCACTACTTCCTTTAATGTCATCCCCTTGTTATCATTATTCCCCCTTCCCCATATCTTATATCCCTTTCTCCTATTTCCCTAGGGGATAAGAAAGATTTCTACAACCATCTGAATGTGCATGTTACTTATTCCCTCTTTGAACCAATTTTGATGAGAATGAGGTGCAAACATTGCCCATTACCACCCTATCTTCACCTCCTTGTATAAAGACTCTTTCTTGCATGCCTGTTTTATGTGAGAAAACTTTCTCCATTCTACCTCTCCCTTCCTCCTTCTTCCAGGACATCTTACTTTCTCACCCCTTCATTTTTTCAGATCATCCCAACATAATCAACTCATGCCCATGCCCTCTATCTATGTAGATTTCTTCTAACTATCCTCGCAATGATAAAGTTCTTAGGAGTTATTTGTATTGTCTTCCCATATGGGAATGTGAACAGTTTGACTTTATCCTTATGATTTCTCTGTCATATTTAACTTTTTATCCTTCCCTTGAATCTTGCGTTTAAATGTCAAATTTTCTATTCATTTCTGGTCCTTTCATCAGGAACGCTTGAAATTCCTCTTTTTCATTAAATATCCATTCCCTCACCCAAAGGATTATACTCAGTTTTGCTGCATAAGTGATTCTTGGTTGTAATCCTAGCTCCTTCGCCTTCTGGAATATCACATTCCAAGCCCTCTAGTCCTTTAACATGGAAGCTGCTAAATCTTGGGCCATCCTGACTGTGGCTCCACAATATTTGAATTGTTCCTTTCTGACTGCTTGGAATTTTTTCTCCTTTACCTGGGAGTTCCGGAATTTGGCTAAAATATTCCTGGGAATTTTTATTTTAGGATTTCTTTCAGGAAGTGATTGATGGATTCTTTCCATTTATATCCTACCTGCTGGATTGAAGATATCAGGGCAGTCCTCCTTTATAATTTTCTTGAAATATGCTGTCTAGGATCTTTTTTTTAATCATGCCTTTCAGGTATTCTGATAATTTTTAAATTATCTCTCATTAATCTATTTTCAGGTGATGTTTTTCCTGTGAGATTTTTCACATTTTCTCCTTTTTTTATTCTTTTGACTTTATTTTATTGTCTCTTGATATCTCAGGGAGTCATTAGCTTCCACTTGCCCAATTCTAATGTTTAAAGATTATTTTCTTTAGTGAGAATTTGTGCCTCTTTTTCCATTTGACCAATTCTGCTTTTTAAGGAGTTTTTTTCAATGAATTTTTGTGCCTCGTTTACCATATTAGGCCAATTCTATTTTACTTTCTTCATTTCATTTTTGTGCCTCTTTTACCAAATTGTTAATTCTTTTTCATAATTTTCTTGCATCACTCTCATTTCTTTTCCCAAATTTTCCCTATACCTCTCTTATCTTTTTATTTAACTCTTCCAGGAATTCTTGTTGGATGTAGGTCCAATTAGCATTTTTCTTTCAGCCTATGGTTGTAACTGTTCTCACATATTGTCTTCTTTTGAATTTATGTCTTGGTCTTTCCTGCCACCATGGTAGCTTTTTATGGTCAAGTTCTTTTTGTTGTTGTTTGCTCATTTTTGCAGCCTATTTCTTTGCTTTGATATAGTAAAGTTGGGCTCTATTCACTTGCATGTGGGGAGACATTGTTCCAAGCTTCAGGCTTTTTTGTGCTGCTGTTTTCAGAGCCAGTTCTGTGGGTCTGCAAGTTTTCGGTGCTTCCAAGATGGTGTGATCTTGGGAGAGATGTGGTCACTGCTTTTCTGGTCTGCTCTCTGGTCTTCATCTTGTAAGGGCCTCTGTTCCCCTGTGAGTACAAGTGGAAACACCTCTTAGCCCAGAAACTGTGACCAGATTGCTTTCTCTCTTGTGACCACAAGCACTAACACTCCTTTCTGCCCTGGAACTGTGACCCAGAACTGCTTATGAGCAATAGAGTTGCCAGATGTACCAGCTATACTCAGTGTTATCAGAGGGTCCCCTGTAATCTCTTTCTGACTAGTTGTCTTGACCCTTTACCATCTCAGGTCTGAGAGCCCCTGAAGCTGCTGTTGCTGTTGTTATGGTAACCACCCTCAAGGCCAACCTCTGTGCTACACCATGTGCTCTCTGGGCCAGCCCCCATCCTAGTGTCACAGACCTCTCCTGATGACCTGCTGCATTGTCTTAGCCTGGAAAAATGTCTCACTGACTTTGTGTTCACTCTGAGGATCTAAAATTTCATTTGAAGTTATTTTAAAATTGTTTGGAGGGGAATGTTGGAAGACCTCTGCTGGGTTGTCACCAATAATCTGCCAACTTTGCTCTGCCCTCTCCTTCCTTCCTTCCTTACCCCAAATACTACAGTGAGATGAACGATAACTTATCTAGCCATTGTGGGGTCTTCCCCTAAGCCAAATCATCAACCATATACATCACATCAGGATCTCCCCTTACCAACAATCACAAGCCTGGCCCACAAGAATATGATTACTCCTATACTCTCTAAGAGCACAGGGAGTCATCAGCTATATTGGTTTCAGGAAGATGGAGGACCCCTGGCATTGCCATCCACTCTGCTGCTGAATTCGAAGGTCAATCAGATCTTTTCATGTACTCTGCCACTGAATTCTGCTATATGTGTTTTCTCTCCCAATCAGAAATGTGAGTTCTTTGAGAGTAGGGCCTGGCTCCCTTTTCTATTTTTATTCCCAGAATTTAGGAGAGTTATTGACATATAGTGAGTACTTGATATATGCTTTTCCATCCTATTCCTTAGTAGGTGTTTAGTCAGTTCCTGTGAGATGAATGAATAAATAAATGAGTGTTCAGCATACTCTTACTAAATAAATAAGAGGGGGAAAGAATGAGCAGTCTAATAAATCTTCTCTTTTAACATATCATCTTTAGAAAATCTTAGAAACTTTGACCTAAGTGGGAGCATCTAAATTTTAAAGGAAATAACACTGTGTAAAATTTATTTCCTATTATATCCCAACTAGCTCCACTCAAATGTGGTTGCTATAGTAATAAGCTCAATGCTATGAGAACAACAAATGATTTCTTCAGGCAGGATCATAAGATCATAGATGTCCAACTTGAAGAGAACTTAAAGGTTATCTAGTCTAACACCCTTATTTTATAGATGAGGAAACTGAGACCCAAAGAATTTAAGTAACTTGCCCAAGACCAAGCATTCATGAATGTTACAAGTTACACAGTCAAAAAGTATTTCTTTTTATTAATATTAGAATATTCAGAGCAGTTGAGTAGCTAGTCCTTTTCAGATACAAATGTGGATTTATTTTTAAAAGGGAAAGCAATCTGTCCAGGTTTGGGAGGTAGAGTTCATTGAAACTTTCTAGAGATTTTTCCCCCTCAACTTTTTAGGCTATATAATTGAAACAAGAATTGCATAAAGTGATATTTTGCAATGATGAATTTATATGATTTTGACCATAAAAAAGGTATTGCAAGCACAAGTGATTGTGTGCTTTTGTCAAGGAACACTGGTATACCTGGTTTGTAAAATTAAATAAACAAGTCAATAAGTTAATTTCCTCAGAAGTTGACAATTTAATATCTGCTAAGTATAACATATAATTGACATTACAGAAGAGCTTTTGAAAAATCTTCCTTCAATACATTCAATAGAAATTAAATAGGCCAAGTATTTATACTATGCTATTATAAGCATGGAAGAAAATACTTCTCTCCAATTGATTAGTATCTTCTGCTGTGCTATGGTCAGATTTCTTTTAGGAAGTTTTACCTGGGTCAAGCAAAAATAGCCAGTGAAAAGGCCAATAGGCAATCAAAGAATACTTACTGAGAACTGAATTGAATGATTCAATTTCTGCTTCATTATACTTAAATCAGAGAAATTGCAAGTGTAAGATGTAGTTTCTGACCTTAAAAACATTATCACATAGGTGACAAAATATACAACAAGTCTAGCGATGTTCATATAAGGTATAATAACCAAGTGCTAGTCTAGTGCTTAGTACAGTCCCTGTGTTGAGGGTTGGGGAGATGAGGTCCAGGAGCCCCAAGATTGGAGTTCCCAGACAGGGTAGGTGATGTGGAGTGCCCCTCAAGGGCCTGAGTACTGGAGAGGGTCGGGGCCATCCGGAATGAATTTGCGGACCCAAGCATTCTTCAAGTTAAGGTGTCAAAGATTTATTACGCTTTTCAGTGGGCAAAAGTTCTTAGGGAACCTGAAAACTTGCAGGGGTGCAGGTAAAGTTTTTATAGGATATTTGATCATAAAACATGTCAATAAGGTGTTTTGGGATGGGATTAGGGAGTGGTTAAGGGGTGGTCAGTACTTTTTTTAAAATTAATTTTTCATTTTTTAAAAAATAAATAACCAAAAGGTGTAAAGTTACAAAAAATGTCATTATAGTATAATATTTTAAACTGTGGGAAAAAAGGGAAAAAAAGACACTTCACAATCTTAAGATTAATATGGAAGAATCATATTTTTAAACATAAAAGAATATATTCTATGGATTTGTCATCCCGATAAATAAGAACAAAATTAACAAAAAAAAGCATAGTTCAGCAATAAATATGTTTTTTTGATAAGTTAAATAAGCTTTTTTTATATTGTGTGCAGTGACAAGCAAAATTTTGCTCTCCAATTTCTGAAAGTTATACAGTTAAAAACCCAGAAAAAGAAAAGCATGGCGTGAGTGCTATAACAATAGTCCTAACATAATGTACTCTAGAGCAAAAACCATTATAGCTACTTCTACTGGAAATTGTTTTACACAGAAATTGTATATGGAATGAATACCATTCACCACTCACCCCTTATACTTTTTCCTTTTTTTTTTCCTTTTATAGATGTTACATATATACTGAGGAACTTTTTAGCACCAAAATCAAAAGTCTTTCATGGTCTACCTGGCATTCCCTTCCTCCCTCCCCACTAAAAAAAAACAACACAAAATATAAAATAAAATTTTAAATCGTTAAAGCCCCACTTATGTTACAAATCTCTGTCCATTCTCAGCCTTCCTTCCTGCTGACCTGCATAGATCCAGGCAAGATTAGTCAACAAGGGGAATAGGAGGGATGGGAGGGGAAAGGATTCAAATGCTGCCAGCTTTCTACATGCAGCAGGCCTGGTGAGAATTGTCCCAGGGAGAGGAAGGGAAGGGAAGGAGGTTGGGGGGAGAGGGGGGACTGAAATAGAGGTCCAGTTTCTCCTGGCCAGTGGAGGGAGCTGCTGATTCCACTCCCCAAAGCCTTCCACCCCTCCTTCCCCTTTACATTTGAAGGGCAGAGTCAAGAAGGCCCCCTGGTGCCCTCTGCAGCTAGAGGTAATGTAGTCACAATGGAAAAAAAAAAGTTAGGTTTAAAGGCACTAAGTTGTTTTTGTAAACTATTACTGCTGACTGGGAATATCCAGGCTGCTTCCATCAATGTCTTGTTAGACAAGATAAATGTAAGGGATTATACATATGACTATGTCTGGGATACATATCAGTAAGGTCAGTAAGTAGTAAATATTGTTATGGCCCAGTGCACAGCCAATTTAACAAGTACACAGGGAATCAAAACTAATAAATTCTATAGGTGCAGCTGGCCACAATATCAGGAAGAGAGAAAAGTGTTTTGCTAGGGCATGCTGCCCTTGAACTGGAGAGGAACTGCCTGAGACAACATTTTGAGGCTAGGGGAAAATGTGATTTTAGAACTGGATGTGGTTTTGGAATTGGGGTCCAGGCACAGGCACCCAAGCAGAGGCTAAGGAGAAATGTGATGTTAGAATCAGGGTCCAAGCACAAGCACCCAAGCACCCCATCACCTGGAACATAATAGGTGTTTAGCAAATGTTGATTGAATCATGTTAAAGACAATTAGAAATAAAATAGAAATTAACACTAGAAGGCAAGAGATCTGAGGTCTAGTTTCCCCTTCACAACTTATGGCAGGTAGACAAGTCTTGTATTGGTAATGGATTCAGGTAGGGTCATTCCCCAAGAATGAATTTCTGGCATTTGGTTTGGGAAAGAGTAAGAAGGTTCCCATTGTACTCGGTGATGAATATTCCCTGATTGAACCAGCCTATCTTTTTGTGTGGTAAGGTACAGAACTGAACAGCCAAGTACGGGAACTGAGGATTTCCTTATCATTTCTCTCTGCATTTGTTTTGTTTTGCCCTGGCTGCTGAACTTTGGAGGATGGCAGTTTGGACTGTGAAAGACATGCCAGTTTCTCTCTGGTGTGTACCAGTCAAATAGAATCTTAGAATGTCTGAGCTAGATAAGACTTTAGAGATCTAATCCAACACCTTTATTTTATAGCTAAGAAAACTGGGTGTCAAGGAGATCAAGTGATTTGTTCGAGATGACATGACTCCTGTAGTTAGCAGCAGAGTCAGAATAGAATACAGGTCTCCAGACTTCCAGCCCAATAAGATTCCGTTGACTTCAAAAAATTCTTCCCTTCATTTGAAATTAACTCTGTAGCTGGCTGCTTTTGTTATTTAATAGCTTCCTCTTTTGAATACAACAGGAAGAGCAAGATGAGCCTTACAACAGAACCATTCTTCCTGGGACTACTTCTCAAAGCCCTGAAAAGCTGTGAATGAGTTGTTAATTGATTTGAACTTAGAGGCTTGAGAGTCAGTTTGTGAGAAGGAAAGAAACCAGGAGCCTTAGAAAATCAGTGTTGTGAAATAGCACAACTCCATGTATTAGGCTAGAAAGAAAAATCCATAGTGGCTTCTAAAATGTTGCTTGTCCTAAAAGCACTGATATTCTCTAGGCCTAAAAAGTAAACTTCAAGAATTCAATTCAATAAATATTTATTAGTGTGGCATTTAAAAAGGTTTAAGAGACATAATTTTGGGGTAATTTAATCATCTTATTAATAATGCCAACATCTTAGTAAAAGGATGGTCATTTGGCTGTCTCTTAGACCAAAGACATTCATGGTGGTGGGTTCACACCTAATATGCCCAATGGAAGAGGGGGTGTTCCCAGGGTGGCAATCAACTCTGATTGGTTAACAATTAATGAGAGAATGAATATTGGAATGAGGGGTTAGACCTGAACTTTGTGTCATTTACTTCCTAAATTAACTCCAACTTTAGGCAATCTATTCAAAGAATTTATCCAGATCCAAACCTGAGTAGAACACAATGGCTATCCCACCTGGGTGGGGTCTGAAGAAGAAAGTTAGTTCAATCTCATTATCAGTAATGTCCTTCAAGAGACTGAACTTTTAAAATCAGGCCTTTAGAAAAAGGGGGGAACTCAGGATCTCCCCAAATCATGGGCTATTAATAATCATTTTTCCTATTAGGAATCTATTATATGTAGTGCGATGTAAGCACTATGGTAAATAAAAGACATCCCATTCTCATGAAACTTGTAGTCTAGTACAAAGAATGACAACAATAATATTTGGGTTCTTTCCATGTTTTTCATGCTTTGTGCTTCCCCCTTGTATCTTCTAAGACATCTTTCTGAGTTTAAATCTGGACTCAGATACTTACTAGTTGTGTGATGCTGGAGAAGTCACTTAACCCTGTTTGCCTCAGTTTCCTCCTCTGTAAACTGAGCTGGAGAAGGAAATGGCAAACCACTCCAGTATCTTTGCTAAGAAAACTCCAAATGAGGTCACAAAGAATTGGATATGACTTAAAACAACTGAACAATATTTATGCACACACACACACACACACACACATATATTTCACATGTAATGTCATTTCTTACTCATGCACAATGTTACATTCATCACATGTGTGATGTCACCTATCACATGTGATAAAAAATCCTATTCTTCATCCACACCAGGACCTCCATTCCATTGATCCCTCAGTTCTCTCCTAGCCTATCTCCCCTGAACTAGCCACTTTTCTTACTGAACCAATTCAACTCTATACTGTCTCTCTCTCTTGAATACCTAGTCCCCTACCATTTCACCAATTATACCTTGCTAAGCTTCAACCTTGCCATTCATCATCTTTGCTCCTATACATATACTGCTGTGATGGCAAGCAGGGTGGGACTTATTGCCTTTGTTTTTTCTTTAGGAGTGCTTCTCAGCACTAAGACAATCAAATACCTTTGATGAGTCTTGTCTTTCAAATGCAATGACAAGCAAAGTGGGACTTTTTGTTATCTTTTGTTCTGGAATGCTTCTCAGCACAGAGGTAATCAGTCATTGGAAGAGCGGTCCTGTGGTTTAGCCACATGAGACTCTGGGTAGCCATTAACCCCCCCCCCTTTGTTCCCCCCACCTTTGAAAACCCAGATGTTGGTTATTCTCTCTAGTAACTATGTATTGTGATTTAGTCAGACAGATAGAAGTCTTTCGATGTTGATTTGTGTTATTTTGCTCTGTTTATAATTCCTGTTTGTAATTTCTGTTTGTATTTTCTCTGAAAGTTCAGGGTGCTGACTTTTTCCCCTGAACTAAGTGAATGATATATGTATATTTAAATAAAGTGAGATTGTAAACCCCTTAAAGTTGCTTTCCTTAGAAAAGCAGATCAAAGAACCTGTGCTAGCAGTCTTCCTGTATGCTGGTGTTATTGGTCTTACACAGCCACAGTAGTGGCAAGTAACATTGATGTTACAACTGCTTAAATGAGAGTGAAAAAATGGTGAAACTTTTCTGACTGGATTCACTACAAATTTATGTCATACAATCTCAACAGGGCCTTCACTGTTGCTAGGCAATCCTATACCTGCCTAATCATCTCTCTAACCCCCACTTAACAGTTGTTCTCCCAAACTTTTTAATCTCTCCTCATACTTCCTATAGTTCCTTCTCTCTGTACTTCCTCAGCTAAGAACCTTACCTTATATTTTTACAGGAAAAAAAAAATGAGGCCATTTGCTGTAAGCTCCCTCTTCCTCATCTCTCATTCAGATGCCTTCTGCCTCTAACTTCTCCTTCACTCCTGTCTCACATGATGAGGTGGGTTTACTCCTAACCCCTCTACCTGTTCAAGAGATTCCATTCCATTCCATCTTCTCTAGCAGATTGCCCTATCATCCCCACTCTTTCACTTATTTTGAATCTTTCCCTAACTACTGGTTCAATCCTTACTTCCTACAAATATTCCCATCCTCAAAAAAACCCTTACTTGACCCTTTCATTCCTGTTATTGTCCTATATCTCTTCTGCCTTAGGCAGGTAAATGTCCACAAAAAAGCCTTCTACAATAGGAGCCTCTACTTTCTTCTTAACTCATTAAAATCCAACTTCTAACCAAATCATTCCACCAAAACTGTTCCCTCCAACATTACCAGTGATTTCTTTAGTTGCTAAATCCAATGGCCTTTTCTCTATCCTCATTCTCCTTGACCTTTTGGCAGCCTTTATCATTGCTGATCTTTCTCTCCTCCTTTGATATTCTCTTCTCTCTCGGTTTTCAGGACACAACTTTCTCTTGGTTCTCCTATTTATCTGATTGCTTCTTCGCATTCTCCTTTAGTTGATGGTCATCTAGATCAGAGGTTCCCAAACTTATTTGTCCTACTACACCTTTTTAAAAAAATTACTCAGGGGGGCAGCTAGGTGGCACAGTGAGTACAGCACCAGTCCTGGAGTCAGGAGGACCTGAGTTCAAATCCAGCCTCAGAAACTTGACACACTTACTGCTGTGTGACCTTGGGCAAGTCACTTAACCCCAACTCCTTCCCCTCAAAAAAAATTTACTCAGGACCCCCCAGGAAATCTGCTTTCTCTAACCCTTCAACTTTTTTAAAATTTGCATCATTTAAAAACATATAAAATATATTTTTTAAATGATGCATCTTAAATTTAATAATTTATTGTAAATTTATGGGCTTTTTCCTGCATTGAAACTTTGATGACACAATATTGTGTCATGAAATGATATAGTATTGTATTGTAAATGAGTCATTAGGCACACATATTCCTGCCAACGAATGCTGGACTTCCTAACAATGTGGGACACACTCACCTGCCAACACTTGCTTGTTAAGACTTGTTGGCAGACTTGACCACTGATTGGTTTTAACTTTCATTTTGTATGTTTATTTGGAAAATAATGTAATCACTACGACTTTAACTCTGTTACACAACAGATGAAACATATATGAATGGTTTTTCAAAATTTTCTTCTCTTCTCTTCTTTTCTTATGCTTCCACTGTCCACTTATTTTTATTTAATGCCTCTCAATTGCACCTGAGGCTACTACTGCCCCCTTGGATCATTCCAGTGACCCCCAGGGGCAGTATCATTCACTTTGGGAACCTATGACTAGATCAAGACCTCTAACTATAACTGTCCCTCAGGGTTCCATCCTAGACCCTCTTCTCTTTTTCATCAATACTGCTTCATTGGGTGTTCTCATAAGCTCCCATGGATTTAATTACTATTTCTATGCTGATGATTCTCAGATCTATCTATTCTGCCTCAAACTCTCTGCTGGCTTCCAATCTAGCATCTCCAATTGTCTGTCCAATAGACATCTTAAACTCAACATGTCTAAAACTGAACTTGTTATCTTGTCCCCTGAAACATCCCCTTCCTGCTGTAACAGCAACCATATTGGCATACTCAGGATGGCTGCTAGCACAGGTTCTTTGATCTGCTTTTCTAAAGGAAAGCAACTTTAAAGCGGTCAACAATCTTACTTTAATTAAACACACACACATACATACATATATATATATATATATATATATATATATATATATATACACACATATACATTTACATACACACATATATAATATATATGTATATATATCATTCACTTAGTTCAGGGGAAAAGTCAGCACCCTGAACTTTAGAGAAAATACAAACAGAAATTACAAGCAGAGAAAATAGCACAGATCAACAGTCAGGGCTTCTAACTGTCTGAGAAATTAGCACAGATCAACAGACAGATCCAACTGTCTGACCACAGCAATACATACATACTTACCAGAGAGAAGCACCAACATCTGGATTTTCAAAGTCAGGGGGCTCTTTAACAGCTACCCAAAGTCTCATCTAGCAAATCACACAAACGTTCTTCCAATGATTGAGCCTCCAAAGCAAAATGCTAACCTCAGAGTATATATATACTTCTCAGAGCCAGAAGGCATCACAACCCTCCAGACCCAGTGCCTAATTAGAAATTAGCAAAAGGTATGGGCCTTCCCAGAAGCAAGCTTCCCCCTAAAGCAAGTTCCTTCCCCAGTGGGCTCCATGTGAGGCCTATTAATGGGAGAGGAAGATCTTCAAATCTCATTAACATTGCACTTGCCTTCCCTGTTACTATTGAGGGCAACACCATCTTCCCAGTCCCTCAAAATCTATCAGTCACCCTGGACTCATCATTATCTCTCATCCCTCATATCCAATCTGTTGACAAAGCCTGTATACTTCACATTTGCAAAATCTCTGCAATACTTCCCTTCTCTCCTCTGACACGGCCCTTATCACCTTATTCCTGCTGGGAGGTTTGCCTGCCTCAAGTCTTTCCCTACTTCAATTCATCCTCCATTCAGCAACTAAAGTGATTTTCCTAAAGTGAAGATCCTACCATGTCACCCCCCCATCACTCCCCTACTCAATAAACTCCAGTGGCCTCTAGGATCAAATACAAAATCCTCTGGTTTGGCATTTAAAGCCCTTCTTAAGCTAACTTCCTCCTACCTTTCCAGTCTTCTTACACCTTACTTCCAGTCATATACTCTTCAATCAGTTGGGATAGGCTGTTCTACAACCAAGATACTCCATCTTGTGCCCATGGGCATTTTCTCTGGCAGTCCCTCATGCTTGGAATGAATTCCTTCTTCAACTCTGCCTACTGACTTCCTTTAAGTTCCAAATAAAACCTTGTCTTTACAGGAAGCTTTTCCCAATAATTATACTGCCTCCCCTCTGCTATTTCCTAGCCTATACATATAGTTTGTATATATTTGTTTACATGTGTCTCCCCCATTAGATTGTAAGCTCCTTGAGGGCAGGGACTTTTGCCCCTTTTTGTATCCTCTGCACTTAGCACAGTGCCTGGCACATGGTACATGTTTAACAAATATTTATGGATTGATGTGCTTTATGGATCACATGTGTGATATGCTGCATATATGATACCACTTATCACATATATCATTCATCTCATACATTAGTCATTTGTTTTATATTAAATATATAAATGTGTATAAATGTACGTATATGTATATGGTACATACATGCACACACATATACTTATCATTCATGTGCCATTACAGAGCCAAAGGAAGGGAAGGAATATGAGTAGTGATGACATGCCATCCAGATTTGGCTCAGGAAACAAGTGCATGTCCCTCTACAATGGGTCATAACAGAGCTAAGTCAACTCAATAAGCATTCATGCCAGGCACTGTTTATCTCTGGGTGGTACAAAGTCCTGGTCATAGAAACACATATTCTTATATACAAAAATCAAGACAGTCCTTGTTCTAAAGGAATTTACATTCTAATGGAGGAATATGACACAAATAGGGGAGCCAAATAGAGCCAAGGAAGAATATGTTAGTCTGACAGGTATCAAGGACGGTAAGTGGAATCACAGGACAATTGATTAAGCTGTCCTTTCCAGGAACAGGAATGTTGATTTGATAACTGTTCCTAGAGAAAAAGGGAGAAAGAGTTTGTGGTGAACTCTCACCAATCAAGAGTTTATGCTTCCAGAGTGCTGTAGGAGTGCCAAGTTGTGTGCCTATTCTGTAGCACAGCAAAATGGTAGGTAGTAGGCCAGAAACTCAGTATTGTATATCTGGGACTTAGTAAACACAAGGGGTGATGTTGGCACAAAATAAGTATTGTTGGTCCAATTATTTTTCAACTTAAATCTTGCTTTAAAAGAAAAAAAAGACCTCCAATCTTAGAGTAGGAGAAAAGCTTTCATTTTAAAGTGGTGCTTTAATAAAAACAGTTGCCATCTTGCTAAGAGGTTGTGTTCCAAAAGCCGATCAGTTGTTGGGAATCTTAAATATATTCCCCATATGTTAAAATACTGGTTTTCTAGGCATCTCCCATATAACCTATTTCTCCTATATAACCTATTATATGTAGCCCCCATCAACTATACTTGAAATACCTACCTAGGCATATTGGCTTTAGGTAAGGCAGAATAAATACAAAGTGATCTGAAAAATTATATTCTATGGCTGAGGAGTTGGGCAGTAGTAATAGTGATATTTTGAGGAATGCCCAGTCCAGATGGGAGGGGTAGGAATTTTAGGGTTGGAGGGAACTTTTTCCTATCTCAAGGATGATTTTGTGAAAATGCCTTCCATGTAAGTGGGAATAGGGCATAAAGAAGTGTCTATTTTGCGGAGGGACACAAAATAAAGCTTTGGAAGGTACGTGAGTATGCAGAAAATGGTGGAATTTTTTTTAAAAAGAGGAACCTCTGGTCTAGAACTTTAGAGCTATTATGACAAGCTATAATCAAGAGTTGAATACCCCAGGCTTTTCTTTTCCCCTTATACTACTTCCCAGCACAGCAATAGATGACTATAATGTTGGAACTATGGAGAACACTTCCAGAAAGGTGTCTGATGAAGTGGTAGCAAATCTTCAAAGAGGATGCCAGCTGAGGATAACAGAGATCAGCAGCACAGCAGAGACCAAGTCCTTCTTTGAGATTTTCTGTAGCGACCCTATATGATGTCCCTAGAAAGCATATATACAATATGGTTTTTTAAACAAAGAGTTGCTAGTATGGTTTTTTCAAAATTTCAATAAAACAGTCTGGGATATTATGAACTATTTGTAAAAAGAGGGAGTTTTCTGCCTTTTGGGTTAATGCCTACTTGAGGGGAGGTCAAATGAAATGCCTTAGGGATTTGTCTTTGGTATTTTAACATTTTTTATCAGTGACTGGGATGATGGCATACTGATCAGATTTTCATATGACACAAAGCTAGGAATGTAATGAATGTAATGAAAATATAAAAATATATCCTGAATGGCTAATGGGCCAGATTCAATAAAATGAAATTGAATAAACATTTTTTCTAACTAAAGTTTTAATAAATGAGTTTCACAAGATGAGGGGCAAATGATCAGATAACAGTTTATGTGATAAAAGATTTAGTAGCCTACAAGGTCAATGAGTCAAGATTATGTCATCACAACAGTAAGCTGATGTAATCTTAAAAGAACACTGAGTTGATAATTGCTATTGCCCTGGTCAGACTTCATTTTGAGCATTGTTCCAATCTGGATGCCACATTTTAAGGACACTACTAATAAACTGGGGTATTCCTTAAGAATAGTGAGGAAACTTGAGATCACGTCCTAAAAAAGATTATTTTAACTGAAGATATTCGGTGAAGTTAAGCTGTCTTGAATTTCATTTGATCCAGACAACCCTGAAAGGCAGGTGTATTATAACTCTCCATTTTACAGATGAGGAAAATGAAGCTAAGAGAAGTTAAGTGACTTGCCCAAGGTAACCCAGTTAATAAAGGAGGCATATTTTAAACTCAGGTCGGCCTCATTCCAAATCCAGTACTCCATTGCAATCGACATAATGCGAAGTTGGAAGTTGCCGGGTCCTTTCAAGGTATTTTAAGAGAAAAAAATGAAAAATATGTTCAAAGTGAAATGAGGAGGCACGCAAGGGGATGGAGAATAGGGGTTAAATGCTATATTCCCCAGGTCTATGTGGTTTGGTCCCAGAGCAATCAAGGTTTTCTCGCTCGAGAGAAGCAAGGTACAATATTTAGTCAACTGTGGCCACCAATTAGTCCTATCAGGAACCTCAGAGGAAATCTCGGTGCGCCACCCAGTGATACGGAGTAGGGTGGCAGTCAGTCTTCTAAATTCAGTCTGTGGCTAGCCAATACACGAGGAGGCGGTGGGTTAAGGGTATCAGACATGTAGATTTTAGAGATCAATGAGGCTGGTTTTTACAGAAGGACCATAGGCTGGGGGAGGGAGAGATCTTGAGGAGTCTGCGATTGAGAAAGGGGATGAGGCTGCATCAGCCGGAGTGGTTAGCGACCAGCCCAGAAAATAGTTGACACCACAAGCTGGGTTTGGGTTGGCTAAAGGCAGGGTCGTGAAGCGTAAGGTTTCCGACCCAAGCCCACTCCCGGGGACAGAGCGGCCAAGCCGACGCCAGCCGGTCTCAGAAAAGGGCTTTTAGTTTCACTCTTCGTCTTCGCTTCTCCACCGTCTGTGACACCGCTGAGAAGCCTTTGAGGGGTGTGAAGGAACACAGTGTCCAGAGAAGCAGCCCGACCAGAGGACGATGCGACAGCCAACCAAGCACTGCCCAAGCCGGAGGAAGCGGCAGACGACAGGCGCAACGGTCACAAAAGCAACACGCGACAGAGCAGGCAAACGTCCCACCCCGCCGCCCAGGACCGCAGTCTTCATTGGCTCGTGGTTCTGCCGCGTGACCAGCGGACCTGAGCCAATTGGTCTAAGTGAGTCAAGGGGCGGGGTGAGGAAGTGAGGAAGACAAGGCTGTAGCTGTAGACTAGCGATCCGGGGAAGGGAACGTGGGGAGGGGTAAAGGGGGGGGCGGGAGGAGGGCTTCCCCGGAGGAGGCGGAGGGCCATGGCAGCCATTCGGCAGAGACTACGGCGGCGAGCCCGCGCGTGGCTTTGAATGAGCCGCTGAGTAAGGCCGAGGACGAGCGCACGCGCGCGTGCCTGCGTGCGCGCGGCCCGCGGCAGCTCGGAGCCTCCGCCGGGCTGGCGGGGAGGGGGAGGGGCAGGTGAGTGTGCGAACCGCGCGCGCCCGCGACTGGGGGGGTGGTCCCCCTCCCCTCAGTCCTGCGGGCTTCCCCTCCCTCTCCTTTCCCCACCATCCCCGCACGCCCCCTCCCCCAACTGTCCTTTTTCTCGGTCCTTCCCGCTCCTTTATGCCTTTTCGCCCCCTATCCCCTTTACCATCGCAAGCCTGGGGACTGGTTCCGGGTCAGGCTGACCCCCTCCCCTCCACCTTCCTCCGCCACCCCTGGGTGAGGGTGGCTATGTCCAGGTTCTCTGCGGAGAGGTGCTAGCATTTTAGCTCATTTACGCAGCCCTGGGGATGGAGGGAGGATCGTTCTTTAGGGGACACCTCACTTTGCTCCCCACCACCCCCATAACAAAACACATGCTCTGAAAAATGTGGGGCTGCTTTTCCCAAGAGCACCCGGTGTCCCAGGACTAGCTCTGTCTGTGCCCTCAGCCAACTGGTCTGGCCCCTGCCAGCTGTTTCTAGTTGTGCGTCCCCTTCTTCCCTTAGCCGGGCATTTCCCCTCCTGGTGCGTGCACGGGCATTGATTGACTTGCGTGGACCTGAAATGTCACTTTGTCTAGCTTCCCTGCTGATAAAGTAGCTACAGTAGCTCCTCAGACCCTCTGTTCTTCCCCTCACCCGCCCCTCAGTTCAAGGTGGGTTGTTGGGACTTAGGGGTTAAAGCAAGTGGAGCTCCTGGGAGTAAAGGTGTTACTAGATGTTAGGTTTATGTTTTGCAAATAACCACTTCGGAAAAGCTTGAAGTGCTCTTTGACTTTTGATTAAAGAACTCTAATGTTGAGGTCCCAGACTTAAGATCCCTGAAGTGCCATTCAGTGCCTGACTCCCAGTGTGAGTCATGGCCAGAAACGTGGCCTGGACTAGAACACAGGTCTTATGAATCTACTTCCGGGAGATTAATAAACTCAGTATTTCCCTACGTTTTTGGACTTATGTAGCCTATTTGATTTCTTTTTTTAATACTTTTTTTCAATTTTTATGATTTTCCCCTTCCTCTCTTCTCACCACCTGCTTGAAAGAAATGAAAATAATGACAGAGAAAGAGAAAAATACAGAACCCTTGTATCATAAAAACAAAGTCAGCCAAGAAATTCTCACGTTGACCATGTCCAAAAATGCGTTTCAAATTCTAATCTTAGGTAGCCTATTTAATTTCACAATATTCTACTCCCTTTTCTCCTTGAAGCTGTAGTAACGATTTTTTTTATTTTCATTTTTTGACACATAAAAGGAGGGGCATGTATGAGTGCCACAAAAGTAGAAATGGCTATGTTGTGCATGATCACATAATTTCTTTAATTTGCACAAAGATTACAAAACCATAATATTAGAAACACAGGACATAGTGTCTAATTTGTTTTATACTAAAAGTGGATTCTACTTAATGCTTCTTTAACTGAATTTTGGGTTGGTAAATGAAGATGGAAAATACTCTTTGAAGTGATATTGACAGCTTAATTCTAGTTATTTTATGTGTTTGCATTGATTTCTGCAGGCTTACCTCGTCAAAAGATAAATTTGAACCTTCAACTTGTAATGCCATTTTTTTTGTTGTTTTGGAGCTGAACTTCCTTTAGTGTTACTTTCTCTGTATAACATTCCTATTGGTTTCTTAAAAGTAGAAGTGTTAATGATTTCCTAGGTGCCTTATTACAGTAAACCCTTCAGAAATTTGATTAGTAACTTTTTTTTTTTTTTACAAAGTGGTCTAAGACAAAATAATTTAGTTGGCCTGTTTTTTGTCTCATTTTATAACTGGATTTCAAAAATTTCTGTAAAACAGTGAGCATGATTTTAAAGAGATGTGCTGATTTGAATGAGATTTAATAGTTGCATAGTTTGTGTCTGGCATTCACATGTATGAATGACATGCAGTACTTGCTGTTTATTAGGGCTATTACTTGGAAAAGAAAACAGTGCCCTCTTTAATCAAGTATATAGGACTTTGTCAAGGAAGCATATGCTTTTGATGGGTTTCAGTTTGCTTTAAATGTTGGGTTTTTCATAGAAATTACGTTAAGAAGTATCCCGGAAGAGTGAAATAGAGAACACACTAAGTAACATCTTGAGTTGTTCTTACACTTTTGTGGCCCTGATAGGTATGCTTATTGTGTGGCCCATTTAAAGGAGATAGTTAGAAAATAACCCTGTCTGTCCATGCTAGCTTCCTACAAATACCAAAGCAGCTATTGAGGGATTTTAAATCCTATGGATTTATTAGCACAATTCTGCTGCTTCTACTATAGGCAGGATGTCTGTGTACATACAAGTAGAATAAAATTTTGTTTCAGCTTAATTCAGAACATTTTATGAGTGTCAACTATATGCTTAATATCTGTTTATATATATCTTATTGATTGTGGAATGACGACAAAATTTTTCCCCTTTGTTTGCCCAGTCCTAAATTTTAGAGTTAGTGCTAAAAAGTTTTAGAGCATAAAGTTATACCATGGTATATTTTAAAGAAAATAAAATTCTGTACCTTTAACGCTAGCAAAGAAGTATGAATGGGTAGCACCAACCAGAGTTTCTTGAAAAGGTGCATTGTGCTGAAGTATTCACAGACCATATGATGCTTTTGTTATATTGCAAAATTCAGTATACCAAATATATTAGAGATAGGGACTTGATCTATGATTTCATTGACTTAGGGAATTCTTGTATCTGGAAGGAAGCTACCTTAACCAATGCAGGTCAGCAACTTTGATATGACTTTTATTTAGAGAGCTGTCTAGAGCAATGAGAGGCTAAGTGAATTTCTAGGGGTCACTTAGGCAAGACTTGAACTAAGTTGGTCTGCCTTCCAGACCAACTCTATCCACTCTGCCACGCTGCAAATATGTTATGACCAAATATAAATAATATGAAATTAGCATGGAATGAGGAAATTCTTGATAGTTCCAGAAGCAAAAGATGAGGAAAAAAAGGTACCTGTATTTTACCATCAGTAACAATTGCCATTTCCAAACTGGTTTCAGTAGGTAAATACAATTTAGTTATATGTCCACTTCACTCTGTAGTTCCAATTATTCAGTTCATCAGATATTTCTTGAATATGAACTAATAGGGAGCAGTGAAACGGTATAGTTGCAAGATCACTCAGTTTGAAGTGAGGAATGACTTTTTTTCTTATCTAATTCCATATCTAATACTCTTGTGACCTGGGCAAGTCATTTACTATCTTTGTCTTTTACTTCACAGGCTTGTTTTAAAGCAGTGCTTTTTGATTTTTGAAGTACAGAAGAAAAGAGTTGTATTTTTATTTATACGTATCAGACCTATGAAGAAGTAGGGGGTGCTTTTCATTTGTAGGGATTACCAGGATGGCTTTGTAGAGTACAGGTCATAGGATCATAGATTTAGAGGTAGAAGGTACCTTACTGTTCATCAGGTCGAATCCTCTCATTTTACAGTTGAGGAAACTGTGGTTCAAAGAGGAGAAATGAGTTGCCTTGGACTATACAGGTGGTACATGGCAGAGCTGGGTATTTGAACATATTCTCTCCAAATCCAGTGCTTTTCCTGAAATGTGATGTAACTTGTCTTTGTTATATGGCCTCTTCTATAGCCTCCTCAAAAATCATGAACATTCCCTCACCCCCTTTAATTCTTGCTACCCAAGCACCTAGTGCTCTTAATTGGCTTTCTGTTTTTTCCAAGGCTGCCCTGCTCTAGCTGTAGCCCTCTCCCTCATTCAGAATTCCATTTCTTTGTCTGGAGCTGCCTTCTGCTAGCTTTCATCAGGTGAGCAATCCCACGAAAATAGTGGATTTAAGATATGGCAGACTCTTAAGCTGTTTTTTCTTTCTTTCTTTTTTTTAAAAGCACAGAGACATTTTTTTTCCAATTCTAAATTCTCTCCCTCCCCTTCTCACTCAATGAGAAGGCAAAAGAAGTAACACCTATTACAAATATGTGTAGTCACACAAAACAGATTTCTGCATTAGCCATGTTGTTCCCCTCCCCTCCCCGCCAAAAAAATAAAGAAAGGAAGAAAAAGGAAAAAAAAATATGGTTCTATCTCACTTCTTGAGTCCATCGGTTCTTTTTCTGGAGTTTGATAACATTTCATCATGAGTCCTTTAGAATTGTAGTGGGCCATTGCATTGATCAAAATTACTCAGTTTTTCAAATTCAGTTGTTGTTACAATATTGTTATTACTGTGTAGATTGTTCTCCTGGTTCTGCTCAGTTCACTTTGCATCGGTTAATATATGTCTTCCCAGGTTTTTCTGAACTATTCCCTTCATCATTTTCTTACAACACAATAGTATTCCCTTATATGTATTTACCACAACTTGGTGGACATTGCTCAGTTTCCAATATTTTGCCACAACAAAAGGAACTTTGATATGAGAGAGAGAAGGGGAGAGAGAGAGAGAGAGAGAGAGAGAGAGAGAGAGAGAGAGAGAGAGAGAGACAGAGAATATCTCCTTTTCTTCTTTCTTTGGTCTTTTTGGGGGTGTAGCCTAAGTAGCAATATTGCTGGGTCAAAGGATATTTACAGTTTAATGGTCTTTTTGGAACTAGTACCAAATTGTTTTCCAGAATGATTGGACTGGATCACAGCTCCCCCAACAATACATTAATGTGCCTGTTTTCCCACATCCCCTCTGGTATTTGTCATTTTCCTTTTTTGTCATCTTAGCCAATCTTATGGCTGTGAGGTAGTATCTCAGAATTGCTTCAGTTTTTGTTTCTCTAATAGAGATTTGGGCAGCTAGGTGGTGCAGTGCCATACAGCATCAGAATGAGGAAGACTCATCTTTCTGAGTTCAAATCTGGCCTCAGACACTAACTGTGACCCTGGGCAAGTCACTTAACCCTGTCTGCCTCATCTATAAAATGAGCTGGAGAAAGAAATGGCAAACCACTTCACTATCTTTGCCAATAAAACCCCAAATGGTGTCACGAAGAGGTAGACACAATTGAACAACAAATAAAATTTAGAGCATTTTTTTATATGACTAATTATAGTTTTAACTTCTTTCTCTGAAGATTGCCTGTTTGACTATTTATCAGTTGTGGAATGGCTCCTGTTGTAAGTTTGACTCAGTTCCTTGTTTATCTTAGAAATTATGCATTTGTCAAAGAAATTTGCTGCAAAGATTCCCCCCCCCCTCATATTTCTGTTTTTCACTGCATTAATTTTATTAATGAAAAACTTTTAAATTTTTATCAAAATTACTCATTTTACCTTCTGTGAACTTCTCTCTTCACCTGAACTCTTCACCTAGCCATAGATCTGACAGGTAATTTCCTTTCTGCTCTGCCAATTTACTTATTTTTATCACCTTTTATGTTTAAATCATGCACCCATTTTGAGCTTATGTTTGTGTATGGTATCAGATGTTAGTCTGTTCTTATTTTCTACCAGACTACTTTTCATTTTCCCAAAAGTTTTCACATAATGAATTCTTGCCTTAATGGGTGGAATCTTGGGTTTATCACACACTAGGTTACTGAAACTCATTTGCTTTTGTATATTATGTACCTAATTTATTCTACTCATCACTTTATTTCTTATCTAGTACCAATCAATCAATAAACATTTATTAAGGACCTCCTATGTACCAGGCACTATACTAAGCCCTGGGGATACAAAAAGAGGCAAAAGACAGTCCTCATCCTCAAGGAGCTAACAATGTAATGGGAGAAACAACATGCAAACAAATATATACACAGTAAAGCTATATACACATGATAAACTGGAAATAACAGAGAAAGCACTGGAATTAAGAGAGGTTGGAGAAGGCTTCCAATAGAAAGTGAAGAGGCAATAGGAAGCCACTGGAGGTTTTACTGAGTAGGAGAGTGTGACATGAGTGTTTTGGAAAACCTCTTGAATTGTTGAGTGGAGGATGGATTGGAGTTTGGAGATACTTAAGAAAGGCAGATCCACTAGCAGGTTATTGCAATAGTCCAGGTGAGGTAATGAAGGCTTACAATGGAGTAGTTACTCTGTCAGAGGAGAGAGATGTTATGAAGATAAAATGTACAGTCCTTGGCATCAGATTGGAAATGAGGAAGGAATGAGAGATGGGTGGGGATTCTAGGATGACTCCTAGGTTGCTAGCCTGAGAGACTGGGAGGATGGTGTTGCCTTCTCCAGTAATAGGGAAGGAGGAGAGGGGAAGGGTTTAGAGGGAAAAAATGAATTGTTTTGGACATATTGTGATTCTATTGGACATCTAGTTCAAGATGTCTGAAAGGGAATTGGAGATGCAATATTGGAGGTCAGCAGAGAGTTTAGGGCAGGATGTATATATTTTGAGAATTGCCAGCTTAGAGGTATTAATTAAATCCATCAAAGCTGATGAGATCACCAAGTGAAGTGGTATAGAGGGGGAAGAGAAGAGGGCTTAGGACTGAACCTTGAGGAACACCTGTGGTTAGAAGACCTAAAGAAAAGGAGACACAGAAGGAGTAGTCAGATGGGTAGGAGAAGAACCAAGAGAGAATTTTGTCATGAAAACCTAGAGAGATAAGAGTGTCAAGAAGAGAGTAATCAACAGTGTCACAGGCTGCAGAGAGGTCAAGAAGAATGAGGATTGAGAAAAAGGCCATTGGATTTGGCAGCTAGTTAGTAATTCTAGTTAGTAACTCTGGACAGTACACTTCAGTGGAATTCTAAGGTCAGAAGCCAGATTGTAAGGGATTAAGAAGAGAGTGAGAGGACAGAAAGTAGAAACACCTATAGTAGATGGCCTTTTTTGATCGATTTATTTACAAGGGACAGAAGACAGATACAGGAGTTACAACAGATATGGAAAGGTCAAGTGAGGTTTTTTCCAGTATAGGGGAGACATGGGCATGTTTGTTGGTAGTAGGAAATGAACCAGGAGAGAGAGAGAGAGAGAAAAAGAGAGAGAGAGAGAGAGAGATTGAAAGATTGAAGTATATTAAAGAGTAGGGATGACAGTGAGGGCAGGAGATGGGGTGGAATGGGATTGCTTAAACAAGTAGAGAGATCTCTTAGTAAGTAACTAAGTAAGGATACTTCATGTGAGACTGGAGTGAAGGAGAGAGGTAGTGGCAGAAGGCATCTTAGTGATAGTTGATGAGGGGAGAAGAGGGAGTTTGTGGTGAATATCCCCAATTTTTATCCTGTAAAATATGATGCAAGATTCTCACCTGAGAGTTGGGGGGAGAAGGTTTGAGGAGGGATGAAGAGATTTGGAAGAGCTGTTCTAGCCATTGAGATAGTGAGCTAATAAGGGAGGTATAGTAACAAAATTGTTGTGGACTTATTCAGAAGAGTTTGTTTGATTTTCTCCCTTTCCTTCAGCAGCACGTATCTAGGAGCAAGGGTGAGAAATGGTGGGAGTGATCCGAGAATGGGGCTTGTTATAATTACACCTTTGTAGCATAATTTGAAATCTTATACAGCTGGGCCCCCTCCACATTTTTTCCATTGATTTCCTTGATATTCTTGTCCTTCTCTTCCTCCAGATGAATTTTGTTATTTTTTTCCTAGCTCTATAAAGTAATTCTTTGGTATGTTGATTAACTTGGCATCGAATAATAAATTAATTTGGATAGTATTGTCATTTTTATTTTGGCTTAGCTACCCCATACACAATATTTCTTCAGTTATTTAGATGTCTTAAGTTGTGTGAAGTTACCACGTGTAAATTGACAAATAGAACCCAAAGTAGTTTATATTCTCTGTAGTTATTTTAAGTAGAATTTCTCTATCTATTCTTTCTGGATTTTGTTGGTACTGTACAGAAATGGGAATGATTTTATATAGGTTTATTTTAGTCTATCTTGAATCCGTCAGCTTTGTTGAGGTTGTTAATTATTTCAATTAGTCTTAAGCTGACTCTCTAGGGTTCTCTAAATAATCTATAATATCTGCAAAAAGTGGTAGTTTAGTTTCCTTTTTGCCTTTGCTTACTCCTTAAATTTCATTTTCTTGTCTTACTGCTGTAGTTAGCATATCCAGCATAGTACTGAATAGTGATAGTGATAGTGGATAAGGCAGCTAGGTGTCATAGTAGATAAAGCAGTGTGCCTGGAGTCAAGAACACTCATCTTTTTGAGTTCAAATTTGGCCTCAGACGCTTACCAGCTGTGTGAGCATGGGGCAAGTCACTTGACCATCTTTGCTTCAGTTCTTCATCTGTAAAATGAGCAGAAAGAAATGGCAAACCGCTCCAGTATCTTTGCCAAGTATCTCCAGTATCTTTGCCAAGAAAACCCCCAAATGGTGTCACGCATAGCCAGACATGACTAAAAAAAGAGAACAACTACAAAAACGATAATGGACATCTTTGCTCCACCTTTGTTCTTATTTAAATGGCTTTTAGTTTATTCCCATTACAAACAATTCTTGCTCATAGTTTTAGAAGGATACAGCTCATTGTACTAAGAAATGTTCAGTTTATCCCTGTGCTTTTTAGTGTTTGTTTATTTTTTAAATGAGAATTAGTGTTTTTTTTTTGTCAAAAGAATTTTCTACATCTTTTGAGATACTCATGATTTTTGTTGCTTTTATTATTTATATGGTCAATAATGCATATAAGTTTCCTAATATTAGACTAACCCTGTTAGTATAAATCCAATCTGGTCATAGTTCATGATCTTTGTGTTATATCGTTGTAATCTCCTTACTAGTATTTTCTTAGAAATTTTTGCATCAGCATTCATTATGGAAATTAGTTGGTAGTTTTCTTTGTTTTAACTCTTCCCTGGTTTAGGTGTCTAAACCATATTTGTGTCATAGAAGGAATTTGGTAGAACACCTTCTTTACTTATTTTTTCAAACAGTTTATGAGTTTAAAAAAAACTTTTCATTTTTGCTAATCTCTCTTTTAATTTTCAAAATTTCTATTTTAGTTTTTAATTGGGGGGAGGGGTTAACTTGTTTTTCTAGATTTTTTTTAGGTGTATGCCCCGTTACTTGATCTACTTTTTGTCTCGTTTATTGATATAAGCATTGAGAAATATAAAATTTCCCTTAAGTCCTACTTTACCTGCATCCTACAAATTTTGGTATGTTATTTCATTGTTATCTTTATCTTTAATGAATTTGGTGATTGCCTCTATGATTTGTTCTTTGACCCACTCTTTTGAGGATTGTTACTTAGTTTCCAATTAATTTTTAGTCTATGCTTCAAAGATCCTTTATTGCATGTAATTTTTATTGTATTACATCCAGGAAAAGATTCATTTATTTAATATTTCTGCTTTTCTGCTTTTGTTGGTGAAGTTTCTGTGCCCTAATACATGACTGGTATTTATGAAAGTACCATGCATTGATTGAAAATTAAGTAAACTCCTTTCTATTGTCATTCACTATTCTTCATTGGTCTTTCATATCTTAACATTTCTAAAATTCTATTCATCTTATTAACATCTGTCCTTTTTTATTTTATGATTACATTTGTCTAGATATGAGAGAAGTAAATTAAGGCCTTCCAGTAGTATAATTTTACTTTCCACTTTATCCTGTAACTCATTTAACTTTTCCTTTAAGAATTTGGTTTCTACGCCATTTGATGCATATATGTTCAGTATTGATATTAAGTCATTATTTATGATACTTTTCAACAAAATGTCATTTCCATGTTGATCACTTTTTTATATAAATTTATTTATTTTCAATTTTCAATATTCACTTCCACAAGATTCTGAATTCCAAATTTTCTCCTCATATCTTTCCTCCCCCCACCCCAGGACAGTGTGCATTTTGATTACATTTGTCTAGATCTGAGAGAAGTAAATTAAGGCCTTCCACTAGTATAATTTTACTTTCCACTTTATCCTACAACCCATTTAACTTTTCCTTTAAGAATTAGGATGCTATGCCATTTGATGCATATGTGTTCAGTATTGATATTAAGTCATTATTGATATTAAGTCATTATTTATGATTCTTTTCAACAAAATGTCATTTCTGTGTTGATCACTTTTTTATATAAATTTATTTATTTTCAGTTTTCAATATTCATTTCCACAAGATTCTGAATTCCAAATTTTCTCCATATCTCTCCTCCCCCCACACCAGGACAGTGTGCATTTTGATTACCTCTTCCTCCAATCTGTCCTCCTTTCGATTACCCTCTACCCCCTTCTCTTATCCCTTTCCTTCTATTTTCCTGTAGGGCAAGATAGAATTCTGTGACCCATTGCCTGTATATCTTATTTCCCAGTTGCATGTAAAAACAATTTTTAACATTCATTTTTAAAACTTTGAGTTCCACATTCTCTCCCTTCCTCCCTCCCCACCCACCCTCATTGAGAAAGCAAGCAGTTTGATATAGGTTATACATGTGTTGTCATGCAAAACACTTCCATAACAGTCATGTTGTGAAAGACTAACTATGTTACCCCTCTATCCTGTCCCACCCTCAATTTATTTTATTCTCTCCTTTGACCTGTCCCTCCACAAAAGTGTTTGCTTCTGATTGTCCTTTCCCCTAATCTGCTGTCCCTTCTACTGTCTCCGCTCTCTTATCCCCTTCCCCCCTGCTTTCCTGTAGGGTAAGAGATATTTCCATACCCAACTGAGTGTGTATGTTATTGCCTCCTTAAGCCAAATCTGATGAGAGTAAGGCTCAATTTTTCCCTCTTACCCCCACCCCCATCTTTCCCCTTTGTTGTAAAAGCTCTTTCTTGCCTCTTTTATGTGAGGTGATGTAAGAACAATGTTACTTGCAGCTACTGTGGCTGTGTAAGGCCAATATTAACTAGCACATAGGAGGGCTACTAGCACAGGTTCTTTGATCTGCTTTTCTAAGGAAAGCAACTTTAAGGGGTTAACAATCTCACTTTAATTAAACATACATATAGCATTCACTTCGTTTAGGGGAAAAAGTCAGCACCCTGAACTTCAGAGAAAACATATGCAGAAATTATATAAATAGAGCATAATAACACAAATCAACAGGCTTCTAGCCATCTGACCAAGGCATTACAGACATAGTTACCAGGGAGAGAAACACCAACATCTGGGTTTTTCAAAGCTGGAGGGCTCCTTAGTGGCTACCCAGAGTCTCATCTGGTCAAATCACATGACACTCTTCCAGTGAGTGAGCCCCAAGCAGAATACTAACCTCAGAATCGATATACCCTTTTTCAGAGCCTGAGGGCTTCACACCTCTCCTGGGCATCACACCTCTCATGACCTAATTAGCAAAAGCATATGGGCCTTCCTACAAACAAAGGCAAGACACTTGATTGCCTTAGTGCTGAGAAGCACTCCAAAACAAAAGACAACAAAAAGTCCTAATTTTCTTGCCTTTACAGATGATTTACTATATTCTACCTCTCTCTCTTTTTCCCATTATATTTCTCTCAACACTTAATTTTATTTTTTAGGTATCATCCCTTCACATTCAGCTCACCCAGTGCCCTCTGTTTGCAAACACACACACACATATTTTTTATGTATACGCATATACATATGTATTTCCTCTAACTACCCTAATATTGAGAAAGGTCTCTTGAGTTGCAAATACTATCTTTCCATGTAGGAATGTAAACAGTTGAACTTTAATAAGTTCTCTTATGGCTTCTTTTTCCTGTTTACCTTTTCATGCTTCTCTTGATTCTTGTATTTGAAAGTCAGATTTTCTATTCCCAGCTCTGTTCTTTTCAACAAGAATGCTTGGAAGTCCTCTATTTCGTTGAAATTCCATTTTTTTCCTCTGAAATATTATACTCGGTTTTGCTGGATAGGTGAGTCTTGGTTTTAATTCTATCTCCTTTGTCCTCTGGAATATCATATTCCAAGCCCTTCAATCCTTTACTATAGAAGCTGCTAAATCTTGTGTTATTCTGTTAGTGTTGCCACAATACTTGGAATTGTTTCTTTCTGGCTGCTTGCAATATTTTCTCCTTGACTTGGGAACTCTGGAATTTGGCCACAATATTCCTAAGAGTTTTCCTTTTAGGGTCTTTTTCAAGAGGTGATGGTGGATTCTTTCACTTTCTATTTTACCCTCTGGTTCTAGAATATCAGAGCAGTTTTCCTTGATAATTTCTTGAAAGATGATGTCTAGGCTCTGTTTTTAATCATGGCTTTCAGGTAGGCCTTTCATTTTTAAATTATCTCTCCTGGATCTATTTTCCAGGTCATTTGCTTTTCCAATGAGATGTTTCACATTATATTATTTTTTTCATTCTTTTGGTTTTGTTTTATAATTTCTTCATTTCTCATAGAGTCATTAGCTTCCATTTGCTCCATTCTAATTTTTAAGGAATTATTTTCTTCAATGAGCCTTTGGACCTCCTTTTCCATTTGGTTGATTCTGCTTTTCAAGGCATTCTTTTCCTCGTTGGCTTTTTGGACCGCTTTTGCCATTTGGGTTAGTCTATTTTTAAAGGCATTATTTTCTTCAGCATTTTTTTGGGTCTCCTTTATAGTAAGCTGTTGATTTGTTTTTTCAAGATTTTCTTGAATTTTCTCTTCCCAATTTTTCCTCCACTCTTCCATGGCCTGAGATCATTTCACATTTTTCTTGGAGGCTTTGAATGTAGGAGCCTTGACTTTGTTGTCTTTCTCTGGAATCCTGCTCTGGTCTTCCTGGTCATTAAATGTGTAAGAAAACATCTTTTCATCGAGAAAGTAACCTTCTGTAGTCTTATTCTTTTCCCCTGTTTGCTCGTTTTCTAAGCCAGTTATTTGACTTTTGAGCTCTTTGTTAAGTGGAGGGTGTAGTGCCCAAAGTTTCAGGGGTTTTTGCAGCTGTTTTCAGAGATATCTCTAGTGACCTGTAAATTCTTAGTTTCTCCAAAGTGTTATGATCAAGAGAGAGATGTTTACTCCTTTCTTGGCCTGTGCTGTGGTCCATGTGCAACCACAAGTTCTTTTTTCTGCCCAGGAACTTCTGGAAAGGTTTATTTTCCACAGCTGCCACTAGCTCTACCACCAGCTCCACCACACCAGCGCTCCTCCTCACCCCAGGACCACCACCCATATCAGTTGCTTGGTTCTCCCACTGTCTGTAGGCCAAGAGCTCCAAAAGCAGCCATGGCTCTGGCTGTGGCTGCTGCCACCCTGGGGCTGCACCACCCTCCTCTCTCTCTCCCAAGTGAGAGAACTTTCCCACTGATCCTTGAAGCTGTCTTTGATGTTTATGGGTTGAGAAGTCTGGAAACTGCCACAGCTGCCAGTGATTCAGTGCCCTGAGGCCTGCTCCAGTCCCATCTGTGCTGGTGCTGGGCTCTGTGCCAAGCACAGCACAGTAGAACTTTCCTGTTGACCTTCTTGCTTGTCTTGGGCTGGAAATCTGCTTCATTGTGTCGTTTTGTGGCTTCTGCTGCTTGAGAATTTGTTTAGAGTCATTTTTTACAGATATTTCAAGAGGTTTGGGGTGGGGGGGAGAGCTCAATCAGGTCCCTGCTTCTACTCCACCATCTTAGCTTCACCCCCAATCACTTTTAATTAGGTATTTTTACCTTTGCTTTGAGATCATGATTGCCACTCCTTTTTTTCATTTAAATGGAAGCATGATAGATTTTGTTCTAGCTCCTTATTTTAACTTTATGTGTACCTTTCTGTTTTAAATGTGTTTCTTGTAAGTGACATATTGTTGGATCCTGATGTCTAATCCATTCTGCCATCTTCTATTTTTTTGGGTGAGTTCATTCCATTCACATTCTTATTCCTCTTGTTTTCTTATACCTCTCTTCTTTTTTATATTGTCACCTTCTCCAGAGTTTGTTATACTTCTGAGCAATGCCTCCCTTAATCTACCCTCCTTTATTCTCACTCCCCACTCCCTTTTCCTTAACACCTTTCCTTCCTATTTCTCTGTTAGGTAAGATGAGTTTCTGTACTCAGTTGTATGTGAATGTATACCCTTCCCTCGTTGAATCAGTTCAGATGAGAATGAAGTTCAAGTGTTCCCCTCACCTCTCCTGCCCACTTCCCTCTCCATTGTTTAAATTCTTCCTCATGTGTCCCATTTATGTAAGATAGTTTTCCCCAATCATCTCTTTTTGACCCTCTTCCTCACCCTTCTTCTTTTGAGATCATCCTAATATAAAATCATACTAAGGACCTCCGTTTTACTAGATTCCCTTTAACAGCCTTTATGATGATAAAGTTCTGAAGGCTTACTTGTATCTCTCGCTATAAGAACTCTAGTGGTTTCCTTTTGCATCTAGGAGCAAATACAAAATGCTTTGTTTGGCATTTTCAAACCCCTTCATAACCTAGCCACTTCCCACCTTTCTAGTCTTTTCATATCTTACTCCCCACCACCTGCTCTTCAGTCCAGTAGAACTGGCTGTTCCATGAACCAGACATTCCATCTCTTGCCTTTGAACTCTTTCTCTGGCTATCCTCAATGCCTGAAATGTTTTTTTCTCTTCCACTTTGCCTCTTGTCCCACCTCACTTCCTTTAAGTCCCAACCATCTTCCCAGAATTGACTTGCCAATTCTAATTTTTAAGGAGTTTATTTTCTTCAGTAAAGTTTTGTACCTCTTACAAAACTGTTAATTCTCTTTTCATAACTTTCCTGCACACCTTCCAAAACCTTTGTATACTGTTTCAGAAAGATGATTGACTCTGGAACAACTGTGTATCTATCACACACTATTTCTTGACTGCTTTTCTTGTTCTTTATTTTAAATAAAATACTAGCAAAAAATTATGCATGCTAGACTGTAGCTTCTGGCAGTTTATTCACCTGGCTAATTGTTTATCCTTGAACAAGCATTTTCAGGTTATTAAAGTATTTATGTAATTGGAACTTTTATAGAAGTTCTGCAGTAGATAGAGTGCTGGACTTGCAGTCATAAAGATCTTGGTTCTAACTTGTGGGTAAGTCACCTCTTTCTGAGCTTCAGTTTCATCATGTTTAAAATAGGAAGACCTTCCAGGCCTTCTGTGAGGCTCACATGTGATACTTAATAAACATTTGTTAAATACTGTATTCTAGACATAGAAAGACAAAAAGTTTAAGTAATTCAACCTCTCTATGAGTTTATGCTTTAGGATAATAATATATGTAAAGTATTTTGCAAGCCTTAAAGAACAATATAAATGTTAGCTTTAAGTCATGTAGAGTTGATTTTATTGTACCTACAAAAGCAATAGGAAACATTTTATGGGAGAGATGGAGAAATGCCGTACAGAACTCCATATAAACTTTCCACATTAAATCAACATATACTTTGATAGTTGGTGACATTGTATTGTAAAGATAGGAAAAAGTAAGTATGATGAGAAATACCTGTGTGGAGAATATGGTTTAGAAAGAAGGAATGAGCTTGCCTGAAGATTTGTAAACCATGCAAATGCTTCTATGCCTTTAAAAGCATGAACACTTTCTTTGAGGACAGAATTGGCAGATATTGGACAGGGCAATACCAAATAATATAAAATATCAGATGGGTTATTTTTAATACCCAAGAAAATTGATGTTGGAGTCTTCTGAATCAGCTTTTTGTATTCAGACATCTAGACTTTGTCAGGACCAAGATGAGAATTAGTTAGAAGGCAGAATTAATAATAATGTGAAAAAGTTATAGTGTCTTTGAAGCAACTCACTCCTGAAGTATTCAAATGACTAATTAACATAAATGTATGACAAAATGACATTTACACTAATTATAATAATTTTATACAGAAGTTTAACTGATACAAGTTTATTGCCAAAACAAGATGAAAAAAGCTTAGAAATTATCTTAATAAACATTTGACTCACTTGAAAAGTGGAGAGAAATGGCCACCAAAGTAACACTGCTTTAGTATATAAACTTGTTTTGTAAAATCTTAAGAGGTGGACAGTTCTGAGCAATAACATAAAGAAGAAAGAAGCATCAAGAAATCAACAAATTAAGCAAATATTTGAGGACCACAAAGAGAAAAAAAAATGGGGGGAAGAGCTACAAAGATTACTGTAACAAATTTTTAACCATTGAGAATATTGGAACCACAGCACTCAGACACTTAATATCACAGACCCACATGTTCTTATGATGGGCTAGAAATCGTACTAAAGAAGACATAAATGGGAAATGCATCTAGATTGAACCAAGTATATATAAAGAACCATGTTGAGAGAAAAATGTATTGGGGGGGGATAATTTAGTACCTCTGATAAAAATGCAACAGGGAATTGACTATGAAATTACCATATTTCACTGCATAATCGTCGCACTTCCCCCCTCACCTCCTAGTCCAAAAATTGATTTGTAACCTTTCATCGTGTAATTGTCACATGGTATAATTCTTTTTGACAGGCTGCTTAAATGGTAAACAGAGCAGAAAATGTATTCACTAGTGGCATATGGATACACATTTATCTCACATATTGTGAGCCCTGAGCCTAGAATTCTCAGTACATGCCCATTATCAGTATTTAATTTTAATGTATATTCACGAATATTCTATCCATCCTAATCTTGCACCAAAGACAGATTAGTAATAAATTATTTTTAAGTAATACCGGCACAATTTATTTTTAAAAGCTTCACATAATGGTTGCACCCTGCACACATACCCCTCCTAGTATGTTTTTGGTTTTGTATGTTTTTTTTTTTTTTTTGCAAAATTTGTTATAGAATCTGCAATGATTATGTGGTGAAATACAGTAAGTGGCCTTCTCACCCCTCATTAGACACATGATTAAAAGATATCTTTCAAGCATTTATTAAGTCTCTGCTGTGTGCCAGGAACTGTGATAGGTGCTGGGCATTCAGGTACAAAGAATGAAATATTCCCTTTTGGGAATCTTCTGTGTTCACAAACCTTTGTGAATACGCACTTTCAATGGCTATATAAAAAATTGTTCAAAATCACTAATAATTAGATAAATAAAAACAACCCTTTGGTAATATACCTTACATCCTTCAATATTTGGTTTTTTTTTCTGTATTTTTTGTATCCCTAAAGCCTACCACAATTTCCGACCCATAGTAAGTGTGCCCTTAATAAATGCTTGTTTGTTGATTGAAAAGATTTGAAAAACTTATTGTTGGAGAGATTATGGGAAGTCAGGACCACTAATTCATTGTTGGTAGAACTGTTCAACGATTCTGAAAATCAGTTTAGTCCTAATCATACTGTTAGCTTGTACATTGAGTCTTTGCTGGGAAGCAAGAGTTGTAACAAAACATATCAATTAAGAATACTCACACATATGTATAACTTAGTTGGCACGAGAAAGTTGATTCATATTCAGTTCAAATTATTAATGGCATACAAGGCACTGTGCTAGGTCATGATGAAAAAAAGGTTCAACAGTCTTTGCTTTCAGGCAACTTACAATTAATAGGGAATGTGAAATATATCCAAGTAATTGAATGCAAATGAAAAGTTCAAACAACAGTAGTAGGAGAAATTTGGGGACCATGATCACTTTTACATGGAGGGAGAGGAGGGCAAATTAGGAAGACTTTATGGAAGAAGTTAACTCTTGAGTTTAGCCTTGAAGAACTTAAACAGGTTCCAGGAAAACATTCTCAGCATGGGAGACTGGCCAGAGCAGAATTTGTTGATTTGATTGAATCATTAGATTGTAGTAGAATACGTGAAAGGGATGAAGTATGAGGACTCAAGAAAAGTAGGTTTGTTCCAGATGTTTTGAATAGGAAGAGTAATATTAGAGGAGGGTGCTAAGAAAACTGCTTAGCTTTTCAGTGTGAAGGATTTTGAAAAGAGAATAGACTGAAGGTATTCAGTTCACTACCATTTATTAAGCACTTCCTAATGGCCAAGACTCTGGGAATGCCCAAACAAAAGTTTAGCAGGCCCTAAACTTAATACCTAGACATTTAGCATACACACTGACAAGTACATATGAAATAAATATAACATAGTTGGCAGGGTGGGGATGTTGTGAGGTATTAGCAGTGGGATCAGGGATCTGGAAAGACCACATAAAACATAGTAGAGATGAGTTTTGAAAGAGACAAATTTTAAGAGACAGATGGAAATGAGAGAATGTCCTGTGTAGGGAACAAATAGGAGGGCAGTTTGATTGTACTATGAGAGGACATGTTGTTATTTAGTAGTATTTGATTCTTTATGACTGAACCATAAGCATGCCAATACTGTTCATGGGGTTTTCTTGGCAAAGATACTACAGTGGTTTGCCATTTCCTTCTCCAGTAGATGAAGGTATACAGAAGTTAAGTGATTTGCCCAGCTAGTAAGGTCTGAGGCCATATTTGAACTTAGGTCTTCCTGACTCCAGGCCCAGCGCTCTATCCACTGAGCCACCTAGCTGCCAAAAGGGCATGAAGGGAACGTAATGTATAAGAAACCTAGGAGTGTGGGGTTGGATCCAAGTGGTAGAGGACTTTAAAGGCCAAATAGAAGTGTTTACATTTGATCCTAGAGGGAATGAAAAACTGCTGTAGTGTGTTGTGGAGGGGACTGACTTGGTCAGAACTGTGCCTTAGGAATATTACTTAGGGGTAGAAGATGGATTGGAGAGAGGAAAGACTTGAGGCAGTGAGACCACTTTTATATGTAGTCTAGGTGTGATGTGATGAGAACTTGGACTAGGATGGTTGTGGCAATAGTAGAGAGGAGAGTGGGAGAAAGGAGGTATTGTGGAGGTAAAATTAATAAGATTTGGTAGTTGGCTCTGTTGAGTAAGGAAGAATGAGTTAAACTCCATGGTTTCAAACTTGGGTGACTGGAAGGATGGTGATACCTTTTACAGTAATAGGGAATAGAAAAGGGGAGGGTTTACTGCTGTGAGGTTGCAACTGAGATTAGAGAACATAAATTTGTCATGGCTAGTAAATATGTAATTTCCTCCAACTCCCTTTCAGCATCTTGTAAATAGAAGTGAAGGAAGTAAATGGTGGGAATAATCTAGGGTTGAGAACTTTGCAAAGAAAACTGACAAATAGCTATGCAACCCTGGGCAAATAATTTTCTAAACTTCAGTTTTGTTCTGTAAAATGAGGGGGTTGATCTTGATGACCTTTGATGTCCTTCCCAGATCTAAATCAGTGATCCTCTGGGTTCAATTTGGATATGTTGGAGGTACTAGCAGAACATTCAGATGCAGATGTATAGTAGGCCCTTAAAGATATTGGCCTAAAGGTCTAAAAAGAGAAGCTTGGGTGAAGATTAAATTTGCCTGTAATCTATCCACAGAGAGTTGATAACTTAAGGCAAAGGAGTATAAAGGAAAGAGAAGGAATACCAAGAGACCAAAAAATGTACTAAATTTTGTTTGTATATTCCCAAAAGTGTCATTTTACAAACTAAAAAATAGCTGCTATTGAAAAAAGTTTTTATTGCTTAAAAAAAGAAAAAGTCTGTCATAGTAGGATAATCTTGGTTATATGGTCAGTAACTTTTATGTTCAGTAATAACCATATATCCAGGATTACAGCAGTGTATGTATGTTCAGGGTAAAACCTTATTCTTGGTGCCTGCAAGTTTCCAGCATTGCAGCAAATCTCCCTGCAAACATATATTACATAAGAGGGAAATGTTAATGTCCTGAAGTTAGAATGGTTATTGATGTAGAGATAATGGAATGTAAAATTGTAGTAATCTGGAAAAGGACATTATACTATAATTTGTCTAATCCAGTCCCCTTATTTCATTCCCAAGGAAACTTAGGACCAGAAAAGTGACTTGCTCCAAGTCACACAACTAAGAAATGTCAGAACCACAATTTGGGCCCAATTCTTAGGACTTTTAAGTCTAGTTCTATTTCTGTTACACCACAGTATTTTAATGTTTCTGCAAAGTTATAGGATATTGCTGTAAGAAAAAGAGGATGAAAAGTTTGCTGAAGGTGAAGAAATGATTTAGATTAAAAGAAGGCTGCTTTGATTTAGTAATTTATTTGGCAGATATATAGAGGGTGTCCCAAAAGTCTTAGTGCAGTTTTAAGCTATTAGCACGAGGGGTCATGTGGCACATAGTGTGCTCTTTGTGTGAAAAATGGAAAGATGGCTTTTTTTTTTTTGTCATCAGAAGTTTGTACAAAAAAAATTCTGTAAAATGGCCCTTGAGTTAATATAAATCCAGTACTGTGTTCTAAAATACAGTGCAGCATAGTAACTGGTCGTTATGATAACCATGAATCATCACAAAATGTGTTTAATATAACTGTTTACTAATGCATTTCAGTAAGAATTTTATTTAAAAGAATTGAAACAAATAATGTTTGGATGCCTAAACAGTTTACTTACTTAGCTAGAAAAATCAATGTGATCATTACAGCAACCCTCTGAGGTAGATGCTATTATTATCCTCATTTTACACTCAGGAAATTAATGCAGACTGAGGTTAAATAACTTGCCCAGGGTCACACAGCTGCTGAGTGTCTGAGGACAGATTTGAATTCATGACTACTCTTTATGCACTGTGCCACCTAGCTGTTCCATTTAATACATATTTGTTGTATTGCATCAGACTTTTAGGCCACTTTTCATTAGACTGATTGTAAAATATTGTGGGGTAAACATAGTAGTCACTTAATGCGTATTGATTGATAAGAGATAGGTCTAGCTGTGTGTTACGTGTTAGATCACTAAATACTCATTTAATTTTAAAATTACATCTTTAGGAAGAATTACTTCAGGGAAGTCTTGAACAAAGCTTTATGCAGTGATTATATTTTCACCTTCCAGGATCTAAAGCTTTTTTGATGCAATATGTTCTCTTTATGTTTATACCTTAAGTGATCTGTATTGCCCTATGTGTTGTCCATGTAGGTAGTATCTTTGTTACCTTGATATGTACTAGAAACAGTAGTAAAAATAACATTTTATATTTAGTTTTAACCATTCTCAATTGATTTTTTAAGTTTGTGTTTATGAAATTAGATTTTATCTTACTAGATTTATCAAGTATATACATATACATATGTATATGTATACACACACATATACATGCACACACGTATATATATATATACACATATGTATATGTGTATATATATATATATATATATATATACACATATATATATACAGACAGTGGATATTCATCCATTGACCTTTCCCATCCTACACAACCCTTTTCAACTTATTTATCCTAGTCTCTGCTTAATGTTAAGGACATACTTAGATATTGAATTTTCACTTAGATGTGTCAGTAACTTTTCCCTACCCTCCTCATAGCATGACTCTACTTTACTCCAATGAGATGAGTCTTATCAAGACCCCAGCTCCTTCCATTCTTGGAACTATTCCTGAATTATGAGATACTCTTCAGTTCTGAAAGATCTTTTTTTCCTCTCACTTTCTGTATAATAGAATATTGAAACTAATATGACTTCGTAAAATAAATTTCTTCAACCTCTTGAAACTCTTTGTCCTTTTAGTAATTTGCCTAAATCCTAAAGTCTTAGGATATCTTCCCCCTTAGAACAGCAGGTAATTTATACTATCATACCTCAAAGAGATTATTCCCAGAGTACTTCCTCAATGTCCTTTTCCTGGAATTATGCATTCTTTCTGCCTTGGTACTTCTATGCATAAATAAGGTTTGTTTTCTGTTAGAATTAATCTACTGTCTCAAGTCCCATTTACATTGCTTAACTTTATACTTCAAATCATTGTGAATAGTAATCTTAAATAATCCTAATTTAATAACTTAATATATTGTAAATACCCTGTTTTATAGAGAATTTTAAAAGTTTAGGCTATTCTTTTGTTAAAAATAGGTTCTTTCTAGTTTTCCAGATGATCTTTTGACAAAGGATTTGCTTTCAAAAATATACCTTGTTATATTTGTGGTTACCAAGAAAAAATTTTAAAATGTTTTATCGCATTCTGTCAGAATTGTTCCTTTTATTAAATCTGACATTTTCAGTTTGGAGAGAAGCGTTTGGCTCATGACATATCCTTGATGCATTTGTGATATTTGTTTTTGACAGGTTCTGCTTCCCATCATGGCTATCACACAGTTCCGGTTGTTTAAAGTTTGTACCTGCCTAGCTACAGTGCTCTCCTTCATTAAGAGGTTAATATGCAGGTAAATAAGAGTTTTTATATCTTGTTTCAGCTATACTGCTCTTTATGTGTTTAAATAATACTGTTTTTTAATTGTTGTCCAGTCAAATTATGATTGTGCCAAATGCCTTATTAATATTCACTTGGAATGCAATTCTTTTAACAAGTGATATTTTCACTTGATACTTGTTTCCTTTAACTTTAACTTGTTTCTTTTAACAAGTGATATTTTCACTTGATACTAGTTTCCTAGAATTTTACTTCCTTTCTCTTTGACATACCTACCAAAACAAGAATATGTCTTCTGCTGGAAGAAACTCTTAAATGGCAGTATGACTACAGAGTGGACTATGTTCGCCTATTTTTCTCCATTCTTCTATTATTTCTTTCCTTATGAAAAACATCTATGTTTCCTAGATATACAATTTAAATAATAAATTTAATTTTAGAGAGAAAAGAATAACATTTTGTGTTGCCACTAACTTCTCAGCCTGAGTTCCTTTAGAACCCAAGGGATGAGCTCACCCACCAGTCCTCAAGACTGGTGGTCAGAGAAAGTGAGTAACCAAACTGAAAGGAAAAGAAATGTATTAACACTCTAAGGAAGACTGCTTATTCTGATAACAATGTCAGCTTCTTAAGATATAGATTGGGTTTGTGTAACTTTTTGGCCTTCTTAGAGTACACAGTCAATCAGCAGCATTCTGTAGCAATTTAGGATAAATAAAGCATTTGATACAGAAAGGATGTATAAAGGAAAGGGGAATCATTCAAGGGAGAAAAGTGGAAATGTTGGGAATGCAGTTACATGAATTCATTATCAAAAGAGGAAACATTTTCTCTACAACGAAAGAAAAAAAGAGGTGACCAAATATTCTTACAACTCTTAAAGAAGGTCTGTTTCATTTAAGACAGTATTGTTGAGGTAGCCATTAAGAGAAAGCTACAGATTCTCTTATCTAAGAACAGAAATAGTTGTGAAATAGATCATCAGCTTTACTATGTCCTTTTATAGTTGTATGTATATTTTATTTCTCCTGCACAGCCTATTATAGATTTGCTAAAATCAATTGTATAGTCCTAAGAATTTCCAAGAATGATGTAGGTGTATTTGAGGTGTAGGCATCATTGAATCACAGAATCTGAGCCTGATTAAAAAGATCCATCCAACCAGTACCTGAACAGTAGTCTAGTTCCTTCTGTAATGCTCTTGATGAGGTCAGCTAGCCACCCCTTAAAGAGAGCTGAGCAGTAGTATGTTAAATTGAATCAAACTTTTTCTTAGAGTTTTTTTTTAAATTTATGTATCAAGATTAAGATAGTCTAAAAATGTTTTACCAAAACTCTATTCAGGGAAAGTAGAGAATCATTGTTATTAGTTTCCCTTTGTTGTATTTGTTAGTATAAAGAATCCCTTTTGTTTTGTGGAATAGGTGGGTTCTAGATTTATTTGTCGACAAGCAAAAAAGCCAGTGATGAAAACTACCACTTTTTGAAGCAGACCATTCCAGTTTTGCACAGTTCTAATTGTTAGGAAGATTTTCTTCATCTCCATCTAAATCTACCTCCCTGCAACTTCCACCTATTGCTTCTAGTTTTACCTTTTCATAATAAGCAGAACAAGTTTAATCTCCTGTCAGCCCTTCAAATGCTTGAAGACAGCTGTCATGCTAACCCTAATTCTTTTTTTGAATTCCATCAGCTTATTGTTATATATCTTTGTATGGTCCAGACCACACCACTTCAGTTGAACTTGCCATCCATTGAAATTCCCAAATCTTTCACATGAACTGTTGTTGAATCACTTTTGAAGTAACTATTACCTCATAATTTTGATATTTTATAAGCAGATATAATGAGATTTTAAGTAGCAAATTAAATAGTCCATTTTTAAAAAATGTTACCTTAGGACTACTTTAAGTGAAGCAGCATGGCATATTAGAAGGTTGATCTCAGAGTCTGAAGATTTAGGTTCAAGGTCCCTCTGACATATTGAGTTCATTACAGTTAACAGGTCACTTAACTTCTCAGTGCCCCAAAGCAACTGTGTAAGGCTATATGTTGATGAAAGTAGGTGCCAGTCTCTATTTACCAGTAGAGGGACTTCCCTCTCTGAAGATTCCTGAAACTGATTCCTGATTAAATGATCATTGATATTTTTTTAAAGGCTGTTTTTATGGAAAACTCTGTGAACCTGAAGTAGAAACAACCCAAATTAATTGTATATGGCAGAGATGCTGATATTGCTCTGTAAAGACACCCAAATTTTCAATACGGTGGTATTTTTTGAAGTACTGAGGTTGCCTGAGCAACTATTAGCCTCCAATTCTTATGAATTGCTTCTCAAAACAGGACCCTATCTCTTTCCAATGATTTTATAGCATTTTATATCAATATTTTAAGAGAACTGAATGAGATTTAAAGCATATGCAAATTGTTTTGTAGGATTTTGGTTTTTTTGCCACATCTTTGTATTTTAAGTGGAGCTGTACAGTAGCATACAGAATTAAATTAAACTATTTTTTATAAAAGTTTTATATTTATTGCATTAATGTTTTACCAAAAGTCTCCAAGGAAAGCAGGTACGTTGTCATTAGTTTTCCTTCTTTATTGTATAGAATAAAGAATACCTTTTTTTTTTTGGTTATGGGACCTAGGGGTTCTAGACTATTCATAAGCAAATTTCAATGACATAAATGCTTTTTCCCCTATTTCAGATAAACAAATAATTTGGACTATTCGTGGAAAGTTATTTAGTTAAGAAGGTTAATTATCAGTGATTTGGTTGCAAAGACCTATCTTGTAGCTTTTTCAAAACTTAGAATCGCTTTTATAGACTTTGGGATTTTTCTTCTGCTATTGTTGCTTCTCATTCCTGAATCATAAGAATTCTTTCTCAGCCTAGAGAATCTGCTGGCTTCTTCATTGGGTTATAAGTGTCCTGAAGGCAGAGAAACTTTCTTTTTTGTTCTTATATCCCTAGTGCTTAGCATATAAGAACTTAATAAGTGTTTGGTTTTCATCGAATTTATGTATCTACTCCAGGAACTTAGCTACCATCTCTTTTTTGTTTCTATAATTATACAGTAGCTTGTAACAATGGTGCCATACTTAAATACAAATGGATCCCTCCAGGCTGTATGTTGACTTAGTAAACCACAAATTAGTATTGTCTGTTTTTTTTTTTCCTTTTTTTGGTAGATGTTTCCCAATTACATGTTAATCTGATTCAGGCTATACTCATGATTTGAGGGTATGAGTTTGATACCTCTGGCATATAAAACAGTTGGGTTACAACAGCACACTTTCTAGTATATGCCCACAGTGTAAGTTTTAATGTTTTGTTTATATAAAATTATTTAATTTGCTTCCTTTTCAATTACTCAAGTTTGAAATTCTGCATATTGCTTACTTGAAAAGGCATATATGTAGTCTTAATTATTTCAAAAAGGTATCATACTCATTCAATATTCTGCAAATATTTAATAAGATGTGATACATTGTACTAGTAACTAGTTGAGATGCAAAGATAAATCAGACACATTTCTGCTTACAATTGAGGAAAATGAAACATTAGAAGATACAATGGTATAGAACTCATTTCTTAACTTTTCTGGGAAGTTGGAATTTTTATTTAAATGTATTTATAAAAATATTTAATTATTTATGGTAATAAAAGTAGGAAAATCTGGTAGACATTTTGAAGGTCTTTCTTAAATGAAAAAAGATTCACTAATGTATTAAGGAGAACATTTTATGAAGTTTATAGAAGAAAATAATTGGTAAAAATTTTGCTGCTCATTTAGTTAACAAAAATATTTTTGCTTTTTTTCTATTATCTTTGTTATTTGGTTGGTAGTCAATATTTATTAATGAAGGTACAAATAAGAAACAGTACCTGCCCTCAAGGAGCTTACAATCTAATAGGGGAAGACACTATGTGGGGGATCACCAAAACTTCCCAGCAGTATGATGTTTATGGAATTGAAACCAAGCAGAGCAGCTGGTGAGAAATGAAGGTTTGGGAATTCTGAGCTTTCTATAAAGGGAAGCTTTGGAAGGAGCTTTTTATTTTGTTTTGTTTTGTTTTGTTTTGCTCTGCCCTCCAATTAGAAAAGAGAGACAACTAAGGATAGAGAGGAGGTGTTGAGTACGGTATTTGAAGCAGTCTCCATGATGATGAGATTTCTGATGATGATCTTATCCTGGGGTAAAAGCATAATGTTGCTGGAGTGGAAACCAAGCCTAGCACTGGTGGGAAATGAGAACGTCTTTAGTGTTGACTTTTGGTACTTCTAAAGTTTTTATTCCTTTATTCATTCAGTGGATTTTTATTGAGTTTCTATGTACTCTATTAGATGTTATGGGACATACAAAGAATACTGTAAGTGGTTCCTGCTTTCACAGATTATTGCGTTGATAGCAGGAAGAATGTAAAAGCAAAAAAAGACATAAAGTTGCTGTAGTTTAAACATGTATCAGAGCTTTTGAAAAATTAAGAAGTAATTTGCATGAAAGAAAGTATCTTTGGTTTGGATAACTCTTCTACAACTATCCTTCAGGTTGGTTGGAAAATGCTTTTAGTAAGATCCTCTTGTCATACATAGAATAAATTTTTACATGGATAGCAGTCAGGAGAAGAAAGCAGAAAGTTTTTCTATAATCCAAGGAACTGAATTCTTTTCTCCTGGATCTTCTAAGATATGATCAATAATTGGAAGAAAGCAAACTGCTTTTTTCTTTAGTCTCAGGAAGAAAGTGACAATTAAGTTTTCTCTTCATAACTGTTAAAATCCAAAGTATGCTAGATACTTTGTTATACCATCACTTCCTGTTTCTATTATTTTTTTTTTTAATCTTGAAAATCTTTTATTCATGTCTCTCCTTGATTTATTGGCATGTTAACCAGTAGCTGTATTAAGAAATAAGTTTGTCATTCTACTGTTCCATCTTGCAAGCCTATTTTCCCTTCCAGTAATTGATTTTGTTTGTTGTTTAGTAGTTTTGGAAAGGAATTATTCATATTTTTATTTCAGGTCGGGCAGAGGACGGAAATTAAGTGGAGATCAAATAACTTTGCCAACAACAGTGGATTATTCGCCAGTTCCTAAGCAGGTGACTTCTGCAAAGGGTTCACTTGATTTAACTAATTCTCATTTAAATAATTTTTGTTACATATAAATTTGATTTCTTTTTGTGGTTAACATCATGGTATTCAATTACATTTAGTCAGAAGTTGAAGACTGGAGCTCCTGGGATGAAGATGCACCCACAAGTATAAAGATCGAAGGAGGGAATGGAAATGGAACAGCACAACAAAATACAATGGAACAGTTGGAACCTGACTATTTTAAAGACATGGCACCAACTATAAGGAAAACACAGAAAGTATGTCTGAGGAACTCAGTGGAATTATTTGTAATTGATTAATTATATAAATATAACATGTAATATATGTAATATAACATATAATATGTAATGTAATTATATAGAAATATATAGTGTAATTATATAAAAGCATTTGTAACTGAAAACATTTTCGTATTCTGATTAGAATTGCCTAATATATAAATCATAGAAAACCCTTTTCTACTTAACCACTTGATGAATTTTTTTTGGTGGTGGTGGTGTTTGTTTTCCTTCTCTGCTAAAGTCCTATCCCAGTGCCCCATTGTGTTGTGGAGGCAACCTGTATTCTTGAAGGCTATGCTTGAGAGGTACAAGTTCTGGCAAGCCTTGTTCTAGAAAGGCTTTAAGTATGAGCCCTATCATGGGCTGTTGTCCCTTGTCGAAGGACCAGCCTACTTACGTTTTAGAGATATTCATCACCAGGTTGTCTACATGGTAATGAATTTTTTGGCTACAACTTAAAAAACCGTCTAGCTAGTAATATTGGGTTAGTATTTGCTGTTAAGTGAGACAGTAATCACAGTGAAAAAAAAGGTTGCATATGTACAAAGTAACAACTACCACAGTAACAATAACTAATGTTCATATAATGTTACATATAAATTTGATTTCTTTTTGTGGTTAACATCAGGCATAATGCACAGGTACTTCACAATTATTATATCACTTAATCTTCTAAACATCCCTGGGAGATAAGTGCTAGTATTATCCCCATTTTACCGATATGGAAATTAAGGCAAATAGAGGTTAAGTGACTTGCCCAGGGCCACACAGCTAGTGAGTGTCTGAGGCTGGATTTGAACTCAGATTGTCCTGACTCCAAGCCCAGTGCTCTATCCACTGTACCACCTACCTGCCCCTTTATATTTGCTGAAATAAATAAGCCATATTTATTTCAACATTTCTGTAGCAATATTCGCCTTTTAAATTTTGTTCTATAAAACTGTAAGTGTTGTCCATCATATTCCCAGATAACACACAGCTGACCCATTGTGAGCTAGAGTTGTGCTCTAAATTGTTAGTAGTAGTGTTAAATTTGTGCTAAATCAGCCATATTTTCTATTTTAAAGAATTATTTTTGCACAGAATTTTTTTAAAGTATGTACACTTTGGTGGGCATTTTCCGTCATCTGGTTATTTAATAAACTTTTCCCTGGATGTTAGTTTTATATTTTTGGAAAGGATTAATTTAGTTCCATATGCAGTACTAATTAAGAGAATTACTTATTTGACAGGATATGACCCAACCTGTTTGTATTTAAAGCAGAATGGTAGAGTGAGAGAATCTGTGTTTATATCCTGGTGTGGCCTTAGGAAAGCCAGCTATCTTTTTGTTTTCCTCATTTGTAAAATGAGGGGCTTATACTAGATGATTCCTGAGATCCCTTGGAGCTCTAAGTAACTGTGATCCTATAAAGCAGTGTAAACTTTTCCTACTATTTAATGGGACATTTGTGTAATTGCTCCTTAATACTTTTTGTATCTTTAAGTGACTCTTTATGTCCACATTATTAATCAAAAATTACAGTGTTTTGTGTAATTTATATGCTTTACAAGCTGGTTTATTTATAATTCAACAGATAAAAAAGTCCTGATTATCTTCAATGTTATCTTTCAGATTATTATTAAGAAGAGAGAACCATTAAATTTTGGCATCCCAGATGGTACTACAGGTTTCTCTAGTAGATTAGCAGCTACACAAGATATTCCTTTTATTCACCAATCCGTAAGTATTCTGGTATAATATTTTATGGAAAAAAAAGTAATTACTGTGATTGTTTGTGAAGACAGTTACAGCAAGAGAAATTCCATACTTACCATAGACAAATTTGGCATTTGTGTTCTACCTAGCCTTTTATAAGAATACATTTTCATAAAATATTGAGGTCTTCATTCATGCATACACATTAAAAGTGGGAGGATACTGAATGTTATATAAGAACTCTGATCTTTAAATTAGTGGTGATTAGAAAAAGATTTTTCACTTTAAAAAGTGAAGGTATATAAACAAATTAAGTTTGCATCTTTTCAAAAACATTTTGGTGTGTTAAATATAGAACTTGTACCTTTATACATATTTTCAATTTTAGAGCCTCAAATATTGCAAGATATTAGAATGTCTGAATATTCCTTTTTATCAGTAAAGCATTATTCTGTGTAACAGTGGATAAATTTGAACAATTTTAGGCTACTTCATATAAGAAAATCTAATCAGTTTTGTACTGTTACTGCCCCAGACTAGGGAACTACTTGATAAGGTATCAGAATATTCCATGTTATTTGAATTCATTATTTAGGCTTTCAGGTGTTTATGTTGGCTGTGCCACTCCATGCTGTTTCCTCAAGCAGTGACTGTTTTATTGAGCTATTTGTAGGCAGGGCCTCTTGAAATTGTGAATTAATAAAGGAGAGATGGAACGTGGTTACATTGTTGATTGAATATATTTTTCCCTTTGGGAGTCTTGGTAAGGGGTGGGATAGGATGAAGTAACCTAGGAAATAGGCAAGTAGATGCTAAAGACTTTGAAAGACTTGTCTTCCTTGCCCTCCATAAAAATATCTTCTTACCAGTTAAATATTGTTTTAGATTAAGAAATTGTTCATTTATTTTTGTTCAGTCACTTTCAGTTATATCTGACCTTTTGTGATGCTATCTGAAGTTTTCTTAGCAAAGATTTTGGAGTGGTTTGCCATTTCCTTCTCCAGCTCATTTTACAGATGAGGAAACTGAGGCAGACAGGGTTAATTTGCTTGCTCAGGGTCACACAGCTAGTAAGTGTCTGAGGCCAGATTTGAACTCAGGAAGATGAGTCTTCTGATGCCAGCCCCAGTGCTCTACTACACCACCTAGCTGCTTCCAAAAGAGAGTCTAGCAGGAACCCAGAGGCACTGAGGCCAAGCATGCCACTCACACAAGCCAAGGTTCTGGGAAACATTGGTATCAGAGTAGGAGAGGTAACTGCCAGAGCCTGGGACAACAGGGGTCATCAGGCAGCCTACAACATCCCATGATATTCTCTGGCTTGTTCTCTCATTGCCACCAATATATCCATATGTATTCATATAATCAGGTCCTACCTACTTCTGCATTCAGAGAATAGGACCTTAATTTTTTTGATGAGAAGAAAGGGTACATTCTCTTTTCTTTATTTTTTTCTTTTTTGGAGGGGGAAGGCAGGGCAGTTGGGGTTAAGTGACTTGCTCGGTGTCACACAGCTAGTACATGTGTCAAGTCTGAGGCTGGATTTGAACTCAGGTCCGCCTGACTCCAGGGCATGTGCTCTACTCACTGTGCCACCTAGATGCCCCAAAAGGATATATTTTCAAGGGCAGGACTAAGTGATATGGACTTTGGACAGTCACAGTGGGTTTCTGGAGTGCATAGGAAAGGATACCAGGAGATGAAAAATAGAGTTAGAAAGCGAGATGGGAGTATGAGAATGGTCCTAACAGTTTCTAATATGCCACTAAAAATGACTTCTGATAGCCAGAGAGAGGTATTATGATGAATTTAGAAGATTGTAAAATGCCTGCTTCACCAAATTTAATCATATTCTCACCAAAGGCTAAGTTAGTCAAGTTCCTGTATTGTATCCCTTTGCCCTTTCCCTGAAGAGTGAAGACATGAAATATAATGTACTCTACATTCTACTTTCCATCTTTTCTGCAGTATCCAATAAATGTCCTATTTTATGGCACCCTTTCACAAATGCTGAAGGGTCTGTTGTGGCTGGAATTCCTCTTGCACTGTTTTATGACGTCCTCTCTTACCTAATTAACAGGGTTGTTATGAAGAAAGGGCTTTTCAGTGGTATATAAATGTGAGTTGCAAGCACTAACTTCTTTTCTCTCTGGTAAAGGAAATAAAGGGACATTATTTACTAGTAACCATTAAGTTTTCAGGGTCTGTGTTGTAACTGATCTAGTTTTAAGTCTAAAATAATCATAGTGCTTGAACTTTCTAAGTGGAATAAAGACAAGGAAGTTGAAGTAATCGATAATATCAAATTATATATTTGTATGTAGCATGGCTGTAGCTTAAAAAGGCTACTGACCACTGCTCCATATAATAAATCACTAATTATATGTTGCCTTGAGGCATTCATATGCTCCACAGAATTATTTTAGAACCCCATATATTATCACTGATTTTTGTGGTTTTTTTCTTTTCTGTCATCTTACAGTTACTTGCTTTTTTTCTTCTTTTTACCATAGCCTGAATTAGGTGATTTGGATACCTGGCAGGAGAATACAAATGCATGGGAAGAGGAAGAAGATGCAGCTTGGCAGGCAGAGGAAGTCTTGAGGTAAAGAACATTATTGCCACTAGGCATAAAAAGTACATGAACGGGAAAAATATAAAAAGACCTGAAGAGAGGCATGTGGGAGCCCAATCATGGAGGGCTTTAAATGCTGAACTACAGGTATTATATTTTATTCTAAAGGCAAAAGGGAGCCCCTGAAGATTTTTAAGCAGGAGAGTTGATGTGATCAGATTTGTGTTTTAGGATTTTGCATTTGTCAACTGTGTTGGATTGTTTGAGAAGGAAGATACTAGAGTCAAAGAAACTCACTAGAAATTATTGCAGTAGGCCTTGCGAAAGGGGATGAGCTCTTAAACTATGAGAGTGGTTACATAAGTGGGGAAAAGGGGATGGATGTGAGATTTTGTGATGGTAGAATTGAATAGCCTTGGCAATTTATTGATTCAGAGAAGGATGAAATTTCCAATCTGTATGACTGGATGGATAATGGTAGTTTCCTCAATAGCTTACCACCATCTATCTTTGGGATATCTTTTACTCTTCCCTTTCCTTCATCTTTCATATTTAGTCAGTTACCAAATCTATTACTTCTACCTCCCCCAAATCCCTTGTATTTATTTGCTTCTCTCTCTTTCCATTGCTACCACTCTAGTCACAAGCCCTTTTAACAGCTCACCCGTACTATTGTGATATCCCATTTATATAACTTCCTATATCTATTTCCTGACCTTTCCAAGTATAGGATCATAGATCTAGAACTAAAAGGAACCTTAAAGACCTGTAGTCTAACCCCTTCATTTTAGAAATGAGGAAACTGAGACCTAGGAAATTTGACTTGCCTGAAGTCACAGAAGTAGTAAGAATCAGAGGCAGAGTTTGAACATCAGTACCTCCTGTTCCAGAATCACTGCGCCTTCCATTCAACCACGTGGCTTCACACGTCTTTTGTACCAATTGTTCTCTCTTTTAACGTTTAGTTAATGTTAACTGGCCCTCCAAACTTCACATCATCTGGAAATTTAAAAAAGACACCACCTATATTATCATATAAATAACTGATAAAACTATCAAATTAGTACCAAGGACAGCTCTTGAAGTCCTTCTCTCTCCAAGTTTATATTAAGCTGTTATTGACTACTCTTAGGATTCGTAGTCTCAGTATAATTGTCCTGTCTGCTAACTGATATCCCTCCATCTTAGCGTGAGAAGCTTGTGATGTGAATTGCCTTGCCAAAATTCAGGCAGACAATGTCTAAAACATTTTACTGCTCCATCTGTCTAGAAACTCTGTCAGAAAGGAAATAGTCTCATATAACTTGTTCTTAATGAAGCCATTCCAGCTCTTATTGATCACCACATCCTTTCCATCTACTCACAAACCATCCACTTTTGCAAGAGTTAAAACCTGCCTTGCTGGCCAATAGTGTCTAGACGTTTTTCTTTTCTAAGATGTCACTCTCTTCTCTTTACAAAAAAAAAAAAATAATATTGAATGCTTTCCTTTTCTCCGGTCCTACAATACTACTTCTGTTTGCTACAGGTTTGGACTAAGTGGCCTCTGCAGTCCTTTCTAAATCTGAAAGTTCTCTTATAGCCAGGCAAAGTGATTTTCCCATAGTAGACTTTCTCATAGTGACTTTCCCATACTTTCCTTTAATAAAGGTTCATTGGATTGAACCTGAATTATAATATTTAGTGAGAAGAGACAGAGATGCTTTGGAAATCTTAAAGCGCAGTAGAAGGGTGAGAAGACTGTTGCAGTCATTATTGCTATTTATTGAAATAGAGAAGTGAGGGAAGATGGAAAGAGATTAGGAAAGAAAGAGATGAAGAAAGTTAATAAGTTTTGTAGGTAAATGTTCTAATCTGGCAAGGTATCACTTGCCATTAGACATTTTGATGAGCTCTCCAGAAATATTAAAGCCCTTTTTTGCATTTTGAAATAACATTTCTGGTTTTATTTTCAAATTTCAAAATTTGTTTTTGAAATTAATATTTATTTTTCACAGAAGCATAAGGGTTTTGCAATTTTTGGAAGAAATGACAGGTTTTATTTTATTTTTAAGAACTTTTTTATTCTAAACTTAATTTAACAAATATCAAATAAAACGAGCATTTTCATATATAAAGTGTAACAGAAAAAAGAAGATTGTCCATGAAACTGAATTGCTGTTATGTACAACTTATTTTTTCCTTTAAGCATATAATAAATTCAGCATGACATAGGTTTTAGAAATTTATTTTGAACCTTAGTCAAAATTCCTGGAAAACTAAAGGATTGCCTTTTCTTTGTTTATTAGGAGTGTCATTTCACAGTACCAAAGAATTAAAAATTAAACTAGAATAAGGGTTACTCTGAATGACTTCTGAGCTCCCTCACAACTCTAAAAATTCTATGAGTAAATCATCAATGTACTGTGAATATTCCCATACTGAGGCGTTTGTTCAGTCTGTTTCCTACTAAAGTATAACTTTTTCATTGCACCTACCTAGATCCTACTGTTTAATGCTCTTAAGAATATTGTAAGATTGCTGTTGTATCATGATGCCCATTTTACAGATGAGGAACTTGAGGTCAGGATTTGAACCTGACCCCAGGTCTGGCCTTTTAATCTTTTGCAAAGCTATCTTGAAGACTGGGATAGATGTCTTATGGGTTTTTTTGCCCTTTATGGTCACCTAACATACACTAGGTGCTCACTGAAAATTATTAAGGAACAAAAAACTTAGAAATGTTTTCACTTGGCAATTTTAACTTCCACTCAACATGTCCCACCCTTCCCTTGAAATGTAGCTAATAATAAATACTTTACACAATTTTGTTGTGTTAGCTAATGAATTGATCAGAAAAAATCTTTAACAGAGATTTCAAAATTTTAGTACTGGATTTGAATCAGGAAATATAGCTTATAGTCCTTATTCTCTCACTAATGTGTTTTCTCACCTTGAAAAACACTTTAAGTATCTCTAGGTATCAGTTTCATCTATAAATTGATAGGATTGGGCTAGATAAATTTTCTAAATTTTACAACTCCTAAATTTTGACTTTATGATTTTTGATAAATTTGATTTATGAGAAAAAAAACTATTGAATACTAATTTTATTCTGAACTGTTTGCTTAACAGTGAACCTATCTTGTCTCCAAAACTATAGGCCAGAGTAGAATTTTAACATCTGAGAGGATCTAATGATGAGAAGGAAAGACTGGGATAGATGTCTTGTTTTTTTTTTTTTTTTGCCCTTTATGGTCACCTGCCAGAAATTGCAGTAATTTAAATTATATGAATCTTGTTCTGTAAGGACAGAAAATTAAAACTAATTTGTGTAGCCAGCAGAGGGAGCCATATAACAGCTGAAACTACTGTAGCCTTAAGAATTTAGCCCTTAGATGTAAGAATTACCCTTTTTCTTTTTAAGTACATTATTTAAAAAAAATCATACATGTTAATAACACTAAGAATTTTTAACATTTAGTCAGCAATCTGGAAGATCACATCTTAATTTAAAAAAATTAATTTGCCAGTGTAAATTGCAAATCTTACAGGATATATCATGTAAAAAGGATGACACATTTAATTTTTGTTTCAGGTTATTTATTTTTAACCTTTGGATATTATCCCAAAATTATGAGTTAAATCATCCTGAAGAAAAAACCTCAGGAATTTTACAATAAGGGTAACCCTAAAGGGATTTTTACATATGATTATGGATATATTCTAAATGTAGAAGCATCCTCTTATTGAATATAGATAATTCAAATCCTCCCTTTCCTCCTCAATTTCCCAGTATAGTTTTTAGGTTCTTCTATTAATCAATCAATAAATATTTTTAAAACTATTACTCTGTGACAAGAGAACATGAGGGTAGTTGCCAATGAATCGATCATATTTAGGTAAACATGCTGTGAGGCAAAGAGTGATAGTGATTTAAGTTGTAATGTGCCTCTGGCAGCTTAGAGGGACATTTATAAGTCCTAATGGTGTATCTCAGCCTCCTAAGGCCTTCTGGTGAGCATTAGATAGGAAAAAGAATACTATCTTTGGGTCTCAAAGGATGGAAGCTACTCATTATCTAACCCGGTCTGCACAGACAAAAACATTTAATTCAACAAGTATTAAGTACTTGCTATATACATTGTATTGCCTATGAAAATATTTATGGCTTCTGGTTCCAATAACATTTTTGTTATTGCAATTAACTGATATTGAGCTCACTGGCCTGAGAACCAGGAATACTTGAGCTCAAGACCCACACGCTGACCATGTGACCTTGAACAAGTCGCTTAACAAACCTTCAATGTTCTAGACAACTCTGTAAGACTGTAAGTTTCAGCGAAGGTTCTAACCTGCATTGGTAGAGGGAATTTCTTACTCAGGCATTCCCTATAGGAATGAAATCATAGGTCTACGTAGACCCTATGGCTATCTTTTAATTCATAATCTAGTTATCTCTTAGTTCTGAGATTTATTTTCAGTTTGCATGTATACCTATACCTTATCTTTCCCTTGGTTACCCCCTTTGAGGGGCTGTTTTGTTTTGCCTTTAGTCTCTTTCTGTGTTATTAACAATGGTCAAAGATGTCTTGAATACATATGCAGATCATTCTCATATTTTATATAGATGAGCATAGTACATAGATGAGTCAGAGGCTACTTATTTATGTCTTCTCAATAGCCTTCTTTTGGTAGTAATATTGTCCATGCATTTTAAAGTCTCCTCCTCCTCTTCCTCTTCCTCCTCCGTCCTCTTCCTTTCTTCTCTTCCTCCTTCTTTCTCCCCTTTCCCTTTCACATAATCTTGAGAATCAAATTTCAGCACTCTTAAAGTTATTCCTCCTACATGGATTTTCTTTGTGTGTACTTTCTCTGATCTGGTCATATTCCTGTTTTCATCTTCTTCAGTGTCTCTCAGTCAGCTAGCATTTATTAAGTGCCCCCTATGTGTCAGGTACTGTGCTAAATGTTGGTGATACAAAGGAAAGCAAGTCTTATCTTTTGTTCTTTTCCCCATTAAATCTTAAATTTTCTGAGATAAATACCCCCAGTTCCTTTAATCCTCATGTGGCATGGTTTTTAATTCCCTCTCCATCTTCATTGCCCTCCTTTGAACGTGATATTTCCAGTTGGCTAGTTTCCTTCCTAATATGTTGTATCCCAGACTGAACACAATACTAGAAGTATAGTCTCACAAGGTTAGGATACAGAGAAACTACAGTATCACTAACCCCTTTCTGGACATTTTATCTGCATTGATTCAGCCTAAGATCACAGCATATTTGCTGCTGTGACACCTGGTATAATTGGTAACCAGTAATACTCAGGAGACATAATTTTCATCCACATACACTGTCACTAATTATATGATGTTAGGCAAGTCACTTAAGCACCATGCCTCAGTTTCCCTTTCTGTAAAGTGGAGATTAATATGCCACTACCCCTACATTGTTGTTTTAAAGATAAAACTAAGATGTTATGAAGGTTAAAATGAGATGATGAATGTGAAATTTTGCATTACGTAGGCCAGGGCTGTCCAACCTTAGGTTATGGTAGAGCCATGTTAAAATAAAATAAGTATTTGAGGCCCGCACCCAGAATAAAAAATACAGTATACTAATAGAAAATGGGGGAATGCGTCATCAATAGCACAGGCGAAGGTGCAAAGCACAAAAGCAAACACAAAACAACAAGGCGACAACACAATAGTATAAAGGTAGGTGCATACTGACTAGTCTGCATCGTACAGACAGAACGCATCCCACAGATGGACTGAAAATTCCGTGTGATATGTTCCATCTGTAATAATGCTTAAAAACACCAAAGAAAATTAATATCAATAAGAGTATTTATTAGTGATGGAATTAAAAAATCTAATACGCATTCCATACAAATTATTATTTTATTTTTTTGCTCATGAAAATTAAAACCCACAAGCAGGCCGCATAAAATCGCACTGTGGGCTTCATGCAGCCCGCAGGCCATATTTTGGACAGCTGTGATCTAGGTGTATAGTTTATTATGGTTTTTTGACTATGGATAAAGATAACGTTTCCCCTTGAGGAATGCTTGTAGATTTAGGGGTATGTCATTTTTGAAACATGAGAAGATACATTTTTTTTTCCATTTTAGACAGCAAAAAATAGCCGACAGAGAAAAGAGAGCAGCAGAACAACAAAGGAAGAAAATGGAAAAGGAAGCACAACGACTAATGAAGAAAGAACAGAACAAAATTGGTGTGAAACTATCATAACAGATGTTTGACATTTCCATTTGAAGGATTTCGAGCTCTACAATATGAGCATCATTTGTATGGGTTTAAAAGTATTTTTAGAATACAAACAAGCTGCTTGATTTTGATGTGTTCATCAGGCCTTCCAGGATACCAGGATTCTCCTATCGCCACTTGAACTGCTGGTAGTTGGGAATTAAACAAAATGAAAAGACTTATAAGACAATATTTTTCTTCAGTATCTTCCAAACATATAAGAAAATTGATTGCTGCAGAGAAATTATTACAAATGGGATATACCAGTAACTCTTCAAGTTTCTGTTTCTAGCTTGGAAAAAATTGGGTGTAAATAATTTTCTGGTGGGAGAACCTACTCTGCCGTCTATTATGCTTTCATTCAATGTGTGTAAAAAATGAAATAAACAATTTTAAAGAATACTTTGTCTACATGGTTACTTATCCTGAATCAGATCTAAATTGCTGTTTTAACTTTCTTATTTCATTTGTTTTACAAGCTGGTATATACGTATGTTTCCTCTGTCAAAATTTCCTACAGCATTGAGGAATGTGAGAATTTTATTTTCGCTGAAAAAAAAGCCATTGAATGCTTGGTTTTCTTTTGTAGACTGTCATATAGGCTTTCCGCATCATAAAGATTTTTTTGGTAATACACGTAATATATAGCTACATTTCTTTGGACCTGTTTCCTTATTTCTAAAATGAGTGTATAAGACTATAATTTTAGAGTTTCCTGCAAGTTATAACATTTTATCAAATTTATATTGCATGGGTAACATGGACAAATAGCAAGTCAACTACAGTTGTTGTAGGCATTTGCACATCTGACTTATATATTTCAACAAATCAGGAGAATTTAGGTTTTTAGAGATAATATGTTGATTACTTTAGTCCCCTCAAATCCATCAATTTAATCTTTACAGATGCAGAAAGCCTTTAGTTCCAATATTTTGAAGCATAATAATGGGTTTTCAGTATTAACTGCATTTATTTGACATGATACAAGTTTCCTATGTTAACTATAAAAATATTATTGATTCATTAAATTATTTATGCAGTAAATCAAGATAGGAATAATTTTACCATATAGGATTTAAATATCCTTCTGAATTGACTTATTCTGAGTCCCAATTACCATTCTGATTGAAAAATTTTATTATTTTTTTTAATTAAAAAATTTGTGTGGTTACTAAAGATCCCTTGGCTTCTGTACTCAAGAGCTAAAATGTAATACCCAGGGTAATTGATCCATCCTAAAGTATCTTTGGAATTTTTCAATGTGTTTTTTCCCTCTCAGCTCTGTTTCTCACTTCCAAACATAAACAGCCTTAACAAAATATGTCAGTTTAATAAAAGTTACATTCTATAGTGTAATTGTGAGGCCACACAAAAAAATCCAATCAGAATCTGATTGGATTTTTATGGATAGAGGACCTATGTCAATGATCTGTTAAGTTTCCAACACCTATATATGTGGTTATTGGTTTTACGCAAAGTTGACTTTAAAAAATAAAATACTTTTTGTTGAAGTCCCAAAGAACACCTTCAGAAGGTCAAATTAAGTATGTGGAGAAGTTTTTCTGCCATCAAACTTCCTGTTTTAGAATCCCAGTTCTTTGCAACAATCTTTCTGTTCATTCCCCCCTCTTTAAGTCAGTTATTTCTTGGGTTGTGTACATTGCCAAAGCTTCTCTACTTTTAAGTTTTTTATTTAAATTAATCCATCAATAAATGTTTAGTGACTGGCAATGTACTATTTGTGCTAATTACAGAAAATACAAAAACAATGTCCTGTACCTTCAAGGAACTTACAGGGGAGAAAACATGCACATATGAAAAGTATATTTCAAAATAGTTATAGAGTGATGGTAAAGGTCATAGAGGTAGCATTGAGTCTTGAAAGAATCTTACCTCATTTGTTTTGTCTTTTCATCTGTTTCAGTGTATGTATCTTTGGATATCTGGGAATATTTTTTGCATGTATCTTGGTGTAATTTTGTGTTTCCAAATAATTTTCTATTGAAATCTGCATGTAGATGATAAACCCATGGGAACTGATGATAACATGAAGTGAAGTAGTGTACAATGAAAAGAGTAGAGGTTCCTGGACAGTGCCTCAGGGGACTCCCAGTTTGTGGGTATGACAGGGATGAGGACCCCACAAAGGAATCTGAGGAGTGGTTGGACAACCAGGAAAAGTTCCAAAGGGAAAGTAGCATTACAAAAAGAGGAGAGAGTATCAAGTGTCAAATGCTGCAGAAATGTCTGGAAGGGTCAGAATTAAGCAAAGGCTGTTGGATTATGCAGTTTAAAGATCACAAATAACTTTAGAGAGGGCAGTTTTATTTGAAAGAGGGTAGAAGCCAGACGTTTCAGAATAGAGTGAGAGGAAAGGAAATGAAGGTGGGGAGTAAGCTTAGGTGGCTTTTTCAAGGAGTTTAACCAGGAAAGGGGGGAGGGCAGAGGAAGGAGTAAAATACAGAATGATAGCTCAAGGAGATGACAGGATCAAGGGAGAATTGGTTTGGTTTGGTTTGGTTTTTTAAGGATAGGGGAGGCTAGCTGTTTCCAATATCTGGAATATACTCCCTCTTTGCCTCTACCTTATAGACTCCCTCTCTTTCCTTCAAGATTTAGATCAAGCTGGAGCCGCTACGTGGGACAGTGAGTAGAGCAATGGCCCTGGAGTCAGCAGGACCTGAGTCCTTGACACACTAGCTATGTGACCTTGGGCAAGTCACTTAACCCCAATTGCCCTGCCTTCCCCCTTAAAAAAAGAAAAAAAAGAAAAAAGATTTAGTTCAAGCACTAACTTACTTGATCTCCACTGCTCCCTGAAGTCTCCTTTCTTGCTGCCTACAAATATGCCTTTGTTTTTTCCATCCTTTAAAAAATATCCTTGCTTGACTACTATCCCTGCAAGCTATTATCCTCTATCTCTCCTTGGCTTCCTGGGTGAACCCCGTGGGAAGGCCATCAATAATTGATTCTTCCACTCATCATTCACTAGCCTGCCATTCCTCTAGAGGGAGGAAACTTTTATCACTGGTGAAGGAAGTATCTTTAGCCAGGAAGATAGAACATCCACCCAGGAGTCAGGAGGGCCTTAGTTCAAGTCAGATCCCAGACACTTGATACTTACTAGCTGTGTGACCCTGAGCAAGTCACTTAACCCCATTGCTTCACCATAAAAAAAAAGCAAGGAAGAAGGCCACCTTTTCCTTTAAGACTGAAGGGAAAGAGGAGAAGATGGGAAAAGATATTGGGAGGTTTAGAACCTAGCAATAATTAGGGCAACATTTTGTTATAGAACACTGAAATTGGGAGGGGCAAAAATGAAAACTTTACGTATGTACTTATGTGTGTGTTATGTCTTCCCTATTAGAATAGAAGCTCTTTGAGGACACAGACTGTTCCACTTTTATCTTTGTATACCCAGCATTTACCACTGAGCCTGGGACCAAGTAGGTACTTAATAAATTCTTATTGTTGAAGATTTACAATGACTGTCCTATTTTAAAATTAGTTAATTTATGTTTTGACAACTCACTCTTTCAGCAGCATAGAAATAATTGAGCTTAGCATTTATGTACAGTAGGAAGAATTATTAACCTAGGAAGTTAACCTTTTGTGGTACATTTCCTTGTTTTCTGCCCACCAGATGAGCTCATCCCACCTTGGAATTATAGTTCTCTCTCCTAAAACCTCACCCCAAAGGCCAAGTTTTCCCTTTCTGCTCAACTGAATTTTTCTTAAATTCTTCTATTTTTACATCACTTAATTTCACAATGTTGATTTAAGGGATGCTTGGCTGAGGCACCAAAATAACAAGCTGTGGATCTAATTAAGATATAGGAATAAGCAAAGATGAGAGTTCATTAAGGAGGGCTCAGTCTTTGGAGAGAAGTCATCTCGGAGAGTAGCTTGAGTGCTGGCTCCTACACTTAATAGTTATGTGATCTAAATAAATATCTTTCACCCAGCTAAGTGGTTCAGTTAGAATACTGGGCCTCGAGTTAGAAATACCTGAGTTCAAATTCAGCCTCAGATTCTTTCTAGCTGTGTGATATTAGGCAAGTCATAACCTCTGTCTGACTCAGTTTTCTTCACTGTAATGGGGATAATGATGGCACCTACCTCACAAGGTTGCTGTGAGGATCAAATGAGATATTTGTAAAGCAGTTAACATCATGCCTGGCACACAGTAGGCACTTAATATAAATGCTTGTTTCCTTCCTTTCATGAATAAGAATAGTCTTGACATTTCTGCTTTCACATCATCTCTCACAGCTTCCCTTCTTTTATTAACACAACTATTACCCTAATTCAGACTCTCATTACCTCTCAGCCAAATTATTGCAACAGCCTCCTAATTGGTCCCCCCAACCCATATCTCTTACCAGTCTTGGGCATCTTTTACAGCCAAAAGAATTTTCTCTTAAGCAGAACTCTGACAATATGAGTTGCCTGCTTGATTTCCTATTGACTCTAAGATAAAAAATAAATACTGCTCTGTTCAGATTTTAAAGCCCTAAACAAACTAGCTCTAGCCTCAATGTACATTATTCCCCTTTCTGCACTTGTGAAATGAACCAGTCATGTTGGTATTATCTGTTTCTCAAACATGTTAATCCATCTCATCTGTGTGCACTAGCTATTCCCCATAGCTAGAAAACACTTTTTTTTCTTCTCTTTTTTAACCTTTGCCCAGGAGTTCCTCTCTTCCTTTGAGATGCAGGTTAAGCACTATCTTCTGCATTAATCCCTTCCTGATCCTCCAACTGGTAGTACCACTGTTGAGGGTTGAGGGAGCTGAGGTCCAGGAACCCCAAGACTGGAGTTCCCAGATGGGGTCATTGAAAGGGAGTGCCCCTCAAGGACCCGAGCACTTTAAGTCAAGGTGGCAAAGATTTATTATGCTTTACAATGGGCAAGAGTTCTTAGGGAACCTGCAACCTTACAGGGATGCAGGAAAGTTTATATACATGATTTGGGGGTGAAACATGTCAATTAGGTGTTTTGGGGTGGGATTAGGGAGTGGTGAAGGTGTCGTCGGTTCTTAAAGGAACATGCACTTTTTGTATCTACTGCACAGGTATCTTACCCAGAGTTCACTGGGAAATAGTCTGGGGGTGGGGGGAGCGACCTGGAGGTGTGGTTTTGACTGTGAAACGTCACTAAGTCAACTAATGGTCAGGGCTGACTGGAAATATCCAGGTGGCTTCCATCAAATGTCTTGTTAGACAAGATGCATGTAAGGAAGTATACATTTGACTATGTCTAGGATACATATCAGGAAGGTCAGTAAGGAGTAAGTTTTGTTATGTCCCAGAGCACAGCCACTTAGCATGTACACAAACTAATAAATTCTATAGGTGCGGCTGGCTGTAGTATCAGGAGGAGAGATAAGTGTTTTGCTAAGGCATGCTGCCCTTGAACTGGAGAGAGTCTCCTAGGGCCAATGCTTTGAAGTTAGGGAGAGATGTGATTTTAGAACTGGATTTGATTTTGGAATTGGGGTCCAGGCACAGGCACCCAAGCAGAGGCTAAGGAGAAATGTGATGTTAGAATTAGGGTCCAAGCACAGGCACCCAAGCACCCCTATCACCACCTACTCCCAAACTATCTGGTATTTAACTACTTTGTTTATATTTGTACCTGGTGTCTCCTCCATTAGACTGTAGCCTCCTTTCTATTAGGAATTATCTCATTCTCTGTACTTAATCTTGAGTACTTAGAACAATGCCTGGCACAAATACTTGTTGATCAATACATTGATTCACCATCTAAATCAAAATGTTGTGAGGATCAAATGATATATAGATAAATATAGATATATACACACATACACACATATGTATAGCACTTTGTAAACTGTAAATATTTTTGTAGATATTTTTGTAGAAATGAAGACTATAAGGGATGCAAGCTTTAGTATACCCTCCAAACCAGTGGTTCTCATTTTCCCCCAATAATTTGGTTGAAATACTGAAAATGGTATTTGGCATAATTTATGTTTGTTATTCTATGTATTTTATTTTCTACATTTAAACACATTATTCTGAGAAGAGTTCCATCCACAGACTTCACCAGACCACCAGTGGTATCCATGACACCAAAAAAGTTAAGAATCTTTGCTCAGTTTGTATAACAATAAAGCATGAATAAATAGATTTTCATACAAAAGGACTAGGGAGTAACCACAATATATTTCCATTTATCTAGAATAGTGGTTGGGGAATGTGACTTTCTGATTAATTGAACATTCTAATCACTGTGTACCATCCATGAACTGACAATATTCAAAGAACTAAAAATACAATAAAATATACTTTGAACCATGGAATCTCATACCCAGAAGGTACTTTATGTCCATCATTTAACACTAAAACTGCATTGAACATAATTTAATCTTTCAGTGAACCAGAAGGTCCTTGGGGATCTTTCAGTTCTTCAGCAGCATCATTATGAATATCATAATGTAGATTGTAGATGTCAAGGGTATAGGAAATAGGGTAGAATAGGTTCTGAGCCCAGGGCATATGTCCAAAGCAGCTTAAAAAAAAAAAAAACAAACAGCTTATTGGTCTTCTATTCATTTGTCTCTCCTTAAAACCAGCATAGATTAAAACAAAACAAAAAAAAAAACAAACAAAAAAACAACTAACCTTTCCAGTTGTTTGTATTCTGGATAAATGGGAACTCTGATTTGTTTGCCCAGTCAGTGGCTACAGCATTCAAATCCTTTAGTCTATTGTTGCTTTCATCATTAAGGCTGGTCTGACTCAGTATGCAATTGTTCTTTTAAAAGCCTCAAGAATAAAGGGAAAAGATTCCTGCCTTTAAAAAGGCCTTGGAAATGATGCCAAATCTTTCTAAATGAAAACCCACAACACAGAGAGAGGAAAAGACCCCAGTGCTACTTAGACTGGGCATATGCTAAATGCAAATCCCAGACTTTCCCCTCACCTCCCCCAGTCTCCCTTCCCTTCCCAGCCTTCAAATGTCAGAAACGCTTGGCATATGAGTGGATGGCTGGGGTTTTTGCCTTTCTCCCCAACCCCCAAGCAGTTCAGTGTGGAAAGGTCAGCATATCCCTTTGGGAAAACTCACTTATAAATTAGAATGTTTGTACACATGCAGCCCAGGAAGCATTTAAAACATCCTTTCTTTTTGATGGGGCGACGGATTCTTAAGTAGTGCCGAATTCGATATTTTTCACCTTTTTGCCTGTTTATAGATTACCAGTGCTGAAATCTGTGAGAGGGCAACCAAAGGAGAGTGCTGTTGGAGGGACTAGATCATCTTGTCAAAACCAGCCAACGCCTTGAGCTTCTGAAGGAAGGGCAATCTGTGTTCCATTCCTTATTTCCTCCATGGGATTTATTTATAGCAGCCTTTGTTCTGACTCAAAGCTTTAGTTTTCCAAGTATTCTAAGAGATTCTGTGGAGCCTCAAATAAGGGAGAGCAATAACTGGTCCAATATATCATATCTTCTTACCTTTGTGCAATTTTGAATTGAGGCTGGATAAGAGGTGAAGCTGCCAAACCTTTTATAGGTGATTTTCTTCCATCTGCTTGTTTACTGAGAAGGTTGCAACATATTGGGAGAAGAATTGCAGCCTTTTATAACTGGCTGCCTCCCCTATAGTGGTTTATGGAGAATTCTTCCCCATTAGAGCCTATCTTCCTTTTCAGATTGAGCCAGTGAGGGTCAACTCTCATTATGGATGGTTACAATGGTTCCCGTACTAATTTGCTAAACAGAAGTCTTAGGAAAAAAGAAAACTGATTCAGAGTTGGCTAAAAATAAATTCATGGGAGGAAATGTGAAAAACAGTACATTAGGTACCTCTTTGTAGATCCAGGTAGTACTCCTCCTTTAGGAAGAAGAGTGACTGATTCTTGGGATACTCCCAGAACCACCCAGTTTTATGGAATGAGAGGCTGACACCAAAAAGCCTCCTGTAAAGAGACAGATCCCTCCAAAGCTATCAGAACCATAACTAGCAATTCTTTTTCCTGGAGGCAAAAAAACTGAATAAGGTTGGGGGAGTGTCCAACAGGTAGAGTCATTCTGAGGGAGGGGACAGCTTATCCATAGCCCAACCTTATGGAGTTGGAAAAGGGGGGATCCCCCTAGGAAAGAACGCCATAATAATGGAATCCTTTATGGGGGTTGGGGGGAGGAACAGGGTAGTTATTCTGGTGAAAGAAGGAAGATCACCCCCACCCCCCATATCAGCACACTGAGACAAAAAAATACCTTTTTGCCTGGCTCTAATTATAATTTTGTAGGTTAAATCTGTTAATGGGAGGTAGGGGAGTAAGCATATGTGAACAAAGATGGGCTCATTTGAAATCATAGTCTCTAGGCAGGTATTCCAGGAAAAGTTGAGCTGACCATCTGTGAAGTCCAGATTCTAACAAGATTTGAGGGAATATATTCCTGTTACCATTTGTATTGTCACACTATTCTTATTTGTGAATTAAAAGGTTTTTCAGAATTCAAGGACAATGACAAGTTTGGTGTAATGGCAAGCAAAGTGGGGCTTTTCTCTGTTTTTTCTTTTGGAGTGCTTCTCAGCACTAAGGCAATCAGGTGCCTTTGATTGAGTCTTGCCTTTGTTTCAATCAAGAGTCTTTGATTGAATCAAGAGTCTTTGATGACCTGCTTAAGTCACAAGAGAGCCTAAATCTCATGAGTTTAAGTCACATGGTTGTGACACCCTCTGACTGTGATTTTGCCAGAGGAGACTCTGGATAGCCATTATGGAGCCCCCTGGCTTTGAAAACCCAGATGTTGGTGCTTCTCTCTCTGGTAACTATGTATGTATTGCTATGGACAGAGAAGCCCTGTTTGCTGATTTGTGTTATTCACTCTGTTTGTATTTTCTCTGTAATTTCTGTTTGTATTTGCTCTACAATTCAGGGTGCTGATTTTTCACCTGACCTAAGTGAATGATATATGTATGTTTAATTAAAGTGAAATTGTAAACCCCTTAGGGTTGCTTTCCTTAGAAAAGCGATCAAAGAATCTGTGCTAGCAGCCCTCCTGTGTAATGGTGTTATTGGCCTTGCACCTCCATAGTAGCTGCAAGCAGCATTACACTGGGGCATACTGAAGGAGGGCAACTAGAACGGTGAGAAGATTAGACACCATGCTATATGAGGATTGATTGAAGAAACAGGGAAGTTTTGACTAAAGATTAGATCTTCACTATGTTGAAATAATTGAACAATTGTCATGAGGAAGAGGCTGATTTCTGCTTGGGCTAAGAACACAGAACTAGAATCAATGAGTGGAATGATTGAGAGAGATCAATTTCAATGTAATATAAGGAAGAGGGAAGCTTCCTGGCAATTAGAGTCATCTATGTATGGAGTAGGCTATCTTGCCAAAGTAAGTTATGGGTCACTGGAGAAATTCAAAAAGAGCTTGGATAGCCAGTTGTCAAGGATACATATCGTAGCAGGGATTCATGCTTTAGGAAGGCCTTGTCCTAGGTGAACTTCAAGGTCCTGACAAAGTGACTGCTCAGGTCTTTTGCTTCCTGCTGACAGCCATTAAACTTGGAAAAAGGAAATACTAAATCTGTCAAGAAGGAAGCCTGTATACCTCTTTGTCTCGAATAGTAACAACCAATGTACAGCAGGGAATGCCAGGACTTCTGGCCCTGTTGAAGGAGCTCTAGAATTTTGTGGCAAAATCCATCCATAGTTTTCCCCTTTGGTCTCTCTTTCCCATCTGGAGATTCAGTTCTTCACTGGATGATTTGAAATATGATTACTTTTGAGGGAGATCTGGACCCAAAATTTCTTTGGCATGGTTGAACTCTGTGTGAAACTTCCTTCATGGAGAGAATATTAATTTCCAGGGCAGTTTTAATGTGTTTTCATATGGCCTAATGCTACTGGGAAGCTAATACTTTATCCTTTTATAAAATAAATCCTTTGGGGCTTCTAGCTAAAGAGAGAACCTTAAATGGTTCTTCCAGTGGCAAGAGCAGCTGTAGGGCAGGGTAGTCATGATAGCCCCTATACATTTCAATCCAAGCTAGGCCAGAAAGCAGGGTGGAGATGGAATCTCTAAACTGTCTACAATGCTTAAGTAGGTAATCCTTTGATCTTCCAATTTTATGTTTGGTGCCCTACATTTAATGGTATGAGTCACTTTCTAAACATGGATCCAGGGAGAATCTGGATGGGTCGGAAGAGGCAGACATCAGGAATATTTTGGACTTCCCGGTCTAAGGGGGAAAAGAATGGGTAAAGCATCATTCCTTTCCTTCCCCTCAGCTTCTACCTGCTTCTTCCCCCAATTAAAAAAAAAGAAACATAATAAATCAATAGCCAGGCTGCCCCTGCCATTTTTATGTTGGAGATATAAGGGACATTCTAAACTTGGATATTGGTAAGTAAATGATAACATGTCCCCAGTATCCACTGTAAGAACATCAGACTGGGTATCTTCCTTCATATGTAGTTAATCTGGGTATTTAGAATAGTCAAAATAATTTATTCACCCAAAGTCATTCCTAAAACAATATCATTGTTACTGTATACAACATTCTCTTGTTTCTGTTCATTTTGCTCTTCATTATTTCATGCAAGTCTATCCATGTTTTTCTAAGATCATTGAGCTCTCGATTTCTTACAGCACAATAGTATTCCATCACAATCATGTACCATAACGTGTTCAGTTATTCCCCAGTTGATGGGCATCCTCACAATACCCAGTTCTTTGCCACCACAAAAAGACCTGCTACAAATATTTTAGAATATATAGGTTCTTTTCCTTTTTCCCTGGTCATCTTTGGAAATAGACTTAGTAGTGGGTCAATTGCAGGCAGTTTAATAACTTTTTGGGCATAATTCCAAATTGTTCTCTGAAATGGTTGGATAAGTTCACAACTCCACCAACAATGAATATGTCCCAATTTTTCCACATTCTCTCCAACATTTGTCACTTTCCCCTTCAATATTTTAGGTGTAAAATGATATCTCAAGGTTGTTTTAATTTGCATTTCTCTAATCGATAATACTTTAGAGCATTTTTTCATATGACTATAAATTATTTTTATTTCTTCATCTGAAAACTTCCTGTTCATATCCTTTGACCATTTATCAATTGGGGAATGACTCACATTCTTATAGATTTTACAAAGTTCTTTATATATTTGAGATATCAGACCTCTAACTGAGAAACTGTCAATAAAATCCCCCCCCCCCACATTTTCTACTTTCCTTCTGATCTTGGCTATATTTGTTTTATTTGTACAAAATATTTTTAGTGTAATCAAAATTATCCATTTTATACCTCACTCTGCTCTTTCTCTCTTTATTCATAAATTGTTTATCTATCCGTAAGTCTGATGAGTAATATGTTCCATGTTCTTCCAATCTTCTTGTAATATCTCTCTTCATATCTAGGTCATGTATGCACTTTGACCTTATCTTGATAAATGGTGTAAGATATTGATCTATGCCCAATTTCTGCCATACTGCTTTCCAGTTTTCCCAACAATTTTTAACAATTAATGAATTCCTATCCCTAAGTCTTTAAACTTGTTAAATACAAGGTTACTATATTTATTTGCTGCTGTAAATTGTATGTCTACTCTGTTCCATTGAGTTACCTTTCTATTTCTTAGCCAGTACCAGATAGTTTTGATTATTACAGCCTTATAAAATAGTTTAAGATTTGGTACTGCTAAACCTCCTTCCTTTACAATTTTTATTAGTTCATTTGATGTTCTTGACTTGTTGCTTTTCCAAATGAATTTTTTTTATAATATTTCCTAATTTAGTAAAAAAAACAACAACTTCGTAATGTAATTGGGATACCATTGAATATATAAATTAGTTTAGGTAAAATTGTAATTTTTATTACATTTACTCTGCCTACCAGTGAACATTTGCTATTTTTCCAATTATTTAAATCTGATTTTATTTGTATACTCTTTTTTTTTTTATAATTTTGTTTATATAGTTCCTGGGTTTGTTTTAGCAGATTTACTCCCAGGTATTTTGTACTGCCTAGAGCTATTTTAAATGGGGTATCTCTAGCTATTTCTTCTTTCAGAATTTTATTTGTGATATATAAGAATGTTGGTGATTTATGTGGATTTACTTTATAACCTGCTACTTTGCTAAAATTATTAATTGTTTCAGAAAACTTGTTAGTTGAGTCTTTAGGATTTTCCAAATATCATCATCTCATCTACAAAAAGAGATAGTCTTATTACCTCATTCCCTATTCTGATTCTTTCTATTTCTTTTTCTTCTCATTTTTATTGCAGAATCTCTAATACAATATTGAATGATATTGGTGACAATGGGAATCCTTGTTTCACACCTTTTCTTACTGAGAAGGCTTACACTTGCTGATGGCTTTAGATTAATGCTTTTTTAAAAATCAATTTAAGGGGGCGGAGCCAAGATGGCCACGTGAAAACGGCATCTTACCAGAGCTCTCTCACAAGTTCTGTCAGATTCCTATAAAAAAGTGAATCTGAGCATATTTGAGAGAGTTAGAAACTGTAAGCAGTCTGAGTAAGGCAAATGTCCAAGCCAGGAGAGTCTGAAAGGTCGATGGGAAGGATCTGTAGGCTGGGAGAGCACTGGGCATGCGGAGCTGCTTCAGACAGCACCAAAGTGGAAGCGGCTGTGGAAACCAACATGGGAGAGAGGCTGAGAGAAAGCTGGGTGCCCGAAACCAGCGGAGATTCCCAGGCCTCCCAACGCAGGATGGCAGTCTGTGGAAGTGACAAGAGGCAGCAGCACAACGCCACTGGCCGTGAGACATCAACTCCTGAGGCTTGCAGTCCAAAGGTATGAAACGCGTCTTCTTGAACTTCTGGGAGACATAATGGCCAGGTGAACGGCTCTAATCTCTCCCTCCTGACCCAGAGAATTCCTTAGGAAAAAAACGCTGGAATAGAGGAGACAGAAGTAGGGCTTCAGTGGCTGAGTAGTGGGAGTTCCTGAGTCCCAGAGGGGCAGAACCAGCAGGGGTCAACACCAGGAGCCCAGATGTACTCTTGCTCCCCCAGGGGAAGTGCCAGACACCAGCTCAAACAACAAAGAGCTGAGACCATTGCTGAAGAGCAACAGTGCTGGAGAGCAACCCCAGGGTAAGAGACTTCAGGCAGCCAGACACCTCCCCCACACCTCAGGAAACTGGAGGCTATAATTCACAAAGCCAGTAACTACATTCACAATGCCCAGAATAAGAAAGCTGCGACAGAGAGCCCTGAGGCCCAAAAGCAGAAATTTATTGTAAAGCCAGGAAAAGGCTAACTAACATGAAGAAGAACACAAAAAAAACCAAGGACCATTGATTCTTTTTTATAGAGACAGGCATGATCAAAATACCAATTTGGAAGAGATAGCAATGATACTATACCCACATCTGATACCTCAAAAGGGAATGTGAACTGGCCTCAAGCCCAAAAAGCATTACTGGAAGAGCTAAAGGAGGATTTTAAAAGCCAAATTAGGGAGGTAAAAGAAAAAATGGAAAAAAATGGACAAAAAGGAAAAAAAACCACTGATGAAATCAAGTCCTTAAAAAATAAGATTGGTTAAATAGCTACAGAGATTCAGAATCTAAATAAAGAAAATGACACCATGAGAGGTAAAATCAACCAATTGGAAAAGGAGACTCAAAAGCACAATGAAGACAGCAACTCATTAAAAATTAGAATTGAGTAAGTGGAAGCTAATGACTCTATGAGGCATCAAGAAGTAGTCAAACAAAATGTAAAAAGTGAAAAAAATAGAAAAAAAGTGAAATATCTGATTGGAAAAACAGCTGACCTGGAAAATAGATCCAGGAGAGACAATTTAAGAATTATTGGTCTACTGGAAATCCACGATGAAAAAAAGAGCCTTGATAGTATCTTCGAAGAAATTATCAAAGATAACTGCCCAGAGGTCCTAGATCCAGAGGGTAAAATAGTCATTGAAAGAATACACTGATCAACCCCTGAAAGAGATCCCAAACTGAAAACACGAAGAAATGTTATAGCCAAATTTCAGAATTACAAAGTCAAGTAGAAAATACTACAAGCAGCCAAAAAGAAACAATTCAAATATTGTGGAACTACAGTCAGGATCATGCAGGATCTCTCAGCTTCTACATTAAAAGACAGGAGAAATTGGAATATGCTATTCTGAAGGGAAAAGGAGGTGGGATTACAATCAAGGATCAACTACCCAGCAAAATTAAGCATAATTTTTCAAGCAAGGAGATGGACATTCAACGAAATAAGGAAATTCCAGACCTTCCTGATGAAAAGGCCAGAACTCAATGGCAAATTTGATCTTCAAATACAAAACTCAAGAGAGACATAAAAAGGTATACAGGGGGAACCCCCCCCCCCACAAACTTTATTAATCAATAAGGGCAAATTATTTACATCTTTATATAGGATTATATCATCTTATGTATGTTATATATATATATATATGTATATATGTGTATATATATATATATATATATATATATATACATGTCAATCTTGAGAGGAGTAAAGGTGTTATGACAATTGAAAGGGATACACATAAACTGTGAATGTCTTTATAAAATAACTGATAGAAGGTTAAAAAACATACTTAAGAGATGTAAAGGGAGGGTTATGGGAGAAGAGGTAAGGAGGTAGTAGAAAAGGGTAAATTACATCAAATGAAGTGGCACAAAACACATTATAGTAGAGGGAAAGAAGGGAGGGAGAAGAGCAGTATTTGAGCTTTACTGTCATCTGATTTAGTTCAAGAAGGGAATAACATACCCTGATAAGTATAGAAATCTAACTTATCCTACGGGTAGTAGGAGGGGAAAGAGGGAAAAAGGGAGGGGGGTGGTCAGAAGGGAGGGAAGAAGTAGAAAGCGGAAAGTGGTAAGATAAGGGAGGGGAATCAAGAGGGAGGGCAAACTGAGGAAGGTGATGGTCAAAAGCAAAACTTTGTTGAGGAGTGGAAGGGGAAAGGGAGAAATAAAAGCATAAACAGGGGGGAAATAGGATGGAGAAAAAGACACAGATAGAAATCATAACTGTGAATGTGAATGGGATGAGCTCTCCCATAAAACAGAAGTAGAGAGCGGAATGGATTAAAAACCATAATCCTACAATAAGCTGTTTACAAGAAACACATTTGAAAAAGGGTGATGCGCACAGGTTAAAGGTAAAAGTCTGCGGTAAAATATATTGTGCTTCAGTTAAAGTAATAAAAGCAGGTGTAGCAATCCTAATCTCAGACAAAGCAAAAGTAAAGATAGATTTAATTAAAAGAGATAAGGAAGGACACTACATCCTGCTAAAAGGCACCATAAACAATAAAGCAGTATCATTGTTTAACATATATGCACCAAGTGGTATGGCATGCAGATTCTTAGAGGAGAGGTTAAGGGAGTTACAGGAAGAAATAGACAGCAAAACTATAATATTGGGAGACCTCAACCTCCCCCTTTCTGAACTTGATAAATCTAACCTCCAAATAAATAAGAAAGAAGTTAAGGAGGTGAACAGAATTTTAGAAAAGGCAGATATGATAGACCTCTGGAGAAAACTGAATGGATATAAAGGAATATACTTTTTTTCTCAGTGGTACACAGCACATACTTAAAAATTGACCATGTACTAGGGCATAAAAATCTCACAATCCAGTGCAGAAAGGCAGAAGTAGTCAAAGCATACTTTTCAGATCATGATGCAATAAAAATTATTTGTAATAAAGAACCATGGAAAAATAAACTAAAAATTAATTGGAAACTAAATAATCTAAATAAATAATCTAATTCTAAAGAATGAGTGGGCCAAAGAACAAATCAGAGAAACCATTAATAACTTCATTCAAGAGAATCACAATAATGAGACAACATACCAAAACTTATGGGATGCAGCAAAAGCAGTTCTTAGGGGAAGTTTTATATCTCTAAATGCTTACATGAATAAAATAGAGAAAAAGGAGATCGATGAATTGGGCATGCAATTGAAAGAACTAGAAAAAGAACAAATTGAAAATCCCCAATTAAATACCAAATTAGAAATACTGAAAATCAAAGGAGAGATTAATAAAATTGAAACCAAGAAAGCTATTGAATTAATAAATAAAACAAAGAGCTGGTTTTGTGAAAAACAATAAAATTGATAAACCTTTGGACAATTTGATTTAAAAAAAGAAAGAAGAAAATCAAATTACCAGTATCAAAAACAAAAAGGGTGAATTCACCTCTAATGAAGAAGAAATCAAAACAATAACTAGTAATTATTTCGCCCAATTGTATGCCCATTAGTTTGACAACCTTAGAGATATGGATGAACATCTACAAAAATATAAATTGCCCAGGTTAACAGAAGAGGAAGTAAAATTTCTAAATAACCCCATCTCAGAAAAAGAAATTGAGCAAGCCATCAATGAACTCCCTAGGAAAAAATCTCCAGGGCCAGATGGTTTTACATGTGAATTCTATCAAACATTTAAAGAACAATTAATTCCTATACTTTGAAGACTATTTTGGAACTTAGATGAAGAAGGAGTCCTACCAACTTCTTTTAATGACACAAATATGGCCCTAATACCCAAACCAGGTAGAGTCAAAACAGAGAAAGAAAATTATAGACCAATTTCTCTAATGAATATTGATGCAAAAATTTTAAATAAAACATTAGCAAAAAGATTGCAGCAACTTATCACCAGAATAATACACTATGACCAGGTAGGATTTATTCCAGGAATGCAAGGCTGGTTGAATATTAGGAAAACTATTAGCATAATTGACCATATCAACAACAAAACTAGCAGAAACCATATGATCATCTCAATAGATGCAGCAAAAGCCTTTGACAAAATACAACACCGATTCCTATTAAAAACACTAGAAGCTTAGGAATAAATGGAGCCTTCCTTAAAATTATAAATAGCATCTACCTGAAACCATAAACAAGCATTATTTGTAATGGGGATAAGCTAGATGCATTCCCAATAAGATCGAGGTGAAACAAGGATGTCCATTATCACCCCTACTATTCAATTTGGTACTAGAAATGTTAGCTGTAGCAATAAGAGAAGAAAAAGAAATTGAAGGAATTAGAATAGGCAAAGAAGAAACTAATTTATCACTTTTTTCAGATGATATGATGATTTCCTTAGAGAATCCTAGAGAATGAATAAAAAACTACTTGAAATAATAAACAACTTTAGCAAAGTTGGAGGATATAAAATAAACCCACATAAATCCTTGGCATTCCTATACATTACTAACAAAGCCCAACAGCAAGAGATAGAAAGAGAAATTCCATTCAAAGTTACTGTAGACACTATAAAATATTTGGGAGACTATCTACCAAGACAAACCCAGGGACTATATGAACATAATTATGAAACACTTTTCACACGAATAAAGTCAGATCTAAATAAATGGAAAAATATCAGTTGTTCATGGTTAGGCCGAGCTAATATAATAAAAATGACAGTTTTACCTAAATTAATCTATCTATTCAGTGCCATACCAATTGAACTACCAAAAAATTATTTTACAGAGCTGGATAAAATAATAACAAAATTCATCTGGAACAAGAAGTCTAGAATACCTAGGGTATTAATGAAAAGAAATGCTAGGGAATGTAGCCTAGCCATACCAGATATTAAATTGTACTATAAAGCAGCCATCATCAAAACTACCGTCATCGAAACTACCTGGTACTGGCTAATAAACAGAGTTGTGGATCAGTGGAATAGGATAGGTACACAAGATGGAGAAGTCAACGACTATAGCAATCTACTCTTTGATAAACCCAAAGAGGCCAGCTTATGGACTAAGAATTCACTATTTTGCTAGGAAAATTGGAAAATGGTAGGGCAGAAACTGGGCATAGACCAATATCTTACACCATATACCAAAATAAAGTCAAAATGTGTTCATAATTTAGGAATAAAGGCTGATACTAAAAGCAATTTGGGAGAGCAAGGAATAGTTTACCTATCAGATTTATGGAAAAGAAAAGAATTCATGACCCAACAAGAGTTAGAGAGCATTACAAAATGCAAAATGGATAATTTTGATTATGTTAAATTGAAATGTTTTTGTACAAAAAAAGCCAATGCAATAAAGATTAGGAGGGAAGCAGAAAATTGGGAGAAAATCTTTACAACTAGTGTCTCTGATAAAGGCCTCATTTCTAAAATATACAGGGAACTGAGCCTGAACAGGGAACTGAATACAAGTCATTCCCCAATTGAGAAACGGTCAAAGGATATGAACAGGCAGTTTTCAGAGGAAGAAATTAAAGATTATAGGCATATGAAAAAAATGCTCGAAATCACTACTGATTGGAGAAATGCAAATCAAAACAACTCTTAGGTACCACATCTCTCCTGTCAGATTGGCTAAAATGACAAAACAGGAAAATGATAATGATAAATGCTGGAGAGGATGTGGGAAAATTGGAACATTGTTACATTGCTGGTGGAGTTGTGAACTGATCCAGCCATTCTGGAGAGCAGTTTGGAAATATGTCTGAAGGGCTATAAAAATGTTCATACCCTTTGACCCAGCAATACCACTTCTAGGGTTGTATCCCAAAGAGCTCACACAAAGGGGAAAAGGACCCATATGTACAAAAATATTTATAGCGGCTCTTTTTGTAGTAGCTAAGAATTGGAAATCAAGGGGATGCCCATCAATGGCTGAACAAGCTGTGGTATATAAAGGTAATGGAATACTATTGTGCTATAAGAAATAGGGATAATACAGACTTCATAACAACCTTAAAAAACCTACAAGACATAATGCAGAGCCAGGAGAACATTATACACAACCACAGATATATGGATTCTGTGAGGACTAAACCTGATAGACTTCACTCTTCTCAGCAACACAAGGTGCAAAGACAACTCCAGAGGACTCATGATGGAGAATACTATCTACATCCAGAGAAAAAACAATGAAGTATGAATGCAGATTGAGGCACGCTTTATGCTCGCTTTTCTTCCCCCTTTTTTTTCTCTCTCTCTTGTTTTTGTCTTTGGGGTTTTTTTTGGTTCTGTTTCTTTTTTCTCATGATTCATTCCATTGGTCATAATTCTTCTCCACAACTTGACTAGTGTGTAAATTAGTTCAATGCGAAGTTATATGTGGAAGATATATCAGATTCCGTACCATCTTGGGGAGGGAGGAGAGGAGGGAGGGGAGGAGAGAGGGAAGAAAATCTGGAACTCAAAATTATGTAGAACTGAGTGTTGTAAACTAAAAATAAAAAAAAAGTTATAAAAAAAGAATTTACTATGTCTGAAGCCAAAGGAGTAGAGAATGTCTAGTGCTACAGTTAGTAGAGTGTCTTCTGCAGTTGGGGTTCCCCAAGACCTTTTTTAGGGCATCTATGAGATCAGAACTATTTTCCTAATAAGGTTAAGATGTTGTTTGCCTATTAAAAATGCTCCTCGCTTTTCAACCACTTATATATGAGGGCAGGTTTTCTTCATACACTTCAACCTAAAGAACGTATCACCATATATTTAATGCAGAAGCATGTGTGAGAATCAAGCTATCTTCTCTTGAGTCAGACATTAAAGAAATTGCAAAATATGTAACACAATGACATTCTATCACTAATTCTCTTTTGGGAAATATAAAGTTTTTTAATTAAAAAATCAATTTAAGGAAAAGTCCATTTATGTCTATACTTTCAAGGGTTTTTTTTAAAAATAGAAATGAGTGTTATACTTTGTCAAAAGATTTTTCTGCATCTATTAATATATGATTTTTAAAATTTTTATAACACATAATTAATTACATTAATTATGCCATGTTAAACCTTATGTTTAACTATCATTATGTTACGGACTGCATCCCTGCATTCTTGGTATAAATCGCATTTGGTCATAATATATAATCTTTGTAATATATTGTTGTAATTTTTAGCTAGTATTTTATTCAGAGTTTTTCTATCCATATTCATTAAAGAAATTGATCTATAATTTTTTCTCTGTTTTTACTCTTTAAGTATTAGTATTATATTTTTTTCATAAAACGAGTTTGGTAAGATCCCCTCTTTGTCCATTGTTCCTGAAGATTTATTTAATATTGGAATTAGTTGATCTTTGAATGTTTAATAGAATTCACTTGTAAATCCATCTGGTCCTGGTGCTTTTTTTTCCTTAGGAAGCTCATTTATGAACTGTTCAATTTCTTTTTCTAAAATAGGCCTATTTAGATATTCTATTTCCTCTTCCACTAATCTAGGCAATTTATACTTTTATAAATATTCTTCCAATTCACTTAGATTGTTAAACTTATTGGCATATAATTGGGCAAAATAACTCTTTACAATTGCTGTAATTTCGTCTTTGCTAGTAGTATATTCACCCTTTTCATTTTTAATACTAGTGATTTCATTTTCTTCTCTTTTTTAAATCACCTTAACCAGTGGTTTATCTACTTTATTAGCTTTTTCATAAAACCAACTCCTACTTGTATTTATTAACTGAATGGTATTTTCACACTAAATTTTATTAATCTCACCTTTAATTTTTAGTAATTCCAATTTAGTGTTTAATTGGGGATTTTTAATTTATTCTTTTTCTAGTTTTCTTTTTAATTGCACACCCAATTCATTGGTCTACTCTTTCTCTATTTTTATTGAAGTAGGCATTTAGAGATATAAATTTTCCTCTAATCACTGCTTTTGCTGTATCCCATAGATTTTGATATGTTGTCTCTTTATTGTCATTCTCTTTAATGAAATTGTTTCTATAATGTGTTTTTAATCCTCTTATTCTTTAAGATTAGGTTGTTTAATCTCCAATTAGTTTTTAATTTATATTTCCATGATCCGCTATCAAATATAATTTTATTGTATCATGATCTGAAAAAGATACTTTTAATATTTCTGCTCTTTTGCTTTTAACTTTAAAATTTTTATATCCTTATATATGGTCAATCTTTGTAAAGGTACCATGAGTCACTGAGAAAAAGGTTCATTCCTTTTTCTGTTTCCATTTAGTTCTTCTATCTAGCTTATTTAAAATTCTATTCACTTCCTTGATTTCTTTTTTTTCTTTTTTGGTTAGCCTGATCTAGTTCTGAGAGGGGAAGATTAAAGTCCACCACTATTATATTACTATTATATACTGCTACTTGTTATTCATTTAACTTTTCTTTTAGAAATTTAGATGCTATAATATTTGGTGCCTATAGGTTCAGTGTTGATATTGCTTCATTATCTATGGTACCTTTTATCAAAGTGTAGTTACCCTATTTATATCTTATTGAGGCATGAAGGTAACCCTTAGTTCTCATAGGCAATGTCAGTGTAGCACAAGCTATGGCAGGTCCTGCTAAAGAAGTTTCAAGTATAGATCCTGTGTCTGGAGTCTGTTTGTCATCTGAAGGCCAGCTCAATTCAGAAAGACTTATAACCAGTTGGCTGGAAGGTAATGAACTGTTTAGTTAAATTAAAAAACCCAGTAGTATGCTTTTCATACTGTAGGTATTCAATAATGGCCTCATTGTTAATAGCTATTCTCTGTCACAGGACCCAAAGCACTTTCTCTTTTGCAGGTTCCAAACATTTGGTGGTTTATATATTTATGTTATTTGTAGTCCCAGAATATGATTGCCACTTTCATTGAATATTAATCTGATCAACTTGCCAAAGATGAGTGTCTGTTTTGATAGGGATATTTTGGGAATTCTATTTTACCTATTTCTTTATCTAGAAGTCCTTGGCCTAGAATCTAAGTGGATAGGCCACTGGTCCATGTTACTTTTCTAATAATCATTGTTTCTTTTTCACTTATGGAATGGCTTTCTTTTGATGCCTTGCAAATAAGTCTAGAAAATTAGCCAGCTCACATAAAAAACAAACAGAAAAAACAACCAACTTCTCTCACCAGGGCACAGGTGGTTGTAAAGAGAGAAACATGTGAAAGGGAACATAGAATTGTAGATAAAATGTTCAACTTAGTATCAGGAAGATTTGGGTATGAATACTGTTTCCAACACTTACTAATTGGGTGACCCCGGGCAAGACACTCAACTTCTCTGAGACTGTCTCCTCATCTGAACAGGGGAACAGTAATATAGCCGTTTTCACAAAATTGTGAGGAGTAAATGAGATAAAGGACAGTATATAATGCTGTCCAAGTCCTTTACTGGAAACAAAAGAACTTCACAGAAAAATTCCCCTTTGTTTGTGTTTTTATGTTTGTTTAAGGGAAATCCATGTGGTTTACCTTAGACACCCAAAGAAGTAACAAGAACAAATAAGGAACTAGGGCAGCTCACTGATCCCTACTTTATAAAATGAGGCCACATCTGACACCTCCCAAATAGGGCAAACCATCAAACCCCTTCTCATTGGGATCAGAACCAGCAACTTCAAAGTGGGACTGGGAAGGGAAAGGAAGGAATCAGTGGTGGAATTCAGCAGGTTTGCACCAGTTTGGCAGAACCAATACCTAATTTTATATTGAGTTAGGGGAACCGGTTGTTAAAACAGCACTTGTAATCAGGTTTCTCCCTAAGGTGGGCACTTGGGCATGTGGAAATTGTTGAGGGTTGAGGAAGATGAGGTCCAGGAACCCCAAGACTGGAGTTCCCAGATGGGGTCATTGAGAGGGAGTGCCCCTCAAAGACCCAACTACTGGAGAGGTTCGGGGTTGTCTAGAATGGATTCATGATCTCAAACGTTCTTCAAGTCAAGGTGGCAAAGATTTATTACACTTTACAACGGGCAGGAGTTCTTAGGGAACCTGCAACCTTACAGGGTTACAGGGAAAGTTTAAGTAGGAGATTTGGGGGTGAAACCTGTCAATTAGGTGTTTTGGGGTGGGATTAGAGAGTGGTTAAGGGGTGGTTAGTTCTTAAAGGAACATGCACTTCTACTGCGCACGTATCTTACCCAGAGTTCACTGGGAAATAGCCCAAGGAGGGGGCTACCTGGGGGTGTGATTTTGACTGTGAAGTGTCACTAAGTCAACCAAAGGTCAGGGCTGGCTGGAGATATCCAGGTTGCTTCCATCAAATGTCTTGTTAGACAAGATGAATGTAATGGAGTATAAATTTGACTATGTCTAGGATACATATCAGGAAGGTCAGTAAGTAGTAAATATTGTTATGTTCCAGAGCACAGCCAATTACCAATACACAAAGAGTCCAAACTAATAAATTCTGTAGGTGCATCTGGCCACAGTATCAGGAGGAGAAATAAGTGTTTTGCTAAGGCATTTTACAACTGGGGTCCGGGCACAGGCACTCAAGCAGGGGCTAAGGAGAAATGTGATGTTAGAATTAGGGTCCAAGCACAAGCACCAAGCACCCCATCAGAAATCACAAATATATATTCCTGGTTCCCCCTCCCTGCAAAGGTGGTGCTGTGTCCTGGCCTAGGGAATGGGGTCTGGGATGGAGGCACAGGAGAAAGTAGAAATGCAGTAATGAGCTGCCAGCACAAGATGGAATGGGAAGGGGAGAGCCAGACCTGAGATGGAAGGGCTGGCCATACCCCCAGCAGAAGCTGCCTCGCTGGCAGGGGTTGGGGGGGGGGTCTACAGGCTTAGACCCTCTCCCTTCCTCTGCTCCCTCCCTTTCCATCTGTTCATTTATGAATCACCTGCCAAGCCACCCCTCCAGAGGCCAGCAGAGAAGCTAGAGGGCTGGGACCCTGTCTCTTAGTGCAAAGGCAAAAAAAAAAGCAAGCAGTTACTTTGGGCTTCCTCCCAGGGCCTTCTGCCTGCTTGCCACTCCTGATGTACTTAGTGTGAGGAGACAGAAGGCACTGATGGTGGAAGCCACCCACCACCTCAGCCGCCCCTGACCACCTTCACCCTCTGGCCCTTACACACTGGCCCGGCCCTTATCGACCCCGCTCCCTCTGCCAGCACCCTCTCCCCTTCTTGTAATCAGCCTGCTTCTTTCTCCCTGGGTCTGACCCCTGACCAGAGCTGGTCCCAACTGATCCTGATGACTGAGGGACCCTTGTGTCATGGAAATCAAGGATGCCAAGGGCTCAGAGGGAGTGTTCCATGGGGGGCAGGAGGAGGGGGCGGGGGGTGGGGTGAGGTGGGACGTGCTTGTCCTTAGTGTCTGCGATTTGGCCTTTTAGTGTAACTAAAGCTGTTCAAGAGAAACTGACTTTTTCCCTGGCCCTGAGCTCACCTTAGTCCTGATGTCTCCAGGTCTCAGGATGCTGACTGCTGGGAGAAGGGGGGCTGTGAGTCCATGGATACGACAACCCCATGTATACAACCCAACACAAGACCATTTTTCTGAGCTGGTCCAGTGCCTTATCACAAACACAAACACACACACACACAAACACATACACATTCACCAACATTCACTCACGCACTTGTACACATTCATACACACTCACAAATACACATCCACACACAGTCACAGACTCATATACATTCACATATGTTCACTTACACACTCATACACATTCACCCACTCACACATACACAAGCTGACATACACTCACAGACTATACATATTCTCATACACACACACACACATTCATACACATTCACCAACATTTACTCAAAGGTCGTTAGGTCAAAGAACTGGTTGTTAATTTATTTGAATCCCACCACTGGAAGGAATGCAAATGGGAATGTGCAAGGTAGCCTCAGGGAATGTGGTCTTCAGGACATGGCAGGAAGAAGGAGACCTCCACAGTCAGGGTAGCTCAGGGGTCACAGCCATTGAGGCAACCCTTAGATCAGGTCTGGTCCAATACCAGATCAGAGACAGGTGTTTTTATAGGAAAGGGAGGGTCTTCCTGAGTAGGAGTTCCCCTAATTAGTTTTTTGTTCCCTGAAGTCACAGGAAAGGAGACACCATTTTAACCTGGAATGTGTCAAATATGTTAGTGTCTAGATATGGGGTTTCAGAGAAGGGTTAGCACAAGTCATTGTACAAGGGAGTATAGGTCATTCAGTCAACAAGCATTTATTGGGTATTTACTTTGTGCCAGGCACTATGCTAAGTGCTGGGGATACAAAGAAAGGCAAAAACATGGTCCCTGCCTTCAAGAAGCTCACATTTTAATGGGGAAGACAATATGCAAATGTCTAAGTACGCACAAGACATATACAGTAAAAAATAGAATGTAATCTCAAAGGGATGGCACAGGGGATGAGGGTGGAAGAAGCCTCCTGCAGAGGAGGGGTTTTGCACAGAGCTGGGTCTTGAGGAAGGCAGGGAAGCCAGGAGGCAGAGGTGAGGAGTAGGAGAGTTCTAGTTAAAAGGAAGAGAACAAAAGTGCTTTACAAACCTTAAAGTGCTATATAAATGTCAGCCATCATTATTCTCATTCAAGCTGCTTACAAGTTTGCTTTAAGACAGGGCAAAGTTTTCACCATGAGTTGCTGTTTTAGGGAGTTCTGTGAGCAAAGAGAAGCTCCCTGGAGGAAAATATCATGAATTCAGCCTGTTTTCTGTCAACCTTAGCAGTTAAATATCATATACTATGCTAGATCTGTGTAGGACAGTCTTTTTACCCTCCTAAGTGGATCAGGAGGAAGACATTTTACTAAATTAAAACACTAATCTGCATTTTCAACATGCTTTTAATTTATGATTACAAACATAATTTCCAATGAAACAGCTATAGATAATAAGCAAAAATTAGTTAATACATGGTAAACTTGAGTACAGCTTCATTAATTAACAGGTTTAAGAACAAACAGTTCATTTAAGACTCTGGAACTACATTTAATATATAAACTTTGTCCAACACTCATACCTTTTCAGATCTAAGTAAAACACCAAAAGAGCTATCAAGACTTCTCCAAACCAATTACAAGAATGCATTTTTATTTTTGGTTACAATCCCCTGCTATGCACAAGACCATTGAAATGCTGGGACAATCACACACTTTAAAACGGCACAAAGCAAAGCGAGGAGACACATGCCAGCCTTATGTAAGCTGCCTTGAAAGTGCAAACCTTTATTTATTTTTCCTCTTCCTGAACCACTAGTATAAGAGCTGGTACCTCAGACGACACCGCAGGATCATTAGCATGCTTTCCATACCACAGTTAAGGGACATTGACTTAAACCAGGTCAGGTCTCCATGCCTTTTGAAGATACCTCCGGTTTTTAAACAGTGAATAGGCATTCAACTATATATAGTGCAAATCAAATACCAAGAAGCAAACGACAGGACGAAGACTGTCATTAGATAAGACACATTCTTGGACAGAGCATCACAAGAAATGCTGCTCTTCTACCTGGCACAACACCACACAAAACAAACTGGCACAGGATGATGGCAACCTTTGTTTAGGTTTGAATATGGAATGGGGTTCGGCGGAGAGAATGCAGGGCGACCAGACAACAGCCCCGGAGTAATGCTCCAATATTATAGACTGGATCAATGCCACCTCTTTGAGTACTAAATGCCCACATAACCGTGGGGATTATAGGGGCTGCTACGGCCAAAAGATCCACCAGAAAATTGTTGCTCCAGTACTGCTTCACGATTCCTGCCTGAGAGAGATGAATGACATTGCCAAACCTTTCTTCAGGGTAGGCCATGAAATCCAGTTCCCTCATGACCCGGTTTTCGTGACTTCCAACTTCCATCTTGCTGTATGGTGTCTCCATAGGAGACAAAAGAATGGCAGAGTTTGGATCACTCGGTGTGAGATCAATCATCAAAGCAGATGTGGCCTCCGGGAAGCTTTCTATCAGGTCAGCCTCAGACTCATCGAGGGATGATGGGCTTGAGGGATGGGGGTCTTGCAACTTGAGCATATTCTGAATGAGCTGCTCTACATCAGGAGTATATGGCACCACATCAGTCTGAATGGCCTGTTCCGTCACCACACAGCATTCCTCCTGACTGACTGGGGCCATTTCAAATGCCTTTGTTTCAAGTGGTGAGGAAATGGATGTGGATTGTAAGAGGGACAGGTCACCAGCCTCTGTAGTAGTGGCCATCATAATCTCTTCAAACAAATCTGTGCTATTCTCTGTGCTTTCAATGGCCAGTAACTCACTCTCAGCTCCTTCTTCTGTGGTTTGGTCTTCCAAAGCCTGTGCATCTGCCATTTTGCCATAGATAGTGCTGGGAGGTAAACTTTTCTCTGGGGAATCACAGAGATAGTCTAGACATTGCTCATCCCTCAGAGATCCATTCTGGGCCATCTCCATACTCTGAAGTAAGGTTTCCAATTTCTTATTTTGGATGTTTATGTCTACAAAGTACTTCTGTATTCCCTTGTCTTTATCAGCCAGGCTGCTCCTCATGGTCTCAATGACTTGCTTTAGCTGCTTAATCTCTTTTCTTGCCTCCTTTAAGGCTAGCTGAGCTTCCACCCGATGGCACTCCTCTTCGATCCAGTCCTCTCTCATACGGGCCAACTGAGATTTGAGTTCTGCAATTTCTGTTTCCCTATTCAAAGTTAAAAACAACAACAACAAATCAACAAGGTAAAATCAAATATCTGAAGTTTCACTTCTTAAATGTTACACTCTCTAGCCTTTTACCTTCTTTATTCACACAATGACTAATACTTTTAGGTTTCCTTTAAAAAATGGCAATTTTCACTGAAAAATTATTGATGTACTTTAAAAATGATTATAATATGTTAAGGTTGAATTTGTACAACCTGAAGAGAGACAAGAGTATTAGAGGTTACTTATTCCATCCTCCAAACTCTTAGGCAGAAAGCCATTTAAAGCATGGGAAAACTATCTTATTTCTCTATAACAAATTGGTCTAAGTAGGCTATGCTTCTAAAATCAGATCTTTTTAAAAGGAAAAAAAATAGGTGTAGTTAGGTGGAGCAGTGGCTAGAGTATCAGCCTTAGAGTCAGGAGGACCTGAGTTCAAATCCATCCTCAGACCCTTGACACTTACTTGCTGTGTGATCTTGGGCAAGTCACTTAACCCCAAATGCCTTGCCAAAAAACAAAACAAACCCTCCACCTAAAAGAAAAAAAAACATGGAAAAATATATTCCAGAAATTCTGAGTTGAACAAGACTAAAGAAACCATTGAATTAAAACTCTGACCAAAACATGAATCCTTTCTTCAACATCCCTGAGTGGTCTTCCAATATCTCTGATTGAAGATTTCCAACGATAGAGAACTTATGATTTCTCTGGGTCATTCATTCCAGTTTTGAACAGCTCTAGGTATATGTTTTCTCCCTTATATTGAATAGAAATTAGCACCTACTGTTACTAAACCTGTCCTCCATGGCCAAACAGAACAAATCTAATCCCTTTGACACATGGGAATGAAGAATGCAGGTTCTTCTAGATTACGAAGATCTATGATTTGACCAGAATGGGCCCTCCTTTCACTGATACAGATTGCAAATCCTTCCATGCCTGGTAGACAGGCTTCTTTGATGGCTGTGGCTAAAAAAATCATTTTCTGGTCACCAACCCTCTAGAAGTGCCTTTCAAGAACAAAGGCATACAGTGAAAAATTATACTCTGAACTAAGATTTTATATGGAATAAATTTTAAAAAGTATAGCCTACACTCATCCCAATATAGCAACCTTCACCAAAGTCCTGTTGCACTAATTCATCATGGAGGTTCTTGATGGCTTATCAAGGTAGAAAGACCTTGAGTATACTCCCAATGATGGACATATATCTATTGGATGAGGACCAGCTTGGTCAAATTCAGAGAGACTTGGCACGAAGTTGGTTATCAGGAATTTTTGGGATTCAGTAACTTCTAGAGATCTAGTGCAGTACAGAAGAATTATGATCTGTCTAGGTTAGGCGGGGTGTCATACCACTGAAATCACAGATTCTTGCAGTACTGCCATATGTTAAGTTCAGAGTAGGAGATAGCACAGTTTTCATCCTTAGGATCATAGGTCTAGAGTTGGAAGGGTTCTTAGAGGCCATCTAGTCCTATTCCCTCATTTTACGGGTGAGGAAACTGAGACCCAGGGAGGTTAAGTGACTTGCCCAAAGCCATGAAGGCCATGTCAAATGTAAGAGTTGAACCAAGAGCCAAGTGCTCTTCCCATTGCACAGAACTACCTCCTTAAGTATGAAGAAAATTTTCTTAACAGCTAACCTAAATTCCTCATGCTTCAGTTTAAGCACACTTACTGTCACTCTAACTGATAATGCACAACACCTGGCCTCAATCTTCTTTGTAAGTGCCTTTCTTATATATGAAGGTGTTTTTTAAACACTCCTGAGGCTTCTCTTTTCCAGGCTAAATAATCCTTCCTCACAAGTTTTACTTTCTGTCTTTACTTAAATTTGCTACGAGATGAATATTTCTAGAAAACTGTATCTATCCCTCAACTGCAATCGACCATAGGATCGTAGATCTAGGACTGAACAGGATCTCAAAGATCATCCAGTCCAACCGCTTCACATTTTACAGATGAGGAAACTGAGGACCAGGAAAATGAAGACTAGGGCAAATGATTTGCCCAAACTCATATTGGAATAGGTCCCACCAGATGCAAGATTTTAACAAATCCAGTCAGTTCTCTAGGGGCTACATTGAGGCAACCTAGTAGGGAGTCTAGCCCAAGACAGAGCAGCTCTCATATCACTAAAGTCATTCCAAATGCAGTCAAGGTGTTTAGGTCTTCTATATAAAGGGGAAAGAGGTGGTGTCCTCAAAGCTAAAAACTGAATTAGGCCCTTAAATCCAGTTTAAAATGGTCTTAACTCAAAACTACCTCTCTGGCCCACAGTTCTACTAAATCCTTTCCCAAATGTTTCAGGGAAAAAATAATTATTCAAGTGGGAAAACCAGTCTGTCTAACATGTCAAAGGTCTTTTTCTTAACTCTCTCTTAGAATCTCTTAGTATTTTTTTTAAACAGAAGCTTGGTCAAAAATAATAAGCTTCTACCCTTTAGCAGAGAAATCAGAGAAAGATATTACTTGTCCAAATTATATACAAATCCCTAATGGGAAGTCCCCCTGAGATGGGAACAGGGCTTGAGTTGGGCCATAATGTGCTCAGCCTGTTCTTTTCCTAGTCCAGGGCTGTTCCCTGCAGCATAGATTCACTTTAAAAATAACTTTATGCTAACCCATCATTTGAGGTTTGGCAATATTGCTCAGTTGCACATACCCAGAAAAAGCTGAGGATTTTCTCTAATGAACTTTCAAAAGTGGAATCATGCAAATTATACAGTAACTTATTTTTGAAAGAAATTAAAACTAATCTTGATATTTCAATAAAAGAAAAAATGGCTCTTTTTATTTTTGTCATTTGCCTTATTCTTAAAGGAAAATTGATAACTATTCAACACTTTGCAAAATAGATGATGCTCCTACTATACCTCTCTTGTAGTCGGCTCTCAGATTCTTTCAATTTGGTTTTGAGGTGTCTCACTGTAACCTCTTTCTGCTGCAGGGGAGTCAAATATTGCTCTGGGTTTGGGGGTTTAACACCATGATTTTCACCACAAGACATATATCTCCCAGGCCGCCTGAAATAAGCCAAGTAAAAAATGTTAGTTTTATCCTATTTACTTTCCTGAAAAAAAAATTTAACACAAAAATATGAGCTTGAAGAAAACAGATTTACTATGTTTGCTTCTTGTATTGTAATGATGGATGACTTCATCTGAAAAGGTGGTATATGGTTTGTGCATTTACAGATCTTGGGACAATATATCTTTCTATTTCCTTGGTCAGTATCCACTAAATTAAAGTTTAAGGGGCAAAATAGGCTTTTCTAATACAAAGAAATTATCACATCCAAAATAATGTACAATTGTCTCCATGCTAGTACTATCAGTTGTGCTAAGTAATATGCCATTATAGTAAGAGGACAATGAGATATAGAAGAAAAAGAGGTAAAGAGGAGGATGGAGAAGGAGTGACCTGAGTGCTTATGCAAAGTGTCAATGCTTAAAGATCCTATTTGTAATGAACTAAATTCCAATTATTCAGAAACTGTTCCTTGGGCTGGGTACATGCTGTGGTCAGAACTGGTTTCTGCTAGAAATGATTTTTTTTCCTTCTACTATGTGAAAGTCCCTTTATTCTGAAGGACAGAAATGCTATTTCCCTCTCACAATGGTTTGATTTTGAAAGGGAGGCATGGAGTGTCCTATGATGCATCTCTGGACTGAAAGCCAAGAGTCCTCAGCTATGTTCCTGTCCTCACCACTGACTTGTGGAACAGCCGTGAGTGATTTCAGGGCCTAGCTCCCAGAGCCAGTGCAAAGATGAATATATCCTTTGTGAGCAGAGTGCCCACTGATCAGAATGGGGAATCTTAGACGGGTAGAGGCATGTTGGCTCTTGGATCCTACCCATTCTACTTCTGGGGAAGCAAAGTAGCTATAGGCTACCTTACTTTGATGGAAAGGAGTGGGATTCATCTGCATTACTGCAAAGTTTCCCTGCCTCTAGTCTTTCCTCACTCCAGTCCTTGATTGCCAAAAGGATTTTCCTTAAGTGCACATCTGACCTTATCAATTCTTTACTTAATTCAAAAATGGTTCCCTATTGTTTCTACAATAAAATATAAACTTTTCTGTTTAGCTTTTAAAACCTTCATTACCTAGTCCCAACCTAACTTTCTAGTCTCTCTGGGTACTACTCCCCCTCCAACACTCTCTGTATGATCCAGCACATCTGACCTTTTCTCTGTTCTTCACTCATGACACTCCCTTCTCTATACTTTTGCACTGGCTTTCTGCCTGTGTATACCTGGAACATTCTCTTCATCTCACAGAATCCCGTCTTCCTTCAAGACACAACTCAAACACTTAGCTCTGTGCCTGGTACATAGCAGGTGCTTAATAAATGCTTATTAACTGTTGACTAACTCTGGTACCACCTTTTACATCGGAGGGATCGTTTCCTGATTCCCTCAGTTATTAGTGCCCTCTCTTACAAACTACATTTTACTCAACTACTTTGTATTTATTCTCTTTATATTTATTTTGTATATACTTTATATGTAATTTATTTTATCTTCCATTAGAGCGTAAACCCCTTGAGATCAGGATTGTTTCATCCTTTGTATTTGTATTCCTGTTGATTGACTTTCCCAATCCCCACCTTCAATTTCATTATGTTCTTGTTGAACATTTTGCTACCCATGTGTTAGTTTTCATTGGCTGACCCCCAAAATATTTAATCATGGAGAAGGCATGAATTGTGATTATGCAGCTATTTGGTTAATATAGAGTATCTTTTTTAAAAAAAAAGGAATAAAGAGGAAAAGAAAAGAAAAAGTTCACTAAATAGGATACCGAAGAATTAGAATTAAGACAAAAGAGCTCACCTCATGATCGGGCTGCTATCACTTCCTTTATATGAGCCTGAGTTACTGCTGCTGGGAGATGAAGGCCCATAATTTGGATGGACATTAACAGGGCTCTGTTGATTCCTGCACAACATAGATAGAAGGTCCTTCTCACGTGAAGGTGGGCTGTTGCCAGACTTGTAAGATGAAGATCCGTTATTCCGTCCATGGGGACCACGGCTACAAAGAACAATAATGAAAATCATCGAGCTACTTGAATGAAATTCTGTTGTTTAATTCTTCCATTGAGGTGATTATCACTAGGAAAAACGACTGCTAACAATGCATATGGGATATAGATCTAAGTCAAACAGGCCTTCTCAGGGTGCCTTTGCCCCTTCTATCTCCCTGAGTCTTACTCCGAGGAACTATCCTCTGTGCCTCCTTGAGATCAGTGTAGTGGAAAGAGTGCTAGATTTGAAGTCAAAGGGCCTTAGTTCAAATCCTGGCTCTACCACCTTAACTACCAGTGGGAAATGTAGTTATCCCTCTGTGCCTCTGTTTTCTTGACTGTAAAATGAGGGGGTGAGACTAGATAATTTTGAACATCTGGCCTACCTGTAAATCTGTAAACTAATGATCTGTAATATAGTGGCTTAAATTCTACTGCCTCTAAGAAACTCTGAAATATATCTCCCCCCAGTCCAGGGACTTTAACAAAAGGAAATGCAATGGTTCCATTTGAAGAGTATATTGACGTTGGGATTTTATTCCAATTCAGTAGTTTCGGTAAAAGCAAACAATTTATATTTGGGATGGCTCAGTTTAAGATATAGAAAATTAATGGGATTCATTTTGGTTTAGGGGTCATAATTTTGTTCAGCTCCCTGCACAAATCCTGAATCACTTATCTTTTCAACTTTCTGTTATTTATAGAAAAATATTTAAGACAACAATTTCTTGTTTTTGTTTTTTCTTTAAAATATCCATTCTTTGTATCTCCCAAACTGAATTACAATGTTATAAAGGATATCCTCCACATTCACGTGGTTTATAGTCAGAGCTCTCCTTGAATAAGGAAATTTGAAAACATTGTCCAGATGATAAAGATTTATGCATAAAGTGGGATTATTCCTGCACAAAATACTTCTGGCAGCTGCTTACATTTCTCCCCAAAGCTATCCCTTTTGCAATAATCTTCCAATTCCTATGATAATCAGAGAGGGAGCCTCTATTAGCTTCTAATCTCTCTTTAACACCTGGTGGTTTCAGACTGCCCCTCTGGCCAAGAAGACTGCTAAATCTGCTAAGCTTTCTTTTTAAAATAGGACTGTGCCCCCACCTTAACAAATCTACTCCAGAAACAGCAAGGAGCAGTGGGGGGGGGGGGCTGGCTTGGTTGACAACAAAGCTTTGGATAAAATCACATAGTTCTTTATTAACTCATAAGACAAAGCACATGTTGATGTATTTCTCTGTTGCCATCATTTGGTTAAATGAGCTCTAGGAGTCCTAGAACATATTTGTATTAACCCAACGAATATAGTTTTTAGTACCCAACACTCAAGAAGTTCTATTTTGCCTTTTTCTACTCTTCTAATGTGTTGATCTCAGAAGGTAAAGCTAAAACCAGTTGGTACTCTTTTGTTCCATAAGGAACAATTCTTGACAACCACTGTGGTCTTTTTCATAATGTTGAAATTCTAAGAATCTCTTCTAGAAAACATCTCCCAGGTCACAGAAGGTTAAGAGTTGGAAGGCACCTACTTTGTCCAGTGGTTCCCAATCTATGGGCTTACGGGGTCCCTGAATTTTTTAAAAGGGCTCCATGAATCCATACACAAATCTATAAATAATCAAACATGCTTTGGGTGGATTGGATAAATATATCATACACTTATGTGTTTGTAGATTTTCTCAGTCCAAACCTGTGATTTCATTGATGTGGGGAATTCTCAGTGTAGATTCCCTCCATCAATGCAGAGTGACAGTTTCTTTATAGATTATAAGAGGATAGAGATAGTGTTGTGATTAAAAAAATTAAGTTCATTTAAAACATCACTGATTTTATAAGGCCTTTTTGCCATTACCAATTTTCTCAATCAGTATATAGTAATAGAACAATTACTAAAATGTATGTGGGGGGGAGGGGAGAAGGGGATGTGAAATTTTTTTTTGTAAGAAAGGATCTCAAGTACTCAGAGTAGTTGGGGACCACTAAGTAGTTTAACTTTTTCATTTTATAGGTGAGAAAACTGAGGTCCAGAGAGTTTAAACTACTTGCCCACAGCCATCCAGATGAATATGTGGCAGATTTGAACCCAGGGTTCCTAACTCCATACACGGTACCATTCCCACTACGTTATATACCAAACAGATTCTTATTATAGCACTGACTCTCCAAGATGGCATCATGTGGATGAGGAAATTACAGTAACTTTTAAGGTAGAATGGAAACTTCAGTCTAGCTTGCTTATTGCTTCACAATCCTCTTTCCCATCTTGGTCACATATTTCCCTCTATTCATAATGTAGTTTCTGTGAAAGCCCAGAAATAAATGTGTTAAAAAACAAAACAAAACAATTATATATTCAACTAGCTAGTAATGCACAATAATACACATAAATGGAAACAGCACCAAAAAGGAAAACAAACAAAGCTCTGTCTTGAAATCAGCCTGAGCATGCCCCTCCTTCTCGTGAGAAGGGACACTTTATCTGTAACAGATGGCCTGATGGCTTTTTTACAAACCAACTTTAAGAGTCCAGTGGTGGGAAGTGCCCTTTATAAGTAGCATAGAGGAAAAGGAAAGCATATTCTGGCTTAGGTTATTATCCCTCTGTTTCAGTTATAATTTGGCATAAATAAGTCTAGCTCTTTTCTAACACAAACAGGACAAGTTTCCAGGCAAAATCATTTAAAGTTAGGAAAGAAAGCTGATGAAGACTGTGATTTTGGGGTCTGGGCAACACAATGTTATAAACCAAATGGAAGATGTAGACGTGGTCCTGATTTAAACAGGTAAGTTAGGGGCTTATGGAAATGATGAATGCCATCACTAAAGGATTTAGCCTAGAAAGCTCCTTTCATGAAGTTCAAACATGAACGTCAGAGTTGGAAGGGAAATGAACAAACATCTATTTCAACTTATACTTAAAAAATAAGTCTATAGACAGAACACTGGACTTAGTAAGGAAGATCTGGTTTGGATGCCCTTCCTAAAATCCTACCTCAGACACTGAAACCCTGGGCACGTCACTTAACCACTCTAAGCTTCAGTTTCATCATATCCTCATAAAATAGGTTTAATAATATCTTATATCTCGGAAGTTGTTGTGAGAATCAAATGAGATAATGAATGTAAAGCACTTCGCTAACCTTAATATTAACTTCTATTATCATTACACCTGACAAATGGCCATCTAGTCTTTACTTGAAAACCTTCAATGAGAGGGAATGTACTATTTTCTGATTCAGCCCTTCCATTTCTGGATAGCTTGAATTGTCAGGAAGATTTTCTTTACATCAAGCCAAAATTTTTCCTCTTTGCAACATCTTCCTCCTTCTCTCTGAGGCCAAGAAGAACAAATGTAATCCATCTTCCTATCTCTCCAGCCTAATCCCTTCTGTAGGCTTCAGTCATGCATCTGTCAGTCAACCAACATGTATTAAGCACCTACTTGTGCCAGGCACTGTGCTAAGCTCTGGGGATACAAAGAAAGGCATCATTAATTGCCTAATGGGCATTTCAAATTGGATATCCCATCTCAAATTCAACATATTCAAAACTGAACTCATTTTCTTTCCCTCTAAACCCACTCCTCTTCCAAATTTCCCTCTTTCTGTTGAAGTTCAATCTTTCAGATTCATAACTTTATCATTATTCTTGGTTCCTCACTTTCACTCATCCCCACATATCTGATGGGTTGCCAAGTCTTGCCATTTCTAACTTCACAAAATTTCTTGCATCTAGCCCCTTCTCTCCACTCACACACTTCTCACCTTTGTTCAGGCCCTCATCACTTCTCACATAGGTTACTGCAACAGCCTCCCAATTGGCCTCCCTGCCTCAAGTCTTTCACCATTCCATTCCATCCTACACCTTGCTGCCAAAGTGATTTTTCTTAAACATAGATCTACTCTTGTCACTCCCTTCTTTAATCAACTCCAGTGACTTCCTAGTGCTTCCAAAATAAAATGTGAACTCCTCTGTTTAGCTTTTAAAGCCCTTTGCTACTTGTATATTACTCCCTTTCTATTCTCTGTGATCCATTCAAATTAACTTCGTAACATCCACTTGTCATCTCTGTGCCTTTCCATTGGCCATATCATATTCTTAAGATGTATATCCTCCTCACTTCTACTTCATGAAGTCCCTCTCTCAAGCACTCACTGTCTTCTCTGCATGAAGTTTTTTTCTGATCCTCTCAATTGCTAGTGCCTGTCCACCCTCCAAACTACCTGGTTTGAAAGGACTTTGTACTTATCTTATATATTGTATATACTTAAAATGTACTTGACTCCCCAATTAGAATGAAAACTCTCCTCATGAATAGGGATGTCCCATTATTTGGATTTATATCCACAATGTCTAGCACAGTGCTGGTACAGGCTCAATAAATGCTTGGGGATTGACTGATTCCATACAGCTTTTCAAATCTCAGGGGAGCAAGTATCAAGTTTCCACTAAATCTTTTCTTCTCTATGCTAATTATTCCTAATTTCTTCAACTTATGCTCATGTGGTATGAACTCAAGGCCCTTCTTTGGAGATTCTTCAGCTAATCAATGTCTTTTCTAAAATGTAGAACCCAGTTCAATACTTCAGACACAGCCACACCATGACACTTCATTCCCGGGCACTAGGCCCTCTCAAGGTGGTCTAAGGCTGCATTCGTCTTCTTAGCAGTCACAGCACCGATCAATCAGTAAGTCAATAAGTATTTATTAAGTGCCAGGCACTGTTCTAAGTGCTAGGGATACAAAGAGAAGCAAAAAGCAATTCCTGCCTTCAAAGTTCATATCAAGCTTCAGGTTCATTAAAATCCCCAGATCTTTTCCAGGCAAGCTACTTTCTAGCTATACTTTCTGTCATGATTACCTACACAGAAATTAGATTGACATACCACTTGTTGGATGGCTCAGTGGATAGAGTGCTAGGTCTGGGGTCAGGAAGATTGGGTTCAAATCTGGCCTAAGACGCTTACTTGCTGTGTGATCCTGGGCAAATCTTTTAACCTTAATCCACTGGAGAAAGAAATGGCAAATCACTCTAGTATCTTTGCCAAGAAAACACCATGGATAGTATGGTCCATGGGTCATTAAGAGCTGGACACAACTGAACAATAATAAGCAGCTTGTTAGGAATACATTTTGTATAAACCAAAACAAAATTCTCCATGTTACAAGAGCTATATCTGCTGTAGTTTAACAGTAACAATAGCTGACCTTTATATAGCCCTTTAAGGTTGTGAAGTGCTTTACAAATATTATCTCAATTTTTTAATCCTCACGATAACCCTAGGAAATAGGTGCTATTATTTCCATTTTACATATGGGGAAACTGAGGCAAAGTGGGATTTTTTTTTTAAGATTATAACCTTGACTTATTCAGGGTCAAATAGTTAACAAGTATCTAAGGCTAGATTTGAATTCAAGACCTCCTGATTCCAAGTTCAATGTATCATCCACTATACCATCTAGCTGCCTTGATACAAATTTCAAGAATCATCACTACATGCCATTTGTAATGACTGATGGAAGCAATTAATTGTTTAAAAATGCTGTTTTTACCACTTATCTTCAAATAAGTCCACTAAAATCTTCTATTTTTATTCCTCCTATGTATATTATAGCTCACTGTAACTTATTGAATTACATACGTATGCATATATGTTTATATGTGTATATACATATATGTGGGAGGAGGGGAGAAAGAGAGGGAGCCCACTTATTTTTTATTCCTCCCTCTCCTTCACTCTCTGTATACAACCATTTGCCTACTCTTATCAATTCTAATCCTCATCTCTCAAATTCATTCAGTTCTTTCAACTTTCAGGAGAAACACTAGAGCAAGCTATATAGATTTGGGGCTCATTGCACAGAGGTGATAATTGAACCTATAGGGTCACTAAGTTCACCATGATGAGGTCACCAAGTAAGAGACTATAGAGTGTGAAAACAAGAGGGCCCCAGGGAGAGGCCCGGCCCGCCCTAACTTGTGGTTTGGGGTGGGACATGTAGTTTGATCCAGCAAAAGAAGCAGAAAAAGAGTGGACAGGCAGGAGGCAAGCCGGAAGACAACTGGAAGGAGAAAGAGAGGAGGAGAGAATTAATGCACAGAGGGAAGGGGTAGTTAACAGGGACAAATCCTACAGAGAAGTCAAGAAGAATGAGGACTGTGATGGGCCCACCCTTGTACATTTGCTTATATAGTCCCTCATACCTGGAATGCATCTCTACCCTCTTTCCTCCCATGCCTCTCTCCCTGAAGTCCTTTCTCTTTGATCTGCTCTCCCATATTTATCATATTCTAATCTGTTATATGTATATGTGCATATATATGTATGTATGTATATATACATATATATGCATATATTTCATTGCTTGAGTTCCTAAGTGAGAAGTCATATAGGATGGCACTTCCCTGGATACCACTCTCCACTCTCTCATACCCATCTATGTCAACTCCATGCTTCCTGAATGCTCCTATCCCAGTCTAGTGTCTTCTTTCACTATGCTTTCTGGAACCACTAATTCTATTGTTAAAAATCTGCCTTTCGTATCAGATTTTCCGTTCACCCCACCCCCCAGGGAAAAAATACACACACATTTTCATAGATATACATATATATGTACATATATATACATATATATGTACATATATACGTATATATGTATGCACACACACACACATATATATATATATATATACATTTAATATACATATATTTTTACAACCTGAGGGCACACATTTAGTAGGCCTGAAAGCTGAGAAAAAGAGTTCCATAGAGGTAGCTGGGTGGCATATGGGATAGAACACTGCACTTGGAAACAGAGAAGACTCAAATCTGAAACCTACATCTGACAATTACTAGCTGTGGGATCCTAGGAAAGTCATTTAACTTCTCAGGTTCCATATCCGCAAAATGTGAGAGTTGGACATGATGACCTCTAAGGTCCCATCTAGTTCTAAATCTATGATCTTATGATACATGTTTGAAGATATAGCTTACATATAGGAAGAGGTATATGTCAGCTCAAAAAAAAAATCCCTCTCCTAAAATATCTTCATTGATTCTAATTGTACTTGCCATTTTCACTTCTTTCTGTTCCATTTACCTCCCATAGCTAACTCTTCCCCCTAGCCCTAGACTAAGAAAACACATTCCTCTGCAACTCAATGAAAAGCAGCAATTCTTCAAAGGAGAGATGAATTATCCATAATATTCAGCTATGTTGTAATTGTTTTACCACAAAAAATCAGTCAATCAGTAAATTAGTCAATCAGTTAGTATTTACTAAGTGCCTACTATGTGCCAGGCATTGTACTGAGTCCTGGGTATATAAAGGCAAAGACAAGTTTGTGCTCTCAAGGGGTTTACTGTCTAATGGTGGAGTAGCATGCAAATAACTACGTTCAAACACGATATATACAGGATAAATTGAGGGTAAAATAAAAGAGGCCTGGGGAAGGCTTCTTACAGAAGATGGCTGTGGGAGTGGCTGAGACTTAAAGGAATCCAGGGGAGCTAGGCAAGTCAGATGTGGGGAACAAGCAGTCTAGAAGCTCAGAGTTAGGAGATGGAGTGAATCAGAACAGAATTTGGCAGTTAAGACAATTCCATGAATGCTCCATTTGACTAATTTCACCTTGACATTTAATCCAAAATATAAATTCATTTGTAAATTGTAAAAAGAAGAGTAGTTAACAACAACAAAAATAACAAAAGAAGCTAATAATATTTATTAACTATCCTTTCTCTGTGTTCCTGGTCTCATAAATATGTGTTAATTTCTAGAACAGGTTAAAGTTAAGTGTTATGGTTTAAGAATAAGCCTGATTTGTAAGTGACACACAGAAAAGTTTATATTTCTGTCCTGTGACCTCAGAGACACTATTTCAACAGCATAGGGTGTTTGGGGTAGTGAGATAATGTTCTTTTCTCCCGAAGGCTACAATCTCCTGTTACAGGTTTTGTCTGCTCCCAGCTTTCTTTTGAACAATAATACCCCACACTTGGGATCTCAATTCTCTTTTTAAAAAAATTAACCAAATTTCATAATCATCATTGGAAAATAACAAATATAATTTTCTTGCTTGGCACTAAAAACTGAAGTTCTGAGAAATTCAATTATTTCTCTACATCAAGTGGAAACATTAGGATGACAGTCACAGAAACCCAGTGCTGGAAGAAAACCCTTTGAATTCTTCTATATGACATTCCTCTTGGAATATGACATTCATGAGTAAAGTCATTACAATCAATCTGTTGCTTTGGTCTCATCACCTCCCCTGTACCCCCACTCCCACTACCCATTTAGCCTGGTGCTTGCTTCTCAAGATATTGCCATCTCGTTCTTTCTGGTGGTCCACCTCTTCTAGATCACTGAGTTAGCCATAAATGATGCCTTTATGTTTCTAAAGCCTCATATTCAGAATCACTGGATATTAGAACTAATCCTTGCCTCACTGACTGTTTGACCTTGGACAAATCATTTAATCCAGGGGTGGGGAACCATGGCCCAGAGGCCACATGTGGCCCTCTAGGTCCTCAAGTGTGGCCCCTTGACTGATTCCAAACTTCACAGAACAAATCCCCTTAATAAAAGGATTTTTAAAAAATCTCTCACTGTTCTAAGCAACTCTCCAAGGCTGTGAGTTACACAGAAGGTACCAACCTGTATGAGATGTTTCTTCACTTAGAAGATTCCTGATATCAATAAAAGCGCAGGTCTAGTCCCTTTCCTATTAATATTATTATTATTATTATTATTGTCATTATCATTACAAGACAGGACACTAAAATTCAAAGGGGATAAGCTTAAGCTCATGCAACTAACTGATAGCAAATCCAGATCTGGCCCCCAGTCTGATATTTTTTTTCACTACACTATGATGCCTTTCTCTTTACATATCCCACAGATTACTAGTGGACAGTATATGAAAACCCTAGGACAAATCTCTATTTTACTTTACACATAACTTCAAAATTTCTTTCAAGCCTACAAACCCAAGCCACAGTGGTGATAATAGTGACTACAAACTCCTATCTATTCTCTACAATCAGGAAATCCCAGAAATAATAGAAGGGATGTCAGAGGACTTTTAGTTTAATTCTAAAACAAGGCATGAATTACTTCTGCAATACAAGTTTTTACCCTGGGGTCTGTCTATCTATCTATCTATCTATCTATCTATCTATCTATCTATCTATCTATCTATTTCAATAGAATTGGTTTCCTTTGTAACACAGTCCCCCCACCTCTCAGTTCTTTTCCAAGTCATCACTGCTGTCATTGGCTGCACTCTCCTCCCTTTCCCATTCTGACTGCTAGGTGAACCTTTTCAACTGTACAGTATGCTCTACACTTCAGTCCTTTACCCCCTTATTGTGTGATCATGCCTTGCCAAGCCCTAGCCTTGGATTACTCCCACCATCCACTGCCTTTGCTCCTATCCATAAACTGCTGAACAAAGCTGGAGAAAATTATGAAACCATGTTGATTAGGTCCATCATACATGTATTACATAATCTCAACTGAACCCTCACTGCAGGAAGGCAATTTTTAAAGTACCTTCCATTGACCACAATGGCTTTTCCAAGCCTTTTTGTCCGTTCTCAAGCCTCCTTGGACCTTCTCAAGCCTCCCAAGGTACTTCCCTTCCCCAGCCCTCTCAGCTTCAATCCCATCTCACACCAAGAGGTGGCTCTTCTCTAAACCTTAATCAAATTCTATCCTATCTTCAACAAATTGCCCTTCCTACCATTCCCACTCTCTTGCTAATCTTCAAACTCCCTGTCTATAGGTTGTTTCCTACAGACATACCCATGTCTCCATTTATCATGGAAAAACTTTTATTTAGGGAGCAGTTAGGTGGAGCAGTGAGTAGAGCACTGGCCCTGGAGTCAAGAGGACCTGAGTTCTAATCTGGCCTCAGACATTTGACACACTTACTAGCTGTGTGACCTTGGGCAAGTCACTTAACCCTAATTGCCCTGCCTTCTCCCCTCCAAAAAAAAAAAGAAAAAAACCTTCATTGGTCTGTCAATTTCCACTAGCTAGCCACCTATATTTTCCCTCCCTTTTGTTCCTAAACTCCTCAAGAAAGGTATCTACAGTCAGCACCTCCACTTTTTCTCCTTTCACTCTTTACTAAACTCTCTGCAGTCAGGTTTCTGACCTCATCATTCAACTGAAACCACCCTCTCTAAAGTTACCAGTGATCTCTTAATTGTCAGATCTAATGGCCTTTCCTCAATCTTCATCTTTCTTAATCTCTTTGAAGCCTCAGAGCCTGCTGATTACCCTCTTCTTCTTGACACTTTTGTCTCTCTAGGGATCTTCATCCAGGTCAAGATCATTGATGGTGGATGCCCCTCAGGTCTCTAGACCCTCTTCTCCCAATATATTATCTCACATGGCAATCTCTTCATTTATCATCTCAATGGAAATGATTCTCATATCTATTTAACAAGTCCTAACCTCCCTCTTTCCTGACCTCTTGTTTCTCATCTCTGTCTATTGGACATCTTAAATTCAACATGTCCAAAATTGAACTCTTCCTATCTTTCCTATTACTATGGAAGGTACCACCATATTCCATGTCACATAAGATCAAAACCTAAGTATTATCCGAACTCTCTCTTACCCCTTCTCTAGTTTATCCTCCCTTGAGTTGTCAAATTCATCTTCTTAAAGCACAGTTCTAGCCACATCACATTATTCCTGTTCAATGTACTCCACTGGCTCCTTATTAGCACTAGGATCAAATATAAAATTCATGGCCCTTTCCCAGATTTCCAGTTGTCTTACACTGCTCTCCTCCATGTAACTGTAGATCTAGGAACACTGGCCTCCTTCCTGTTCCTTGAACAAGACCTCTATCTTCCACTCTGGGCATTTTCTCTGTCTGCCCCTTATGCCTAGAATACTCTTCCTTCTTATCTCTGCCTCTTGGCTTTCCTGGTTTCCTTCAGGTCCCAGATAATATTCCACCTTCTACAAGCCTTTCCTAATCCCTGTAATTCTAGTGTTTTTCCTCTGTTGATTATGTCCCATTCATCTTTTACCTAGCTTGTTTGTACATAGTTGTTCGCATGTTGTGTTCCCCATTAGATTACCAGCTTTTCAAGGGCAGTGGCTGTCTTTTCCTTCCTTTGTGTTCCTAGTGTTTAGCACAATGCCTGGAACATAGCGGGTTCTTAATAAATGCTTATTGACTGATTGATTGACCTTTTACACAACACTCCATTTCCAGATTCCAGATTCCCTATCTTTTCACTGGCTGTCCCTCATGTCTAGAATGCTCCTTCTCCTCAATTCTGCCTCTTGGCTTTCCTGACTTTCTTTAAGTCTCAATTAAAATCCCACCTTCTGCAATACGATCGATGTTCCCTCAATGTTAGTGTCTTCTCTTTGAAATTATCTCCACTTTACTTCCAATTTAACATATCTTATTTATACATAGTTGTTTGCATGTTGTCTCCCCCATTAGACTGTGACCTTCTTGGAAGCAGGGGTTATTTTTGCTTTTCTTTGGATCCCCGGCACTTAGCACAGTACCTGGCACATAGATGAAACTTAATAAATTCTTGCTCACCTCACTTTAGACTTAAACTTTGTATTTTGCTTGTGAATTCTTAAAATATTATTCTGAGAAGTGGTGCATAGACTTTACCAGACTGCCAGGGGTAGGGCGCTGGGAGGGGTAGGGTATCCATGACATAAAACAAGTTTAAAAATCCCTGCATTAGGCACTTTGCAAATATCTCATTTGATCTTCATAACAACCCAGGGAGATAGGTGCTATCATCCTCACCTGCATTTTACAGATGAAGAAACTGAGGTAGATAGAGGGTTAAGTGATTTGCTCAGGATTACATAGCTACTAAGTGTCTGAGGCTATATTTGAACTCAGGTCTTCCTGAAACTAGGCCCAGTGACTGTGCTACCTAGCGGCATCTAATAAGTGGTTAGGCGCCTCTCCCTTAGTCCCACTCCCAAACTACTTACCTGACCCCACTGATATCCTTATTCACAAACTCATAACCTTCCTCTCACTTCCCTCCCTGCCCTGCCTCCCCCCCCCCTTGATTTACAAAGCTATATAGGTGAAAGCTTGAGACAGGAAATTCCAATTAGGGACTAAAGGAAATGAAGCATATAAAGAGAGCGGAAAATTGTATCCATGACTAAAATAAGGTGGGTGGGAGACAATGGATGAGTGGCTAGGTGGAGTTAAGTAGAGGAATACACAGATGAGAGAGAGAAAGAACACAGGACTATATGGCAGACAGCCACTGAGGGAGTGGATAGAAGACAGTTACAGTCCATAGATAGGAAGGACTGAGTCAGAAATCACAGGGTGTAGTGAAATGCATTTATTATTTTTCAAAAGCCCTCAGAAATCTCAGTGATCAGAAGGAAAAGAAAGCCAAAATTGCAACAAGAAAATTGTCCTGATAGTTTCGGAGACACAGTAACTGCTACAGGTGAGCAAACTGAGCAAAGCCTTTTAGTAACCGAGAGAAGCAAGGGACAGTGCCTACTTGCGTGGAAAAGAGGCTCGCTTATTTCCAGCAGTGGAGGAGGACATATGGACCTCGGGAGCCGAGATGCTGCCAGTGCTGCCTGAAGAGCTAAAGTCAGCCTCGCTACCTGAAAAACAAAAAGGAACAGGGAGAAGATGAAGGAAATTGCAATGTGAGCACACTCAGGCTGGGCTTGGCCAAAGAAACAACTCCCCAGGGCTGCCTCTCCCGAGCCCTGTCAATGGGCAGTCCGTCAGTCCTTTCTTTCTTTGCCTGTTTCTGTTTCTCTGTGTTCTCAAAGTGCAAACACAGGCAAGTGGCAAGAATCCAACCTCTTCCAGTCTTTCAGCATTCTGCAGAAAGCAGACAAGTCAAGAAGCGGGCACAAGAAGATTTCACTGCATAAGGCATAACTCATGTCCTGAACATAGCAATCTTCCAACACTGTCACCACTGAAATAAGAATTTCCTTCTTTTACCACCCTCCCACCCTCCCCACCAAGTGTTAGAATCTCTCTCGTTGCCAGCAATAAATTGCCTCCCCTCCCTTTAACTAAAATGAGAAACATACTTATCAGTCAAAGAGTAAGGGTTTCCCCCTAGACAGTTTCTCTTCGGGCTGTTACAGCCGCCGGGCCATACTTTAATCTGGAACATTAGGATTTGGACACAATGCAAATAGTTAAAAAGCAAGCCAGTGACAATGCCTGGACTCCAGATAGCTCCTCTGTTGTTAGTCCTGAAACAGCACTATCTGATTATGACTTTCCCTGACTGGTAGCGTCTTTTTTTTTTTCTTCCTGGGTTCAGTTCTTTAAAGGAAAACTGCTGCTATTCAGACCAAACTACTAGAATGAAAATAAAGTTTAGAACTGGGATAAATAAGCCCATAAAATAAAAGTGAAGTTGGTAAGTTGTTGTTGGTGGTGGTAGTGATGGGGTTGGGGGGAGGGTTGAGGGGCATGAAGGGAAGATTAGTTGGCTGGGCTTTTGTTTTGTTTTTAAGTTTAAAAATTCCATTATACCTTTCCCTGAGCACTGAGCTAGTTGGGGGTTAGGGGTATCTTCTTGTGATGGAAATAAGCTGTGTGGTACAACAATGAACATTTAGAGTCCATGTAGAACAAAGTGATATTTTGAAATCATTATAAGTTTTAATAAAAAAACCTCTCTGATTAAGAGGTAGGGAAGAGATATAGAGGTATGCTGAGCAGCAAATACAATTGCCAAGACATACAAAAACAAGGAAACCTCTATACCTTGTGTGTCTCTTTCAAAGGTAGATAAATTGACATACTTATAATACTGAACTAATGTAACATTTTTCTTTTAGTTCCTTGGCCTCAGCTTCCTTTTCTGAAAAATAGGAATAATGATAGTACCACCTACCTCACAAGGTTGTTGTAGCCAATGTCATAATGTATGTAAAGTGTTTTTACAAACTTTAAAGTGTTATATTCAACTGTCCATGGTAATCTGGGGGGAGTGGGAAGATGGCAGATGGCTGAGGGAGGGGGGATTATCAGTGGGAAGTTAGGCAACAGAAGAGAGAGAAATAAAAATAATGGCTCTGATAATCCACAAAATAACCAACCAGCTCCTGAATAAACCAAGACTTAGGCGGAGGCAAGTTATAACTAGACTAGTCAAAAGGTCTAGAGCTGTCTTTGGTTTTTAACCAAAATGAAGGGGGCTGCACTGGGGCGGGAGAAAGTGATTTTTTTCCTCCCTTCAGTATATCTTGGTAGATCCAAACACACTGTAGGGGAAATGATCAAGAGCAGACCTAAGCAGAAGTTAAGGTAATAATCACAGCTCACATTTTGATGAGGCTTTCAGGTTGACGAAGCACTTTTTGTCTCATCAACCGTGGGAGCCTTATTTACAGGTAAGGAAAATGTGGCTTGCATATTTTAAGTGACTTGTTAGGAAGGGTCAGACTAGGTCCTGAACTCAGGTTTTCTGAGTGTAGCTTATATGCCTCTGATGCTTGCTACCTGGGTGATATTGGGTTGTCCTTGGACCTAATTTTTCTTATCCATAAAATGAGGCAGTTGAACCAAATGGCCTCTTTCAGCTCTAGATCTATGATACTAGGATCCCAAGTCCAATGTGTTTCCCCATACCACATCAAGATGACACTCATAAACTCTCCTCCCATGTCAAAGGGGGAGAGTACAAAGACTGGCATTCCTCTTATCTCCCAAAGACCATGTCTGCTCTGGTTTTGTAAAGTGTCCTGCAAGAGACTTCCTACAGAACCTGCTTTAAGTTGAGATAACCAGATGAGATGAAGACTTAATTTATTGTTTATCTATGAGTAATACCTTGGCAAAAGTGGAATATCTTACAATTCCAATGATTACAGGTTTATGGCATTGATAGAAATCTAGCAATGCACTCTGAATAACCGAATTAAACCTTCCATGTCTCAGATTCCCATGTCTCAGATTCTGTTACTAGATGGATTTATTAAATGAGAGGTATTGGCGCATTTGTCTAAAGAAAATTCTATAGGCATAGCTAAGGAGCAGGGTTGTTGTTATTGTTTTTTTAAGCATGTCAATTAAGAGATAAATAGCATTCCACAAACATTTATTTATGTTCAATTATGTATAGTTTGTTATGTTAGGCCTGGGACAGATACAAAGATAAATTTACTGGTTCTTGCCCTCAAAAACCTCACAATCTAACAGGCAAGAAAAAACCAGGAACACAAGTAACTATAATACAAATTGAAATATGTTAAGTGCATTAGAGAAGTAAAGAGTACTATGTGCTTAGAAGAGAAAGGGGGACCACTATTGGTGGGGAAAGGAAACGGTAAAAGTAGGGAAGGATCAGGGAAGGCTTAATGAAGAAAAAGTAAGATTTCCAGAGATAGATAGGGAAGGCAAGAAAACATTATAAGCTTGGAGGTCAGCATAGAGTGAAAAACATGGGCCTTCTGGTGTGGCCAGATCAGTGGTATCAAACTCAAATAGAAAAGGGGCCACTAAAAGGTACTAAAAGGTATCTCTTAAAAAATCACAAATTAACTATCTATATTTTACTGTATTTTATTTATTTTGTTAAACATTTCTCAATTATAGTTTAATTTGGTGCTGGGGTAACACTTGCACTGAGGAGTTTTGCAGGTGCATGAACCCATGGCAATGAGTTTGACACTTTAGTAATACTATATGTAGTATGTGAGAAGGATGAATAATGTGAGATAAGGCTGCAAAGGGAGGATTCTGGAAGGCCCTGATTGCCAAACTAAATCCTTATTCAGTAGGCAGTCTGGGGCCATGATAAGTTTCTGAGCAATGGAGTAATACAACCAGAGCTATGTGTCAGGAAGGTTCATTTGTGGGGCATGGAGGATAGATTGGAGGAGTGAGCCACTGGAAGCAGAAGGAGTCTAGTAAGGAGGGAACAGTTCAGGCTGAGAGGTAATCAGGGCCTGAACATTGCTTACATCTTTAACATAAGTAAACAGAAGCCCAAATACCATAATTTAACTGTCTGCAAGAAAATGAGAAACCCAGCACAGGAATAGACAAGTCCTGAAAATCCATTATTACCTCATCATGCCCCTGATCTGCCATCAGCTGCAAGCCCTGAGGGTATAAATTGGCTCTATATCTATATTATTATTGGAGCTCAACATAGCCTCACGTATTTTCTGGGTCCAAGATCACTTTGTACTAGTACTTTTCTAGTTTATATTCAGCACATCTGAAAGAGATTTGTAACAAAAATCAGTCAATTGACCAGCAACTAATTTTGCTGTGATTTGGTAAAAGGGTAGGGAGGAATTATGTTAATTTTAAGCTACTTTAGCCTCTTGTATTAAAATACATGAAACAGTTCTAGTTCGGTTGATAATAATCCTTTACATTTTCATAACACCTGATATAAACCCTTAATATCGTAAGCATCATCTCTCTTGATCCTCAAAACAATTCCATAAGGTAGGTGGGGCAGGTGTTGTTATCCCCACTGTACAAGTGAAGGAAATGAAGTGCAGAGACATTCAATGATTTGTCCAAAATCACTCAGACCTTCTAGAGACAAGACTAGTATAGTCTAGTTGCAGACTATACTACATCTCTGTATTGCCTCCCTGCTTGGCATTTCACATTTTCACTTAAAAAGAACACTGGAGAAGATGTTTTAATATGGCAGCTAATTCACTATCTTGATTTACTAAACAAAACAAGGAACTTAGTGAGCAACATTTGCAGATCTGTCTGTGTGTTGATAATTAAGGTGGGACTTTTTTTTTTTTTACTGTTTTCTCTTTTGGAGCACTGAAGTAATCAACTGCTTTGGATGAGTCTGGCCTTTGTTTCTTTGATTAAATCCGGGAGTCTTTGATGACCTGCTTAAGAAACAAGAAAGCCTAGTTCACATGATTTTGAGTCCCATGGTTGTGATGCCCTTTGACCCTGAACAAGGTACATAAATTTACAGGTTAGTGTTTTGTTTGGGGCTCTCATTCATTGGAAGAGTGTCATATGATTTCACCAGACAAGACTCTGGGTAGCCCCTGGAGCCCCCCGGCTTTGAAAACCCAGATGTTGGTGCCTCTCTCTCTGGTAACTATATAATTCTTTGGTCAGACATCTAGAGGCCTGTCTGTTGATAACTGTGTGTGTTTGCTCTGTTCATATTGTCTCTGTAATTTCTGTTTGTATTTTCTCTGAAGTTCAGGGTGCTGGCTTTTCCTCCTGAACTAAGTGAATGATATATGTATGTTTGATTAAAGGGAGACTGTTAACCCTTTAAAGTTGCTTTCCTTAGAAAAGCAGATCAAAGAACCTTTGTTAGCAGCCCTTCTGTGAGCCGGTGTTATTGGTCTTACACAGCTACAGTAGCTGCTAGCAACATTGTTGTTACAATCTGTGAACGAGTAAAACACAATATGCATGATATCACAGTGAATCTGCATTGTTTTGCTACATTAGGCTTTTGCCCATTCCCCTAGCTACTACTGACAAGCCTAACCTCCACCAATTACCAGGCATTTATGTAGGTGATTCCTGCAGTGTCAGAGAAGATAGAATATGCTAGTTGTTTTTTTCTCCTCCAATCACTGGTCTGTGATCAGCACCAGTGTGAAACTAATTTAACTGGTCCATACAATTTTTAATAAGGAAAGTCTTTACTTTTTAAAACCTTACTTTGATGGACCTGTGATCTCGCTGATGTGTTTTCCCTCTAACAGTGTAGTTTGCAAACCCCTCCATTCCTGTACAATCTGTATAACTCTTATCTATGTCCTCTTGCAAATATTTTGCACTGAAAAGTGTTGGTAGATCTTTCTTTAGATCTCTTGACTTTTCACGTATGCCAATTGGTCATGCCTCAATCTTTCCATGCTGGTCTAGTTACATTTCTGGTCATACATTCCTAATGACATCCCTTCACAACTTCTCTTACATAAAATTCTTGGTTACAGAAGTTCATGTGTTACAGCATCCTTACTCCTACCATGCACCTTTCCATTGTCTTTTGGATGACCGTCAGCTTTAATTCTTCAGGGAATATGGCATTCCAGGGCTTGATGCCACATAGTGTTATAGAATCCTAATTTTTGAGTTGGGACCTTTGAGTCTCTTTCAACATCTTCATTTTCCATTTAAGAAAGCTGAAGCATAAAGAGGTAAAGCAATTTGTTCATGGTCACACAGGAAATAAATAGCACAACTAGGATAAGAACCCAGACCCTCTGGCTCCAAATCTAGCATTTTTTTCTATTGTACCACAAAAGAATATATAACTAGACTTTCAACCAAGCCTGAAGCATTTTGTGTGCCACTACGTGTGCAGAAGAAGACATGACTCTGGACTGAAAGAGAGAATACTGAATGCAAGTGACTCTGTACCTGTGTAAGGGATGCAGTTAGTGCCAGAGCATCCTAGGCAAGACATATGTAGTTCTAAAGACTCTTTAGCAGAGCCACACATGGAGAAAGAAGATGCAGTTATCAAATTCATCTAAGTTAGCCATAGAACTTCCGGAGGAAAGAACATAAAACAATACAGTTTTCTGCTGATCTCTTGTGTAATTGTCTCTAAGGAGGAGAGAGAATCCAATTGCATCGAAGGAGCCAAACACAGTCATTAAAGAAACATCTGGAGTGGTGGATAGATAGGAGTAACAGACTATTCAACATGTATCTGCTTTCTAGCTCTCCCTGTACCCCACACTAGACTGCAAAATGGAGCCCCTTGGATGAGAGCTAATTCTTTCTCTCAGTTTAAGCTAAGATCTCATCTCACTCCTAGTTAAAACGCTCATTAAATCTTGTATATTGCTTGGTATATTTTATTTGCATAGCTTCTCTGATTTCTATTTGCTGTTTTAATGGTTAATGGGCTTACTAGCTATCCATTATCTGTGATGGTCTTTCATGTAGCTAGAATTTGGTGGAAAAGAACTAAGCTGAAGGATATAATCCACCTTTTCTCTTAAGATTAACCAGGGAAGTGGTTTACCTTCTGAATCAGACTCATATCCCTAGACTAGACCAGCAATATTTGAGGAGGCAGACATATAAAATCTTGGCCTGATACTCCTTTGGGAGAGAGGTGAAAGAAAGAGCAAGTGCACAGCTATGGCCTTTCATGTGGTCCTCTCAAGATGGAAATTACAGTCTCCTTTGGAGAGGAGAGGGCCATATTCCAGAGATATCTATTCGTGCTACCCATGAACCATTTCTACATATTTAGATAATCCATGAAACACACCTATCTTACATGATTATACATACCTTACAAATATTAATGGTAAAAAATGGGCCTTTTTACTCATGGGAAAAAGTTAGGGTCATTTAAAGCAGTGCATCATTTCTCAAAGGTGTTCCAGGCCCTCCTCTTCCTCCTGCTCAATTCTGTTATGCATTGTTCATATACACTATCTCAGGCAGCTAGGTGGCACAGAGGATGGAGCGCTAGGCCTAGAGTCAGGAGACTCATCTTCCTTAGTTCAAATGTGATCTCAGATATTTACTAGCTGTATGACCCTGTGCAAGGAATTTAACCCTGTTTGCCTCAGTTCCACATATATAAAATGAGCTGGAGAAGGAAATGGCAAACCATTCTAGTATCTTCTCCAAGAAAACCTACAAAATGAGGTCACAAAGAGTTGGACACAATTGAAACAACTGAATGACAAAAACAACAAATGTACACTATCTGCCCAAGATATATGAGCCAGCTTTGTGGGTTGTCCATCAAACTGCATTTTACTCCTCCTGGCCTTCTTTTTCTTTTGAATTCCCCATCTCACAGTCTGAGTCAACGAGAGTTAACACATTCAAGAGTTCATAGTAGAGAATTTAGGTAGTCTGCTTTTCTAAGGTACAGTATAATTTTCACTGGGAAATATTGGCTAGATGAGTTCTAAGGTCCCTTTCAACTCTGTGGTTCCTTTTGCACTGAGCACACTCCTAATTAAGGTGCTGTCTAAAACACAGAGAAGAATACTTGCCTGGTACTCTAGGGAGTCAAGGCAGGTATTCCCCTCTTTAGGAGCTTCCCCTTGGTATTCAGTGAAAGATAAAGAAGTAAAGAAATAAATAAAATTATATTAGAATATGAAATGCTGTGTGTTGTGTGTAGTGCAGTGTCTGACACATAGTAGGTGCTTAAATGATTGTTGCTTACCTATCTGCATGGTACATTAGGCAAAAAAAGTAATACATGGACTATAAATTAAATTTGTAGGTTGGAGAGGCTTCCCCATGAGAATATTATCACATCTGTTTGCATCTGGATATTATGAAGTCTTTGTACTCAACTGCTACTTTATATTCTGTCTTTAGAACAGAAGAACCTGCATCTTGCTCATCAATCTTCTAAGTAATTAAGGTGCTTTATTAAGCCTTTAAAAAAAATTCTAAACTCTTCCTTTCCCAAGGTCTTAGTAAGGCCATCAAATTTATCTAGGCTAGCCATACAACTTCAGGAAGAAAGAACATAAAACAACCCAGTTTTCTGCTGATCCCTTATTTAAAGGTCTCTAGGGAAGAGATAGGACCCATTTGCATTAAAGGAGTCAAGAATAACCATTAAGGAGCAGCTGGAGTGGTGGTAAGACTTGTAATTATCGGTGGATGCTGCTAAAATGATTTGGCTTTAATGTAGATTCAATAGTCACTCTTAGCTACAAAGGGTTCTGGGTAGCATTCTGGTATTCTGATTAATGTTTCACAGCATCAAGAGCTGTTATTTGCAAAGTCTCTCAGTGAATTATCTCTTTATGGATACAGACTTGAAAGGGAATATTTGAACAAAAGATCAGTGAAAAGTAGAAAAAGAGAGAGATCATTAAATAAAGGCATAGAGGTATACTTTGCTCTGTGGAACAGATATACCTTCCTGAAAAACTGTGTGCATAGCTAAATATTTTCCTTCCACTTACATGAGCATATTAGATACTTTACTTCACATTGCTCCTCCCCAGTCATCCTTTATATCTTGAGCTTTCTTGCATTCATGCCCAGGAAGGCCTTTCCTACCTCCCCATACCTCCACTTGATAAAATCTTACCTATGTTTCAAGCTATGACACAGACGATGTCTTTAGGAAGCCTTCCTTGTTCCCACCAAATAGAAATTATTTTTCCTTCCTTTTGTTGTTGTTTACTTGTTTTAGTTGTGTCTAATTCTTGATGACCCCATTTGAGGTTTTCTTGGCAAAGATACTGGAGTGGTTTGCCATTTCCTTCTCCAGCTTATTTTACAGATGAGGAAATTGGGGCAAACAAGGTTAAGTGACATGCTCAGGGTCAAACAGCTAGTAAGTGTCTGAGGCTAGATTTGAATTCTGGAAATTGATTCTAGGCCACACACTGTCCATTGCACCACCTAACTGCCCTTTTCCTTCCTTGGACACACAACTTTTCATTTCACTCATGACCTAATTACTCTCTATTTTGTATTAAAATGACTTATGTTTAATCTCTGACTCTCAGTCTCTTCTTGTGTGTGTCTTGCTCTGTTTCTGTCTGTTACACACACAAACTTGTGATATCATTGTGATATCATTGGAGTAAGGAGTACCAGTCCTACTGATTCATGTCCACACCTATTCTGCAACTAACCTATAGTGTTAGTGCATTTCCTGAGGCCCTGAGAAGTTGTCACAAACCGCTGTGAGTTTGAGAAGGGACTTGAAGTCACAGACAGGACTCGAACCCAAGTTATCCTGACTTGGAGATAGGTTCTTCATCCAGTGTGCCAAGAGACTTCTTCTTGTCTCCTTTATTAGAGTATAAATTTCTCAAAGACAAACACTCTTTTATTTATTTCCAAATCTCCTTGAAACCTTAGCACCAACACCTTGAACATAGTAGGCATTTAACAAAAGTTTGTTAGATTGAATTGATATCTAATTGATAGAGGCTATAAACCCTTTAGCTTGAAGTTTATCTGGAGAGTCCCTAATCTGTAAATAAATGCTGGAAAACAAAGGAGTATGTCCTATTTCAAGTACTTAAAGGTGATCTTTTTTAAAAAATGGAAATAACTTTCCCCAAACTGATATGTACAGGAAGTTAATTTTCTAGTTTTTCCCTTGCCCATTGAAGGTAGATTAAGCAATATGACTTCATAACAATCATTTTCCATCTCATAATAAGAAATTTATTTTCCTGCTTACAAGATAACTGCTTATATGTTCAATAAGTGAAAAATAGCAGTGTGTGTATTAGAATATCAAGACAGGAACTAGGGGCAGCTAGGTGGCGCAGTGAGTAGAGCACCGGCCCTGGAGTCAGGAGGACCTGAGTTCAAATGCAGACTCAGACACTTGACACATTTATTAGCTGTGTGACCTTGGGCAAGTCACTTAACTCTAATTGCCCTGCCTTCCCCCCTGCAAGGAACTGGACCAATGATCTTAATTGTAGAAAGGACTCCCACTACCAATGTTGATCAGCATCTTCTCTGCAATGAGAGCATTGAGAAGTTAAGTCACTTGCTCACAGGTCCTCCTGGCTTCTAACTCTCTAACCATATTGGAATATTATGGGCTTCTAGCTATCTAACCATACTGGAATATTATGGTACTATAAAAATGACAAAATATGAAGAATACATGGAAATATGGAAATCAATCAACAAGCATTTATTAAGTGCCTACTATGTACTAGGTCCTGTGAAAGGCACTGGGATATAAATAAAAAAGTGAGATAGTTTCTGCCCTTAAGTTGCAAATATTCTACTGAATACAAGGTGAGATCAGCAGAACTAGAACTATATACAAACTGACAGCTAATATAATGGCCCTTGCAGTTGTTTACAAAAATTGCTACAACTGAATATGAAAAAGAAAGTAAACCAAAGATAATAATGGCACTTGAAATGAGACACAGTAAATGTTATCTTGTTTGTTGTCTAATAATTCATTTGATTTTACTTTAATATTCTTTATTCTGTATACTTATTTGACTTTGTTGTTGCTGATGGTTTCATCTAACAGTTTTTAAAAGAAATAACATTTAATTATTGTTTCTAGAAGGTGGATGTCCCTGACCAACTGGATAGAATAACAGAATTTGGGGATGGCCTTAAAGAAAATTTGGTTTTGACTCCTCATTTTACACATGGAGGAAATGAAGCTGAAAGAGGAGAAGGGATTTGCATATGATCACACAGCAAGCAATGGCAAAGCTAAGACTAGAATTCCAACTCCCAGGACAGACCGTTTTCCACTGCAATAATCTCAAAGGGACCTTTGAAATATTTTTAGATAGACATGGCACTGACTTTGTTTTTCCTCATGATGCCCCTCAGTTTCCCAAATACATATACTTTATGATGAACCTAATTTAATCTTATCTTTCTGGACTGACTCAGAATCACACTTTTGAACGTTAAATCTCGTCGTATGATGTAAACGTAAAAGATACAGGAGTGGGGTTCAGTATATAGTGACCTGAGGAAACAGAAACTTCTGTTATGTCTGAGTTTCTTATCTCTCTTACCATCTTAAAAATGATTTGGCTTTTATTCCATAGTGGAGTGAAGAACACACACACACACACACACACACACACACACACACACACTTGAAAATATACAGGGTCAAAAGTGACAGAAGGAAAAAACAAAAGGCTTGGTTATTGACAAACTAGACAAACTCCAAATAATGAAAGATTGACCATATTCATTTATGTCATGATAAATTTTATAATGAGGACTTGAAGGTACAAAATAACATGCCTAATTCTCTCCACAGCCATTATCAAGTTGCAGACGCGGGGGCAAAAAAGGCTGTTAGGGCGTTCAACTTAATTTAGAAATGGAAATTCTCCAGCACTTCCTACCTTTTTACAGCTGCTCTGGGACAATAGCTTCAAGGAACTGCAGGGCGGAGGAAAGGTTTTTGGAATAAAAAAGAGTAGAGGAAGAATTATCCATTCTCTTCCCAAGGCTAACTTTTTCACTTCTGTTCTTACTCCCTTCCCCTGACCCTTTTTCATCATTTATATTTCCCTTCTCTGGCATGTTCCATTGCCTCTCCGCTGGCCTTTTTTGCTCTGCCTACAAACATATCCAGGACTCCTCTGAGAACTGTAGTACTTCTCAATGTACCCTTCACTGGTCAGACAAAGTCTGCAGTTCTGAGCTTTATTCTAGGCTCCACCCTTTAAAAGGAACAATGACAAACTGGAATATATCCAGGAGGAAGTGATTAAGAATAGGTCATATGAGGAACTTGAAGGAACTGGGATTCTGGGATGGAAGAAGATAAGACTTTTTGTGTTTGGGGAGTGGAGAGGGGAGGACGCCCGAGAGAAGTAGGCAGAGGGAGAAAGAGGAGGAGAAATAGAAAGAATGATAGAAGTCTTTTAAAATGTGGATGATTTTAAGGAAAGACTAGATCTATTCTGAGTAACTCAGGAGATCAGAACTAGGACCAAAGGGTATATACTGTAGGGAAACAAAATAATGAAATTCTAACAACTAGCAATCTCAAAATGGAATGGACTATCTTGTAAAGTAGTGAGCTCTCGTTGACTACAGTTCAAAGAGGCTAGATGATCACCTGTTGGGGGGTAATGAAGAGGGGATTGCTGCATGGAGTGGGATGTTGGACTGGATGACCACCAAAGTCTCTACTTTCAACTCTTAAAAGTCTTTCATACCTTCCCTACTGCCGTTGTTCTAGTTCAAGTTCTCAGGGCCTCAAGCCTGAATGATTACAGCAGCCTCCTAAACATCTCCCTGCCTCCAGACTCCTCCCCAGCCCAACACACACCTCATCCATGCTACACACATGACATTTCATCCTTCTTAAAGCACTCCTTTGATCATTATCACTCCTCTGCTGTGAAAACTTTAATAGCTTCCTATTGTCTACCAAATAAAGTAGCATTTAATGCCCCCTGCACCCAAGCTATCTTAGCTTTACCTCTCAGTTATCTAGGAAAACTAAAATACTTACTATTTTCAGAACCACTTTGCTTTTCCCCACTTTCTTGCCTTTGGTTATGCTGTTCCCCACTCCAAGAATTCCTTTTCTCTCTTACTACCTCTACATTTTGAAATCTGCCCATAACTCAAGACCTAGTTTAAATGTCACTTTTTCCACAAAGTCATCCTTGATGATCTCATCTAGAAGTGTTTACTCTTTCCTTTGAACTCCTGTAGTACTTCAGGTGTATAAAGGTATGGGACATTTATTACATTCTGCCTTGAATGTGTTGTTGCTAGAGGATAGATCTTTTCTGCCATATTAGATTGTAATTGTTTCAAGGATAAAGACTATTCGTTATAAACCTTTCTACTGGCTGCTGCACTTAACACTGTGCCCTGTGGAGAATAGATGCTCAATAAATATTTGTCAAATGAATGAATGAATTCATAAAATATTAATGAAATAGCATGCTAATTGGCAAGGGCTTTCAGACTATAGAATCATTCAAAGGCAGTAAGAGAAACTCTTCAGTGAAGCCAGGCCCCCAACAAAGCCGAAACATGTTTAGGACTGGAAAAGAAATCAGAACCAACATCCACCAGAAGCCGATAATGGCAGCTATCCCTAGGCCACATCAAAGAACAACAACCATGCTTGAATTTTGAGTAGAGAATATCTTCGAGAAGAGGTAGCAATTCCCCCTTTCCCCCCAATCCCTTTGGAGTACATATAATCAAGTAAATCCTTAGCATGCTTATTGATTGGTATCACACAAGGTTCCCAGCTCAGCAGGAAGACCCTGAGGTATACTAAATAATTGGCATGAGATATCTAAAATTTACCCTGGGGGTTTAGTGAATCTCATACAAAGAAAAGCTATAGCTTTGCTAAATATGATTTCCATGTATGCAAGAGCTGTAGATTAAGTTCTGGTTTAAAACCCCTTCCAGGCCCATGCTTCAAAACTTCATGATTCTTAACATGATCATGTTAAAGATTCTCCTAAATTAACTACACACTTATCTCTGCTCATATCTGCATGAGATAGTTGTTAGAATAATCCAGAGCAGAAAAAAGGAAATATAACTGTTTTAGGGCAAAAATTGGGCAAGTTTATAATCTTATGCTATAGGAAATTCATGATTTTTTCTAATGCTCAACTTACACTACAACGTTTTAGTCCATGAACTTGTTTTTAAAAATATTTTGATAACTGAGCTTCAATCTAACTGGTTTCCTTTTTAATCCTATATATTTAATTTTGTAAGCATTCAAACCATTATTCTGAGAAGGGGTCCATAGGCTTCACCAGATTGTGAAAAGGATCTAGGACACACAAAAAGGTTAAGATCCCCCTGACCTTGGAGTAAGGGAAAGCGAGACCTTTAAAGCGTGCGTTACTGTTTATAAAGAGGCATTGGATAGTTTGAGAAACATATTACAATATGGTAGTCCGCCATGAACTCATTTCTTCACTGGAGAGAAACAAAGCCCTTGTATAACCCAAAGAAATATTTTCTCTAATTTTCCCCTGATTTTCTTGGAAGTGTATCTCCCAACTGTTCATTTAATCTGCCCTCCCCACCCCTACCCGCAACTTTTACACAAAAGAAACTGCTGACATAATATGCTTTTCTTTCCTGGCTGTCTGTTCTTTAGTATACTTCAGGGCCTTCAGACTAGGTTGGAAATTTTATGCAACATAAATGAAAGGACTTTCCAAGGATTTACTTGATGATTTACAATCCAAAGGGAACAGTAAGAAAATATTTTCAATGAAGTTTTAAATTCTAAACCAGCAGTCCCCTGCTGTCCATTATACCCTAGGATTATTGCCTTCCCCTTCAATTCAATATAAAAAGCATTAAGCACATTTTACATCACATCACTGTGTTACATTTGCGGGGAGATAATAACCCCTGGAGAAGGAGCTCAGAAAGTCAAGACGATTCCGTCCTGCCTCTGACACATAGTGACTGTGTGATCCTGACAAGTCATTTACCCTCTCCGTGCCCCTAGGAAACTCTCTAAGACTATTACATTGTAAAGCAGGTAAAGCTCTGCATTCGGTAGTGGGAGTTTCCTCAATCAGCCATTTCCTACACTAAGGAAATCACAAGTCCAGTAAAAAACAAAACAAAAAAAACAACCTCAGAGAAATACAAACATAAACATATAAATAAATAGCAACTGCAGGAGATAGGTAGTGCAAAAGTTATTCCCATTTTGCAGATGAAGAAACTGAGGCTCAGAGAACATTAGTAAATTGCCCAAGGTGACTTCTAAGTGGACTGAGTGTAAGGAGGCTTGCTTCAGTTCCGAAGTCAGCTAGGTGGCTCAGTGGATGGAGTGCTAAGCCTGAGGCAGAAATACCCAAGTTCAAATCCTGCCTAGGATACTTACTATGTGACCCTGTGCAAGCTACTCGATCCCCTGTTTGCCTCAGTTTCCTCATCTGTAAAATGAGGATCATAATAGCCCCTACCTCCCAGGGTTATTGTGAAGATCAAATGAGACAGGAATTGTAAAGCCCTTAGCGCAGCACCTGGCACATAGTAAGTGCTATATGAATATTAATTATTATTTATCTGTTTTCTCATTTCTTAAACAGAATGGCCAGGCTTGGTGACCTCTAAATTGTGTTCCCATGTCCCATTTACAATCTCATGTACAGACCCAAAGCTTAAAATGCAGGGTTGATCTAAAGAATGAAGGCGACAGGCTGAATCCTAAAGTAGGTGCCTGCCACATCCGAAGAGGGTTAAGTCTCACTGGAAAAAATTGACAATGCAAAAGTTCTTGTCTAGAGACGTTGTGAAATAGAAAGAAAAGTAGGTGTTTTTACGGCTTTTGCGAAAACATTTATTTTAGATTTGACTTTTCCACTTCAGCCAGTGGCTGAGAAGTGGAAAAACTCAGCTTGGGTCACAATGCCATTGTGAGCTAGTTCACATGTCCCTTTGCTTCCTAAATTTACCATCCCATGTTCTCACTCATCTTTCATAGTCTGACCAAACTCAACAGCTTTGGAGCTGGCTGCTTTCTAGACCTCAATACAACTGGGCTTGAATATAATCAGAAATACATGGCATACCTTCTTGATGCTGGAGCCTCAATTGGCATATTTCTTTTTTCTTTTTTGCAGGGCAATTGGGGTTAAGTGACTTGCCCAAGGTCACACGGCTAGTACATGTGTCAAGTGTCTGAGGTCAAATTTGAACTCAGGTCCTCCTGACTCCAGGGCCAGTGCTCTAACTCACTGCGCCACCTAGCTGTCCCTCAATTGGCCTATTTCAAATGTAAAGAGTCCTCTGTGTAGAGTCTTTGGTTTAAATTTATATGGCATAATACTAGGTGAAATATTAATCATGAGTTTTCATATATCAGTACCCTCTGTGTCATCTAATCATCTTCTTTGCCTTTGGAATGTCAGATACTAGACCACTATTGAATAGGTAATTAACTACCTATCAGAGGAGGCTCTGATTTAAACAGAGTTTTAGTTTTACCATATGGGATTCAGCAAGTACAAGTTATGAACTTTTGAGGAATTTATAAAATCAAGCCATGCCACTAGTCTTTTCATTAGCTAACCAAGAAGGGACAGTCAAATTTAATTCAATTAACATTTATTTAACACCCTCTGTGTGCAAGGCAGAGTGCTAGGTTCTAAAGATAAAAAAGGCAAAATCCAGACAATCCCTGCCTTCAGGGAGCTGAAATTCCAAGCAAATCTTTATTTAGTAAGAAAATCAGTCTACGCATTATGTGTCCAACACCATGAACTTTTAGAGAACTGATACCTCAATATTTCAAGGATCCATGATTTCACTGGCATAGGCCCTCTCTTTCTTATTCTAAGTGGAACCTCTGCATGTCTTAAGAGTTTTCATGAGCAGCTGTAACTGAAAAAAATCAACAATGGGTAGTCAGCCCTTTGGGATGAGCCCTTCCATATAGGGTTGGTTCTCGAAAAATAAACATGGATCATTGTTGGGTCGGTACTGGAAGCCTTTCCAGCTTGGAAGGACCTTCTAGACCTTTCATTAGAGTTAGTTCCACTCCACAATAAAACAGTGGAGTAGCCCTTTGGTTTTAAATTTAGAAGTCAAGATATTTCAGAGGGAGATAGAGAGGCAGCACAGCACAATGGAAAGAAAAACTGAATTTAGAATCAGAGGACCTCTTTCTCAATGATCTATTATCTATGTGACCTAGGGCAAACAATCTGTAAGAATTTATTAACTACCTCCCATTTGCCACTGTTAGGCACTGTTTGGTACAAAATAGAAATAACAAATCCCTACTTTCAAGGAATGCCCTACCCACCCCTCTCCAATTACTTCGTATTTAACTAGCTTATTTTTATCCTGTATACTTTTTTATATGTACTTGTCTCTCAGGATAACATATAAGCTCACTAAGGGGAGAGATTGTTTTGTTCCTTTTTTTGTACCTCCAGTGCCCAGTAGAGTACATGGCACATAGCTGGGGCTGAATAAATATTTGTTGACTTATTAAAAATAATATACATTTTGTCAAGTCACTTAATCTGTCTGGGCCTGAGCCGCTTTGTCTATAAAAGGAATGGTTTAGAATACTTGGTTCCTGGGGTCTTTTTCAGCTCTAAATCTATGATCTTCTGGAGATCAAACCAAATATCCTATGCTGTTTACTTTTCAAGCACTGAAAACCCATGAAAACTTAAGGAATTGGGCATACCTTATTTTGTCTTTAAAGACAATAGTTACTAAGTATGTTAAAAACAAAACTTTCCATATTAATTACATGAACAAGTTATGATTCCAATGTCCATGACTTATTTTAGTAAATAAGATAGAAAAAAAGCTCTACAGTGGGTAATACATCTCAGAAGCAAATAAACTAGGCCAGCATAGAATTCCAAGGATGTGGGAAAACAACATTTTTATTTTCCCCAGAGATGTTTACTGTCATGCTCTTGCAAAAGGCATTCTGAAACCATTGAAAAACCACTAATCAAGTTTCAGAAGAGCTAAGTAGCTACAAATAGATTACCATCTCTTATTTTGTCGCTGTTCAAAATATTACCCAATTAATACATACTCAGAAATGAGACTAAAACCAAGGTCATTCTAGTGCAGTAGAAGTCCAAGGACCTGAGTTATACCACCAGGCAATTGTCTAGGATCCCAAGCATAAATTACTAATGAATAGCAATGCCACCCAGGCCAGATGTATTCTACCACCATCTGGGAAAATAACCTCAGTGAACATAGGGATGTGTGGTTTTTTCTGCAGGCCCCAAGGGCGAAGAAATAAAAATTCTCAGGGTCAAATTCCTTGTTACTACCAAATGGTTCAATATCAGAAATGGATACACACATATACATACACACATATGTAAATAGGTAGTAGAAGTAATCCAGTACACACACACACACATACACATACACATTTACCTTGCTGTTGTGCCCTATGGACCATCAAGACTTTTGCTCTGTAGCTGAACTCTGCTTTATGTTCTGTTTCCATTATTAAAATGTGTGGGCCTTGTGAACAGGAACTATTTTGTTTTTCTATCTATATCCCAAGGCCCTTGCACATAGTATCTAATTAATAAATGTTTTTTTATTCATGACCTGATGATTATCTTACCCAAGACCTGGATATTCCCCAAATGTATAACCTTATCTTTTGTGTGAAGGTAATCTTGATGTATCCTCATCCTCCCTCTCTTGTCCTCTTTTCTGCGTCTTCCTCTTTCCAATTTAGTATCTAAAGTTATGTCTCTCTTTTTCAATGTAAATTTTACCCATAATAAAAGATTATTGTTCTTAACATGACTTCTGTGAAAATTTCAAAATTCTTTCAGTGTAGTCACCATGCACAGAAGAGAAGGCAGAAGGCATTTATTAAGCACCTACTACGTGTTTCATAAATATTATTTCATTTACACTAAGCTGCAAAAGCTTCAAGCATGGAGTTCCCAATGGACTGCCACCAAAAGATCTGTGGGAATTCCTTCCACTACTCAGGAACATAATCCATCTGTGCTTACCTAATATGTACAACTCTAAATTTGTCATGGAGGTAATGGGATGGTCTTTCCAAAATTGCATTCTCATGAGATATGAGATAATGAAATAATACGTAAAGTGCTTAGCACAGTGTCTGTCATATAGTAGTTTCTATATAAACGCTAGCCATCATCATTACTATTATTAGCATTACTATTAATAATAACGATCCTGACCTTGTGAGGATACCAACGAAGCACACACAGAGGCTCTACACAAACCTTTGCTCTGGCTATGCGGCTGCTCCACTTTAAAAATTTTTGTGACATATTTCTCCAGTAATATATTTTCCACCACTTCTGTGTAACAATTCCTCATTTGTGATATGTTGGAGCCCGTTCATGCCCATCACATTCATTGCCCTTCACAAAAATAACAGATGCTTTGAATAAATTTGATAATTTTGTCAGTCATCAGGATTTGCATGGCAAATAGGTTTTACCTATTTTGACAAATCAGAAAAATAGAAAACTTGATAATATAGAGTCTTAGAGGTAGAAGGGGACTCAGAAGCCACCAACTCCAACCTGCGAATCACTTCTGCAACACTGGCACAGTAGAAAAAATTCCAGAATTGGGGATGGAATACCTGGGTTCAAATCTTGTGTCAGTTACTTATCACTGGTATGAACTTGGACAAATCACTTAAATCAATTTTTCATTCCTAAAAGGAAGAATTTGGCCTAGGTGACCTTGAAGATTCTTTCCAGCTCTAAATCAATGATTTATGATCCTATGATCATGATAAATGATCCTTTATTGAAAGACTTTCCTCTAGCAAGGCAGGGATCACAGTCTCTTCTAAAAGAGCCCATTCCACTTCCTTTTTCTTGCTTAATTTCTTTCCTCATCTTTGTGAAGAGAACTAAATGATCCCCAAGATCCCCTCCAGCTCTAAATCTATGATCCTGTCTCTAAGTTTACAGTGTCTTTCTATCTGTGCCTGAGTTTTTTTTTTCCCATTCGCAAATTTGATGAGCTTTCTACCTATGCCTTCATCCAGTGATGGATAAAAGTCCCCAAAAGCACAGGACCAACATTATGAAAAAATTAAGTCAGTCAACAAGCATTTATTAAGTACCTACTAATTGCCAGACACTGTAGTAGGCATTTGGGAATACAAGAAAAATGGAACAAACAGTCCCTAGACTTAAAGAGATTACATTCTGGTGGGAGAGGGTACAACACCTAGAAGTATATATGAAATAGATTAAAAGTATTTGGGAGGTTCAGGAGAGAGGCAATAGCCAATGCGGTGGGGGAACAGCACAAGGATTGCTTTGTTTCTGTCTTTAGATTTCCAGCGTCAAGTACAGTGCTTTGCACATAAAAGCAACTTTAAAAAGGCGTGTTGAATTGAATTAAATTGGTATATTTTAACTCAGATATACATTCAGGGGAACTGAGCTACAAGAGGATAGGAAAACAATGCCAGGTAAAATGCTCAACAGCAAGAATGCCAGGTAGCTGGGCAACACTGAATGTTTGATCAGGTGCTCAACTCCCAGGAAAGCAATTGTAAAACAATGTATATTGTTCTGTAGTATAATGCCTAATTTGGACCATTATGTACAAAAGTGGGAAAGCACGGATAGAACTCAGCAGATTGTTCACCTGGAACACTGTATGAGTATAAGTAGGAATGTGGTAGGGGTTGGGGGTGGGGGACTGGAGTGAATGGAACACTTGAAGAGAGACAAGAATGGCTGGAATTTAGCAAGGTTTTCTGCCCCACAACTTTGATTATAATTTTTTTATCTCTTCATCCCAAATTTCACTTCTATCATTTGAAGAAATTTTGACCCTCTTCAAATTCTAAATTGAAAAATCAGAAGGCAGTTTGTCTTTGGCACTGAAGTCTAATTATGAAATGTATAGGAATCAAAATATGTTAGCAATGGAAAAGACCTGAGAGGCCATCTAGTCCAACTTCTCACTGAGACAGGAATCCACGACAAGTGGTTATCCAAGTCTTAAGCCTCTTTTGATAGGAAACTCACTAACTGACAAGGTGGCCCATTCCCTTTCTGAGCTGCTTTATTTGGGAATTAATCCTTATAGTGAAAGAAATTGTGCTTGCATATAATTTCCACCTATGGCACCTAATTCTTTCCGTTGAAGCTATATAGAATAACTCTGATCTCTAATCTACATATTTATAATATTTGCTCCCCCCAGGTTAGTTCCACATGAGTTATTCCAGACTACTTCTCCAGACTAAGCATTCCCCTTATAGGAAAACAGTTCAGAGTAGAAGAAGGATCTTAGAAGCTTTCTACTCCAACTCATTTTAGATACAAGAAAATGAGAGCCTGAGAAGTTAAGTGATCTCAATTAAGTCAAGGAGGTATAGTAGAGGCAGGATTTGAACCCAGGTCCCCTAACAAATTCCATAAATGGTCCATGGTACTTCAATGATTCTTTATATGACAAGGTCCTTATCATCCAAGTCACTGTCCTCTGGATGCTTACCGATTGTTAATATGCTTCTTAAAAATGCGCTTCAGGACTGAACATAGTATTCCAGATATAGTCTGATTAGTTCTGAGGAGAATGGGACTATAACACTTTTACTGTTCTGGAGGTAGACTTCTATTAATGCAGTCTATACAAGTATCATGTTTTTGTTTGTTTTGGTTTTTTGGTGGCCAAGCCACAATGTTGATACACTGACCTTAGTATTTGTCCAGTTACGCTTTTACATTTTCCCCTATTCAATTTCATAATGTTAAATTGGACCCACTGATGCGGTCTATTTGCCTGGCCATTTCCCAGCATTTGAAAGGCAGCATGGTGTAGTGCAAATTGGACTTAAAGTTGAAAGACCTCAGTTCAAGATGTAGCTTTGCCACTTTTTAGCTGTGATTTCTCAGGTTTTTTTTGTTTAGATCAGATGATCTCTAAGATCCCATTCAGCGCTCCCCTGTATGCTAAATATATATACTATATTATAAATTAATATATAATAATACATATATTGGTCTATTGTATTATGTGTATCAAATTGGTACACTATTATATTGTAATATGTGTTTATTACATGTAATTAATGCTTGTTGATGATATCATATCAAGAAAGTTAATTTTTGAACCTCTGTTAAAGGACTTAACATTGAATTCACTTTAGCTTAATAAACTTGGTTCATTGTTCTAACCTGTCAACATCTTTTTGAGAAGCGGTATAGGATCATGGCACAAGTAAAGTTTGATCTGTGACTTGGAGTTAGAAGACTAGGATTTAACTCCTGATTCTGCCACACACAAGTTCTGTGATCTTAAGCAAATCACGATCCCTCTGAGCCTCAATTTCTTTATAATTAAAATGAGGTGAATAGTTAAATAATAGTAATAATAATATTTTCATTTAATCATATGTTTCAATTAATCAATTTCATTATATATTTCATTTAATCAATAATTTCATTTAATCATATATTTATAAAGCGCCTTAAGATTTGCAAAGTGCGTTACAAATATTATTTCATTGTATCTCCACCACAACGCTGAGAGGTAGGTGATATCATTATATTTATTTTACAAATGAAAAAAACTGAGGCAGAAACAGCTAGTAAGGGTCTGAAGCCACATTTGAATACAGGTCTTCCTGCTCCCAGGGCAAGCACTCTATCCACACCATCTAGCTGCCTATATTACCTCCTAGGTTTGTCCTAAGACTCAAATAGGATAAATTATGTACAGAATTTTGTCATTATAAAGCACTAAAATAATATTAATCAGTAAGCATTTATTAAGCACCTACTATGTCAGGCAAGGTACTGTTAGGTATAAGAATACAAAATCAAAAGTAATAATAATAGCTAACACATTTATACAGTCCCTACTATGTGCCAGGTAGTGTGCTAAGTGCTTTACAATTATCATCCCATTGGATCTTCACAATAACCTTGGGAAGTGGGCCCTATTATCATCTTTGCCATTTTACAGACAAGGAAATTGAGGCAAACAGGCGTTAAGTGACTTGGCCAGGGTCACATAACTAGTGTCTGAAGCCAAATTTTAACTCGGGTCTTCCTGAATCCAGAACCAGCACTCTATCTGTGGTACCACTTAGCTGCCCCTTATTCCACCTGCCCTTAAGAAGTTTACATTCTATTGGAGAGAGACACATTCACTCACAGATAAATACAGGATTTGTGCAAATAATACAAAGTGATTAGAGTTAGGGAGGGTTGACAATTGGGAGAGTCAGGAAGAAGGCAGGCTGAGCAATGAAGGTGGGTAGGGACTCCAAAATGCAGATGTGAAAAGGGAGAGTGGGCCAGGTCTGTGTGACAGCCAAACATGGGTGACTAAAAGTATGGTGGTCCCATCAATAGCCTTGATAAACATGCCGTGTATGTTTATCTAAGTACCTGATCCAATGAATAATACTTTGTCTTTCTGTGGAATTTTTTAATCTGGGCTAAGTATCTTATCCAGGGAAGCTTGCCAAAAAGTGTAAGGGGTCACAGAATTTGGGACTCAGAGGCCATCTAATTGAATCTATATCATAGGATCATATATTTAGAACCCAAAGGGACATCAGAGATCACGTAGTCCAACCTCTCTCATTTTATAGAGACAGAGAGTTTAGGTGAGCTGCCTTGGGTCCCATAGCTGGTAAGTATTTGAGGTACAGGAACCCACATCTTTCTGCTTCCAAGTCCAGATTTCTACACAGTATACCACCCTGCATCTCATACTTTACATATATCCTACCAAACATATTAGACCCACAACATCCTTCTAGAGACAACTAGGTGGCCCAGTAGATGGAGAGCCTGGAATCAGGAAGGCCTGAGTTTAAATCCAGCCTCAAGCACTTACTTTGTGACCTGGGCAAGTCACTTAACCTCTGTCTGCCTGTAATTATAAAATGGAGATAAGAAAAAAAATAGTACCTATCTTCCAGGGTTTTTGCAAAGATCAAATGAGATAATATTTGTAAAGTGCTTTACATGGTGCGTGACACATAGTAGGCACTTAAAAAATGCTTGTTTTTGTTCCTTCCACATATCTATTTTCTCCATGTTACCTTATATCCTTTTTAGCCAACCTGATTTTCATGTTTCTCATACTGCCAAATGGAGAGAATGATCCAATCTACCTGTAAAACACACATGCACGTACACACACCCCTCTCCCTCCAATCCCAGTCAAATACAGATTCCACAAAATTATGGAATCCCAAGAGGTGAAAGGAATCTCAGATTATCTTTTGGTCCAAGTCCCCTCATGAAATCCAAGAGACAACAGAAAAGTGAGATGGGCTATCTTAAAATTTTAATATAAATATATTAGGCATCTGCCACGTTTCTTCCCTTGCACACACATTTTAGTAGACCCTTCAGTTACTTGGGCCTTCTCTTGAGCAGGGGTGATAGTAATGAAGAGGCTAAATCCCTTAGGTCGCTGCTTTAAGTTTTGTTAATATCTATTAATGACTGAGGTTAGGAGTATTGGAAGGGTGGGGAAGCTAAGTATATGACTCCTTGGCAGCCTCAAAATTACCATCCTAATCCCTGCAAGTCATCATCATCATCATCATCATCTTCATTCATGATAATAATAGTGATGAAAGGTGAGAATGAGATAATAGCTCAAATTTATGTATTACTTAAAAACCTACAAAGTATGACAGCAGTGCAAGATATAATTATCCCCATTTTACAGCAAAGGAAAATGAATCACAACAATCTTAAAGGCTTTCTAGGGTCATCTAGATGCTTATTTAAGTACCAGTGCTAGTATCTGAAACCAAATCTCTCCTGATTCTAAATCTTGCGCTCTTTCCATTGTAACAAGATTTCTAAGGTACAGAATTGGATTTCCTAATCACTTTTATGGACTAGTATTTTAAGGCTGTGACATAAACTTTCACTTCCTCCTCCCACAATTTCTAGTGAGAATCACAAAATCAAAAAAATCTGAGTATGGGGCAGGATCTCAGGCCACTGAGTCCCAGACATTTTTCAAACACAATCTCCTGAAAGCATACACAAAAATACCCACTACAACATATGAAAGAATATCCCTTACAGCACAGTAGTTTCCAATGTCAGGCCATAAACTAGGCACAGGGCTAGCAGTTGGATCCAAGTCACCCGATGTCCAGGTCTTCAGTCTATGTCATGAAAGAGGCTAACACATCTGTGGCCTATGCAGTAATGAAGTCTTTCAAGGAAACGTTCAGGTGCCTACTCCACCCAACTTGTCTTTTGCTCCCCACGTTGGTCAGTCACACAAGTATGCAGAAAGGGCCAAAAGAGATGGCCCAGTTTCCCAGCACAATGTCTCTGTTAACAATACAAGGAGGTTGAACCTCCCTACTGTAGCAGCTGCCAACTCCTCCAAGCGATAAGGGTTGATTACCAGTAAAGCCATTTATTGATTCCTCAAAATTGTGCCCATACAACATCACAAAGGAGAGGAAAAACACCACTTAATAACAACACTGAAATTATGACAAGCATGTGGCAAATGACACATAATCAGTTACATCACCAACACCATACATATGTGCAAGATAATTACAATGCAAACAAGATTGAGTCGTGCTTAGTCACAAACTTGTATGAGCCCCAAAGGTCAAGGTGCCAGGGGAGGAACGTGATTTATGTTTAAACTTTTTTTCTAAATTATTACAGTGGCTTTATTCAAACTAGATGATTTGACAGTCATTTTCATATGTAATTATGCTTAGCAGAAAATATACATATAGATACATATATACCCACGTATCTATATTTTTCCGTATATGTTTGTATCTATAGTTAATATATCTATGTATTTGTAGACAGATGACAGACAGATGATAGATAGATAGCCTATGTATAGAATAAACCTAATCCAAGTTTCCAAGCTGTAGGGCTTTAATTTAAACCACAGTGCTAAAATGCCTTTGGTGTCTCAGAGCCAATGCAGCCCTGGATACTTCAAGCTCTGTGTACCTCATCCCAAGGCAGGCAGATGGAAGGCACAGATGATGCCAGGAGGGAGAAATGGGAAATGGAAATGAAGTTTGAAAAAAAATTGCAAAAGATAATCTAGGTCAACTCTTCATGCATTTTTAAACCAACACCAGCAGGCTCTGTGCATATGGTGTGGATTTCATATTTTTTTCTGGGATCAGATGTCATCCTGGATGGATGCAAATGCAGGGGGCTCAGAAGGCAGGGGGTGGCTGTGTGAGGAAATGGTGTTTCACCAATCGATAATTATCCCTTCCCATTCTTCATCTCCTATTCTCCCATAGACTTTTCGCTTAATCAAAGTGATACTCCTTTACAACATGGCTTTTACTATCTCTGATGGCAGAAATCCCTTCTGGAGAGGAAGTAAGCTTAAAAGTTTAACTGAGAATCCAGCTGTCACATTGTGAGGGCAAGTTAATAACATTAACCACATGCTATGTTATGACCTAAACCCCCTTTTATCTTTTTTTAATCCACTGGAAGATCATTCTAGGAAGATCATATAAGAGCAAACATTTTATTAAGTGTGGATTATACTTGCAGGATCAATGTATTAAGGGAATATTTACCAAGGCATGAAGTCACACACATAAGGGGAAAGAAAGACATATCATAAGCTATGCCTGTTCACTTTTTCTATGTATGCATGTCTTAATGTTGGTATAGCCAGGTCTGGAGTCAGGAAGACTTGTCATCCTGAGATCTGACCTCAGACACTTACTAGCAGTGTGACCCTGGACAAGTCACTTAACCCTGTTTGCCTCAGTTTCCTCTATAAAATGAGTTGGAGAAGGAAATGGCAAACCACTCCAATATCTTTGCCAAGAAACCCCAAATGGGGTCACAAAGAGTCAGGCATGACTGAAAACGACTCAATAGGGGAAAAACACTTTGGTAAAGTGAGCTGCCGGGCCAGTTTTAGGGGTTGCAGCCATGCTTCTGCAAGTGAATAAGTCCTAATAACTCCTATTTATATAGTGCTTTGTGATCACTAAACATTTTAGATTCATAACTCCATTCATTGCTCAAAATAACCCTATGTAGTCTGTTTTGAGTCCTATTATATCCATTTTGCCGATGGGGAAACTGAGCACCGGTAATCATATAGCAAGTAAGTTGTGGAGCCAGGACTTGAATCCAGGATGTGTGTCTCTCCAAATCTATTATTCTTTCCACTACACCAAGTTGTCAGGGCACAAAGACAGTGTTAAATGCTGTCTTTCTTTTCAAGAAAATCTCCTTTGGCTCAGTTTACTTGTCAGTACCCAGACGAAACTCAATCTTCTTAGGACATATGATATGGGAGAGTAAGTTAAACACTACAGTGGAACATGTTAAGGAAATAGGCAAGAAGCACTGGTAAAGGCAATTAACAAAGTTCCTGGGACTCTAGGTTTAAGCCCTTCCTTCTCCTCCTCATCTGTCACTGAAGGTTCTGATTAGAAATTATTGCTGGCAATTAATATAGTACTTTGGGGGCAGGTAGGTGGCATAGTATAGAGCCTGGAGTCAGGAAGACCCATCTTTGTGAGTTCAAATCTGGCCTCAGTCACTTAATAGCTGTCTGACCCTGGGCAAATCACTTTAACCCTGTTTGCCTCAGTTTCCTCATCTGCAAAATGAGCTGGACAAGGAAATGACAAACCACTCCAGTATCTTTGCCAAGAAAACCCCTACTGGGGTCATGAAGAGTTGGACACAACTGAAAAAGACTGAACAACAATATAGTACTTTAAGAATTATAGAATACATATATATATATATATTTACTCTCTGTCTCTTTCTCTGTCTCTGTTTCTATCTCTGTCTGTCTCTGTATACATATATATATATATATATATATATATATATATATATACACACACACATACACACACATACATGTATAATACACTTGATCCTCACAACAGGGCAGGAACCGTTTTAGAGATGAAGAACCTGATGCTCAGAGAGGTATTTTGCTCAGGCTCACAACACTATTAAGAGAAGCAGGACTGGAACCCAAACCTCTCCTGATTCCAGGACTGTTGCCTGTATAGACAATATTACGTTTTTAAGCTGCTTACCTAATGCTTGTCCCAACATAACATTCATATAAAGCTTTAAGGTTTGCAAAGTGATATGCGTAATACATACACACCCATACGCATATACACAATACACACATTCATACATACACACAGTTTATCTCATTTGTTCCCTACAACAGCCTTGTTATCATCATTATCGTAAGGAAATTGAGGCTAAGAGAGTCAAGCGAATTGTCCAAAGTTACACAGCCAGAAGGCATTAGATGGATTAAAACTCAGGGCTTCTTGACTTCCCCAGTATGCTTTCTATGAGGCTATACAAGGCAACGAGGTGGCACAGTGGAGAGTGCCAGACTTAGAGTCTGGAAGAATCATCTTCATGGGTTCAAATCTGACCTCAGACATTTACTAGCTGTGTGACTCTGGGCCGAGTCATTTGCCTTATTTGCCTCAGTTTCCTAATCTGTAAAATGAGCTGGAGAATGGTAAAGCACTCCAGTGTCTTTGCCAAGAAAACTCCAAATGGGGTCATGAAGAGTAGGACACAATTGAAAAAAGACTAAACAACAAGGTCATATTACCCCTCACCAAGTCAGAATCAGATGGATTATCAATATAATTCTACTGCCAAAATCAAAGTTTTGTTCCTTGCCTCCACTGTAGGAAATTAATGCAGGGGTGAAAGACGGTATCATACTATAATCCTGTCCCCCTTTGTATGGCTGTGACTATACACATTTATAAAAAATTCATTCTGAATAACAGCTCCATTCCCAGTTTCTGCCAATGCCACTGAATAATGTTCTCTCACAAACGATTTAATTCAACAAACAATTAATAGGCTCCTCCTGTATGAAGAGCACTAAGGGAGATGGAATTTAGGTAATGCATGGTTCCTGCCCTCATGTAGCTAACAGCCTAGTAGAAAATATCAGGAAAGATGCTGCAAATTTTATTGATTTACTATAAGATATTAAGTATCAGTCACGGACAGGTTAATCCAAACATTTTATCATAAAATCCTAAAATAGACTAGCAGGCTAGGACATCAGCCTTTTCTTTTGTTTCTGTTAATGAATCTGAATGCCTCGGGGATTCAACATTTGCCTACCAGATGAAAAACACTTTATGATGACTCATTTGTTTTAGACAACATTTGCAATCCAACCTCACACATTTGGAAGAGCCAGGCCAGAGAAGTGAATAGTCAAAGAGGAAGTGTGCTATTGAATGCAATATATCAAATCAGTAAGTGAATCCCATGGGCCATAAAAGGCTTTCAGAGATTCTACTGGCTATACCAGAAGATTGGCAGGACATTAGAATTAAAACCAGCCAAAAACATGTCAGGATAATCTTGCTTTGAATAATTTTCCTACAGAACTGAAAACCATGTTTAGGCCCTCTGCCTATCACATGACTTGGCTATTCTCTAATAATGGGTGTGTAGCTTCTCAATCAACTCAGGGGCCCATTTCCCTTAGGTGAACTATTTGTACACATAATGCCAAATAGAATTCCTTATGGCTGTGTTCTCGTAGTCCCGATGGCATGCATACCATTGGGTGATGGCTGGCTTTGGTTTTACAAACACGTGAAGTACAATTCTCAAGAATAGAGTTAGAAAATGTTAAGCACTCATAAACTCTCCTTTAAAAAAAAGATTAGGATTGCACAAAAGATATTCCCAAATAGTTAAAAAAAAAGCCCCATTTCTTCTAAAGTTGGGTATGGAATCTTGCTAAAGGGCTTTCCTGAAAGACAGGTAAGAAACAGGCTTTGTAAGCTCCATTCTTCCCCTACCAGGTATGGATTTTAACCCAGGGTGTTGCCCACAGAAATGAATACTCTTCGACAAGCATCATTACTTACTTAAAAGGTGAGCTTCAGAGACTGTCAATGCAAACATGGTCACTGCAAACAAGTCCTTGTGGCCACCTCTGGTGCTTTGTCTTTGGCAGGGATAGACCATGTGCATTTTCATCTCTCAGTGGAGTGGAGTTTCATAGTGGTGTATCCATGGAGACAGAGCTTCCTTGCATTTGCAGGTCAAGTAAGCAAATCTGCCCGGCACCATAGCAACAGGAGGCAGAGTAAGACTGGGCCTATCAGTAAAAAGTGTATTCTCTCCCACCCGCCCAGGAGAATGCAGTATTCTGTATGAAACGCTTGCTTTCATGAATGGAAACCAACCATTTTCTAACAAAGTGCGAGAAAGCAAATGCTGCATTGGCAAAGGGAGAGACAAACATTTTTCAGGATTTGGGGGGGGACGTTTTTCCAACCTGACAGCTAGAGCAGAAGTCACAATAAACAAGGGTAAGAGTACACCAAAAAACAAAATGCTTTGAAATGCTATAGTAAGTTTGTTGCATTTTAAATGCCACCCCTTAATTCAAATAATGACTTTTATCATTCGTGTCCTTAAAGAATCTCATTCAATGACCAGGAAAGGCTGATTCATTCATTGTATAAGCATTTATCAAGTATCTGGTATCTGTAAAGCACTATTCTTGGCACTAAGTGAAGTGAAAAAGCTAACCTGAAGACGGGATCCCTTACCTCAAGGAAGCTATAATCTGGGTGGGACAGGGTTGGGGTGGAGAAGGCATGCTAAAGAGAGACTATATGTGTGTGTGTGTGTGTGTGTGTGTGTGTGTGTATTCATATATCTATATCTATATACACACACACATATGTATATGTGTATGTATTTATATGTGTGTATATATATATATATATATATATATATATAAAATAACATACACACACACACAAATAAACATAAAACAAAATAGTGTCCTAAGTACAAAAGAAACTAAGTGGTATCAAAGTTCAGCAGGGAGAATAGTAACTTCTGACTGGGAGAATCAGAGAAAGCTTCAGGGTTAGAGGTAGCAAGTTCTGAAGCATAGGTAGGATTTCAATTGAGTGACAAGGGAAAGAAAATTCTAGGCATTAAACCAAAACTGCTAAGGAAGAAGAGCATGTTTTAGGTAGAATCTAGGGTATATTAAAGGACAGTTGTGTGAAATGTGGCTATTAGGATTCACTAGAGTGAGACCATGGCAGGCCTTGAATACCAGTCTTAGGAGGTTGGACTTTATTCAGTAAACACTAGTGAGCTATTCAAGGTCTTAGACCAGAGGAGTTATGCTATTAGAGCTATGCACTGGGAAAATTGATCTGGACCTCTCAGTGCCTAGGCAGCTCTCTAATACCTGAAATTACAGAGAAGGTGCCAATCTGTTTTGTGAAGGGAGTTTTCCACACGGAGAGGTCTCTCACACTAAAGAAACCATGAGTGTACTCCATCAAAAATGTAGAATGGATAGAAGCACTACGAGGTTAGAGGCAAGGAAATCAATTAGGAGATGATTGCTATCGTAATGCAGATGAGAGGTAAGGAGGGCTTGAATTAGAGTGGTTTGGTTATGGTCCAAGAAAGGGAGATGGGTAATTTTAAAGGGAGATAGCAGATATCACAGGAACCTCTTAGACAAAATGAATATTTTCTTTCTAATGCTGCGCAAAATGTCCTAACCAGACTTTCTCTATAATGTCTCTATGACAGAGTGTCTTCACCTCTCTCTCTCCCAACTTCATCCTGCTAAAAAGCAGGACTTCTTTTACATACTGTCCTCCCCAATTAGAATGTAAGTAAGCTCCTTGAAAGCAGGAACTGACTTTCTGCTCATATCTGTATTCCCAGTGTTTAGCACAATGCCTGGCATATGATAAGCTCTTAATAAATGCTTGTTGACAGTTAACTGTCGTATTTCAAAGAGGTAAATGTAGGCATTGGGGGAAAAACTGATAACAATAACAGCTATACAAAAGTGGAATGGGCTGTGTAGGGAAGCATTGGGCCTCTGTTCCCCTCCCCCGCCCCAGCCTCACAGAGGCTGCATGACTACTTGTCAAACATACCATAGAGAAGACTCTTTTTCATGCATGGATTGGCCATGTATCATGGGAAAGATTAGGCAAGATCAGGCAAGAAGTCTTTCCCAATTGGCCATTTCATCATATATGGATTACCACCAAGGTCACTTAATAGCTCAGGAATTTTTTGATACTAGAAATTGTCTTATTTTTTGCATTTGTCTTGCAGGACCTAGTACAGTGCCCAGAACATACTAGGCACTTAAAAAATGCTTGTTGATTAATTAATTATTTGTGATACCTCCTAAATTACTCCTCTCAGTTGCATGGTCACTACCACTTGCGGTTTGCCAGTATTTTTGCTTCAGTGGCATATACACTAAAACCCAAACAGTACAGAAAAGATGCAATCAATCAATAAGTCCTTATTAAGCACTTATTATGTGCCAGGCACTGGGGATACAAAGGCAGTATGAAAAACCAGTCCCTGCCCTCAAGGAGCTTACTCTCTTACTTTCTAAATCTCATTTCAGGTAGGAAGTCTTTCCCAATTAGGCGGTCAAAAAAGATTCCACCACCTCCAGATATCTACATATAGTAATCATCTTGCTTGATACATATGCAGCATAGCAAATAAGAAACAAAAATGAAGACACAGAAACAAAAACTGAGTCAAGGCCAAAAATAGTGATTTGTATATACATACAACCCCTGTCCCAACACCTTTCTCAGTATTGTCATTGGCAATACCATAAAATTTTCTAAACTTTCAAGTTAACTTTTAATTTCACCTCTATCTTAATTCTAACACTGAATTCATCTTGCATGCTACAAATTCTTCCGCCATATTATCTCTCAGCATCATCCTATTCTCTCCATTCTCACAATCACCAGTAATAGTCTAAGCCCTCATCACCTAACTCCTGATTTCTTATTACTCCCTAATGTGACCTTTATGCTTTATCTAATTGGCTAGTCAACTTGTTTAATTAGGCAGATGTAAACAGATGGATAAAACAACATGTTTGAGGTATTTTTAATCATTAAATATTATCACAGATTTGTAGCAAAAAGCAATCTTAGAAGTCATCTGGTCTAGTGGAGATCAAAGAAATAGTTAAAGGACCCATATGCACAAAACACTTATAGCAGCTCTTTTTGTGGTGGCAAAGGTGGTGCTCATCAATTGGGGGATGGCTGAATAAATTATTGCACATTAATATACCACAATAATAAAATATTATTGACTTATATTAAGTGATACAAAGTGAAGTAAGCATACCAGGAGAACAATTAATATCATAAAAACAATATTATAAAGACAAATAACTCTGAAAGACTTAAGAACTTTGATCAATGCAATGATTAAACCACAATTTCAGAGAACCAGTGATAAAACATACTACTCACCTTACAAAGAGATGAAGGATACAAGATGAAGAATGAGATACATGTTTTTGGACATGGCCAATGGGAGAATTTGTTTTGCCTAACTATGTATTTGTTACAATGGTTTTCCTTTCTTTTCTTTTCCAGTGGAGGGTTGGGGTGGGAAGGGGAGCAAATATTGAAAATTAAATAAAATTAACTTTTAAAAAAAGTCATCTCATCCAACCCCCTTCCCCCAGTTTACAGACAAGGTAACTAAGGCTTAAGTTACCTGTCCAAGGTCACTTAGGTACTAACTAGCAGAGCCAGGATCTGAACCCTGGTCTGATGACTCCAAATGAAGAACTCTATTCTCTGCTTCTTTTGTTGAGCTATATTCTTCTGGAACCTGAATAATTCCTTGTTTGGATGTCAGAACCCTTTGGGGCTACATTAACAAATTCTGTGGAATCATGAAACATTGCATCCTACAAATCACTGGGGACAAGAACCCTGTGTACTGAAGTAATAACTTAATGAACAGCAACCTGAATTACCATGACTTGCAAAGATGCCTAATGCTAACAGGTAGTTGCTTATTTAAAGAAACTGGGGAGAATTACCTCATTAAGCATCTAAGTATTTATTTTGCTGTGTCAGGAACTATAGAACAGATCCAGTCCTTTTCTTCTAGAAGAGTTTGATGTTCCAAAAATAACAGCGTTTGCAAAAAAAAAAATTCCTAAAAGAACCTTTTTCCCAAACTGTATGACCTAGAAAAGTGCTACTTTACAACAACACTGCTAAAAATAGGTATTTATAAATGAGTGGTGTGTAAAAGTGCAGACTTGGGCCCTTTCAGAGAAATCTATGGTGCTGACAGTAGATAAATCCATTGGATTATTTCTGAATATAGTACACCTCTGCCTGACTTACATACAGGCAGTCTATACTACTCAGTTCTTAAAACATTAATTCCCTTAACAAGTATTTTGCAGGTCTCCAGTTTGGTGCTCTAGAATACATGTAATACACCCCCAGAGCTCTGGAATTTTAAAGATGTCTACCTCTAGGAACATAAGAATTGAGAAATGCTTGTTCCTATGTAAAGGCTATTACAGTACATTTTGTACCCATTAAATCGATTTGGAGCTTTACAGGATCAAGGAAAAAGGCTTGAGATCAGATACTAAAAACCTTGTAAGCTGATCAGTTGTGACACCATATTCCACAAATCTTAATTGGACCTTATTGTGTAGATTTGGTCTCTAGACCATAATTGTTCCTTATTTCCTAGATTTGTAGACAAGTGATAAATTATAAAGTAAACCACTGGAGAAAATTATTAAATGAGTAACCACTCTCTCTTTCATGCCTCAGAAGGAAAGCATTGAAGTTTTAGGGATCAATATGAGTGAGAATATAAAACTACTCAACATTTTTAGTGAAAATGCATAATGAGCCTATGTCAAAGAATAGTACCAATATGTATCAGAAGCATACAAAATACTTTTGGACCCAAACAGAAAATGAACAGAAAAATTATCATATGATAATTTTCTCTCTGCTTCAACCTTCTCCATGCTCCCAGCCACTATTGACTCAGCTGCCATGTGACTTTCCTAAAGCTCAGATCTGCCCATGCCACCTCACCCCGCCCCCAACTCAATATACTCTAATGGCTCCCTATCACTTCCAGAATCAAATATAAAATTCTCCACTTGGCTTTTAAAGCCCTTCACAAGCTGGCCCTTATCTACTTTTCAGTCTACTTCCAGCAACACTGGCTATTCTTTGAACACCACATACCACCTCAGACTGTGCCTTTTTACTGCCTGGCTCCCATACCTATAATGTTCTGCTTCCTCACCTCTACCTCCTGGATTACCTGGCTTCCTTTAAGACTCAGTTGAAGCTCTCTACCTTCTTAGGAGGCCCTTTGTAGTCACCTAACCCCAGTACCATCTATTTATATTGTATATATGTCTTATAAGCATATTTTTTTCATGACTCCCCCATGAATTACATGAGGCCATGCCCTTGTATCCCTAGCACTTAACACGGTGCCCAGCACATAGTAAGAATAAATGTTTGTTGACTGGCTGACTAAAGACACCAGAGCTCTTGCCAGTTCTTCCCCTCCATTCCCAACTCAATTGGGCTCATTATGTTTCTTGTTTTGTGTGCTAATAGTCATATAGTCCTAATATTCTATGACATCTGGGATCTAACAAAATGATATAGTCAGAAACATGCAAGCAACCCAAATGTGGATGGCCTCAGCTTCATACATAAATCTTGGGACACTTTGTGCTCTCCAAACATAAAATAAGAAGGCCTGTTAAATAAATTATTCTTTCTCAACTGTCATAGTTTCCTTTGGGGATTATAAACTTCTCCTTTGGAGATGGGCAATAACTTTGCTAATTACAACGAGGACATGCTTATTAATATTAGATTTCAGCATTTTGTCTAGGTCTAACATTAGCTTCCTATAAATACATACTGGAGTACTGCTTGACAAATATTTTCATTAGTATTTTTTCATGTCCAAAGTAAATACTACATGATACAATTACAATTAAACATAATTATTAAGTGACTACTACGTGCCAGGCGCTGTGCTAATGCAGGCATATGGTTGCCTAGATTTTTATATGACACTAGATACTCCCAACCAATAGTAATAAGTGCAAATACAGCAATACTGCCTTTATTCAGTATCATTAAAGGAATAGGGTATTCTGCATAAGTGAACTTTCCAGATTACTGAAGTTTACCCCTTTAGGCATCAAGACTTTATTTTAATTACTTTTGGTGGAAATATTTCTACGGTGTATTCCACAATATCCTGCTTTCCCCCCCATGCACTCTATGATCAAGTGACACTGGCTGGTTCGCTATTCCTTACAAAGGACATTCCATCTCCTGACTATGCATTTTCACTGACTGTCTCACATACCTAGAATGTTCTCCCTCATCACTTTGGACACTTGCTTTCCCTGGCTTGTTTCAAGACACATCTCAAATTCCACCTTCTACTTGAGGTTTTTTGGGGGTTCCCCCACCATTCCCTTTGTATTTCCTTCCTCCTTTAACATACATATGTATACAGTATGTATGTACACACATACAGATAAATCCCTCAAGCTCTCACACAGAACCTGGTTATTATTTTTATTAAATCCAATTCAACCAAGCTTGGTTATGTTTCCTCTACCCAGATCTCTCTGTCTCTCTCTCTGTGTCTCTGTCTCTGTCTCTCTCTCTCTCTGTCTTTCCCCTGTCTATTCCATTAGAATATGAACTCCTTGAGCGTAGAAACTGTGTTTTTGCCTTTCTTCTATCCAATCCAATAAACTTTTATGAAGTATCTACCATGTGCCAGGTACTGTGCTAAGTGCTGGGGATACAATGAGTAAAAAAGACAGTCCCTGCCCTCAAGGAGCATGCAATCTAATGGGGGAGACAATATACAAAAGGAGGCAGAGAAGCAGGGAGGAGGGACTATGAGGGATATCTAGGCTGGAGACATCTTGTCCCACGGAATTGAAACTGGGCAGAGCAGTAGATGTAGATTGGAGTGCTTAGCCTCCTAGCACATTGTTGAGTACTTAATAAATGCTTGTTGACTAATGGATGGTTACACTAAAGTATGGAACTGTCTTGGATAGCTCAGGCTGATAATAATCATGGTCAGAGAGGTGCCTTTAAGGCCATGACACCTTTAGTGGCTACTGAGGTCTAATGAGGTCTAATCAAAGGCAGTAAGACTCTAAAAGGTGCTTGAGTACTCAGGTTTTGAACTATGCTGTCTGCTTTTCAATTCAGATCAACAAATGTTTATTATATGTGTATCATGTGAAAAGGACGATGCTAGGTACTGGGGACACAAATCAAACAGACCCTTTGGTACAATGACTTCTAATAGGTTTTTTTTTGTCCCTATTCTTTTTCAGAATGAACTCTAGCCCTCTCTTCTTGGCTATTTGTCAGTGGGCTTGACCTCAGCCTCCCACAATCCTCTTCTTTCTTCAGATTTTACTTCTGAAGGACTGTGGCCTGGGGAGCCTGATAACCAAGTCTGGCTAAATTGGGTTTAATAGAAGTATAACTAGGCTCTGTATGAGGGTTTGAGGGTCTCTCTCATGAATAATATGCATAAACATCAGTGCTTTCTGACTTCTGTTTTAGAAGGCTTTTTGGTTCCTGCCCAAGATGGTTGGTTCTGGATAATTGAAGCTGCTGGATAAGTGGCATCTGCATTAAATGAAGCATCATTACTTTTATTTCACATGAATCAGCCCTGACTGAAGTGGCGAGGATGTTAGTGATAGAAGCCTGGCATATGGACACTAGGATCAGTCTCATTTTTTGCAGTGTGTGAAATTGCTTGTATCTATTTAAGGAAATGGGGTTGATGAATCACAGCACTAGCTAGGACTTTCTGAGGCTTCTTGCAAATGCCCCGTGAAACACGGGAAATAACGTGAAAGGATTATATCTTGAGCTATTGTTGTAAGCTAGGTGTTGTTGGGCTAGGCACTGTCTCCAATTTCAGTAAGAGCAGTGGTATCTGATGACAGAGAAATACAGACAGCTTAAATGGTAAAGAGTTAGAATATTGCCATTTAAATGGAGATTTCAACATTTGTTTCTGAATGTTCTTTAAAAAAAAACACAACAACCGTGTTTTAAATTACAGTGGGCCTAAGCAAAACTACTTAATTTTCACCTGTTTCCTTCCTACATTTCCTAAATATTTGTTTCTTAACTCTCCTGCCTGCTTCCACCTCTCTGTATAACTGAGCCGGTAGATATCTGATATAATACATGTATTTGTTAAACTGTATTGAGTTCTAGGGTCTCTGGGGATAAGACACTCCTGGGTAGTAAGTAGTTGCTTAGGGAAGCCTAATACTGTTAGGCTACTGGAATATTATTTAATGTACTAAAGTAGCAATGCAGTTAGGATATTCATTTCTATATTTTAAAAAATTCATCATGAAAACAGACCTGTGACTTCACCATAAACCAAACAGGAGTTTTGAAAGCAGGATAACAGACAGAAAATATGCAAGAATTAGAGGACTGCAAAATTGTTTGCCTTTTTGTTTTGAGGGATGATCTTTTTTTTTTTATTAAATCTACAGGATGCCAAAATTATGGACACCAAAATTTCAGATGGCTCATCAGAGGGGCAGGAGGGCTGTGTGTGTAGACAGGTGGGAGAGGAAATCCATGTGAGATCTCTGTACAGCTGGCCTGGTGCTTATTTTAGCATTAGCTCACAACATTTGCCACTCCCCACCAAAAAAAAACAAGAAAAAAATTTTCTTTCTTATTCTATACATGATCAACAAAATGAAACAGTTTTATTTTATGACTACAGACCTTGTAGATAACAACACTGATTTTATATAACTCATTTATATATTGCTTTAAGGTTTACAAGATCCTTTACAAAGGTTTTGTTTTCACAATAACGCTGGGAGGTAGGTGCTATTATCACTGCCATTTTACAGATGAGCGAACTCAGGCAGATAGAGGTTAAATGACTTGCTCAGAATCATATAACTAATGAGTATCTGAGGCTAAATTTGAACACAGGTCTTTCTGACTCAGGCCTAGCACTGTATTCCACTTGCCACCCTTGTGCCTCCATCTAAAGACCCAAACACTATTAGATTACTTTCTCATCCATTCAGAATATAATGTCTTGCAAAAACAAATTTTTAATAAAATGGATTTAGAATCATATTATTATATTATAGAATTACATTATTTAGGACCGTCAGACATCTAGATATCTAGGGAATTCGAACTATACGATGTTATGGGGAATTAATACCAATTACAATATACAGTATTTCTTCAAAAACAAAGAAAACCTGGTCAACAGAAGATTCATTTTTGGCCGAGCTTGAAGGCCCATTGCATTTGGCCATTTTGGCTCTGAGCCAAGGGAGGCAAAAAGCTAGGGACATAGATTTCTGCTTTTTCCTGAAGTTGAATAATTGACCTCTCAGTGGACTGTCACAGCGCCATTTGCATGCCCCACTTCCGTGATTTCCCCTACCCTTGATGTGGTAAACTTGACAGATTCATTTTATTGAACTTTTACAGAACTCTAGGTCAACAAGCACATTTTCCTTCAATACCAATAGCTTCCTTTCAAAATGACACGTTTTTAAAAAGTGAAACTTGAAGCTTAAGCTTCCTAAACCAAAAAGTAATTAAGTATTCCTTTGTTTTTTGCTAATTGCCAAAAATGTCAGGAAAACATGGGTAGATACAGACTGTATGACCCAGGATGAATGATGTAACATAACATTTCAGTGCTTTAAGATCTTCTCTAAGACTATAAACTGCAGAAAGGATACCAGCTTGCATTAATAGAAATAATCTTTTTACCTGTGAATTCCCAATATTAATGAAATCAGAGCTCTGGTCTATATCTGTCCCTATTCCTGCCACATAAACTCTAATCTTGCAAAAAGTGCCTGTTTTGTCTCTACTTGCCTTAAGCATCAAGATCATATTTTTATTACAGAAGGAATTTTTTAGGATCTATTCCTATCTTTGTAAACAGTTTTTGTAATCTTAGAATTAATTTTTCTTGAATGTCTGCTAGGATTCATTTGTAAATCTATCTAGTTGGTTTATTTTTCCTTTGAGAGTTCATTAATGGCTTGTTCAATTTTTTTTCTTCTGAGATTGTATTATTCCATTTCTCTATTCCTTGGTCTTATTCTATTAATCTGGTTATATTATTTTTGTAAACATTGTTTAATTTCATATAATTATTTGTTTTGTTGCCACATAATTTGACAAAGTCTCTAATAACTTGCTTTATTTCCTCTCCATTTGCTGTGAACTTTCTTTATTTTAGTATTGGCAAATTAGTATTTAGTACCTTTGACTATTTCCTCCTGGACTCAACCCTTCCTCTTAAACTCTCATCTCCCTGTGCCTGTTTTTCCCATGGTTAATTTAATGTATTCCAGCACTCACTCCTATTTGTGTGGTCAATCCTCCTTTTTCTAGTCTAGTTAAATTTGAGATTTATTTGATGCCTACTCCTCCACCCCTTCCTCCACGTTTCTATGCTCTTCTTCTCCGGTGCCCCAATTACTCCCTCTTCCCTCATTTCTTCCCTAGTTTATCCATTTTTCCTCTTTTCTTTCCCTTTTCTTCTCCTTTTCTCAGATCATTAAAAAAGAAAGAAAACACCCCCAAACCCTCTGTTTGTCTTAGTTAATTTTCTCTGTGACTGTTCAAAACATTTAGGATTCTGAAGGGACACATCTCTTCTCCAATTAGAAATTTTGTCAAAATCATCTAGCCCCTTCTAATTGCTCAAATTTATTTAACTTTACAATTTTATTTCACAATTTCTATTCAACTTCGGTATTTTCTTCAAGAATGTTTAAAAACCCTCTCTACTCGATGAAGAATCTGTTTGTAGGATTATACTCTTTTTTAGCAGGGGAAGATATTCTTGGCTGTAAGCCATTATCTTTTGCCTTTTAAAATTCTGTATCACAAAGCTTCTATCTTTTATTCTAGTAGTTGCCAAGTCTTATGAGACTGACTGTGTTTCCTTGGTATCTGAATTCTATCTGGCTGTTTTTAGTATTTTTCTTTGACTTGGAAGCTCCAAATTTTGACTGTAACATTCCTGGGAATATTAACTTAATGAATTTCATTCATTAGACAGCTAGATGGTGCAGTGTATAGAGCCATAGGCCTAGAGTCAAGAAGACCTGATTTCAAATTTGATCTTAGACACTTACTAGCTGTGTGACCCTGGGCAAGTCATGTACTCTGTCTGACTCAGTCTCCTCAATTATAAAATGAGGATAATGACAGTACCTACCTCTGAGGGTTATTATGAAGATTAAATGAGATAATACTTATAAAGCACTTAGCACAATGCCTGAAATGTAGCAGATGCTATATAAATGCTTATTCTCTCCTTTCTCTTCGCTATCTTGGGGGACGAGACTGGTGGATTCTTTCCATATTAACTATGTATGTTTGTAGTTAACAGGTCTGCGAAGTTTTCATTTATGATTTCTTGAAAGGTAGTATTCAGTATTTGGCATGGGCATACTTTTCAGGGAGTCCAGTGATTCTTAATTTATTTCCTGTTTTTACCAGTAGATACCTTCCATTCTCTTCTGTTTTGATTTTATTCTAATATTTCTTGTTGTCTCAGGAAGTCATTAAATTTAAGTTGGACTATTTTTTTTTCATGGAGTCTGTTTTTCTTCCTTTTGTGCTAAGCCCTTACTCTTTCAATCATTTCCCCCAGATATGGAAAGGGCCTTATAGATCTTCTAGTCCTAACCCACGTATTTTATATGCAAGGAAACTGAAGCAAACAAAGGTAAAAAGGAGAGAATTTAAGACTCATGATAATTTTGCTGCATTGTAATCCATTGTTCTTTCTATTACAAACACAGTTTTTCCGAAGTGGAGAGGGTTCCAGGCACAGGAAACTGAGCAAAGGCACAGAGGTATGAGAGTACAATGCATATTCCAGGGTCAAAGAGTATTCCAGTTTGAGTGGAATATAGAAAGCCAGAGCAGCATAATTTGAGATAAAGATTGTAATGTGGGGTACTGGGAGATTATGGAGGGTTTTTAAAGCCAGACAGAGGAGTTTGATCCTAATTTAGTATGTGATAGGGAGCCATTGAAGATTTCTGAGTAGAGGAATGATGTAAGTAGTAACATTCAATTCCTTTTAGGTAATCTACCTTGATTTCTTCATTGAACACATACTCTCCCTATCCCTTCTCCCTACCCCCACCCCCATGTACAATGACACTTTACCCTTTTTGCTATTATTTCATGTGCCTCCCTGACTCCCCACTGTTCTACCTGAAGATTATAAACTTCCTAAACTGTTTTGACCAATAGTCTTTCTCTCACACTTACATCTTTTTTTTTTTTTTGGTATTTATTTAGTATTTAATTTTTTCCCAGTTACATGTAAACAATACTTTTTTTTCTTTTCAAACCATCCATTATACAAATATCCCTTTCTCTTTTATCTCTCTACAAATATCTGATTTTAATCAATTCATCTCAATTAACATTTACTGGGCCCTCCCTTAAAGCACTCATATCTCTGTGCTAGAAGCTGCACATTTTTTCAACAATTACCTTCATCCAAATATTGAAAGAGCAAGCAAAGTTTCACACATAATGCTATATTACCTTCTTTTCTGAGTATCCAAAAGGATTTGGAAGGAGAATTGAAAGTCAGTGTAGCATGGACATCAATTACTAGGAATGACCAAAGCAGACAGCAGAGACTATACAGCCACAGATAATATTTTGCTTTGGCCCTAATAAAGTGAAGATGCTTGAAGTTTAAACCACAAATAGGTATAGTCAGAGATGGTAACATCATCATTAACCAGAAATCAGGAGATGGTCCATAACTGATGAAGATACATGCAAACTATAGATCAACTATTTATAGCTGAGAAGCAAACTGGTAATGCAAGGCATTTTAGACACCAAAGACAATGATGACTAAAATATTTGATCTGCTCCTCTGAATCCTAACATGATTTTAGATTTTAACAATGATGATATCTCCTACCTTTAAATGAGAATTATTATATATTTTGACATTTCATACATTATTAATGAAATAAAAACTATTACTGATAATTGGGTTTTTTGGGTAGTTACTGCATCTCATCTTCTGCATTATCTCCTCTTTCTATCACAATCTTGTAACTTTAAAGAACAGGGAAAATCATCAGATAGCAAATACATCCTGATCTGCTGATGTACCTCCAGATAACTGATTATATCCACTTTACATGATGCCATGAGGCACCTTAGTGTAGTTAAGCCTGGACCCAATGGCATTGTCACTTTCGTGTATTGTTGAGTTTTAGCTCCTTAGATCTTGCTTCCCCCACCTCATCCCCCCATAATGTGGGTTTACTTTCTTTGCCGCAGGAAGTAAGTGTGGAAATTTAACATTTTCCTTCTCTAAGCGAAAAGAAATCATTTATGAGCTCTACATATTCTCTGTTACCTGTGAGAAGAATGTGTGTTCACTGCTTAATTAGAATTACTTGCCATGCCTGGATGGTTAAATATACATATGTATACACACATACATACATATACATAGACACACCACAAAACATACATATGTGTGTATTGTGTATGCATGTATAATATAGCGTACACATACCTGGCTTGGTGAGGCATGCCTTTGGTTCCTTCTTATAGCGGGAGGACTGGGTATTTCCTTCAACAGCCATTCCAATATTAAATTTCTTTCTGGTAAAATCTTCATCACTTCCAGGACAAAAGCTGACTGGACTGTTTCCAGCATCTGAGGGAGTCTTCACAGGAGATACTGACTGACTACTTGGGCACCCGGTATCATCTATGAGAAGACAAAAAAAGTGCTAACAGTTAATCAAGGAATACAATGTGTAGACACACGAGTGAATGCTTCCAGTCTTATTGTAGCCCTGAGCACATTTTGTAGAGTGCCTATCTTTGTTTTATTTTCTTTTTAAATATTTTCTTCCTTGCTTTCCATCAAAATCTTAGAGTCAGTCCCAGGAGTGGGGAATGTGCAGTCTCGAGGCCACATGTGGCCTTCTAGGTCCTCAAGTGACCCTTTGACTGAACCCAAACTTCACGAAACAAATCCCCTTAATAAAAGGATTTGTTCTGTAAAACTTGGACGCAGTCAAAAGGTAGCACCCAAGGACCTAGAAGGCCACAGAATCCCCACCCCTGCTGACCATTACAAAAATGTGAGCATTTGTTATTTTCAATAGAGTAGGAGGCAAAGTAGTACTAGGGGAGAGGAGGTGACAAAAAAAGATTTGTTACTGTGGTTATGCACAAAGTGATGTCAACAGGATAGAGTAAAAGTTTATGACAGAGCATTAACAACCCACTAAAATTAGAAAGAAAATGTATACATTATTAAAAAGTATTTGAAAGAAATCCTTTCTGGGCTTCTTGGCTTACAAATAATTATTCTGTATAGTAAAGTCTTTTATATAGCACCTTCGGTCAGAGATTGCTGGTCTAGCCTCAACTGTTAAATTTTCAATGTGAGCATTTATATCTTGGAAAATAATAATTGCTTTGTTGATTATCTATACTTAAGAAAGGGATGGAGAAAATGTTAATAATTCAGCTTAAACTTAAAGGTATGTGATACTTTTTTTTGAGAGCCAGTTGTTAAACACTAACTAACACACCCCTTAGGACAACTAGGTATCACAGTAGATAGAAAGCAGAGTCTGGAGTCAGGAAGATCTGAGATCAAATCAGACCTGAGACACTTACTAGTTATATGACCCTTCAGAAGTCACTTAACCCTGTTTGCCTCAGTTTCTTTTTCTGTAAAATGAGCTGGAGAAGGTAATGGCAAACCACTGCAGGATCTTTACAAAGAATACCCTAAAAAGGGTTAGTGAAGCATTGGACACGACTGAAAACTACTAAACAACAACAACACAGTCCTGATTTCAGCCTTCATCACATGATCTGTGAGACCTCTTGGATTAATTTCCCATTTGTAAGTTTGTGATGATCTTTCCTGCCACATGCTGTCCCCCATGCCTTGAATATAGTTTTTCCTCACCTTAGTCTCTTAGAATCCTTGATTTCCCTTAAAGCTCTGTTCGGGTACTACCTTTTATATTCGTTCATTCATCCAATGAACTTTTATTAAGTATCTGCTATGTGTTAGGCACTGTATTGTGGGCTGGGGACACAAAAAGAAAAAGAAAGTCCCTACCCCGAAGAAGCTTACAATCTAATGGGAGAAGGGAACACATTAAAGGAAGGTGTAAAAAGAAGGGGTGGGGAGAAAGGAATGGAAGGCAACTAGCTCAGTGAGGATGGAGGAAGATAAGGAAGTGCAGCTGGGTAGGAAATTAAGAGATGGCTGGCCTGAGGGCCCTCCTTAAATGGAAGTTCTTACCTCCAAGCAGAGGGTACTGAGGAGGTGTAAGTGTCAAAGGTTTTGTGAGACGTTGCAAGAAGATGAGTTTCTTGGGGAGATGATGAAGTCCAAAGAGGTATAGCCAGGTGGGCAATGAAGGCCAGCTTTTATGAAGAGAAGCACCTCCCCCATCCCTCCCTACTCCACCCCCAGCTATTAGTACTTGGCACATAGTATGCTCTTAATAAATATTAGTTAGCTGACTGATAGTATCTTTTCTCCATGGCTCCTCCACAGATTACCTTGTATTTATTTTGTATACATGTAAAATGAAAGCTCCCGGGGCGAGGTGGGGGTGGGACAGGAACTGTTTCTCTGTATTTTGATCACCCAGCGTAGTTCCTGACACATAGTAAACACTTAATACATGCTTGTTGAAGTCTGTTTTAAAGTGGTCTATGGCAATTTTTGAGAAGTCTTCAGAGCAATTTCTACGTGAGACAAAGTTACTCAAACACTCGTTATAACAGATCATATTTATATAATGCTTTAAGGTTTACAAAGCACTTTAGGTACATTCTTTTGATCCTTTTGATCTTTAGACTGTGGAGGGCAGGGACTGTCTTTTGCCTTTCTTTGTATCCCCAGTGTCCTAGCACGGTGCCTGGTATGCAGTAGGCACTTAATAAATGTTTACTGACTTATATTTACCTCATAAGAGGTAGATGGCATAGTTATCCCAATATTTATTTACTTATAGATAAGGAAACTGAGAATGAAAGACTTGCTTGAGATTACATATGTTTCTGAGGGACGAATCTGAATGTTAGTCTTCCTGAGACCAAGTCCTGGACTCTATCCACTACACTACCTAGCCACCTCTATCAAGGTAGGCAAGCCAGCAGAAGATATGGTCATCTGTTTATTATTAGTGCTTGAAAGCCATTGCCTTTAAATCCCCTGCTCTTTTTTAGACTAAGTATACTGAATCCTCTGTAGAGCACAGGGCAGCTGCTTTTTTTTGCTTATAAGAAAAAGTAGCCCTGTGTCTGCCTCATGCATATGTACACACACACACACACACACACACACACACACACACACACACACGCAACCAGGCATAGTGCCATCTGGAGTAAATAAGCATGATGAAGCTTATATTCAAATAAAAAGCTTTTATTATTTTCTCAGTTGTATGTTATTACCACATTCATGATTGAAAATTAATGCATATAATGAGTAAAGACCTCTTCAAACACAAGCAAAGTCAAAAGGAGGATTACATCTGTGCCCTATAAATGCCTTCTTCAGACTCAACTAACTGTATTTGTGATGGTAGAGTCCTGTATTTATATTTTGATAAAGCAGGGTATTTGAGAATAACTTATAAAACAGAATACTGGAGAATAGTTACTTATATTAGAAAAGGATTATTTACTCTACAAAAGGCTATTTATTTCATAGGATTCCTTCAAACATTGAATTCTTCTACTGGACTTAATATAATATTTAAGTTAAATATCTTCAACTTGGACACATCTCTATTGTATAAAACAATAATTCCTGACCTGAAGGCTGTGTACATCCGAGATACTGAAGTTATTTTGCAAGGGTTCCAGAAATTTCTGTTTTTTCATTCAATGTATATTAATAGTTCAACCATTAACATATGAGGGCATGGAAAATTATTTCATTAATCAACCAACCAATCAATTAATCAAGCATTTATTAAGTGTCATCTATGTGCCAGGCAGTAGGCATGAGAAACCAAGGCCTTTATACTCAGAAAGGTTGGAAACTACCAACATAAAGCATGGTATAACTTTATACCTTGTCTTTAACAAACAACATCATAAAAGCTCAAATTATGCATTATTCATTTTGATTGGTCCTCTGTCAAATATTTACTATCATTCAATCTAATTGATTTCCCTTTGCATGAGTTGTATTACAACAGAAGCCTCAAATTCTATACTGTCATTTTTCTATAATGGCATCTGAATTTTTATACTTTTAAACTAAAGAACATTTTTAAAATTTTTTCATGGTTATAAAAGCCATATAATTTTAAAATGTAATTACAGCAAATGAACTTTTTTGAAAAATGATGACCCTTCAGACATGTTTTAAAAATGCATGTTCTAAAGCAAAATATCTTACAAAATGTTTCAAATGTCCCCAGAGGTCTCAATAAAGAAGGGCTTGGGTTAGATTTTCTCCAAGATACCTTCCAACTCTTAAACTCTATCATTTTATCTTTTTATGAATATTGTCCTCACTCATGGAAAAATGCAGTAAATATACCCAGTTTACCAAGTAAACAAATATACTTGGTATAGTAAGTATACAAGTATACCAGGCAAGTTTCTTGTTGTAATATCTTGAATGTATAATTTATACCTACTGTTCTATGCACCAATTTGGTAGAAATTATATATTCCAATATTAACATGTACAGTAAGATTTGATTCAAGTCCCTAAGAAATTTCTTTAAAAATACAGTAATAGCTAACAAGGGCACAGTTATAATCAAAATAGTTACGATCTTGGACTTAGGATGGCTCCTGACTTTCCATTTCCAATAATGCCCCCCCCATAATAATAAAAATAATAGCTAACATTTATATAGAACCTTAAGGTTTGCAGAGTATATTACACGTATTAGCTCATTTGGCTATCATACCAATCCTCTGAAGTGTTATTAGTCACATTTCACAGATGAGTAAACTGAGGCTGAAAAGTTAAGTGACTTGTCATAGTCATACAGCTAGTATGTAAAAGCCCCATGTCATTCTGATTTTATCCCCATTTCACCCAAAATACTAACTCTTGGAGATTCTATCTCTAAAATATAACTTGAATTCCTCCTTTTCATTCCATTCCTATGGTTCAGGCCATGATTAATTCCCTAATTTCAATTTAATGGGGCTATTACAATAGCCTTTTAGGTGATCTCCCTACCTTCTCTTTCTCCCTCTATTCCATTTGACTGCCACTGGAGTAAACTGTGCAATACATAGCTCTTATTACTGCCTTGTCCAAAACTTATCAATGAATCCTCATTGTCTACTAAAGTTCAAACATCTGAGTATGGCATTCAAGGTTTTCCACAATCTATTTCCAAATTAGCATTCTAGCCTCCCTTCTAATTTTCTCTACTCATTTTTTTCTTCTTGAAAAATTTTACTGTAGCTCCAAAAAGATGAAACTTAAGTAAGAAGTTCAACTATTTCAGATGATTATCAGAATTTCATTTTTAAAAGTTATACAAAAAAGTTATATCATTTATTTCCACTAACTATTGGGATTACATAGAATCTTGAGCCAAATAAGAAATCGTGATTTTAATAATAGTGTTAAACACTTGTTAAAAAGTTAAGATCTACTAATGAAGGACTATTTTTAAATATTGAGGTTGAATAATAATTTTATTTATGAAGAGCATAAAACCAGAAATTAATTTGAATGAAAATCATTCTATTTTTAGTAATGATAATCAAAAAAATCACCATTTCTCAAATGTGATTCATTCTGATCTCATATAATGCCTATTTAAGACCTATCTATAATAATAGTTAGCTGTGTTCAAATCCAGCTTCAGATACTTATTAGCTGTGCGACCGTGGGCAAGTCACTTAACCCATCTGCCTCAGTTTCCCCATCTGTAAAATGGGAATAATAATAGCACTTACCTCCTAGAGTTGTCGTGAAGATAAAATGAGATAATATTTGCAAAGCACTTTGCAGGACTTAAAGTGGTATATATAGCTAAGTATATTTACCTATATAGATAGTATATCTGTCTATCTATCTCTCCAGGGTGCAACAAGACCATCCAGAAAGAGTAGGGTAATTTTCCAGAGTCTTATATGTCCTCCAGTCCCCTGGCATGCTCACCTCACCAGGGGATGTAACCCAAGGACATCTGTGTCATAACTGCCCTTTTAGGATCTATCTACAATGAAACCAAACCTTATTTTTCATGTGTTCTGTCTCCCTCGGAGTGTGAGCTCATGGCTGCTAATGGTGACTTTTCAAGTCCTATAGGAAATAATGACTAAGGAGGTAAATTCAGCCTGTGGGAAATTAAAAAAAAAATTTGATGAGAGAAGTTTGCATGTGGGATAATTTCGAGTATATCTCATACTAGATTTTCTGGACTCCCATTGAACTTGGGAGCTAACTAGATCTTTCACTGGATAGCCAAGAGGGCTAGAGCTGCTAGCAATGACGGGGTGGAGGTGGGGATAAGGAGGAAGGAGACTACTCAGAGATAGCTGGAGTGTCATCTGGTGGCCAAACAATGGACTTCACTCTGCTCAGATGGTTAAGTAATGAAACTGATCCAAGATAGCCCCAGATAGAAAGGGGATGAGTCCAAGGGTGGTCACAGTAATTCTCTCTCTCTCTCTCTCTCTCTCTCTCTCTCTCTCTCTCTCTCTCTCTCTCTCACACACACACACACACACACACACACACAGAGTTAGTGAGCTACCTGCCTAGTTGGGAGCATAAACGCTTTCATCCTTTTTGTTTTCCCCACGTGGATGGGTAGTCTAATCTATTTCAAATTACAATGGATTTCACTAAGGAGATGTTGAAATGTTCCATTAACTTGTATAACATAATCTGGGAAGAGAAACATTTGAATAACCTTATCATCCAAAGAGGAACCTTTTCTTTACTTTTTTTTAGATTTTTATGCAAGACATCTCCCATGACTGGCGAACACAGATAAAAATATATCACCCTATGTGACACTTTGCTTGATAGCAAATTGTGCAGTTTTAAAAGATTCCAAATAGCTCTCTACTGAATAACTCATTTATTTAACGGCACTATTCTAGAGATGCTATACGACTATGAATCATAGCACATCATGAACTCAGAAGAATTAAAATTACAAATGGCTCAAAACATTAAGTCATGGTAGACTATAATGTGTAACACACTGACATCAGTGTGAGAAGTGGCATAAAAGCTACAATTGAGAATATAGATGACTGGAAAAGGAAATAGGTTACTTATTTATTGTCTTTGACATTCTTGTTAAACAGAGAGACAGCCCTAGTTGTACAGTAGTACCCCATTGTTCTTTTTTATTAAAAAAGAAAAATCTCTAGGATATATTAGTTACTCTGTGGAGGATTTGTGGTTAAAAAATTGACAACCATAACAAATAAGAATTTCAAAGGATAAATAGGAATTCCCACTTAGTGAAATCATGGATTGACAAAAGTACAGGTATAATAAGAACCCATTTAAATAAAGGTTTATTATAGATTCATTGGTTTAATTTACATTAAACAAAACAACCATAAACTATATTTTTAATATGAAACTTTTTTATGGGAACAAGGTGACCCTGGCACCAAAATAAATGGAACTTTTCTACTAATTCCTTTTTTACTACCTTTAGACCCATTAGTGAATAACAAATCTACAAATTACTGTGGAAAATGAATGGCTTATTGCTTTCACTCTGATTATTCTTATAAGCTACTTCAAAAGAGAAAGGAAACAAGCATCTATTAAGTGCCTTCTATGTGCCAGACACTTTGCTCAGTGCTTTACAAATATCTTATTTATCTTTTATCCTCACAACAGCCCTGGGAAGTAGGTACTATTATTTATCTAATTTTACAATTGAGGAAATGAGGCAGAAAGGTTAAGTGACTTGCTCAGGGTCACACAGCTAATAAGTAGGCAGTGTGTGAACACAGGTCTTTCTAACTCCAGGCCCAAGTACTCTACCCACTGCCTCAGGGCCAAGCAAAGCAAAAGATCAAGTAAATTGCCTAAGGCCGCATAAAGGACAGTGGCAGAAATAGGACTTGAGCCTCTATTACTAGCTTTTTCTCCCCTACTCCTTTATGCAATGAAAAACAAACAGGGATACTTCTGCACCTCTGTTTTGGGGCTTATTATTCACTTTGTAACTTCTTCAGTAGAATGAAACTTACCTTTCTGTCCGAAAGCAAAATGCCATCACCTCTTTAGATCTAACTTAGTTATTTACCTATACCCTTAGGAAAACTCTATCATCATTGAATGACTGCCCCCCAAATAAAAGACTCAAAGCAAAACAAAAATGCTTTCTTGTCTATAGAGGTTCAGTAATAATTTTTTCCACACTTTTTTACCTATCACCAGCTTTTTACTATTTACTTAAGGGAAATCATGCTAAACTAATTTCCATATTGGGGGTTTTTTATCTCGAATCAATCAATTTTGAAGTAATCATTTATTGAGCCCCTAAGAGGTGTCTAGTATTGTACTGTACTCAGGTGCTGGGGAGGGGGTAAAGGAGGGAATGGACCACAAAAAATGGTTTGGTGATTTACTGGTTTTGTGATTCAGTCCTTAAGTCAACCCTCCCCACCATGCCAACAATGATGGCATAGCAACACATTGCTTGCCAAAGAGGATCTGTCAAGACCATTACTCACAGAGCCTTGTGACATTTGCCTGTTTTGGCCACAGCTCAACTTGCAAAAAACAATCCAGCTCCAGAAACGGCAAAGATGCTACTTTTCCTTGTACTGGGAAAATATCTGAGTCTATGCAAGCTAAAGCCACAGTAAAGGAAAAGAGGCCAATTTCATCAGGGTGTCACCCAGTCGTGTGCTTGGTGTGGCTTCCTTCTGTGCAGTTTTGAACAATTGGCTCAGTTGAGCTTTGCCTGTCAGTTGGCTTTTCTTCAGCATCCGGTACCATTGCTGGAAGCAGAATGTCAGACCAGATGGACCAGGGAGTGTTCTGATTCAATATGACATGGTCTCTGGGGCCTTGAAACCTTACATGAAATGTCCTCAGGGTATGCAGACGCTGGAATGGTTCTTTGTGGAGTACTGAGGCAGTTAGGTTAACCACAAGTAATCTGACGCCATGTCAAATAGCCCATAGACAAATTACAAGGTCTTCACAGATTGCATGAAATAACAAACAGTCTAATTATCTTGTAAACCGACCATAGAGAACTTTTAACCAATATAATATAGGGAACACAGGATTTATGTTGTGGTACTTTCTTTGGGACAAAAAAGCTTTACTGTAATTCTAATTTGTTATGAACAAAACAACCACTCAATATATATTAACTGAAAATAATGGTTAAAAACAGAGCCATAAACAGGGTGGAGAAAAGGGTTTGGGGCCCAGGGGTACCAACATCTAAGGAGTATATGTGTTTCCTTTGCAATCTTCTGCTAGGTAAGTAACTTGTCCTACCCTTCTCCCATGATAACTTTCCTCACCTCCAGGTCCCTTTGTTTGCTGCGTCTCCCACTTTTCTCTTATCCTTGGGACTGGGGATCATCAGAAGTGCTGCAGTGTTTGAGGCCCAGGTTGAAGCAGATTGTCCTCTGCTTCCTCCCCTCCTTCTTACTACCTCTTTCCCCTAACACTCCTCCCTCCCCGCAATGGAATTTGCCCCAGGCACCAAAATTCTTAGTTATGGCTTTGGCTATAAGCAAGTGCCAATCTTCCCCTTGCACTAAAAAGAGGGGGCACATTTCAAAGGTATGGCTCTTTGAAGTCCCCCTTTTTAATACAGAAGAAAAACACTCTAGTAAGATCCCCCCACATTTAAATTATGGGCATAGAAAATTTAGATTTTAAAATATATCATAAAATGTATATTAGAACATATGCATGTATGTATGTGTGTGTGTATATTATATATATATATATATATATATATATATATATATATACACACAGTAGAGAGAGAGAGAATATATAGATATAATCTATGCTCTACTCACAGAACCTCAGACATGTGGGTGTGAGATTCAAATTCAAACAATGGTAATGCCAGCGATTATTTATAAAGCTACATCATTCTGCATAACTTTATACCTGAAGGAATTATACAGGGAGACCTCAAACCTTGAGGTCCTAAAACCTGTGCAGTACACACCATTGATGGGCTGTGGAAATGAAAACATTCTGCTCACTTCAGCTATGATGTGTTGTGGTATATTTCCCTCCACAAGAATAGTTTCAACTGGATTGAGGAAAAATTTCATAGCATTAAAAAAACAAACCATGTCAGATTTATTACCCCAATTCGTGCAATTCTAGTTTTTAACAGATCATGTTATGAATAAATGCCAAGGAGAAATCATTTTAAAGATACTGTGAGGAAATTGTTCCTGGTCAGAAAATGTCAGGCATAACAAAATGCCACAGACACGTTGAAAGGTCTAGCTTGAAAAACAAAAATTGGGTGTGATGCTTCTAATTTCTAGAGGAATGCCTGGAAACGTAAATTTCAGCTGAATTTGACATAAAGAGAGGTTCTAAGACCTTAGGAAAAGGGTGTGTAGGACTTGTCAGTCTAAAGGAAAGGGAGGGTACAGTTTCTTTAAAAACCTCACAAAGCTAAGGATTTTCCTGCCATCAAGTTACATTTATAGCTCCTTTTCTTCTGCCAAGGACACTAAGTGATTTGCTATAGACTCTGATTTCATTTTATTCTTAGGAGAAACAGGGTAGGATTAAAACTAAATGAAACAAAAGCAATTGGGCTCTTCTCTCTCTCCACCTTCCCCTTCCCTCCCCCCATCAAACAAGCTGACTGATTCTGGGGTTGGTTACATTCCCAACCTCTAAATGTTTTGAAGCATGTTGCTTGGTGCAATCCACTTGAAAGTAAGCATGTGCTCCTTCCTGGGCCAAGGATTTGATGCTCTGCCCTTATTAGAATCCTTTCTTCTTTCTAGCCCTGGGCTATTGCAATGAAGCCAGCACCCAGCAAGATCTAGGTTATAGCAACATTCTTTTAAAAAGTAACCTTTCACCAAAGGTCAGCTCTTATAGGTGAGAGGTCTGATATTCACTACCTTCTATAAATCAGCCTATCTACCTCCTTTCAAGAATTTTTTCTTGCTTTTTCGTTTTATCAATAGAGACTGGCTGATATAGTAGAAAAGTTGTAAAAAGGTCCAGTCAGGGGACTTGAGTTCAAGTGCCATCTTGGCCACTAACTAGATGTCTGACCTTGGGCAAATCATATCATCTCTCTGGACCTCAGTTTCCTCATCTGTAAAATGGGAGAATTGGACCTCTCCTAGTCTCTGATTTTTATGATTCTAGGTTTATTAAATCAGTTGTAAATTAAATGAGATTACAGAAAGGAAAAAGAGCAGAGACTAAAATAGAGTGGGGTAGGGGAATGGTGTGTGGAGGAGTGTCTCCAAAGTTCTTGGTCTACTTTAGACATAGAAAAAACCAAAACCTGTCATTTCATTGCTATGGAGATCTGTTGGAAATTTATTGTGACAATTCAGGGCAGTCGCCTGAGACATAGCTTGCCCTGGGTTCCAGTTAGGAAACTTTCTTAACCAATGAAAACTATCTGTTTTGCAATTTATTGTCTCAGAGAGTTGCCTGAGGCATTAAGAGGTTAAATGACTTGCCCATCAAGTGGCCAGTACTTGAGAGAGGCTGAACTTGAAATTAATTTTTCCTGATGCTGTGGATAGCTTTTTCCTGATTACACATTGCTGTTTCTCTCTTTCTCTGTCTCTCTTTCCATAAATTTTATACACACACATATATGTATAACATATGTATGTATAACACATATACATATGGGGTATGTATAACATATATACATATGGGGTTTTTCTCCCACAAAGAAAGCCCGGAGACATTAAGGACCCTTCCGTAGCTAGATCGGTAAAGAGAAATTATTGTCTTCTCTTGTATCTTCAAGTCTGACCTTTTACTCTCTACCTATAAACATGCTTAGGACTCACCTATACAAAAACTATTTTCTCCTTACAATACTATCCTCTTTCTCTATCCTATTGCCAAATTTCTCAAGAATTGTCTGAATTCATTGCCTCTATTTTCCTTCCACTCAGTCACTCCTTAATCTGACTTCAGCTTTTTTAAATCCATTGAAAATGGTCTCTCCAATGGTTATCAATGACTTCTAAATTTAATGGCCCTTTCTTACCCCAATCCAATTTGATCTCTTTTCAGTATCTAAAGTGCTGAGCAACCTAGCCCATAATCCTCCTTTCCTGATACTTTCTCTTCCCTTGGCTTCCAGAATATAGGTTATGCTTGTTCTACTCCTGCTTCTCTGGCTGCTGTAAATACTGAGACCACAAAATAGCTTTCTCAATAGTGGTTCAGTGATAATTTCTCCACAAGTATTTCTGTTCTACTTCACAACAAATACTTTCAAATAGTAAGTAATCATTCTTTTAACAAATCACTTTTTACTGTCCTTATATCAACTATTTAGATCTAATTTAGTTATATATAGTTATTTGCATATCCCCTTAGAAAAGCCCCCTGATCCTCTAATGATTGTCCCATTAGACCCCTCCTAAGTGGACACTCTTTCTACCTTGGAAATGTTGTTTCTTCTTTTCTTTCTCTATTTTTTCTCTGGTGGATCTCATCCATTCTCACGGTTTGAACTTGGACTTCTATATCAAATTTATAGCTCTGACCACTCTATTGAGAGCTAGACCAGCATGTTTTAACTCTCCCTTTTTATGCCTAAATGAATGCCCCACCAGTACCTCAAGGCTACCATGTTCAAAACTGAACTTATCATTTTCCCTCAAAAATCCTCTTGTTTCTGGCCATGACACTTCCCACACTCTCCTAGTCTCTCTCCCTCCAAGCTTCATAATCCATTTTGCCTAGTCTTCCTCCACCCCACCTCAGGCTACATTTAATAAGTCAATGGGTAGTGTTGTTCCTTCCTCTAAAATAGCTGTCCCATACCTCCCATTCTTTCCACCCTCACTTGGACTACTTTAATAGTTTCCCGACTGATCTCTCTGTTTCCTACTGTGATCAAGTCTTCAATCTACCCTACACAGATTAATCTTTTTAAAGAATGATCAATTCATTCTCTTATCTTAAAAAAAGACTTGTTTTTTATATTTGGAATTAAATCTAAACTCTCTCCTCTGTCATTTAAGGCACTATCATTTGGTCTCAACTCACATTTCTAGCACTTCTTCCACTACTCCCCTTTATAAACATTAAGCTTTAGCCAAAACAGACTACTTGCTGTTTCCAGGACACACACCCAGGCTTTCTACCTCAGAGTCTTTACTCCAGCTGTTTCTGCCATAAAGAAAATCTTCCTCCTACTTCCCAATACTTTTCCAATTCTTACCCATTTTTCAGGTCCCAATTCAAATGGCATATCCTCTGTGAAGCCTTCTTTGATTCCAGACAAGAATTACCTCCTTCCTCTTAAGAGCTCCCTTTGCACTGGGTGTCTCTATTACTGCATGTTTATACTCCGCTTGGTAATATAACTATTGTACACATGTCATATCACATGGTGTGCAGATGGTTACTAAGCCTGGGGCGAGTCCTTAAACCTCCATGGATCTGTTTCCTCATCAAATGAGATAGTAATATATAAAGACCTTTGCAAACCTTAAATTGCTATATAAATTCTAGATACCAAATAAATTGTCATTTTCACATATGCAAGTTCTTTAAGGTAATATGCATTTGTTGATGCTATAGAACTTCCTGGGTACCAAACCATCCTGTATTAACAGTGGGCCCTGTGGCCCTGTTTCCTGAAGTCAATTTTATGATGTAAAGCACTATTCTTTTACCCTATGTAGCCATATAATAATATAATATATTAGACTTCAAAAAGTTGCTTCACATTTCTTCAGAAACCTAGGTATACATAGAAATAAAACTCACATGCCAAACCTGAGAGTTCAACTGGTTTTCCATAAGATCGTCTTAGGGATGGGAACAAGATAATAACAACAGAATTCACTCTCAACTCCCCATAGCTTTTCCCCACCTTGGCCAGAAAATCTTGAAACTCTCAGTTATAACTAGATTTGGAATACTAGGTTGAAAAAAAATGGGGCTGAACATTCAAAACCATTTTAGCAAAAGCATAACTTGGCATGTGTGTACATGTGCAAAAACCATGCTTCATTTGAAGTTGACTGGCTCTCATTTATGTCAGCTGAGCTGTTGTTGGAACATTCGGTGCAGACAGACAGTTACTGCATGAGGACTATATTCATATTACCCCAGATATATGTACCCTGGAGGCTAATGATAGCTGCCATTCATTGGATTCATTGGGAAAAGGGAAAGACCCAGCAGCCAAACAAAAACGTTAATCTGATCTATGGGGTTCCTTTCCAATTCATAGAGCACACCACTAAACCTCCTAAAATGTTTTGGCTAGTTGCTCAAGCAAACAGGGGAAGCAGCAGCCATTTCGAAACGCCAAAATTTAAAACCATCAAAAGAAGTCCTTGAGGAAATTGTAAACATTTCGGAGGAGGAAAAAGAAAACTTTCAGCAATTTAGTTTCCAGCTCTTTTTTTTATCCATTCATACCCTTAAGTCAACATCTGTAGTTATGAAATGCTTACCTTTTGGATACCTTTAGATTCTAGCATATTACTAGAAAAATCCTCAGCTTATCTCTCCCCCTCCAAATGCAGCTTCTATTTTTTCAGTAATGAAAAGTCACAAATTGAAAATCATAGTGGAAAGTATGGTGGATCTAGGGACAGAATCCTGGCACTCTCTTGAATCCTAGCTTTGCTACATGCTACCTACGCATCCTTAGACACTTAACCTCTAAGAGTTGCAGTGCAATCAAATGCAAAATGAGGGTACTGATCTTGGGGGGCCTCTAAGGTCATTTCCTGCTCTAAATCTTTGGTCCTCTGACAAGGCTCTGCAACAGTCATCATTACAGAATTATGAAAGCAATGGGCAAAAATGAAGTATAGAGACTTAATTCTTGTTATTCTAAATACACATTTCTCTCTTAAGCTATGTCTACACCAGTGATGTTTAACTGAACAATTATTTGGTAGATGACTATCTTGTTCCTTGAAGAAGGGATACGCATCTGCATACATTCTTGTACTTTCCGAATTTTATTCAGGTCTTTCTATGCTTGATTTAAAGTCATCAAGCTAAGATTCAGTAAAAAATGGTGAGTGAGGTTAAATAAGTCTCTAGGTCCTCATTTGCCTTAGTTCTTCTTCTGGAAAATGTACATAGCACCACAGGAACTAGGGCAGGAAGGGACCTTAGGGAACAGAGTCCAAACTCCTCATTTTACAGAAATTAACTTATGGTCCAGAACGTGGAAGTAACTTTCCTCAGGTCATGCAGAGGATAAGCAACAGAGCTGGGTTTTGAACTGAGGTCTCCTGACCCAAGGTCAGTCTATTTCCAGTGTCCTTGATGACTATCATATGGTGATATCCCATATGGGTACACTGCTTCCCTTTAACTCTGAATCTGAAGAAGATGAGGATAGAATCAAGATAAGAGGTGAAAAAGGGTAAGGAAGCAACAGAATGTGAATCACATGATCAAGGCCCTGACATGATTTGGGTTCGAATCCTAACTCCACTATTTATGAGCTGTATTAACTTAAGCAAGTCCGTTATATTCTTTGAGCCTCAGATTCCTCATTTGTAAAGTGAGAATAAGAACATTGATCCTACTTCCCAATCATGGGATTGTTTTCAGAATCAATGGCATAATTTATGATTTTATAAAATGCAATTCTATTTTTTTTGATTAGCAAAAATCAATTTTCTCTCCCTCCCACCTCTCTTTCCCATTGGGGGAAAAAAAGGAAAACAAAACACTTGTAACAAATTTGCATGATATGCATAGTCAGGCAAAACAAATTCCCATACTGACCATTTCCAAAAATTATATTACAGTATGTGTGAGGACCTTATAACTGTAAATCCCTGAAAATGTATGTATATGTAAATATATATATATATAACACATATATACTATTGCTGTTATTGATGTATATCAAAACTTTGATTATCTACAGGAAATAGGACTATATCAACATGAAAACACAACTTAAAATTTTGTTCCTTTGAAAACAATATAAATATTTAGAAAAAATTATGAAAGTTCAATAATTTTCTTGTAGCACAGCTCTGTCTTTTTAAATTAATATGAAAATGGATAACCACCTTTAACAACCATGAAAGAAATGAGAAAATATCCCTCCCTGACTGAAAAAGCAGTTTTCAATTGTACCATTGCTTATAGTGCCAGCCACTAAAAGACTAGGGAGCGCTCTATAGAAGAGAAAGTTAGATTAAAGAGATTCTGGCACTAAAGGCAGATGCCAAAGGCTACAAGTAAAACATTAAGCTAAAACAAACAATAGCCTCAGTCTTATTATACTGATTAGTTATCCTACCTTTATGTGGATCCAGTATTTCCTTGTTTTCAATTCTACAAGTTTAAAAAAAAGGGAGGGGCGACCTACTATGTGTAAGGCATTGTGTTAATTCTGGGATACAAGGAAAGCAGGATTCCAAGATACATCAAGGAGGAGGGAATAAAATCCAGACATGGAAGAAGGCTTGTGTGACCGTATGATAGCAGAAGTTACAATGTCAAATCCAGGTAATAACTAGTAGTGCAATTTGGCTGGAATGAAAAGGAATAGTACAAAACACTCACAAAGAGGAGAAATACAAAATAAAATTGTAAAGATAGTTGAGAGCCAGATTGAAGACAACCAGAAATATAGCAGGAAATTGCATTTTTGTCCTATAGGCAACCTAGTGTGCTGGTTGTTGAGCAGAGGAGTGACATGGTCAGTCTTGTGCCTCAGGAAGATGATTTTTGCAGTCAAGTGGAGGAAGAATTGAATAGGGGAGAGGCTGGAAACAGGGAGATGAATTAGAAGGCTATTTGAGAAGTCCAGGTAAGATATGATAAGGGCCTGCTAGAGTGGTGGCTCTGTAAATGGAGAAAAGGAGATGGATGAGAGATCTTCTGGTCATAGAATCAATCAGACTTTGGTGCCTGATTAGATATGACAAGTGAAAGAAAGAAAAGAACTAAAAATTATTCTGAGATTATAAAACTACATTAATGGAAGAATGGTGTACTGCTCAACAGGAATAGGGAAGTTTAGAGGAAGGACAGGCTTTGAGGGAAAGATAGTAAGTTCTCTTTTGGACATGTTGAATATGAATGATGCCTATAGAACATCCAAGTGGAGGTGGGCCATTGGGCAGTTGGTCACATGAGGCTGGAGTTCAAGAGAGATTAGGTCTATTGTACAGATTTGTGACTCATCTGTACAGTGAAAATACTTGCACCCAAGAAAGCCAAGGGAGAGGATGTAAAGGAGGGAAGAGAAGGGGAGAGACAAGAGAGGAGAGGGCCCAGAAGAGAGCCTTTAGAGACACTCAGGATTGAGGGCAGGAGGTAGAAAATGATAATAGCAAAGGAGACTGAGGGCTGGTCAACTAGGAAGAAAACTAAGAGAGAGCTGTGTCACGGAAGCCCAGGGAGGACAGAGTATCTAAGAGGGAAGGACTAGTCATTGTTATCAAAACCTGCAGAAAACTCAAGGAGAATGAGAATTGAGAAAAGGTCATGTGATTCAGTAGTGAGATCCTAGGTTAACTTGGACATTAAGTGGTGAAGTTAGAAGTCAGATTGCAAGGGCTTTGAGGAGTAGGTGTTGAGGAAGTGGAGCCAGTGAGTTCAGGTGAGTCTTTTTATGAGTTTGACAACAAAAAATGAAAATGAGAGAGAGGGAAAAGGAATAATCCATAGAACAAATTCCCAGAGGAGAGAAGAAGAGGACGAGATTAAGGACACAGGAAGAGACATTGACCTGGAGAATGCCTCCAATTTTTCAGAGATTTTCACTTCAAAGAAGATGAAAATGGGCAAAGACATAGATGATTTCTAAACTAAGGAGTAGGGGAAAGGAGGGAAATTGTCTCCTTTTTCTTTTAAATAGAAGGCAAGAGTATCCATGGTGGAGGGGGTATGAGGAAGCATGGAAGATTTAGGGAGAGAAAAGGAGTTTTTGAATAGCTACTGAAGAGTGAACTATAGTCAGAAAAGGAAGAATGAGGGTTTTTTGTTGTTGTTTTTTTTTGCCACGCAACAATAAGGTCCCACCTAAGACTGGATGATGTAAATTTGTAGAGGACTCAGGCAGATGGTTGTATCATTTCCTCCAGTGGTGTTTAGTAGCTCAGAGGCATGAGTGGAGAAGGCAGATGGTCTGGAACTGAGAATTGGTTGTATATTGATAGTATTAGGAAAAGGACCATACATAACTGAATTGCTTACTGTTAAGGGACTAAAGTCAAGACATGTCGTGGAGGAGTGAGGCTGGACTAAGAAGAATGGGAAAGGATAGATGACTTGGTGGTTTTGGTTAGTACAAAGAAATCAGGAATTAGGAGCAAGCAAGGGTTAGGTTAGGAGAAGTGCAGCATAGAGATATGTGGAATGACTGGCAATTATCAGAAGGGAAGAACTTCATTATTTAAAATACTAAAACTGGTACGTAGTAATGCATGAGGTCAAGGCATAGTCATCTTTGTGTGTCTGAGAGGCAAAGTTGTAGGTCATGAAAATTGAGGAGTTTAATAAACTTTGAAAATAGTGTGTTTGAGGGGACATCAATGTGTACTGTGAGTCCCTGAGCATGGTAGCAGGAATTGAGTCGGAGAGAAAGACTGAGCCAAGGACTAAACTACATGAAAAAGCACATAGAATGACCTGTAGCCTGGTAGAGCATGCAACAAAGATAAAGACTAAATGAAATAAAAATATTGAGAGGACTTGTAAAGAGAGGAAAGGTTGCTGACTGATGGTGGCCGAGAAAGGATCAGGGTGTGGCAATGAGGAAGAAGTACAAAAGTCTACTATGCCTCTTGGACCAGTGTTTTAGAAGATGTGAGAGAACGCCCAACCAGCAATGGAGAGGGTATCTAGAGATGCATTATCTTCTGAAGAAAGCTAAGTTTTCATGAGTAGAAGGTACAAAGTGTGTGAAAAGAGATCAAGAATAAAGGGTAGCTTATTAAATGAGTGGGGACTCCAGAAGACACCATGAAAAGAGTAACCAGAAAAGAAAACGAATTGAGGAAAAACAACTGTAATGTTCAATCTCTCTTTATGTACTAGTTCTTTTCCTGCCCCATATAAACATGTCTAGATCTTCCCCCATACTTTACTTGATCTTACTATGTCCTTAATTTATTATCTTATGTCTCTTTAGATTCAGCTCCCCTCTCACTCTGGATCTTCCCTTAGCACATGGGGCTTTTTAACCCCACATTTATCCTTGCACTGTGCTGGCCCTATCCTCTCACTGGTGAATTCCTCCATTTTGGGCATTTGCTCAGGCTGGCCAGGCTTCATTCCCTTCCCAGCTGTGCTTCTGCCTCTTAAGTACTTTGCCACCACCCCCATGAGCAATTCCACCTTTTTTCACTCCCTTCCTTCAAGCTACCTTTTATATGTTGCCTTCCTTTATTAGAATGTAAGTTCCTTGAGGACAAAGACTGCCTTTCCTTTTGCTTGTTTTAATATCCTCAGCACTTATCTTAATACAAATGCTATTATCTTTTATCCCTTTCATAGCACAACTCCTAGCAATAAGCTGTCTTTCTTGTTGCCTTCAGTCTGGCATTAGCCACTAATTTCTCAGCCCCTTGAAATACTACTTGTCCCCACAACTCAATTAATCTTCTCTTTCCAAAGTCAACAATGATCTGCTTATTGAAAAATCTAATGAACTTTTCTCAGTTCTCTTCTTTTGTGACCTCTCTGAACTATTTGACACTGTTGATAATCTTCACTTTTTGCGTACTCTTTCCTCCATGGGCTTTCAGAACTCTGATTTCTCATGGTTCTCCTACCTGTCGGATCCTTTGCAGTCTCTTTTGCAGGATCACCAACCATGTTTCAACCCCATTCATGAGTATACCCAAGGGCTCCACACTGTACCCTTTCCTCTCCTATCTCTACACTACATCCTCTCCCATGGATTCAATTATCACTGTTGTATAGATGACTCCAGAAACTACATAGAAAGCTTTCAAATCTCTTCTGAGATCTAGTCCTGCATCTCCAACTGCCTATTAGACATCTCTACCTGGGTATCCCATAGGCACCTCAAATTCAAAATGCCCAAAGATAAAAGTACCTTTTGTCCCTCCTCCTAACTTCCCTATTTCTGTTAAAGGCATCACTATTCTTCTAACCTCTGAGGTTTGGAATCTAGGACTCATTCTTCACTTTCAATCACCCTTCCCCCATAATCAATCATTCACTAAGTATTGTTGATTCCTGTTTCTTAACATATCTTGGATCTGTCTCTTTTCTACCCACACTATAATTCCCTACTTCAGGCTGTCATCACTTCTTAACTGGTGTGATGAATTGAATTAGCTTTCTAATTGGTCTTGAAATTAATCTCTCTCCTCTTTTCCAAAAAGCTGCCAAATTGATGTTCTTAAGGCACAGATCTGACCATGTCACTCTCTTACTCAAGAAGCTTCAGTAGCTCTCTTTTGCTTTTAAGATAAAATACACTTCATTTAGAGATCTTCACAATCTGGTCCTGGCCTATATCTCTAGGATGCTTGCTTGTGACAAAACTGGACTACTTGCTATCCTCATACACCACCCTATTTCTTTGCATAAATTGTCTTCTGTGTCTAAAATGCTTTCCCTCCTCTCTTCCATCTCTTTTAACTCCTAATTCCTCTTTCCTCAAGGTCCAGCTTAAGGACCATGTCCTTCATGAGGCTTTTCCTTATTTTCCAAGTTCTTAGTTACCATAGGGCCCCAAATAACTTAATTTTGCATGTATCCTGTATTTATTATCTGTGGGATGTGGTAGTCTCCACAATGAAATGTAAGTTTCTCAAGTGAAGGGATTACCTCAGTTTTATATCTGTACCTAATCTCTTTACATAGTGGACACAAATATGAAGTAGTCTCAGACCACAGGAAACATCAGCTATGATAATGTACCTTCTGATATGGTTACTTCTTACTTTAACCACCTTCATTGTCTCTCTTTGATATAGATCTAAGAAGATCATTACCCCTAGACAACTATGAGTTGCAGAGAAAGTTATGAAGATACTCCTTATAAGGATGAAATCATAGATCAGGCCAAAAAAATGACCTTAATTAAAATCACTGTCATCTCTCTGTCTGTTGTTGCCACATTCCCACAAACATTCTGTACACACATACTACTTGTTTTCACATTTCTTATTTATTTATAACCTTTTTGGTTAGATAGGGATTTCTATGACTGTGGTATCTGATATCACACACACACAATAGATGCTTGGTAACAGTGTATAGATATCACTATCTAAAAACAGTACAAAAGCGTTAGCAAAAACAATTCTTTGCCTACTCACTCCTTACAAATAAGTTGCCATTCTTTTAATTACAATAGAATCCTGCCAGGTAGCTCACTTTTAGCTGCTTAGCTCAATTCTAACATTACATCCAGATGTTTACTACAACCCAGTGTCCTACTTCCTCAACTGGACAAAAGGAAAAAACATACCGAGAATACTTTTGGTGGGTCTGTGCTTGGCAAATTTTTGTAGGCATCATCATGTCATGGCAGGTCGCCAATCAAGCTTTAATTTCCTTTAATTGGCCTCCCCTCCAGGGTGCTGGCACAAGCAGAAGGAAAAAAATTCTTTCCTGCCATTAAATATACAATACAAAAATCAAAATACTCACTGAGATCATGCCACATAAAGCCTTTGATTATACAGACCTCACAGAATCTCAACTGCTCTATATTCTCTTTATTGATTTGGTGCCTTTTTAAAAGCATTTACTATTGCCAGAATACTAAGATCTTTCATTTTTACCATACTTTATGTGCTTACAGAGTGCGTCTACATACATCATCTCATTCGTTCCTCATGTAAACACTATGAGGTGGGTGAGGCAGGTATTATTATCTCCATTTTACAGAAGAGGAAACTGAGGGGTCAGAGAGTTTAAGTGACTGGCTTAGGGTCATGCAGCTATTTAGTGGCAGGGCTGGTATTTGAACCCTGGTCCTCACACTCCTAATCTAGTGATCTTAGGGGTAGCTGGGTGGTGCAGTGAATAGAGTGTCAAGCCTGGGGTCAGAAAGACCTATCTCCCTGAGTTCAAATTTGGCCTCAGAGACTTACTAGCTGTGTGACCCTGGGCAAGTCACTTAACCCTATTTGCCTCAATTTCCTCATCTATAAAATGAGCTGGAGAAGGGAATGGCAGCAAATTACTCCAGCATCTTTGCCAAGAAAACCTCAAATGGGGAAAGAAGAACTTGAACAACAAAGATGATGATAGCCCCATATATGGAACTGTCAGTGATGGAAGGATACTTGCCATCTTAACTCTTTTGCCATTAAGGTCCTGAAAGTAAAAAAAAATTCATTTGTGAAAGGGAAGAATTTACCAATATATCCTAAATACTCCTTTCAACTTATCTGTCATGAGAAAACCACATTCATATTTGTTTCACCTGCCATGTTTACAAAGCACCCCCAAGGAGAACTAGCTAATACTCAACAATCCATACGCCTCATTGTTCTAGGGAGCAATTATTCTCCATAGCAAGAAAAGAGGAATGCACAGCGTGCTGTAAATTGTATCAGATGAGTGATGATATGTATCCTCCAAATGCAAACAGGTCATCAGCTTCCATAATTTGTAGCTGTCCAAAAGATAGGGCAATAAAGAAATTTAAATGACAGAAAATGTCCCTTAATAAATGAGGACCAGAGCCCCATATGCTATAGGTTATAAAGTCAACCAAAAAAATAATGTCCTTACTTCTTAGGGATATATTAAATGCAGGAAGAAGATAGAAAAAAGAGTAAAAAGACTTTGTACAGAAAAATTAGAATTTTAAAAGCATGAATATATTAATAAAGCCCCTGCAAAACCACTTACTATTAAAGCAGTTGGTCCTCTTTTTATTAATCATTTAGACTCTTTGGTCCCCAAAGGATTTATTTGTCACGTACTAAGTGCTGATAATGCATTAGGTGCTATGTGCACATTTTCTGAGTCAGACAACAAAGGCCTCCAAACCAACCCAAATTTAAATGTCTCCTTCTGAGCAGATAACCATTATTTCTGCACTGCTGTTAGTATCTCACTAATTGCATGCAAAATATATATCGTAAAGAATAAAATCATTTCAAGATGGAATGAGGCCAAAGTGCAAAAGGCGCCAAATGAATTAATGAAATGAACAATGAGGGAGGATGAGGGAGATTCTGGGAAGATGGCAGAGTAGGTCAGAAAATTCCAAGCTCTCCTCCACAGACAAGATAAAATAGAGCCTCGGGGTGAACATAGAGAGCTAACAATAAATAAGATTTGGGGCAGAGCAGTGGTTCCTCCTGGGACAGCTGGAGAAGACCTGAGGAAAGACCCCAGGGACAGAGATTCAGCCTGAGTGAAGCACAAACACCACCAGAAACAAGAAACAAAAAGCCATGGGGGCAGCTGGGTTGGGAGTTAGCCTCAGACTCAGTCACAGGAATTTTCACCTCACAGACAGTATGGGAGGTCAGATATCTGAGGGGAGGGAAGACTGAAGGACCCTCTGCTGCCAAGGGGCACCAGGCCCAGCTGTGCTGTCAAGACATGGTCCCAGGCTGTTGTTGATGAAGCATATTCCTTGTGAGTGCAGAAGCATTTGGGTGGGGATGCTCCTGGATGTGGGCACTTACAGGAGAATTGGGTTCCTGGTTTCAGTTCCAGGCCAGAGGGGAGAACTGAAGGTTACAGCCACTGGAGGGTCCTCAGGGAGCAAGAGCTTTTCCAGCATAGTGTGGCTGGGGGCCCTAGCTGTGGCTTGGAGGGGGAAAGGAGTGCTGAGGTTGAGCCCTGGACGAAGCTAAGAAAATAACAGTAAGAAGGAACTGAGGCTAGAGGCATCATCCCCCACACCCCTGGACTAGAGGTGATTATAGTAACAAGCTGCTAAAAATAAAAAAAAATGAAAATGAGTAAGCAAAGGAGAAAGAACCCAACTACAGACAGATACTATGGGGATAGAGAAAACCTGGGTTCATTTTTAGAGGAGGATACTGAAGCAAAAAAAGTCATTCCTACCACAAAGAATAATGTCAAAGGGTCACATGCCCAAAAAGAGGTCTTTGAAGAACTTATAAAGGACTTTAAAAATCAAATAAGAGAAATTGAGGAAAAATTAGAAAAAAATAAGAACAGCCCAAGAAATCCAAAAAAATTATGGAAAGAAAGCCAACTAGCTAGAAAAAGAGATCCAGAATCTTAAGGAAGAAAAAAAAACTCCTTGAAAACTAGAATTGGGCAAGGGGGAAGTGAATGGCATTATAAGATATCAAGAAACAATAAAACAAAATAGAAAGAATGAAAAAAATAGAAGAGAATGTGAAACATCTCATAAGAAAAACAATTGATCTGGAGAACAGACCAAGAAGATAAACCATAAGAATTATTGAACTACCTGAAAGCTATGATTTAAAAAAAGAATCTTGATATAATATTACAAGAAATAATGAGAATTGCCATTAAGTTTTAGAATAAGAGAGGAAAGTAGAAATAAAAAAAATGCACTCATCACCACCTGAAAGAAATCCCAGGATGAAAACCTACAGGAATTTCAAAGCCAAATTTCAAAACCTCCAGGTGAAAGAGAAAATATTATGAGCAACAAGGCAAAAAACCCAATTCAAATACTGTGAAGCCACAATAGGAATTACACAAGACCTAGCAGCTACTACACTAAAAGACCACAGGTCTTGGAACACTATATATTGAAGAGCAACAGAACTGGGGTTGAGGCCAAAAATAAATTACCCAGCAAAGATAAATATAATCCTGAATGACAAAAAATGGATAGTCAATGAATTGACAGACTTTCAGGTTTTTGCTGCAAAAAGACCAGAATTTAATGGAAAATTTGACATACAAGATCCAGGAGAAATATAAGGTAAACATCAAAAACCAAATACAAGGGATTCAATAAGGTCAAACTATTTACTTTTTATATGTGAAAATGTAACCCGTGTTCTTAAGACTGCCATTAATAATTGGGTAGTTTGAAAGAAAGATTGGGGATGAGCTGAATATGATGTGGTAATTCTCAAAAAGCAAAATTGTGTAGGAAAAGGTAAAAAGAGCAATTATCTCACACAAATGAGGTGTGAGAGGAAGAACTGATACAGAGGAATCAGGTGTGGTGGAGGGCTGGTAGTACCAGAACCCTACTCTCATCAGATCTGGGTTAAAGAGGGAACAACATATACATCTAGAAGAGTGGAAAAGTCTTCTAAATTTATAAAAAAAATAAGACAGTGAAGAAATAGGATGTGAGGGGGTGGTTAGAAAGGTGTGTAGATTAAGATTTAGGAGGGTGGGGTGAGAAGAAAAGGGAGGTAACCTTAGAGGAGTGGATAGAACAAGGAAAAAGAGGTTTAGGGGAGAGAATAAGGGAGAGATTCTTTAAAAGGGTATGGTATATGGAGATAGTGGTTAGAAATAAACTAGAGGAGGGATAGGGTAAAAAGAGAGGCTGAGAAGGACAATAGTGAGGAAAAATAGGATGTAGGGAAATAAACAAATAGTAATTATAACTTTGAATGTGAATGGGATGAATTCACCCATGAAACAGAAACAGCAGAATAGATGCAAAATCAGAATCCAACAATATGCTGCTTACAAGAAACACATTTTAAAATGAGAGATACACACAGAGTTAAAATAAAGGGCTGGAGTGGAATTTATTATGCCTCAGCTAATGCAAAAAAAGCAGGAGTAGCAATCATGACATCAGACAAAGTCAAAGTTAAAATAGATTTAATTAAAACAGATAAATGGGGAAACTACATTATTGTCAAAGGTACCATGGATAATGAAATAATATCAATACTAAAATTATATACACTAAATACCATAGCATCTAAATTTTTAAAAGAAAGGCTAATGAATTACAGGTGGAAATAGATAGCAGTACTATAATAGTGAAGGACTTCAATCTTCCTCTTTAAGAACTAGACAAATCTAACAAAATTATAAATAAGAAAGAAGTTAAGGAAGTGAATAGAATTTTAGATAAGCTAAATATGATAGATATCTAGAGAGAAATGAATGAAAATAGAAAGGAATACAACTTTTTCTCAGTGGTACATGGTACCTTAACAAAATTGACCATATATTTGGGCACAAAAATTTTATAACTAAAAGCAGAAAAGCAGAAATATTAAATGCTTCCTTTACAGACCACAACACAATAAAAATTATATTTAATAAGGGACCATGGAAACATAGAAAAAACTACAGACTTAAGCTAATCTTCAAGAATGTATAGGTTAAAGAACAATAGATATAATCAGAAATTTCGTTAAAGAAAATGACAATAATGAAACAATATCAAAATCTATGGGATACTGCAAAAGCAGTAATCAGCAGTAATTTATATCTCTAAGTGCTCGTATCAGTAAAAAAGAGAAAGAGCAGACCAATGAACTGGACATGCAATTAAAAAAACTAGAAAAAGAACAAATTTAAAATTCCCAATTAAATACTAGTTTGGAAATCCTAAAAATTAAAGGTGAAATTAATAAAATTGAGTGTAAGAAAACCATTGAATTAATAAATAAAACTAGGAGTTGGTATTATGAAAAAATCAATAAAATAGATAAACCATTGGTTAATATGATTAAAAAAGAGAGAGAAGAATACCAAATTATTAGTATCAAAAATGAAAAGGCTGAATATGCCACTAATAAGATGAAATCAAAGCAATTATAAGGAGTTTTTAGCTCAATTCTACACCAAAAAATTTAACAACTCAAGTGAAATGGAAGAATGCTTACAAAAATACAAACTGCCTAGATTAGTGGGAGGCGAAATAGAATATCTAAACAGACCTATTTTACAAAAAAAGATATTGAACAAGCCATAAATGATCTACCTAAGAAAAAAGCAACAGGACCAGACAGATTTACAAGTGAATTCTATCCAACACTTTTTTGGGGGGGCAGGGCAATTGGGGTTAAGTGACTTGCCCAAGGTCACACAGCTAGTACATGTGTTAAGTGTCTGAGGCCGGATTTGAAGTCAGGTCCTCCTGACTCCAGGGCTGGTGCTCTACTCACTGCACCACCTAGCTGCCCCCCCATCCAACATTTAGGGACTAACTAATTCCAATATTAAATAAATTATTTGGAATAGGCAAAGAAGAGGTCCTATCAAACTCCTTTTATGAGACAAATATGATACTGATACCTCAACTAGGAAAAGTAAAAACATATAATGAAAATTATGGTCCAACTTCATTAATGAATATGGGTGAAAAAACCTAAATAAAATTCTAGCTAAAAGATTACAATATATTACAAAGATTATACATTATGACTAAGCAGGATTTATACCAAGAAAGTAGGGGCAGTTTAACATAAGGAAAACTATTAATATAATTGACTATATCAATCATTAAAGTAAAAAATCATATAAGTACATCAATAGATTCAGAAACAGCATTTGATAAAATATGAGAGTCATTTCTACTAGAAACACTTGAAAGTATAGGCATAAATGGGCTTTTCCTTAAATTGATAAGAAGCATTTACCTAAAACCATTAGCAAGCATTATTTGTAATGGGGATAAGACAGAAGGCTTTCCAGTAAGAGCAACTGTGAAACAAGGATGCCCACTGTCATCAATGTTATTCAGTATTGTACTGGAAATGCTAACAATAGCAATAAGAGAAGAAAAATAAATAGAAGAATAAATCAGAAATAGGGAATGAGGTAAAAAAAAAAACTATGTCTCTTTGCAGATGATATGACGATATACTTGGAAAATCCTAAAGGCTCAACTAAAAAGTTATCTGAAATAATTAACAATTTCAGCAAAGTAGCAGGATATAAAGTAAACCCACACATAGGATCAGCATTCTTATACAACACCAACAGGATCCTGCAAGAAGAGATAGCTAGAGATACCCCATTTAATATAACTCTAGACAGTATAAAATACCTAGGAATACACCTACCAAAACAAACCCAGGATCTATAGGAACAAAACCATAACAAACTATGTACACAAATAAAATCAGATTTAAATAAATGGAGAAATATCAATTGTTCATGGGTAAGTAGGGCCAATATAATTAAAATGACAAATTTACCAAAATTAATCTATATATTTAATGCCATCCCAATTAAATTATTAAAAATTTATTTTATGGAGCTAGAAAAAAAATTAAAAAAATTATTTGGAAGAAAAAAAGTCAAGATTATCAAAGCAACTAATGTAATGTAAAGGAAGGAAGTTTGTCATTTCAGAGCTCATACCATAATATAAGGCAGTAATTATCGAAACTATCTGGTACTGGCTAAGAAATAGAAAGGTACATCAGTGAACAGAGTAGACATACAATCTACAGCAGCAAATGAACATAGTAACTCAATGTTTGATAAGTGTAAAGACTTAGGTTTTAGGGCATAGAACTTATTATTTGGTAAAAATTGTTGAGAAAGCTGGAAAGCAGTCTGGCAGAAATTGGGCATAGATCAATATCTTACATTATTTACCAAAATAAGGTCAAAATGGGTGCGTGACCTAGATATAAAGGGAGATATTACAAGAAACTTTGAAAAACATGGAACACATTACCTACCAGATTTATGGGTAGGTGAACAATTTATGAACAAACAAGAAATAGTTTTGTGAGATGTAACATGGATAATCTTGATTACATTAAATTAAAAAAAAAGTTTTGTACAAATAAAACAATTGTAGCCAAGATCAGAAGGAAAGTTGGGAAAACATTTTATAGAGAATTCCTCAGATGAAATAGGTCTCATATCTCAAATATTTAAAGAACTTTGTCAAATCTTTAAGAATGCAGGTCATTCCCCAATTGATAAATGGTAGAAGGATATGATCAGGCAATTTTCTGATGAAGAAACCAAAACAATTTAGAGTCATATAAAAATATTCTAAATCATTATTTATTAGAGAAATACAAATTAAAACTACCTTGAGATATCATTTTAAGCCTATCAGATTGGATAAAATGATAGAAGGGGAAAGTGACAAGTGTTTGAGGGTATATGGAAAAATTGGGACCTTAATTCATTGTTAGTGGATATGCAAGCTGACTGAACCATTTTGGAGAGATTTGGAACTATGCCCGAATTGTTATTAAACTACCTATACCCTTTGACCTAGCAATACCACTATTAGGGCTGTTTCACAAGATGATGTAAAAGAATCTATATGTTCTAAAATATTGGTAATAGCTCTCTTTGTGGTGGCAAAGAACTGAAAATTAAGGGGATCCCTGTCAGTTGGGAATGGCTAAATGAATTGTGGTATATATTCACAATGGAATATTACTCTGCTATAAGAAACGATGAGCTCAATGATTTTAGAAAAGCATGGAGAGACCTCCATGAAATAATGAAGAGTGAAACGAGCAGAACCAAGAGAACATTGTATACAGTAAGAGCAATATTGTTTTAAAAATAACTTTGAGCAACCAAGTCATTCTGACTATTATATCTAAATTAACTGCAAAGATCCTATGAAGAAAGATGCTGTTTGAATCCAGAGAAAAACCTCACATACATATACATATACATATATGTGTATGTGTGTATGTATATATGTGTACATATACACATAGAGATTTGTGTCCAATGGTAGCCATCTCAAAGTTTGGGGTGGGGAGAAGGAAAAAAGGAAAGATACATGATAACTTTGTTGCATATTGAAAGGAACAGCAAGTTGTACATAATGGCCCTGCAATTTCAGGTGCAATTCTCTATTTTTCTATCCCACTTTGTTATAGAAATGCTTGTTTTATTTCTGAAGTTCAGAACAAAATACATTTTAAAAAAGCAATGAACAAGAACCTCCTTGGTACACTGAAAGCCTTTTAAAAGAAAAGTCTTCAGGGACGCATACAAAATGAGCTTAGAAATAGCTTAGAAAATGGTTTGGGGAGAAAAAGCAAAAAATAGAGCAGAGAAGGAATATGAACTCAGAAAAGAAGATAATAACAAGACAAGCTTTTTCCAAGCCTGAAGAAGGCAATGGGGAAATAAGCAAAATGGAGTAAGGAGTAGGTAGAGAAAACAAAGAAATCAACATAGTATAGGATACGTTGATGAAGCTTAAAAAAACTCTTTGGGGCACGTACTTTCCTTGACAGTGACCATCTTTGATACAAATATAAGAAAGTATTCTACAGGCTCCTTTTCTGGAACTCTTATTATTAAGCAATGTATTTCTGTAGGTAAACATTTAGGAATGGTAACTTCCACCAGTGTGGAAGTTCATTGTGTGCTTAGCACTCATACACAAGCACATGGTTGCATACACTTAGCTTTACCACCAAAGTGAGCATTAGAAATAAAAAAAAAAAACAACATATGACCAAGGGATATTTAAAAGTAGTCAGCTATGTAGCTAGATGTTATACAGTATGATTCTGGAGCCTGTGGTTTACTTCCAAATCAAAGAAGGCCTAAGAGGAGAAACTGGGTAGAAAAACTGTTTTGTAATCCCTCAAAACAGCCCTTAACATAGCCACATCACTTTTTAATTGATGAATACAATAATTCGCAAATTTGAAAAGTCAGTGCAGAATGTTCATGCTGCATCGTAAATAGCAGATTAAATTATGGGGCAAGGCGACTTGTAAATTGTAATATTTTTATTTCATAAGTACTGACTGCTAAACTCGCTTTTATGTACCATGTTTTCTGACTGAACTATCATGATTGGGTAGTGAGGACATTTATCTTCTCTATGTTGAGGTTGAAGAATTTTTTTTAAAAAGCTGCTGTTTTTCCCTTTGCTGTGGATATATTTTATATTCTCTACTTCACTGCCTACAGCTCCCCATTGCACTCAACCCATTTACTTTCTATGCACCATCTGACCTCCTTAAGCATTATTAACAATGCCCCAGTATGCTATGCTACTGTCAATTTTAGTAATAAAAGCACTGGAAACCTTCTCGGGTCATATGAGAAGTAGGGACAGGCAAGGAGAACAAGAAAAATGCATAAGACCCAAACCTTGGGGAATCAATGTGAGAGATCAAGATGAACTGGGACCTGGAGATGGGAAGTAATTCTGTTTGGAGACATTAGGCAAATCTGATAAAGAGGACAGAGGCAAGGCTAAAGATGGAGAAGTATGTTTGTCAAGGCTAATAATTATAAGCTCTTTTTCACTCCAACCTCAGCTAGTTAATAGCAGAAGGATCAATTTCTCCTTTTGGCTTTCCTGAGTTTACAACATTATAATGTGAGTGGAAGACAAATCCCTAGGGAGGGAATGACAATTCTGGAGATGGGTCTTGGGTAGAGTGATTCATGAATGATATTCACCATTTTATGGGTTTGTCCTCTTTTTTAAAATTTTGAAAATGTAGCTGACTTTTCAAGCTAAAGGTAGGCCTGAAGTCTAGCCTAGTGGAATTGACTTATTTGGAGTTCATATCATGAATAAATTTAGAATTTCACTCCAAAGATTTAGTCATATAAACAAAAAGAGGGCTCGTTCTACAAATTTGTGGCAATGATTCTAATAGAGTTCTTTCACACACAATCACAATGCTGAGGACCAAAACACAGTTAAAGTGAACACTAACATTCTACAAATACTACTCAGGCCCCAGGAAATTTGTTTTCCCCTTCCCACTGTGGGAACATCATGTCAACTGAGCAGTAGGTTTTCCTTTTGATCTCAATTCAGTAAGAAAAGCAATCTTCAGAAAGTAAATATTTTTAGAATGAAACAGAGAATCTGAAGATGTTCAATTAACATGCCTTAAATAACTAGGAAAAGAAAGCGTACACTTTTTTAAATGAAGAGCAGAGAAAGATTTCAGATGATTCGGTGTTATCAATTGAATGCTATAACAGCAAAATCTCCCACTCAAACTTCTTTTAAATTATTTTCATTATATGAATATAGGAGGGTGGAGTTAAAAGAGGGACACACTATAAGGTCAGGAGAGACAACATGCCACATGGGACAGAATACTGAACTTGGAGTTAAGAAGAACTGGGTTCCCATCATACCTCAACCCTATACCAGCTCTATAACACTGGGCAAGTCTCTAAAGCTCTCTGAGCCTCAATTACTTTATCTGTAAATTAAGGAGGCTAGACTAGATGTTCACTAAAGGTAGTTTAAGCTCTAAATCTGTGACACTATTATGAGCTGTAGAATGGTGATAAATAACAGTACCTATCCCTTTGGATTGTTGTAAGGATCACATGAGGTCATTTCCATAAATCATTTTCCAAATCTAAATGAGTACCAGACATTATTGTCAATGAAATAGAAATTTGCATTCTCCCTCCTCTGGATGTCTCTCACCACTTGGTTTGCCCCTTTCTTATACATTTATTATGCTCTAATTTGTATGATAGTTATTTTACTTATCTCCTTTACTTATTTTAAGTTTCTATTGGACAAAGACTAGGTCTCATTTGTCTTTATAATTTGGAAGACTAGCAGAGTGCCTTGAATGCATAGCAGGTGCTTAATAAGTGCTTCTTTGAAGTGGTTTTTGAGTCCAGTTAAAAGGATTAAGTCTGTGTAGTTGGTACACAGTACTGATTCACATGACTTCTCAATAGAGGTCCATCTTCTCAATTCTGTTTCCCCCAAATAAGTTCTAATAAATGAATTAGAATGAAACATTCTTCTTGAATCACAGAGATGGATTATATAGAAGTCACCCGTTCCATTCTTACTCAGTACAGTGTTTCTCTAAAAAGATGACATGATTCTTAGGATACTTCTTAGGTAGAAATCAAATCATGGAACCACAGACTCAGAACTGGAAGGGACCTCAGCATTATATCAACTTGCTCGTCTTACAAATGAGGAAAGTGAGGCCCAGAAGGGAGTGACTTTACCAAGATCATACAGGGTATAAGTTACAGAGCCAAGATTTAAAAACAGGGTGTCTGACCCCAAATCCAACATTCTTTCCTCTGTATCATGCTCTATTCAACAATGATTCTTCAGGCACCTATGATAAAATAACTTCAAGATGCTTTCGTAATGATAAAAACCACTTTCTTCATCAGGTTTGCACTAACATATGTCATAATGTCTCCTTCCAGAATCTTGACCTAAATGAACATGGATTTCTTGATTAAGGGTTTTCCTCAATTTTTGCAGCACACAAAATTATAGGGATTTCTAGCTAACATCATTCCTAGGCAGAGCCGAGGGAAACTCCTCCAAAGCATTTATTTAAGTATTTATAGAAGAAACAATAAAATAACTGTAAAATTCCGAAGTATGTTGTTATAGAAAGAAGTTCATATTAAAGCAAAAGCAGAATTCCAATAAGAAAAAAGGGAGTTGATATCTCAAGTCAATTCATAGTCTATCCAGTCTGCATTTATTGTACACATATTTGCTTTAGTAGGGTGTGAGCGAAAGTCTAATGGGTACCTGAGCAGAAGCTGTTACTGCTAATGGTCCTTGCTGAACGCCCAGAGCTGCTGGGATTGAATTCTCTGCTCTCCTCCTCAGAGAAGGGAGATTCAGATGCTGGAGATACTTTCTGCTGCTGCTGGGGCAGGTGAGGCCGAAGGATCAAACGGGGAATTCGGCTTCGGGAAATCTCCTTCTCGTGATGCTGCCCTCTGTGCACCTTCTCAAAATTGGACATAAAAATGAAAATAAAAAGAAGACAGTTTCTGCCCACAGAACTCTTGTCCCTTTTGAGAAGTGGCATTTCTGAATAAAGAATCATCTGAAGAATGAAATTATTCCTTCTTATATTAGTTATTCAAGAAAGGCATCAACTTCTACTTAGTCCAGCAGCCATCCCTACTAACTGTTCATGTGGGACGATTCCATTGTCACATCTTGCTAAGGTCATTCTACTTTATGCCCTCCTCTTCCCATTCTGGCATTTTATATGAAATTCAAGCTTTTCCTTCTTCCTAAACTCTTTACACTGGTTTATCATTCCAATTTCCTCTCATTTTGCTTGCCTTGCATTAGCTGTGTCATCTGCTTTCTCCCTTCTCAATTTTCTCTCCACATATTTTTCCCAAACTGCACCCCCCCTTTGCCTCCTTCACCTGATCTATAATGCAACATTATCTTTCAAATCCCCCTTCTTCTGGCTAGCCTTTCAATTATTCATTAATATCCTAGTACCCAAGGCTCTGGGCCAAGATGAAAACAAAACAAAACAAAAAATCCAATACCCAGGGAGATTACTCTAGCTTTTCATCTCAGGTTTTAGGATTATTTTCTTTATATTATGTTCATAAGAAGTGAATTTCTCCTCTGATTTCTTTATAGGATCAAATAAATAGCTACAGATGACTCAAAAACATTAATTATAAAAGCTGAGTTTCTTCACAAATACCCTAAACAAGCCATAACTAGACTGGGGCATTTGGGAGCACTGTCCCCATTTGGGGTTGCCTAGGCACCAGCTGGGTTCTCCCCCAGTTACTTAGGAGGCAGCCCATTTTCATGTGTTCCATATTTCTGGAGCTTCATTTGTATAAAATTTCTGTAACCATCTCTGGCCCTATACGCCTATAAAGATTTTTTTAAAGGGAAAACCACTGATTTCCTTCAACCATTCCACTGAAAGGCAAAAAAAAAAAATCAGATTAGGAAATCAACAGCATTTCACAACATGACCTCCTGCTTATTTCCAACATGGGCTAACTAGGGTCAATGCCAAGATAAACAAGGGGCAGCCTTGGGAGCTTTACACAAAGTCGGAATTCAAAGGAAAGTCCCAGGCCTCAATAAGCTCCTGATCCCTCCTGCTCATGCCATCCCATATGTGCCAAAGCACCCACTCCTGAGACTCTCTGTAGGCTCAGGACCAGTGCTCCAAATCAGCGTTTTTGCATTCTGCAGGATGCCTAGCTTACTCAGTAAACGTGAAATGTCAATAATATCCTAAATCCTTATTCCCCAGTAATTTATCTGATTTCTTTTACTCATATACAGACATTCAATGAGCATCTACCGGCTTCGAAAATCCCTGGTTTTGGGCCATCAATAAATCTTCCTCAATGCGATGAGACTTTTCTGATGTCAAGCCGCAAATCTTTTCCCATCCTACCTGGCCTCACCTCCTTAAATTTCATCACCTGAAAAATCACTCTCTTCATTCCGCTTTAACCCTATTGCCTCTCATCTCTCACCAGTACTTGCTGCCTCTCACCTTCCCTATCCACCCCTTCCCCAAACCCCGCCCTTTACTCTGCAGGGCCTCACCTGGGCCCCCGCCCACCTGCCCTGCCAGGTGGCCCCTGGCTCAGTGCCCACTCCCCGCCGCCCGGAGCCCGCCTTTCTCGGATGTCTCCTACCTTGGTCTCCCGGAGGGGCCCCATCCCGCTACAGCCACTGCCCGGCTTGGCTCCTTATGTCCCTGCAGCCAAGGAGGAGACACCTGAGGACATCAGAGAAGAGACGCCACGCTGAGACGGGCAAGGGGCGCGGGCTACAGCGGCTAAGGCTGCGGCAGAGAGGACTCGGCGGCGGATGCCCGCCGCTCTTCTGGCTCACCCTGCGAGTGATTGAGAGTCCAGCCCTCTCCCACCCCCGCCAGCCCGCCCCAGCTCGGACACGTGGTGCCGCCACTGCCACTGCTGAGGCCGCCACCGTCACCCACTGGAGGCACCCGCGGCTCCTCCCGAGCCACAGCTGCAGCTGCCGTCACCGCGGCCGCCTGGGTACCCAGGACCCAGCAGCGCCCAGGGCAGCGTGCAGCCTCTTTCCCACCTGGCAGGGAGCTCGGCGCTCCTCCGGAAAAGCTGCTTCCAGGGCAAGGGAACTTTCTCGGTTCCTCCGCCCAGCGCCGCTGCCAGATTGGGGGATTTGACACAACCCGGCTACTAGGGCTGCATCTCTCCCTCAGGGGTCGGTGCCGAAGTTGAAATGACAGGTGTGATAGAGCGATATAGCTCTTAAGAAGAGGTGTTATTCTCACTAGCTCCTGTCTCTTGGTACTTCTTTTTGGGGGAGAGGGAGAAAGATGGGTGAGAGTAGGAGGGGCAGATAAATGCTGCAGCAACACTTCTACTTGGAATGTAGAGGGACTAAAAATGCTCTATCCCTTCTCCTTCCACACTGTCCTCTGCCCTCTCTGCTCTCTGATCCTTCCCCTTTCTCCTCCCTCCCCCCTTCTATCTTCTCCCAGTCCCATCCCTCTTCTCTCCCTCCTTTATTCTTACTTCCCCGCCCCCATACTTTTACTGTTTATCCACTTTGGATCATCCAAGAGAGGGTAAGGAATCTTTCTCCCAGTCCAAAGCCTGCCCCCGCCCAAATCTGTGCTGTAGGCTTGACAACAGCTCAATTCTCCTATCCCCACAAACCTTTTTGAACCAAGTGGCTCTTGGTTCCTTGGCATCGTCTCCTGAAAAATTGCTAGTAATTTCTAAGGATGAGAAAACAGGCCTAGATGAAGGGGCAGAAAACTCAACTTTCCAGCTATGTAGTCCACATCGCCAGGGGCAAGGCCCAGGCCTTCTCTTCTGCATCAATATAAACTGTCAAATTGTACTCCAGGCACTTTGGTTTAAACATTGTTTTTAAAAGGTGGGTAAAGTAGAGGTAAGGTTAAAACGATGTAATTTCCCTTTCAAGCTGGTGTCCTGAGGTCAGCTAAATGAAGAACAAGGGAGGTACAAAATACCGAACGAAGTCCTGTGGACCATTTAATGGTTTGGTTGTAGTGGAATTTTGTTAAAAATGAATTCTTTTCCAGAAATGACAGTGGGATGAGGGGTGTGTTTGTGTGTGTGTGTGTGTGTGTGTGTGTGTAGATGTGTAGGACAGAGATGTCAAATATTCCACTCTTATCAAACTCCCGAATTGTAATAATAATTAATTTTTATGGATGGGCTTGGTTATATTTGTTTTGGTGTATGGTTTGGGAGTTTCAGGGGGACTTTTGTGAGTGATTGATAGATGATGAACAGATATGTTATCTGGTCTTTAACTTCCTTGTGTCTATGGAAACATTGCAGCCTTACTGTATTTCCCAGGAATAATTACATTTCTTCCTACGTTCAATTCTTAGAGTAACCAACTAGGATATTAGATTTGTTGTGGGAGAAACATAGGGAAAAGGGAGTGGAGGGAAAAAATAAAGCTAATGAAAGAGAACCACCCTGTCCAATCTCTTCCCACTAAGGCAGTGATGTGTCTCTATTGTCTCATTTATTTGGGTTTCCTAATGCAAGTGTGGTTAAGGAGAAACAGAATGGATTTTGACCATAGGATCACGGATTTAGAGTTGGAAAGGAGTTTAGAGATTATCTAGTCCAATTCTCTTATTTTATGGAAGAGGAAACTGAGGCCTTGAGAAGTAGAGACTTGTACCAGGTCACACAGATACTGCCAGAGCTAAGATTGAAACCCAGGTCTTCTAATTCCAAATTAGCACTTTTCCACTGTAGATTTAAATCTTGGTTCTGTTTCACATACATGTGAAACCTGAATGACCTTCGGCAAGTTACTTATGGGCCTCACCTGTAAAAAGAGGGCTTTGGATTAGATAATCTCTAAAGTCTTTTGGAAATCTAAATCTATGACTTAAGTGTGGTCTAGGATTTTTGTCATCGATATAATACACACTTGACATAATGCTATCTCAGAAAATGATTTAAGAAAAATGGTGGCCCATCATGAATCATATAATTCAGTATTTCCAAAAATGAAAACCTGTGGATTCTTTTTAATGCAATTTCATCACCAGTGCACAACTCATCTCTAACTTATAGTCCTAGACAGTTACTAGACTACTTTTAAAGACATAACTAGAAGCCAAGTCTTCCTGAATCTAAGGTAAGAAACAGCAAAGTGGCACAGTGAACAGAGTGCTCAACTTGGAGGTAGGAAGATCTGAGTTCAAATCCATCCTCAGAAACTTACTTAACTGTGTGACTTTGGGCAAATCATTTAACTTCTATGTCAGTTTCCTCCATTGCAAAATACTGATAATAATAGCATCAATCTCCCAAGGTCACTGTAAGGATAAATGGATGTACAGTAGTTTTTGTAAAGTGATTAGCACAGTTCCTGGTACATAGTAGGCACTTAATAAATTCTGATTGCTTTGCTTCCAGGACTAACTCTATACACTATATATACAACAGTGTTCCTCCCAAGCCTGGAGCTAGTTACCACAAATTTGGGGAGAGTCCGAGGTGGAGTTTCTGAGCACAGTGACATAAACATGTTTGAGGAATAGCAAAATCAGCATCTGAAGTTGGGAGGTGCTAGGGAACTGGAGTTAAAAAAAATAACAGCAATAATAATGGGATATTAGATTTAGGGTTGTAAGGGACCGTAGAGGTCATCTACACACAATGACTTGCCCAAGGTCACACCAATAGTAAGGAGCAGACCCAGGATTCAAATCCAAGTTGTCAGACCCTAAATACAGTGTTTTTTCCACTTCATCAAAATATTTTAAATGTATATATCTGTGAAATAGGGAGAATGGTGTCAGGGCAGAGAACAGAATAGACTAAATTATCTCTAAGGTCCCTTCCAATTCTAATAATCTATGAGAAAGACACTGACAGTTATTTTGACTATTTGGAGAGTTTTAAAACAAAATATAAAAGGAAATCTGAAATTTTCCCAGAGGTTAAATAGAGTAAATCCCCAAAATGTAAAGAAGGAAGAATTGAGGACACTACTGGTATGGTAAAGCACACAGGCTTAATTTCCATTTTGAAAATGAATCAAACAAGCCTTTCTATTTGACGATGGGGCGTGTGTGCCTAGCAAATAACATGTGTTCAGTGGAAGCTTTTACTGCAGAAGTGCAGGCAGGAGAGAGGCTTTGCAGCAGCGGCTTGTCACCATAGCAACCCTGCCAAGGAAAAGGGAGATGATTCAGTAGTCAGAGGCTTCTTAGTGCTGTAGTTTGGGAACCTTATTTGCTTCTTTTCCTAAAGTGCAAATTGGACGAATGATAATAGCTTTTTGGTCTTTATACTCATTCAAGTATTCCATATGTCACTAGATAAAATGTCTGATAGTTATTAGAGCTATAACCATAAAAAGTATATAATCCAATAACGAACATCAGATTCATCTTTTACATGTCTTTAAGAAGAGTCTTGTCTAGAATCTTTCTGACTGCAATGGCTGCTTTTACAGTACAGGTTATAATTTTAAGAATTATATTTAAGCCATATTAATTTCTCATTTTAGGAAATACAAAAGATCAGCCACTGCAGAAGATTAGCTCCCTTAAATTTTGCCAAATTTAGCCAAAAAAATAGCTAAAACCAAATTCTAGGAAGGTTTAGGGGGTGTAGAATCTTGGCACTTGGGTATGACAAATAGACTGCAGCTCCAGATCCCAGGATCATCTGTCGATTTGCATTTATAGATACCAATGGGTCTGTCAGTCAATCGATCTTAATACAAATATTGTATGTATGTACATAGCACTTTTTTCATATTCAGTATTTTATTTGAGCCTTGCAGTAACTATGAGAGGTGTAGTTTAAAGGCATCTTGAAGCCAATTGAGTAAGGAAAGGCTATTATTGATAAAATACCCCCAGAACCCTGACTTTCCAGAAGAAAGAATGCAAAATGTACAGCAAAACAAATATAAAATTTGCACATCATAAAACTTAAATGTATCCTTGCTCTTCCTCCTTCCTCCCTGCCCCACCCAAGCACAAATATTTCCCCATCAAATCCTACCTGCTTGTGCTGGAGTCTCTTCCTGGACTCTCTCAGCCCTGATGAAACACTGGCTCTGTGTGTGTGTGTGTGTGTGTGTGTGTGTGTGTGTGTGTGTGTGTGTGTGTACTGTCTCTGTATGTAACCTACTGTTGGCACAGCAGCACAGATCAGCTGACAGGGTTTACATCATCGAAATGAAAAGTATTGCAATCTAAGCCATGCCAGGGTTCTTTTTTCTTTGTAGTAGATTGCATTTTTTTAAATTTTCTGACCGAGCTCTTCATAAGTGTCCATCTTTTGCCAGTCAATGTAACAAATATTTATTAATCACCAACTGTATGCGGAGTCTTGGGGGGTGATAGTGGTTATAGTATAGTTTATATATCCTATTCCTTTGGAGCTACAGCTAGTAATAGATATGGTAGCTATTACAAAAGACAATATATAAATGTATGAGAGGTGCAGACAGGCAGAGATACAAGAGGGGACTGACGCTACTAAGACTGAGAGGATAAGGTAGGACTCTTGGAGGAAATGGCACTGTATTTGAATTAGGCTTTAAAGGTTACATAGGTATTCAACAAGTGCAAGAGGAGGGGTGAGGGTTAGAGAGCATTCCAGGTACATATTTAGACGATATCAAATAAAGGAGAAAAAGTACAGGAGTGGAGAGCACAAAGGTACATGGAAGGGAGAAGAATGGGATAAAGCTGGAGAGTAAACTGTGCCATGGAGTGGTGGTGTAGATTAGTGAAAAGGTCATTTTAAAAGACATTTTCTTGGGAATCAGAAGACTGGGGTTTGAATTCAAGCTCTGCTGTCACTGCCTTGGCAAATCACTTAAGTTCCCTGGGTCTCAGTTTCCTCATCTGTTAAAAGAAGGACAGCAGGGTACAGTGGAACGAGCAGGGGGTTTGGAGTCAGATCCCAGCTCTGTCAGAGGGCTTTGTTCATGCAGGTGTGCAGGCTATTTTCCAGGTCCTCATTGTGGGGAGTCACTGTCTTCCAACAGCTTTTTTCTTTGTCTGGTCTATTGACCCTGGTCTATCGAAGTCTCCTGTTATATGGAAGCAGCTCTCTTTTTATCTAAATGCCCCAGCAATCTTCCATGCATGAGGGAGAGAAGCTTATCTTTCTTTTCTTGCTGCATGCCCACAATACTAGAAAATACTCAAAATAACTAGATTTATGCATAGGAATGTTAGATCTGGCAGCAATGTGAAAGATGGTTTGGAGCAGGAAGAAAGTCCAGTCAGAAATACTCTTTTGGAATCTATTGCAGCGGTCCAGGTGGGTGAACATAAGGACCTTACTAGGGTGGTGGTAGTGGGAACAGAGATGAATAGACAAATGCAAGAGATGTTGTACAAGTAGAATTTGTTAGGGAAAGTATGTGTCTATATGTGCCTGGGATGGGGAGAAAGGGGGGAAAAGAACAAAATAGAAAGTGCACAGCAGAAAGCAAAAGAAAACTAACAAGGAGGCAAAGAAAAGATGGACAGCTCTCAACATAATGCAGAGTATTTATTATATAGGCTTTCTTGACATGGGAACTTATTACTATATATTTTGAATCCTCTCATGTTTTGCTGTGCACATGACATGCTTTTTTTCTTTTCTTATTTTATGTTTAAGTTTATAATATGTTTCTTTTTCTTATTGTGTGTTTGAGTTTCAGGAGAAAAAAAGAAAAAAAAGAAAGATGTGGTACAGGGAGAATCCACAGGACTTGTTAACATGCCTATCCTTTTTAGGAAGCATGCTATAATGTTGAAGAAAATAGCAAAGTAAATAGCTGGCTAGGCTCAGATGAGCTTGCTATGGCTACGTTGTGATGAGTGGAGATTTTATTTCTCATCTCCCAAGGTGGTGTAGTATGTGGGCCTAAGAGGTGTGGTGAGAAAAAGCAGAATCAAGAATAAATGCTAAGTTGTTCTTTTGTTTTGTTTCGAAACATGGGAAACTATATGAATGGTGGCAGTATCACAGAGAGATAGTAAGATTAGACAGAAGAGCAGGTGTGGAGGAAAAAAAATCAGTTTAGGACCTGTTATTGAGTCTGAGGTAATGTAGTATATCCAAGTAGAGCCTGTCAACAGGAATTTGAAGATGAGGGTCAGGAGCTTGATAGAAAGGTTATTGGTTGAGATACAGATGCATATATGTGAGAGTTGACACTGTGGGAAGAAGATTGCTGTGAAAGAAAGCATAGAGGAAAGAAGAAAACCAAAGACAGAATTTTAAAAAACACTTACCTTAAGGAGCAAGGAGAAAAGACAGGGGGCCAGCAAAGGAAATAGAGATGTGGTAAGATACTTAAGAGGAGAAATATGGGAGCAGAAGCCAAGAGAAGAGAGAATAACCAGAAGAAAGGGGTGGTCAGCAGTATCATCTGTTACAAAGAGGTCAAAAAGAATGAGGGCTGGGAAAGTGCCATTAGATATGATGATTTAGTAGGACATTGGTGAATTTCAAGAGAACAATTTCAATAGTGTAGTAGAGAAGCCAGATTGCAAAGCACTGAGTGAGCAAAAGGTAAGTCTTCAGGAGTCATAATAGGATACGTTACAGAGTAGGAAAATACACAGTAGGTGAAGTTCAAGTGATTTTGCAGTGGTTGGCTGTGATGAATTGGGGTTTGCTTTCCCATATCCAACAGTATTGTGATATGTGGGTTTGACTCAACTCCCCAAGGAAGGCAGTCAGGAAATCATCTTATGAAGTGTATTGATATTTCCTTGTCTATCTTTTTTTTTACCCAAGTCTTTGTATTGTTTGGAAGCAAGAAATTGACATATAACTAAAAAAAGAATGTTAAATCCTGTAGGGTCACAGATCTGATTCTTCGCACTCGAACTTAGTCTAGCAATGAGAATCTTTCTCACAAATTATAGCAAGGATATGTGTTGATAATGCTCTCTCTCTCCCTTTTCTTTTTTTTCACTTTTAGTTTTTTTTTGAGGGGAGAAAGCAGGGCAATTGGGGTTAAGTGACTTGCCCAAGGTCACACAGCTAGTAAGTCAAATGTTTGAGGCCAGATTTGAACTCAGGTCCTCCTGACTCCAGGGCCAGTGCTCTAGTCACTGTGCCACCTAGCTGCTCCCCTATCCCCTTTTTCTATGGGAAAAGGTATTATAGGTGTGGGTAACAGCTACAAGAATTGTCCTTGTAATGTGTCATCAAGAATGACCTTTACAGATGACTATAATGATCCTTCCAGCAGCAGCTCAGCAGTGTTGCTGTCTTTATTCTGCAAGCATCTTCATCTATTATTCAGGAATTTTTTTTGTCATCATGAGTTGATCTTTCACAAGTAGCCGCCATCTTTGTAGATGATCAGTTTTGGATAGCATTTCTCAGTGGGAAATTTGGGATAGTTCATACTCGATTGGACGATACTGCCAATGAAGAGGAGTAGCTCTTCTTAGGATGATAGAGTTCACTGTATTGATAGAAGACAAGTGATTTTTTCCTTTTTTTATCCTTTAGAAGATGGGGGCAGAGAGAGAATGTCATATACAACAACAACAAAAAAAAACCCAACATTGTTTTAAAAACAACTTTGAGAGACTAAGTCAGGGGTGGGCAGCCTGTGGCCTCGAGGCCACATGGGGCCCTGTAGGCCCTCAAGTGCAGCCCTTTGACTGAATCCAAACTTCACAGAACAAATCCTTTCATAGTGTGGCCCTTTGACTGAATCCAAACTTCACAGAACAAATCCTTTTATCAAGGGATTATTTATCTCCACTCCTGGACTATCATTTTGATGATTATAAATACCGAAATTACCTACAAAGGACCTGTGAAGGAAGATGCTATCTGCGTCCAGTGAAAGATCAGATAAATAGAAGTACGTATGAAGTGATTTTACATACACAGACACAGACACATATTTGAGTCTGATGGTAGCCATGGGGGGGGGGAGAGAAAAAAGAGAAAGTTACATGACAAATTTAATATATATTTAAAAGAAATAGTAAGTTGTACATAATAGATTTGCAGTTTCATGTGCAATCATCTTTTTTTTTCTGTTCTATTATATTATAGAAATGCTTGTTTCATCTCTTAAGGTCAGAATAAAATAAATAAAATAAAAAAATGATGAAAGTTTTTGTTCCAGATCTAAGTCTCATCAATCATGAATCATTGATTGTTGGGACAGAAATGTTGGCAATCTTGTAAGGAAATAATTACTTAATCAGAGACTTCTTGCTCAGTCACCACAATACCCTAAAGGGTAGAGATCCTGATTACTTGGTTATTCCCCCATATTATGATGGCCAAATGCTTAGATACTGCTCACTTTAATGCTATAAAAATTCTTTTCCCCTTGCTACCTCTTCCTGGCTCTCATCCCTATCAACTGTGGCCCTACTGTTCTGTAGTCCATTTCTTCCATTGACTTCCCATTCCACTGTATCCTCTGGAACAAATTACTCTCTTGTTAATAACATTTCCTGTTTCTCAACAAGGCATTCTGTACTTTTTTTTACTTGACTATACATACACACATACACAGATACACACCTGAATCTGTGTGTGTATTTTATTTTTATTTATTTATTTAAATACACACAAATTTGTATTAACAGATATCTGTCTTTCTTTGGAAGCTGCTGAATACATAGGTACTTTTACCAGTACTAGTTCCTGCTCTTTTACTCCCTTATACACCAGGCTAGGATAATGAATATGCATGGTTCCTGTTTCTCATTGACACTTCTAGACGATCCCTTTGCAACCACTACTCAACAACCTCTCTAACTTTAAGCTTCATTCCATTAGTCTTTGATGGTTCAGAGCCTTGTCAGAGTCGCATTTCAGCCTCCAACTCCTTTCCTTTTCAAGGAGTTCAGTATTCATATTGGTGTTCCCTTGAAATACCCCACTTTCCAATTAATCAAAGCCAATTCCCAAACCTACATCTTCACTTCACTTTAGTCAGCCCATAGATATCATAGCATTGAGCTGACCATCACTCATAATACTGAAAGGTAACTTAGAGATCATCTGGTCCAACCTCTACATTTTTCAAATGAGGAAACTGAGGTTCAGGGACTGTTTGTCTCAAGATCACACAGATGGCAAGTAGAGCTAGAATTTGAATCCAAGTCCTCTTACTTCAAATTCAGTGCTCTTGGGTCCAGATTTCTGCAATTCCTTTCCCTGATCATAATAACCTCTATCCTTCCATCTTTCCCTCTACCTTACTCCTTCTAAACTTTTTGTAAGATTGGGTTTCCATCCCAATGCCATTAATCAGAGAATACCCTGGCAGCTAGATTGAACCAATCAAAAGTCTGCACTGGATATGAACAAGTCCTTAATTTAAAAAAATAGAGTACTCCCCACTTCTTCCCTGGCCCCCCCAACTAAGCATATAATGTGAAAGAATCAGCCAGTGATTTGTACTATCAACCAGAAAAACCAGAAAGAAAGCTTGGAGACATGGTCATAGTCAAATATAGCAGTGAAGGACTCCTAAAAAGGGATTTCTTTGGTGGAAGGACCGGGGGGAAAAGAAATAACTTCTTTCCTGCCCCCGCCCCCCACTCATCTGAAGGTCATAACCTTAAAAGGGTTATAAGAACTGAAATTCTTATTGGTAGGTAGCAATGTCCTCAGAGTAGACTGACTCCTGGCAGCATCTGTGTTGGCAACTGAGAAAAACTAGACACAGCGATGGCAGTCTCATAGAGTATGTTCCTTTGGGACATAGAGAAATACAGGCTATGGACTCTACACAGGTGCAATCCTTGGAACAGAATAGAGAGCCACTCTTAAAGAGAACATCAGGTGGACTAAGAAGGAAGAAAATGAGCTGAGTTACCCCTTCGTCTGTTGGTTCCCTACATTTGTTTCTCTCCATTTCCCCACAAATTTGAGCCAAGGGATCTTATGTGTGAAAAGGGAGAATGTTATCTCCAGTTTGTGGGGATTGTTCTAACAATAGCTCTTGTTACACTTGCTTAGTAGATATCCTTTCTTAAAGCTAATTAAGTCTAACTGATAATCAATGGGAAGCACATTGTTGGGGCTCATGAGCAAAAGTTCTAGAGAATTCATTCCCTCGGGGGTATCTCTAGAACCCTAACAGGGGATGTAGTTAGCCACTTTTGAGGACCTGACCCACCAATTTGAGTGGCAATTGGGAAGTAGCCTTGGAGGGAGTACTACACCATTCTACATCTATATCGTGACTTACAGTGTCTCCACTCCTCCCTGTTCTCACATTCAGTTCTCACATTCCTCTGGCCTCCCTTTTCTTCCTTCTCAGGTGGGCCCCAGTTCAATTGTATATACTCCCTTTTTATCTTTGAACACATATTCTCATGTCTGTCACAGCCAACAAATTTCCATCCCTTAAATACACTTAACATTTGTTTTCTGTCTCCTACTAGTATGCTGGTGGAAAAAGTCATGGAATTGTGGAGACTGGTTCCCATGCAAATTTATGTTATCTAATCTCAACTGGACTCCCATTCTTGAATAGCAATTTTAAAAAATTATTACTCAGTGCTTGGCTTTCTCACTCTTAATGGCTGCTATTCCAAACATTTCTTTCCTCAAACCCTATATGTTGGGCTCACCTCCTCCCTCTCAGTAAAGGACTTCAGGTTATTTTTCTTTTATTGAGGAAAAGGTTATTCATTATAAATTCTCTCAACCCCTGATCTACATCCCAAAAGCCATCTACACATTCTCCCAATTCCTTTCTTCTTTCTTCTAGACCATAAGGAAGAGGAACTCCTTCTCCTTAGGTTATCATCATGTAACTCTTCTTCCTTTCACAACCACTGTCTGAGAAAGGGCTGTCTATTTATACTTAATACTTCTGTTTCTACACTTCTCACTTCTCAACCTCCAGTGATATGGTTTCCTATTCCACCCACAGACTGAAACGGCTTTATACAATGTTACCAACAATCTCTTAACTGCTTAATCCAATTACTTTTATTTAAATTCATAGTCTATGTAACTTCTCAGCAGTTTTTGCTACTGTCAGTTACACCTCAAATTCTCTCTTCCCTTGGCTTCTTTGGGGGAAAAAAAAAGAAACGATATGTGCAGAAGGGACTAAATCCTCCATCATTGAGAGGAAGAAATATTTTATGCTGCTGATGTGGAATCATTAGTGACATTACTTCATTTCTACTAATTTTTGTGTATCTCATCCCTCCAGTAAAATATAAGCTCCCCGAAGTCAGGTACTTTCTGTTTGTATCTCCAGTGCCTAACATAGCATCGTACTCATAGTAAGTACTAGATAAATGTACTTTGTATTGCATTGAATGATAGAGTGAGATCTCACAAAGAACTTACCCCAAGATCTCAACAGGTTAGAACCTTGGGCTTAGTAATATAAGGAAAAAGGAAGGGAAGAGAAAAGGGAAAAAGTGTTTATTAAGCATCTACTATGTGCCATGCACTGTGCTAAGCTTTTTACAAATACTGTCTCATGATCATTTGATTTGATGAGATGAAATTTAATAATAAATACCTAGTCAAATTCACTTTCAAAAATCAACTTTTATAGCATAGACTATGGGATATATGTCTAGCTCAGGGTGGAGAACCACCCACATATGTCTGGCCTTCTAGGTCCTTGGGTGTGGCCTTTCGACTGAGTCCATGTTTTATAGAACAAATCCTTTTAGTAAGGTGATTCATTCTGTGAAGTTCTGGTCTAGATGATAGTACTTCAGAAAAAAAAATATTTAGGGATTTTAATGGATTGTAAGCTTAAAATGAATTACCAGTGTGACATTAGCTAAAGCACTGGGAATCCTAGAGTGCACCCAGAAAGGACCATAGCTCTGGCCAAATCTCATCTGGAATGCTATATTTGCTCCTGGGCACTAGGTTCTAAGAAGCACATTGATAACTTGGAGAGAGTGCTGAGAAGGGCAATTAGGATGATGCAGGGCCACCATGTGAGTATTAGGCTAAAGATCTTGGCATATTTAACCTGGAAAAAGAAAAGACAAGTGCAGGACATGATAGCTATCTTAAAGGCTATGAAGGGATGTCACTTGGAAAAGGGATTAAATTTGTTCTTCTTGAAGTGGATTGAATAACTAAAAATAAGAACAATCAGTGGAAATTGCCAAGAGCAAATTTATTCTTGATATAAGGAAAACCTTTCTAAAAATTAGAGCTATCCATAAGTGTCATAGGCTGCTGTGGGGGTGGAGATGGGTGGGAGGGGTGAAAGTCCACTTTAACTGGAATCTTCAAGCAAAGGATGAATAATGACTAAAGGATGTTGTAGCAGGGACTCATCTCTCAGATATGGATTGGTCTAAATAGCCTCTTTGGCCTTCTCCAAATTTGGCATTGTGTGATTCTGAATTAGTAATAATCCTTGAATACATTTAAAGGTAGATTAAGACAGGGGAACTCGCTGTTAATTGAATACAGCAATGGATTTCTGGGGCTTCATATTATTTCAGGCTAGGAGAAGTGTTGATCAAGAGGTTTGGATTAAAAGTGCTGATCTCAAGGATCAATTAGCATGTGAAACTCTGGGATTTAACAGAACTAATTGATTTTGGGGGAAAGACTAGTAGAGGCAATGGAAGGGAGGTTGCAATTTTTCTAAGTAGATCAGAAATGAGGTACAGAAAGGACAAGACATCTGGGAACCCATGGAGCTGGGGGGCCATTGTGAGTCATGTGAGTAATTTAGGTGACAGGGGTATGGCACTAAGGATGGAGACAGCCCAGATACATCTTTGCAAAGTGTTCTAACTATAATTAAAAGCCTTGGGACTCAGATACGTGGTACTGTGCTTCTATACCCCAACCCCATCTCAGGGAAAATTAACCCATTCAGCCTTGGGACTCATTCTAGAGTAGGGATGATCTGAATGATCTGAACCTCAGCTCAATGTACTAGCTAGCTACTCTAGAACAGGCTTCGTCCCATCCAACCAGGACACCAGAGACTAGTCATGTTTCCATCTGCACTGGCAACACAAGGACTCCCCATCCCCAATCCTTTCTATCTTTTACTTAGGGAATAATTATCAAATCAATATTAGCATTGTTACTGGGAAGAGCACAATAAGCTACTTCTCTATGGTTCTACTTGTAACACCTGTGACTCCCTAGACCCGGCGTGGGGAAACTGCAGCCTCGAGGCCACTTGTGGCCCTCCAGGTCCTCAAGGGCAACCCTTTGACTGAATCCCTTCTGTGAAATTTGCATTCAGTCAAAGGGCCACACTTGAGGACCTAAAGGGCCCTTGTGGCTTTGAGGCAGCAGGTTTCCCATTCCTGCCCTAGACCAAAACACCCCATACATGACCGAATATATATTGTATCACCTTAGTAGAATGCAAGGTCAATTTTTTTTTTTACCTCCAATCTCTAGGATAGTCTATCTAGTTAGGAAGTTAGATAAGGCCAAGATGAGCTAAATAAGACACACAGTTCTGGGTACTTTTGGTTTCCAGCCACCTACTCCCTCTTCTGTTTCAGGCAGGTAGGTGGCTCAATGGATAGAGTTAGGGGCTGGTGTGAAGAAGATCTGAGTTCAAATTCTGTCTTTAATACTTACTAGCTATGTGACGCTGGACAATTATAGCACCTCTTTGGGCCTAAGTTTCTTTATCTATAAAATGGGATATTGTAAGGAGCAAATAAGATAAGATATGTAAAGTGCTCTGCAAACCTTAAAGTGATATATGAATGCAAGCTATTATTATGAAAATTCTTGTTGATTGTTTGATTGCTTTATTTGATTGTTTGATTGTATTTAACAAAGGAGGACTGGATCAGAAGCAGCTCCACTCAGATGATTATGAATTACATGGAAGAAAAAAAAACAGGTGAAAAAAATGAACCCATCATGCTTGGCATCTGAACAGGAAACATGCCTCTTTTAAAAAAAACATTAATTCCGTAGGATGGCACCAACTCAAAACCATAGCTCAACAGTCACTACTGATATGTTTCATTTTACCAGCCTGCCAGAGACCACACTGGTTCAAAGACATTTGTCAAAAGATATTTAATCAAACTACATCAAGAAAAGGTCCCTCCATGCACAAATAGGGTGACTTATTATACTACCAATGGGCAAGGGTCCATGATCAAAGACTTTGTGTAACCATAGATCACGCATAGAGGGTATATACATAGTGAACTTATGAAGCAATGGAACACACATGGCCAAAACAATTCCCACCCAAGACACTGCAGAGCTCTCAGTATCCTCTGGTGATGTCACCATGCTGTTTTCTACTTATCTCCCACTTTCAGGTGAGTGTTACATTTCCATTGTCAACTGGACAGGATACCATCTTTGTTCTGTCATGTTGTTTCTCTTGGGCACTTCTGCTGATTAGTTATTGATGAGTCACTTTCTCCTACCATCTTCTGGTCTTCAGGTCTCTATGCCTGTTTATTGAGAATTACTGCTCAGAAAACCTCTCCCTGGCAAAGTTAATCCATCATGTTCAGAAGCCATCAAACATTGAGAAAGGTAGCAAAAATCTAGCATACTTTCCCGGGATAAGATTATCTGTTCTTTTGACTGCCCATTATCTGGTAGTGATTTGGGGCTTGTGCATCCAGACATCTATCTGATCTGGGGTTTTTAAATTCTATGTAACACCAATTAATTCCTAATTGTGAACACTTTGCCTTCAAAACCCATTTCAGGGTTTCCAACCCTTCCCGCAATTAAAACCTACTGTGTGTAAAGTCTGTGTGTCTCACTCCCAACATCATCTTTGATTGCAAACAAAGTTAGGTGAAGCTGGCAAGATCAATGTTCCTGCTTTTCTTGTGGATATTTAACAGCTCCCCTGACTTCTGGTCCATGTTTTAGATAGCTCCAAACTTTACTAGTCTCCCTGTATTGGCAGTTAAGGTTACCTGGGAATATGCCTGCATCATTTAGAAGAGGTTAAGTCCGGTATAGGACCTTGTAGATTGTAAAAGATTTCTATTTTTAATTTAAAAAGATTTTTAGGCATGCTTTCTGTCCAGTTCCCAGGAATGATAGTTATTTCTATTCTCTTGGTTCTCCTCCCCCTCAAATTAATTTACAAAGGATCAAGAATGAATGGAGCATTGAGTCTGAAGCCTGGAAGAGGAATTCAAATCCATCCTTAGACACATCCTAGCTGTGTAATCCTGAGCACATCACATAACCATTGTCTGCTTCAGTCTCCTCAGCTTTAAAATGGGGGTAATAACAGTATATATTTCCCAGCGTGGTTGTGGGGATCAAATGAGATAATGTTTGCAAATCACTTAGCACAGTGATTGGTACCTAGAGCTTACTTAATAAATGTTTGTTTCCTTCCCTTGTTAAATACTGTCTCATAGTAAAAATGTAGACAAGGAAGAAAAGACGGAGAATAGTTTTACATTGAGGATTTGGGCAGTCATATTAAAAGGCCAGGACAAATAGAAGGTATGATTTTTCTGTGAATGAGTAATGGTACTCCTTACTGCTTAGGGGAAGTAATGTGGGTTTAACACCACACTCTAATGGTGGGCCAGATGGAGAATAATTAGACAAGAATTAATCCATCGATACTACTGATGTATGCTGTAATATCTGGCCCTGTTTGAAGGACTTTTATAAGTACTAGTACACTGAGAAACTCCACTAAAAGCCATGGAGTCTGCTATTAGTTAACAATCATTTATTAAGTGCTTTCTGTGTGCCAGGCACTGTAGTAAGCCCTGAATGTACAAGGAAAGGCGAAAACAAGATCCTTCCCCTCAGAAAACTCAGATTTTAATGGGGGAGACAGTACGCAAACAACAACGCACATACAACATCTTTGCAATGTACAAGGGAGGTAACCTCAGAAGGAAGGTACTAACAGTGCAGTGTGTAGGATTGGGAAAAGCCTCTTGCAGAAGGTAGAATTTTCAGCTAAGTGTTGCTATAACCTTTGCTGGTCATAGTATTTTGGTTCTGAGTAGGAGTAGATTTTATAACCAATATAACTCCATTCTTTGCTTTGCAAGCATCTATGTAAAGGCAGATAGGAATCAAGTAATCAAGCAATCACCAGCCCCTTTTCTGTGTTAGGCATCATCCTAGTTCCTACAGATACAAATCTGAAAACCTTCAAGAAGCTTATGTTCTTCTAGGAGGATATAACACGCTCATAGATGAGTAAATATAGGATGCATACAAAATTAAAAATGTGATTGCAAGGCAGATAGGACACAAATGATTGGGAGAATTGCAGGGTTGCCCTTTAGCTGAGTTTTGATAGGAGCTATGAGTTTCAAGGATATGCCCTTGATCATAAGTTGCTCTTCTTCTTCCCAATCAACTTTGTACTTTCTAAAGAATGTAGTTGAGCCACATGTACTGTCAACATAGATTATTATCAGATGGAAAGTGGGATAAAGTTTAAAGGAAAATTCTATACCATGTATTTGCCAGGCAGTTTGGGGCTGGGATGGAGAACATTATCTAAGTGCTTTACTTGTTTGGGAGTAGGGACAGTGACTTGGAGGCCTAAAAGATGGCAGCAATAAGGGTCTGGATAGGATAGAGTCAACTTTAAAGGGAGGGAGGTGATTGCTGAGTGAGTTAGGTAGAGAGAGTGAGAGGCCTTGTAGAAGAAGGAATTTACCAATCCTTCCTTCTAGTCCTATGTATCAGGGAATGTTAAAAAAAAGCCTTAGACAGGGTACCAAGAGATGTAGTGTCACTAGGACAAAGCTAAGCTTCAGTGACTGAGCATTTAAGATTGAAGAGATCAAGGGTGAAGTTGTATGTTAATGAGAGGAGTGTTTCAGAGTGCTAAGTGGAAAAGGAAGGTAGAGCAAGATAGGCACTGGGGAGGGCTAGGAATGAGCTGAATAGGGAAGAGAGTGTGGGGAGGGGTAGCCAAGCAAAGAAATGTTCACCTAATACACAAGGCAGATCTGAATCACAGAGTAAAGGAATTCCAGATAGGATTTTGCAAGCCACACCTGGCTCCAAGGTACTAATTAGAATATATACACACATATGCCCCAGAACTAATAAGCTGCTTTCACCAAGAATATTCACATAGGCCATAGCCCCTTTCCCAGGGTTGTAATAGAAAAAGGGTTCTCAAGAGGGAGTTAATCATGTTAGCATTGGGCCTGGGGGCTGAGAAGATCAGTTTGGGTTACACCCCAGAGTTGAGTTTTAGGGATGCTACTCATACTTAGTTACTGTTAACAATGGAATTAGGTTGGAGTGGGGAGAAGGGCACCTATTAAGTATTGGGGGTAGCACCAGGGCTACTACAGTGCCTGGCAAGGAAGTAAGGAAGAAGCCAGCCTTCAAGGCTAGTGTTTCCTAGTCAACCTAACCCATCTTTTGTAGGAATCACAATGTAGTGTGTAACAGAGTAGTGAATTAGACAACATTTTACTAATTCACTCATTTGTTCAATAAACTTTTATTAAATGCTTAATATGTGTCAGGAATTAAACTAGGTGCTAGAGATACAAAGGAAAAAAATACCCAAATATCATTGGTTCAAAGAGCTTAGATTCTTTTAGAGTCAGAGGTAGCAACATGAACGCAGAAAGGTAAATATAAAGTTTATACAAAATGATGTCTGGGGGAAGGGCACTAACAGCTGAGGAGAACAAAAGAGGCCTCCTTCCCATAGGAGGAGGCATTTGAGTTCAGCCTGGGTTGGAAGCTGTGGATTCTGAGGCAGAGCTGAAGAAGTGAAATCTGTGGAATGTCATATATAGAAATTCAGCCAACTGGGCTGAATTGAGGAGTAGGAAGGGTAGGAATAAGCATTTATTAAGTGCCTGCTGTGTGCCACAAATATCTCATTTTACAGTTGAGGAAACTAAGGTAGAGAGGGATTAAATGACTTTGTCCAGGGTCACACAACTAGGAAGTATCTAAGACTGAGTTTAAATTTGGAATTTTCTGACTCTGGGCCCAGCTCTCTATCCGCTGTGCCCCTACCCAGCTGCCTAGTATCTGAAGGAGGGTGATCCTAGAGCCCAATTGTGCAGTGTATAAAAGAGGAGTTTGCATTTTATCCTAAAAGCAATATGGAGTTACTGGAGTTTTCTGAGCAGAGAAGTGACATACATAGTCAAACCTGTGCTTGATATCAATTCAGCAGCTATGTGGAACTTGGATTGGAGAAGCAAGAGACTGGAGGGAGGGAGATAAGCAAGAAGACTATAACAGTATTCTAGGGCAGGTACAATGAAGGCCTAAGCTAGGGTGGTGACCCTGGGAGTGAAGAGAAGGGGAGACAGTTACAAGAGACTGATATGAAATGGAAACTGACTGAATGTGGGGGGTAAGAGAGTAAAGAGTCAAGGAGTACTTTGAGGTAATGAATTGGAGTGGCAGGAGGGAAGATGGTATCCTCAAAAGAAAACATGATTACAGAATCACAGATCTAGAGCTGGAAATGATTCTATATGTTATCTTGTCCTCATTTTATAAATGAGGAAACTTAGAGTAGGAGACTTGCCCATGGCCTTATAGATAATAAGTGATAAAGCTAGGATTTGAACTAATGACATCTGACTCCAAATTCAGCAGTTTTTTTAAACTGTATCTTACTGCATCCCGTAAGTTAGGAAAAGGGAAGAGCTTAGGCACAGGGGTGGGGAACCTGTGGCCTTGAGGCCACAAGTGGCCCTCTAGGTCCTCAAGTGTAACCCTTTGACTGAATCCAAACTTCACAGAACAAACACCCTTAATAAAAGGATTTGTTCTGAAAAATTAGACGCAGTCAAAGGGCTGCACCTGATGATCTAGAAGGCCACATGTGGCAGGTTCCCCACCCTTGGAAGGGATAGAAAGAAAATGAGGTCTTGGACATGTTGAGTTTAAGGACATCCAGTTGGGAGTTTCTAGTAGGTAGCTGGAAATGCAAGACTGGGATTTAGGAGAGACTAGGGCTAGATATATAAAGATTTGGGAGACACCTGCATAAAAATGATATGAAGCTATAAGAGGTCGCTGAGTGAGTCAGTATAAAAAGGAAAAGAGAAGCGAGGCCAAGAAAAAGTATTGGAGGGTACTGGATCATGTGCCAACCAGGAGAATGAGAAGGAGTAGTCATTCTAGGAGGAGGAGAAAAAGGAGAGAGCAATATAGAGAATTGAGGAGGAGAGAGTATCCATGGGGAGAGATTAGTCAACAGTATGAAATACTTCATAAATGTCAAGAAGGAAGAGTACTGAGAAGGCATCAGACTGGCAATTAATTGATCATTGATAGCCTTGGAGAGAACAGTTTCAGATGAATGATAAAGTGGGAAACTGGATTGCAAGGGATTGAGAAGTGAGTGGGTAAGAAATAGAGGCAACTAGTATAGACAGCCTTTTCCAGGAATTTGGCTATGGAAGGGAGGAGAGATTATTATTGTTATTGGTGATAATAATAGATAGCATTTATATATGGCTTTAAGGTTTGCAAAATGCTTCACAAATATAATGTCATTTTATCTTCACAACAACCTTGGGAGATAGAGGCTATTATTATCCTCATTTTATAGATGAGTAAAACTGAGGCAGATAAAGTTTAAGAGAATTGGTCACATGGTTAGTAAGTATCTGAGGCTGGATTTGAATCCATATCTACCTTATTCCAGGTCTAGTGCTCTATCTACTATGCCACCTACTTGCCTAATATATATGATCCCTCTCTCTATCTCTAACTCTATATAGGACATGCAGGATATAGTTTATGGGAATAATAGAATCAAGAAAGAAGCTTACAGTAACTCATCTGGGATGGCTTGGAAAGTAGGGCTTTTATTTTCCTTTCTAGGTGTTGTAAATTGTGCTCTGGCTACTGTAATTCTGGGGAAAGAAATGGTTTGTCTGTGTTTTCCTGGGCATCCTGCATGTTCCACGGTTGGTCTTTATATTCCTTGGGATCTAGGATGCCATGTAAATCTAAGAGAGGATGTGAGCAGTGATGACATGTGATGCACATTTGGCTTCATAGATATATATCTTCTCCTTCATGACACCCTGCTGTTATGTGGGAAGATGCCCACTGAGCAATGGGCATCTTTGTGAGACTGCTGAGCAGGAGGCATCTTTGGGACAAATGATAATAACAATTTCTGTTATGTAGTTGATAAGAAAAACTACATCATTATTGATATGAGGGAACCAAATTCTATATAGAATACAATGCCTTTTAGCATTCTCATACTTATTTCTAGATGTCTGTGGTTAGCATACATTTTCATTCTTTTTTTTATATCCTGCTATCTCTGTATCTTTTTTTTATATCCTGCTATCTCTGTATCTTTACACAGACTTTTTTTTACACAGGTACAGAGATGTATTTATTATATCCTGTGATTGTCCAGAAGATGGTTATGATGCCCAGTGACAGTCACTAATCAGTAACATTTGGCATTACTGTCACTGTTACCATATTTAGAAACAAGCTGTCAGTAAAGTATAGCCAGTAGCATTAGGGGTTGCATTCTGGGTCACAGGTCCTAAAAGGAACCACAGGTAAAGCTATAACTAGAACAGGTCAACTGACACTCTCCCCCAAAGTACTGAAGCTGAGGGGGCACTGACAGTAATTACGTTCTCTCAGTATTTAGAAACAGCTAAGTTTGAATATATAGTTAGAATAACTTGTTAAAATTGGAAGCTAATAGATGGCTTGACTTCTCTCTTTGGTGACTTGCCATACTCTAGGGGAACCCCTCCTAAGTTCTGTCCTATCTTGCCCCTTCTACACTAACCCAGAAGCCAACGGTAGCCTTGGGGTATCCTTCATTTTTTTTTGGGCAGGGCAATTGGGGTTAAGTGACTTGCCCAAGGTCACACAGCTAGTACATGTGTCAGGTGTCTGAGGTAGAATTTGAACTCAGGTCCTCCTGACTCCAGGGCCAGTGCTCTACTCACTGTGCTACCTAGCTGCTCCATATCCTTCATTTTCTATTCACAGAGGTTGGTGTTGCAAGATCTCCATAACCACCCATAAAACTGAATTTGTTTTAATTACTTCTGTTATTTTCATCAGGAATTATAGGGTTGATTTAGGAATATTTTATGCTGAGTTTCAAATTTTTGAGTTGAGGCTTTGGCCTATAGTGGATGGGCTTAACTAGGAGGCAGCTGAGTAAATTGTCCTAATTCACAAGTAGGGATCTACCTGTGTAGTCTCTCAATATTTAGGGCACCACTGTCCCTGTTTAAGAACTATTTTAGTAACATTTAGCATTTAGAACCAGAAGATCATCTAGTTTAATCCTAGTGTTTTACAGATAAGGAAACTGAGGCCCAGGAATAACTTGCCTAAGGTTTCAAAGATAATACTAGTGGAGCTGGTCTTTAGAATTGGATCCTCTGAGACTCAGTCTAGTACTTTTTTTGTCTTCGAGATCACACTGACTTTCCTCCTTTTGCAGTGACTCTAATTTAAGGTTTAGATGGAAGAAAATTGAATTTCCTGTATTTTTCCAGGAACATAGAATGGTTCTAATCTATTCCCGCTACAGTGATTGTTTCTTTTCTTCCCACGTCATAATGTTCCTTGCTTTAATGACTTTTCAAATGCCATTAAAAAGAAAATTAAGTAGTGATTTTTCCCTAGACTACCTATCCAGGATAAAAAAAGATTAGGCAGTCTTATAGCCCTTTTTTCTCTTAGAGGAAGATCACCAAAAGCTATTATGTTCAAGATGAAAAGTGGATTGGAATCCTGGCAATATCATTAATTAGTTGTGTGACTTTTGGTAAGCCATTTAACCTTTTTGAACATCTGTTTTCTCATCTGTAATATGAGGGCCTTGGATTAGATAATCAGTTTCCTTCCAATTCCAGTACTCTTGAGAGGCAGCATAACATAGTTGAAAGAAGGCTGTATTTGCAGTTAGGAAGCATGTGGGTTCAAATGCCTAGTCTGACACTAGCAGGATGACAATGGACCTGGTTCTCTGAGCCTTAGTTTCCTTATCTGAAAAACAGGGATAATAATAACTGGATTGTTGGGGGGATCAAAGGAGAGAATGGATATAAAGTGTTTTGTGAACCCTAAAGCCCTCTACAAATATCAGGTGTTGTTATTGTGAATTATTAGCCAGGCACACCCCAGTGATTGCATCACATTTGTTAACTGTTTTTAATCTCTGAGACTACATTCACTCTAGCCTTGCTTCTTCCAGGACATCTCTCGCATACCCATTCTTTGTGACTTGGGCTATTCTTGAAGAGGGCTCTCTTCATTTTGTGCTGCCACCTACTGGCCCAGGCAGGTATTGTTTTCCTGGGGACAGAATAGGTCATTGTTTTTCAGGAGGAAATCTCACAAAATTATAGAATTTCCCAACAGAAATATAGAATGTCAGGGTTCTTGGAAGTCTCAAGAATATGGTTCAGTAAAACTACTATTCACCTTTTATTTCATTCACATTTGCATTATTCTTTAAAGAAAACGATCAATATTTTAAAAGACTCAGTAATTGCAACTGAATCCTAATAGACTACATTTGTTACTGCATGATTGCCAGGATTGAGACTTGAGTTTCCTGATTCCTATTTCTATGTATCCCAGATCTCAAATCCCTACTTAAGAAACATTTAAATAATAAATTAAATAGTGAGGACAGTTTGAATCAGTCACTTTATTCCAAAAGTAGTCCTCGTTCTACAAACCCACTGCGCTTGTCTCAAAGGAAAACAGCCAAGAGTCCCTGCACATAAATTACTTAATTTGTTTTCTCAGCACATCTCCATGCAAGTGGCTCTTCCCACAGAGCTCTGCTAACTTCAAAGACATGTCTCCACGGGGAAGAAGCATGTGAAGTGTGGAGAATAGAGAAGGAGAATGCAATCATGATTTTGAGGGGTTTTATTTAGGGCTTTTAATTATTGCAACTGTTAATATCTCAAAACTATTCTCACGTTTTGAGACTGTCTATTACCTACTGTAGCTGAGGTGGAACAAACAATAATTACTTTGATTGGGTTCCTAATGTTCACTCTCTTACTTCTGATGCTGTCTGGTTTTTTTTTTTCTTCCTTAATACGAACTGCAAGTTTAGTCTATTGAAATGAAATCAATAAATTTGCCCCAAGTCCACAAATGTTTTATTAGGTTTGAGGCACCTTTCTGGATTTTGGAGAGACACAAAAATAGCAGCAACACATTCTTTTCTCAAGAAATATGTAGAACAACATGTATGCAACTAACTAGATTCAGCAGGAATGAATGAATGAAAAATAATGTATAAAGGGCTTCCTACATATAGTGAACCATGCAAAGTGCTAGAGACCCAAGTGGAAAAGCAAGACAGTTCTGCTCTCAAATGTGGTAAATAACTGCAAAGTCAAGGTCCAGATAAAGCCCTATGAAAAATTTGAGGAGAGATTATTTCAGGCTAAGGGAGTTAGCTGAGAAAGTATGAAGTGGAACCTTAGGCCTTGAAAGAAAGGATGTATTTCCACTGTCAGAGATGGGAAGAGCCCCCAAATCTTTCTGAGAATGGTTGATGGCATGATCAAGAAAGTAGAGATAGGAGTGGAGAGGATAAGAATAGAGGATGAAGAATAGCCCATTTTGGCTGGAACATAGAGTATGGGGAAAAATGATGTGAAATAAGAATAAAAGGTTGTTGGAACCAGACTGTGAAAGGCCTCGGATGCTAGTATCAATACTTTAAACATTATTTATTAGGAAAATGGGAAGTGTGATCATAAGTACCTTATATTTGTACATACTTTACTAGGGAAATTACTAGGTAATTACTATTACAATTACTAGGGAAACAATACAAAGGATCATATGTTTATAGTTGAGAGGGACTTCATAAGCCATTTAGACCAAATACTTCATTTTACAGATGAGGAAATGAACGTCCAGGAAATGATTGACCCTTACTTAAATTCATGAAAGTAGCATGAATCAGCCCGATTTGGACCCAAGTCTTCCCACCCTAGAGTTAGTATAATTTTGCTTGTATCATATTGCCTGACTGGTGAATGGAAGAGGAGAAAGGATGAAAATAAGAAGAATAGTAGGAGGCTATTATATTAATCTAAGCAAGAAGAGATGGGGCATGAACAAAGGCTATTGCAGTGGGAGTGGAAAGGATAGATTACATATGAGAAAGATTATTTATAAAAGTAGAGTTTAAGGTATCTTGTACCTGATAGGACGTTGGGGATAAGAGAGAAGGAAGTCAGAGATGATTTCAAGATTATAAACCAGGGTCACAGGGATGACTGTAAGATCTAGTGTTGTGTAATGGAAAAAACGTGGATGCTGACTTGGAGTCAGATGGCCTGAGTTCCAGTCTACTCTCTAGCACTTACTGATTATTCAATTATGGGCTAGTCGGTTAACTAGTCTGGGCTTCAGTTTCCTCATCTAAAAAATTAGGGGGTTGGACTAGAAGACCTCTAAGATCTGTTCTAGGTCAAAATCTATGTATGATCTCTGGTAATGGGTAAGTTAGGAGGAAAGACCTCAAGTTAGGCCTCTTCCCATACCTTTTACACTGCTTGTTTTCCTCCCCTCTCAACAAAAGATCTTATCCTTTACTGAAAAAAATAAAGGTGATGGAATATTACTGTGCTGTAAGAAAAGAAAAAATCCTTAAGAGATTACTAACCTAGTTTATGGAGTCTTGTACATCAAAAACAGAATACATTTCCTACTTTGTATGAGGTTGTTTTATGTTTGTTTAGTTTTAGGTGTTGATAGAAATATTTGTATAAAAATAAGGAAAGGAACTTATATCAAGGAAAAGAAAGGTTTAATTTTGGCTTTATTCATATTTCTTAATTATAGGAAAGATAAATGAAGTCCCATGTTCTGTATTAATAAATAATGTTTTCTGGCATTCTTTTTCTGTTTGTTTATCCACAATTGATCTAAAATTTTAATTTAAAGCAGTAAAGTCAAGTATTTTTCTAGCTAGAGGAATGGTATCTATATTAATGCTTTATAGGCCAAACTAATACCATAATTTCATTTTAGTTCATTTAATTAAAACTGACCAAAGTGAAATAGAATGATGGTATTGTTTATGTCAGCTATTTATTGCTTTGATTTACTCACTATGCAATTCAACAAACCTTTATTGGCTGCGTGCAGTAACTAAGGCACTGTACTGGGTAATTAGGATAGGAAAACACATACGATATAGTTTTGGCCCTGAAGGAAATCATACTCAACTAATAAAAGCATGAACAACCTTCAAGTAAATATAAGATAATTTGAAAAATGAAAGTTCTAAGAACTTGGGAGACTTGGAATGGTAGTACCAGATTGGAGCTTTGATGTAAGTTAAATGTGTTCCAAAAGGCAGGGAGGAGTAAGAAGTACATTCCAAGAATGGAGAAAAGCCTGTGTAAAGGTACAGAGATAGCAGATGGAATGTCAGGTTTAAGGCACAAAAAGTAGGCCCTATGGAGCATGAGAGTGGAATAATGTGAAATAAGTTAGGATAGAGAGAGAGAGAGGCTGAAGCCAGATTTTAAAGGACTTGAAATGCCAAGGTAAAATATTTGCATTTTTATCCTAGATGCAACAGGGAGCCACTGAAGCTTCTTGAGCATGTTGGAGGTGTTCTCACCAGAAATAGAGGAAGATCTAAGAAAGGGAAACCTTTAAGGGAGGAAATAAAGCCTTGTAGTTTAGATATGTCTTCATGACTATGAGACATCCTGGTGGAGATGGCCAAGAGGCAGTTGATGATGTGGGTCAAGAAAGAGAAAGACAGTTATTTTATTACCATAAGATGACACCATTATTTCCAGAGATAGGAAACCCTTTACAGTACTGCTGGTGAAAATGGAAAGGACTGGGAGAATACTAATCATGTGATAAATGTTGGTAGATTTGTCTTTGTAGTTTGTCAGCACAAACTTCCAGAGCTTTTAACCTGAAAGATGAGTGAGACTGTTCAGTCTGAAACTTTTGAACAGATCCCATTCCCAAGCCAACTGGGACATATCCACATCACTTAATTTAAGCAGGTCTTCAAAATGGCTAATAAATATTTCAAGTGCATTGACTTCATATTCCTCCAAAGTTTGCTTATTTGTAGGCCATATGTTGATATCCAAGAATTTCAAACACTGGAATACATCATCTTTATGTAATTCCACAAATCAGAAATGCACATAAGTTTTCTCTGTCACTTGTATAAATGAGGACACTTTCCCTGAAGCTTTTAAGCACTATGCTGTCACCATTTAGTCTGATTCCACTGAAGGATGCCCCCTTTGAATTCCTTTCTGCATTCATGAGTAAATCATTTATAGGACTATACAAGGTCCCATTCTTTATACTCCCTAGGTTACCATAGAAATTGTCTAGAAGAGATGTGGCATAGAACAAATCTACAACATCCTTTTGAAGTAACACTGCCAGCTTGGAGAGGGGATCAAGTATAAAAGGAGTAATACATAGGACAAATCTGAAGGTAGTAAGAGTCCTCAAGTAGCCCTGGAATCTTGTTTTGTCACTAGGTCTTGTTATTGCTCACTGACCACGCCTTTGAGATGCAACACTACCACAGGAAAGAGCTGGAGGAGGGCCTTACTTGCTCTGTTTCTGTGCTGATTCCATTTACTTTCTCAGGTATGGTTGAACATTCCTTCATAATCTCTGCAGGAGTTTTCAAGTGGCAAAGAAAAATGGGAATATTTTGATACAAGGTGTAAATAGAAGTAGTACATAAAAGACATTATGGAAGTCTGTATTTTTAAATGTGTCCTTAGCTGCTTGCTCCAAATGATGACTGAGATAGTATATTGGAATTAGAAAAGGCATTCCTGCTTAAGGAAATTCATTTGGAGGTTAGAGACAGTAACATCACCCATGAAAACTACAGGCCTGCTCCTGACATCTAAACCAGGCTCTAACAAGGACTGAGGATGACATGTTTTAGCATTCCTCTTAGACATCTTTTAAATCCTATAAATTGTTATTGTTGTTCAGCCATTTCAGTCATGTCTGACTCTTCATGACCTCATTTGGGGTTTTCTTGGCAAAGATACTGGAGGGGTTTGCTATTTCCTCCTCCGGCTCATTTCACAGATGAATATGAAGATGAGGCAAACAGGGTTAAGTGACTTGCCCAGGGTCACACAGCTAGTAAGTATTGGAAGCAAGATTTGAACTCAGGAAGAGGAGTCTTTCTGACTCCAGAACTAGCACTGTATCCATTGTGCCACCAAGAATATGGCAGTTCAATTTTACCCATAGAGTATATAAATCACTTCCAGGTTACTAATGCTTATAGGTATAGACCCATCAGTAACTAGAGAAAAATATGGTGCCTGCTGAACAGTAGCAATCAGTACCTGCTCCAGAATTCTTCCAATGATATCTATGAACTCCTCACTTTTAATTTAGGTCAGATGAGTTTGGCCCAAATCCATACCATGGCAGGCTTCTAGCTTAGCAATATGAAGAAAGTGAAAAAAAAAACGAATTTCCAGCTTAGTCATGGTATATACAATGTCATATAACTTGGCAACTCTCTGCCTTTCATTTACTTCAATACTTACACAATTGCTATTTATAGGCTTCTAATTGAAGTGATCCAAGAAAGCAGAGGCAGGGTTTTCCAAACTGATAGCTCTTAGGTGCTTTTCACTTTGAAAGTGCTTACTTACATTGTACTTTTCCAGGGAGGAAAGGCAGCACTAACATTTCACATCAGCCTAATTTGAACCTCATGTTTTATACACACAGAACAATAAATTCTATCTACCTGTCACCAGATTTACACTGTTAACCAGTCATAGGCATTATTCACTTCTGCCTGCCATTTTTTATCATCCCCACACTAAGAGTCATTTTGTTGCTTTTCCCTTCTAATGCTGTACTCCATTCAGTTTTCTTCTCTTCCAATGTTTAATAGCCCTTCTCCAGAACTTGTGAATAGCTATGATCCAGTCTGCTATCAAGGCCAGAAAAAGTAAAAGAATCATCAGTAGGATTAGAGATACTATTTTGCAGGATTGTCTTTCCAGTCAGTTCTCAGACTTCTTTTATAGGAACCCCAGTCTTGTTGTCATGCAAAACAGGTTTCCAAGCAAACAGCAGCAATGATCAACATTAATTTTGCTTACTATACCAATCTAAACATTCATTCTTCAAGAAGGAGATCTGGCCTCAAGCCAATGATTAAATGATTGAAAAATATGGCTAATTTTGAGTTATCTTTTGGCTATATTCATGCAAGTTGACTTCTGCAGCATAAATACATAAGAAAAAATTTTCTCTGATTTTAAGTTTACTTTCAGAATTGGAAAGATTTATGTTTTTAAATTAAAGGTAAATATTCTAGGTATGAGTCTGAGAAAGGAACTGAGTTATTTGTAAGTAAACATAGGATGGCTTCTGTCAGCACCATATTGAAAATTTATGGGTTGCTTAAAAATTCATTTTATTATGTATGCATCATAAAGAGACATTGTCACATAAACTTTCAGTGCCTCACACTTAACTATGTGAGTTTTTATTTTTAGCTGAGCTAACCATCTTGGAAAGCCATGGCAGAAATTTAGACTGATTTTTAAACACTCACTTACCTATGGTAATTTTGTTTTGTTTTGTTTTGTTTTGCTCCAAGTATGATTACCTCTCTCTCCAGTGACAATGGGGTCAGCCTGTCTATAGTTTTACAGGTGGCACCTGCCCAATTAGAGATACTCTTAATTCAAGGTTTAATAAAAACAATTCATTTCCTTGAAACAAAACTTTTATTTTCATTATCAAGCAGTTAACAGTCAATGAAATTAATAAAAGTGAATAAGAAGACCAAAAGCCTCTTTATATGATGCTATTTTTAAACTCATTGTGCTTTGCATTAATAGGTGTTTTTGAAAGACATAATTTCTTTCAAGTTTTTTCCCATTTGTGCATATCCTGAATGCAGAGGTGCAGACTGACCCATCAGAGGATGGTCTGGAGAATAGTTGTTCCTTGATATAATGATGCATTACCATGCCAGGAAAGTGCATTATATTTTAATCTTAACTAGTATCATGAAAATCACATGTTAAAATGAAGTTGAAGGAATACCTCATACTTCAAGTTGTACCTAGAAGACATTTAATAAATGGTTATTGAAAGAATGAATGCTTTCGATATGGCCTTAGTAATGAGTACCTATCAAATGATTCATCTGATCAATCTAATGAGAAAATGTCATCACATTAGAATGTATATTACATAGCTCAATGCTTCCTTGTATGCTTCACTTGACTTACAAATAGATCAAGGATGGAAGAATTGTATTACATTTCCCCCCTGTAGTCTAAGTATTCTCCTATGATCATATATTCTTTGATTTGCCCAAGCTCACACAGCTAGGAAGTACCAGAGGCAGGATTTATACACAGATCCCACTGACTTCAGGTCCAACATTCCGTATATGACACCACTTGTCATCTTGATTTTTTCCCCTCCCACCTCATCCCACATTACACAAATTGCTTATCTCCTATCTCTTGCCATTTCAGTGTTGACTTCTTCAGTGACTTTTTCTATTTGCCTGGAAGTATGAATAGATTTACCATGCCCAGAAAAACAAAACAAAACAAAAAAACCTTTCCTTTCACTCTGTTATTCCCTCAAGTTTCAGTTGCCTCCCTTGCCTCCCTTGAATTGACAAACTTCTCTGTTTACCTTTGCTGTCTTCACCTCCTCCTCATCCATTCATTTTTTAACACTCAAGACTTTGAACTTTCACTTTTGCTCACATCATTCTATTGGAACTGCTTTCTTGAGAGTTGCATATCACCCCTTTAGTGTCTGAATCCAATGGTTCAAATCCTCATTTTTCCTTATGCTTTCTAATGCCTGGCTACAAACTCTTTAACACTGCCTTTCCCCTTGTCTCCTAGTACATTAAAATGTTGTAGTTCTCTTTGAACCTCTCTTGTCATGTCTTTGTTTCTTTTGCTGGTTCCATTTCTTTTTTTCTGTTCCCTAATTACAGATATTCCCCAAGATTATGTTCTTGATGCTCTTTTTTTCTCTTTCTACATGATTTCTCTTAGAGACTTCGTCTCACAACCCTGCAACCATTACCTATGCGCTGTGAGTCACACTTTCTATCCTTAGCTCTAACCCACCATTTCTAAGTCCCTGTTAGGTATGGTCACTTAGATATGTTATTTGCACCTCAAATTCAACACGTCTAAGATGCATTTGAGTTCTACCATTCCACATCAATCAAATAAACAATCAATAAGCACTGATTAAACATTTTCTATGTGCCAGGTACTATGCTGGACACTGGAGATGCAAAGATAAACTTGAAAGAGCCCTGGCCCTCAAGGAGCTTACATTTTGTCAAAGAAACAATCTATATACATACAAGTATGTATGAGATGTAGACAAAATAAATACAAGATAATTTTGAGGAGGTTGGCACTAATTGTTGGGAGTATCAAGTAAGGTTTCATATGTAAGATGGTGCTGCTACATGAGTTTTTAAGGAATCAAGGGATTCTTAGAGGTGGAAGTAAGGAGGTAGTGCTTTATAGGTGTGGAGGATACCCAGTGCAAAGTCATAGAAATGGGAGATGGATTGTCGTGGGTGGAGAATTACAAGAAAACTGGTTAGACTGGACCATAGGGTGTATAAAGGGGATTAATGTATAATAAGGCTGGAAAGATAGATGGGAGGAAGGGCTTTAAAAGGAAAATGGAATAAGACCATGAACCCCTTGAGAGAAGAGATTTTTTTGGCCTTCCTTCATATCCCTGGCACTTAGCACATAGTGAGAGCTTAATAATGCTAGTTGACTGATTAATTTGCATTTTATTCTAGAAGTAATAAGGATTCAGTGGTGTTTATTTAGAAGGGGAGTGACATGGTGAGACCTGAACTTTAGAAAAACCACTTGGCAGCTCTGTGGAGGATGTATTGCAGGAGGAAGAGACATGAGGCATGAAAACTACTTAGGAGGCTCTTGCAATATTCTAAGCAAGGGAAGGCCAAATCTACCTACAACCTGTTTTTGTATGAGCTAAAAATGATTTTTACATTTTAAAATATAACAGAACTTTATTTTAAAAATGTAAAAAAACATTCCTAGATCAAGGGCTATACAAAAATACACTGCTGGCCAACCAGGCAGTAGTTTGCTGACCTCTGGTGTAGGCCAATGAGCTCTAAAATGGAGACATAGAATGATGAACCAGAAAAGGAGAATGAAAAAGAGTGATCACCCAAGTAGCAGTTGAAACAAAAGCAATATCATGAAAATCCAGAGAAGAAAAAATATATAGGAGAAGATGGGGATCAACACTGTCAATTACTGTAGAAGGATCTAAAAAGATTATTAAAAGGCCACCAGATTTGATAATCAAGAAATAATTCGTAACTTTAAAGATTGTACTTTTGTAGAATCTTAGATTAAGAACTGGATCATATACTTAGAGGCCATCAAGTTTAACTCCCTCACTTTACAGATAAGAAACTGAGGCAGAGAGGTTAAAAGAGTTGCCAGTGTCACATAGCTAATAAGTGCCTGAAATGGGATTCAAACTCAACTCTCCCTCATTTCACATCCAGAGATATCAAAAGCCAGAATACAGAGGATTTAGAAGAGAGAGGAGAGGAAGTAGAGGAAATGAGTGTAAACACATCTCTGTGTATTAATGTTAATCAGAAGATCAGCCTAGGTGGACATTGTGTTTGTGTGTGTCCTTTGTTTTTGAAAAGGAACATAGCATCAGGGAAATGATGACATGACTACTCTCTGGCTTTGATTTGAGTGAGGGAGGGCTGTGCAAGGTCCCCAGCCTCACTTTCTCCTCCAGAGCCATCTGGATCCAGTGACCTGATATTCATCAGGATGACTAGAGATGACCCAGGATGCAATGGGAAACCCTGGCCCTTTTAGACTAAGGCCTTTTCATGTTTTCACTTAGAGTGAGGTAAAGTCCATTCAGTGAACAGGCCTCTTTAAGAAGTGAGTCAGGGGATGGCCCCTTTAGTTAGAAAAAAAGAAGAAAAATCAAGCTGGGAGGGGAAGGCCCTCAGGGTTGCTGTTCCAAAGAGAAACAGTTACCATTGACATTGACTCTAAGCCAGGACGGCCCAAAATACAGACATAAGTGGAGCTTGGGCAGGGACCTATTGTGGTCCAATCTATGATACATAGGATATATAAGGATAGGGACTTTATATTTCACTGGTGTTTGGAACTCCTGGATGAAGAAGCTCACCATAACAATGTAGGTTATTCTTGGCAAAGTTGCTTAGAGCACCAAGAAGTTAAGTGATTTGCCTAGAATCATATAGCCAGTAAATGTAAGAGGAAGGATTTGGACCCAGGTCTTGCCAGTTCCAAGCTAGCTCTCTATCATGTCATACTTCATAGCATGTCTAATAGTTTTATATTATGCTTTTATAATTTGTTGTGCAGTTGTTTTTCAGTCATGTCTGACTCTTTGTGACCCCATTTGGGGTTTTCTTGGTAAAGATACTGGAGTGCTTTGCTATTTCCTTCTACATCTTATTTTACAGATGAGGAAACTGAAGCAAACACTTGCCCAGGGTCACACAGCTAGTGAATGTCTGAGACCAGATTTGAACACATGAAGATGAATCTTCCTGATTCCAGGCCCTGTGCTATATCCACTGTGCCACCTAGCTGCCTGCTCTTATGACTATCAGGCTTAAATTTAATGTACCTGCTCACTGAACTCTATACACATATTATGCACTTATGTATAGTCGAAACAACCATACCACCATAACAAGGAGAGGGTATTTCAATTTTAAACACATATGTGTATTTTATACACATATGTATATATTTTATATATTTATCATATATGTGTATATATAGATATATGCTTTGATATTGCAGAATAAGTGATTATTACTAGTCAAAATCTGTTTTTGTTTAATGCCATCACTTTTTGTCAGAGCATGATTCCTAACCCAAACGTCCTCCACAGTCTTCTTTCCAAGTTCTTTACCTTGTCACCCACACTAGAAACCATGTTCTAGAACAGTGGTGTCAAACTCATATAAGAAACAGGGACCATGAAACCATACATAAGGATCCCTGAAGGCCACATATTGACTTAGAAAACCAAATATTAACATTATCTGTGTTTTATTGTATTTTTAGTTTGTTAGATATTTCACAATTGCATTTTAACCTGGTTCAGGCTGCACTCAGGAGTGTTATAGGCTGTGAATCTGACACCTTGGCTTTAGGGGAATTTTTGCCTTGAGGCTTCACTCTCCTGATTGGTAGCCCAATGTATGCTCTTGCATACCTGTTTGTTTTTCATATTCAAATATTGCCCTTGGTTTCTGTTTACATCACCTCTGGTATATTGGAGTCTCCCAAATTTCCCAATGGAGTATTTTGGTGACTCAATTCGGTCCTACACCTGACTGTTTTTTGCATTTAAATATTTTCCTTGGTTTCAATTTACATTACATTCACTATAATGGAGTCTCCCAGATTTCTCTTTCAGAAAAGCCTCAGCTGTGGTTCTCTTCACATTATCCTTTTTAGGCCACCATCTCTACAACTTTCTCACCTTGTTGCCTTCTGATTCTGAAACCATGCACTACAACCAAACTCTACCATTCTTCCTGGATGAATTGTGTCAATCTACTTCTCTCTGACCTCACTTATAATCCCCATCAATCCATTTGTTGTCTCTCCTATTAGGATGTAAGCTCTTTTGAAGACAAAGACTATCTTTGCTTTTGAATTTGTAGCCCTAGGCTTGCACAGGGATTTCTGCATTCTAAGTGCTTAATAAATACTCATTCATTCATTCATACCACTTAGTGCTATCCGAAGCAATAGCAGCTTCAATTCTCTTAGCTGCACTAAATCTTTTTCTTGTCTTTTTCTCTTTCTTCTGCTTAATTTTTGGTTCATAGGATCATATATTTAGAGCTGAAAGGGACCTTAGAAGTCATCCAAAACTTTCATTTTACATATGAGGAAACTGAAACCCAGAGAAAGTTAGTGATTTGCTCCCAGTCACACAGATAACAAATTTCAGGAAAAGAATTTTAATCTAGGTCCTCCAATTCCAAAGCCATTTCCACAGCCTTTATTATCTTATCCTATGTTCCCTCTTCTCCTTCTGGGAATGGCAGCCAGTGGTTCTAATTGACTTTACTTGGTCTTTGTGTTGGTGTTCATCAGTGTGGAAGGTTGTTGATCCTTCTCCCACTGCAGTTAATTAGTGTTTGAAGTGGAGGTATTACGTGCAGGAAAGGCCAACAGTTCAGCTATGCATACTAATGATTATTGCTACTGTCATTAAGAGGAGAAACACAGGTGTTTTCATTTCATATATCAAATCAGCAAACATTCATTAAAAGCCTACTTTGGGCAAAGCATTGGACTAGACAATATGAGAGAAACAAAAAGGCATAAGGTATGGTCCCTTTTTTTTAGGAGTTTACAATCTATTTGGATGCAATGATAACATAGGATAATACATATAATACATATAATGCATTTCACATTAAAACTGTGTATAAATATTAGCTATAAAAAGAGAAGACATAGGAACATAGATTTAGAGCTGGAAGGGATCCTGGAGGCAGCCTAATCCAGCCCTCTCATTTTACAGATGAGGAAACTGAGACACATGGCTTATCTAGGGCTATATGAGTAGTAAGTATGTGGCAGAGCAAGATTAAAATATAGGTCTTCAGACTCTAAATCTAGCATTTTTTTTCATTGCAAAATATAAGGCAATAGCAATTAATTGCCAAACAAATTTTACAGTGTGGTATGGTATGATATGGTATAGTATAGTATTTGACAGGAATTAAGTTCTGTAGGAAATTGGAGAAGATCACTTCAGGCTGATGTGACAAGGAATGGTTTTACAAAGGTGATAGATTTTTAGCTGGGTCTTTCAGGGTGGGTAGGATTTGCAGAGGTGTCAAACTCACTGCAATTTCACTACTACATTCCAAACCAGATTAAAATGCAATTGGGAAATGCTTAACAAAATAAATGAAAATATATTACAACATAGATAATATTAATTTGTGATTTTCTGAGTAAATATGCAGCCAACAGGGATCCTATTTCTATTTGAGTTTGACACTACTACTATAGTGTATAGAGTGTCCACCTTGGAGTGAGGTCAAATTCTACCTCTGACCATTCTGGAGAGCAATTTGGAACTATGCCCAAAGGACTATAAAAATGTTCTTACCCTTTGACCCAACAATACCACTTCTAGGGTTGTATCCTAAAGAGATCACACAAGTGGGAAAAGGACCCATATGTTCAGAAATATTTATAGCTTCTCTTTTTGTAGTAGCAAAGAATTGAAAATCAAGGGGATGCCCATCAATTGGGGAATGGCTGAACAAGTTGTGGTATATGAATGTAATGGAATACTATTGTGCCATAAGAAATGGGGAAGATATGTACTTCATAATAACCTGGAAAAACCTACACAGTATAATGCTGAGTGAGCGGAGCAGAACCAGGAGAACATCATACACAACCACAGATATATGGATTCTACGATGACTAACCCTGATAGACTTCACTCTTCTCAGCAATACAAGGTTCAAAGACGACTCCAAAGGACTCACGATGGAGAGAGCTATCTATATCCAGAAAAAGAACTATGGAGTCTGAATGCAGATGGAGGCAAACTGTTTGCTCTCCTTTTTTTCCCTTTTTTTTTTTTTCTTCTTTTCTCTTTTTTTTCTGGTTTTGTTTCTTCTCTCTCATGATTCATTCCATTGGTCATAATTCTTTACAACTTGACTATTGTGTAAATAAGTTCAATACGAAGTTATATGTAGAAGATATATTGGATTCCAAGCTGTCTTGGGGGGGAGGGGGAGAAGAAAATCTGGAACTCAAAATCATGTGGAACTAAGTGTTGTAAATTAAAAATAAAAAATCTTAATTAAAAAAAATTCGACCTCTGACATATATGAGCTTTGTGATTATAAGTGAGTCATTTTTAACCTTTCCATGTTCAGGCAACTCTCTAAGACTGAAGGTTACAGCAAAATTGCTGATCTTTGTCATAGACAGAGTTTCCAAACTAGGAATTAATACATGGATATGGTAAAAGTGAAAACATGGAGGGAGAAAAAAAAGAAGGTATATTTGGGAATAATGAATAGGCCAGTTTTTAATGCACAAGTATGAGGGAATAGTAAGAGAGAAGGATGAAAAAGTATATTGAGTCCAGATTATAGACCCGACTAAGAAGTATGGACTTTTTCCTTTTATAATGGGCAACTGATGGAGATTTTGGAGAAAAGGAAATTGCATGGTTCAGTCTATTATGTGCTACAATATTTACCAACTATCTATTTTTGCAGAATTATTTAAGTATTTCTCATAATTACAAAATGATCCTTTGATCATCAAAATGACAAATTAAATTGGAATTTATAAATATTAATGTTATTCAAATAACATAAGAACTAGGAATAGTTTGACTAGGTATTCATAAATAACTAGGTACCAAAAGTATTTAAATTCTTTACCATTAAAGAGGCAATACCCATGTGTTTTGTCAAATGCATTTTATTGAATCTAAATTAGAAAGATTAGATGTAATTTTAGGTTAATAGCAAAAAGTTACATTTTTTGCTATTAGTTAGCTAATTAGCAAACATTGCCTCTTTTTCCAGCTATTCATAAGTTCAAGAAGTTCAATGAGTTCTGACAATGTAATAAAGGCATAGTGGATATGCCAGTTTATTTGTAATTGTATATTTGTCTCCACAGAAACAAAAATTCTGATTAAAAAATTCTAAGTTATTCCTGCATCTGCTACTGCTCTATCTTCACATTTCATCAAGTTTTCTATAATAGCAATCATGTAACAGTGATTTTCATATCCTGAAGGCTTTATATAAATACCTCTTAAATTTGCTAATATAAAATGCAAGTAAGTTTTTTTCATTTCCATTTTTAGGATGTGCTGACTGATTCCTTAAAAACAAAAACAAAAAGCCTGCTGTCCCTCATTTTTATATCTGTAAGCTTTGAGAGCTTGTAAACAGGCACATCTTGCTAAAAGTTTGATGTACTTCTTTGAAGCTTTTCAGTACTGAATAAGGTACATTCTCTAAATGACAACTGAAGCAAGTCTTCAGAATGATAAGCTGAAAATGTGAGCCAAGGAGACTGCTGTACTTTGGAATAGGGACTTACTTGACCAATATGGACATGGACCCAAAAGGCTGATAATAAAATGTATTTGATGAATGTCTTCAAATTTCTTTGAAGTTGTATAACCAAAATTGGAGTGGAATACATCTTAGCTTATTGGTGCAAATCAGTACACCACCACTGAGAGAATGTTGATTCTTCCCCTTAAACTTTCCACTGCCACTTCCCAACTGCTTATAACTTATTCTAAGAGTATTTATAGCAGCTCTTTTGTTGTAGCAAAGAACAAAGACTAGGGAGCAAAATGGGTGCCTATCGGTTGGGGAGATGGTTAAACAAATGCAATGGAAAATTATTGCACCATAAGAAATGATGGTTATGAAAGGTTCATAGTCGAAAACAGGTTTTTGTGAACGGATGCATAGTGAAATAAGTAGCATCAGGAGAACACAATGACAACAATAGTGCAAAACATCTCTAAAAGAGTTCAGACCTTCGATCAAAACAGTCTTCGGCAAATTGATGATAAAGCATGTTACCGGCTTATTAGAAGACAAATAATGGAGTCGCAGTTCAAAATGAGATATGCGATTTCAGAATTGGACAGTTTGTTGATTTTAGCTACAAAGAAGGGATTTAGTGTAGGGGTGCATGTGTGTGATATCTAATGGATAATGGCATAAATGAAAAGAGTATCAAACAAGACATTTTTTAAAACATACAGAAGAAAACAAAAATTATTTCTGAAGGCGGCACAAAGACCGCATTTTAGTTTCTACCCTTTAAAATGGAATATATGCTTGAAAAACTATTTGTAACAATTTTAGTTTATCATATAATCATCACTCATATCCTTCACCTATTGATATGTTTGTGTTTGCTAGTGATTTTGACATTCGTAGTGAGAAAGAACAACTGTTTTTTTTTTCCTTAAAGGCAGCAGGATGGACTGGACAGAGCCATGGGCTTTGAACCAGAAGAGACCTCAGATTTAATCCCTGATATTTGGTAGTAGGTGATCACATACCCATGATGGTCACTTATCCTCTCAGAGACTATTTCCTCATCTGCAAAATGAGGGTATTATCTGTAGCATTATATTAGTGAGGGGCAGAAGCATAGTGCATAGAGGGACAGCTTTGAAGTCAGAAAACCTGGATTCTAGATCTGTTTCTGACCCATACTAGCTATGTGACTATGGGTAGGTCACTTAACTCGTCCACTCAGCATTTAAGATTATACATTTTTCAGTTGCCTGTCTTAGTAGTGAAGGAAGCCATACTAGGAGCTCTCTATACATATACAATTATATATTAGGACACTAAACAAACCCACCAAACCCTTTAGTACTTATCTTGAGTACTTGTAACAATCATAGGAGATGATGAATGTAAAATGCTTTATGAAACTTAAAGCAAAATATATTTTAACTATTATTGACTGAGAATTTCCTGGACTTTTCTAATTCGGCTATCACATTTCAACATACAATCTGATTAAAGGAGTCACTTCACACAATTATACTTGGGGTAGTATTTTCAACCTAGGCAGGTAGGTGTCTCAGTGGATAGAGCACTGGGCATAGAGTCAGGATGACCTGAATTCAAATCTGGCCTCAGACTAGGTTACCCTGGGCAAGTCATCAACCTTTGTTTGCCTTAATCCACTGGAGAAGGTATTGGCAAACCATTACAGTATCTTTGCTAAACACACACAACAAAAACAAACAAATAAAAACATGGACAGTATGGTCCATGGGATTATGAAGAGTCAAACACAACTGAATGCCTGAACAGCAAACAAGTGTTTTCAAATTACCAATATGTATCATTATACCATATCCAATCCAAGAAGGTTTTATAAAGTGCCTATGTGTAAGACACTATGTTAGGCTCTTTATATACTGTATAAGGCAAAATAAAAAAAATTAGTTCTTCCCCACAGAAACCAAAGTGAGAATGTAATGAGAGGCCTCAACTTTTATGCCAATCTAATTATTGTATATAAAGGAAATTAACAGCAGTAGAGTCTCCAGGCCATTGTGGGTAGCACTTCCCAAAGAAGATTAGTACTAGTGCTGAAACTTGTGAGAAATTGTCCATTACAAGCTCCATTGTCATCAGACCATCCTTCAACAGAATTGGACCCATATTCCACATCTAAAATCAGCGTCTTCTTTCTTAGATATGGACATTGGAAAATGGGATAGCTAGTTAAAAAAGATGATAGCGTATATATTTTCTCAAGCTTCATTGAAAATAACAGAGCAAGTGAACCCATAATTGGGACAATGAGAGTAAATGGAAAGTGACAATTTTAACACAGCTTGATTTGGCACATGGTATTATTTTACTATAGATTTGTTTTCCACCACCCTCTGGTGGCCAGTTGAAGATGAACACTTTTGCCTTAAAGGCTGATCTTCAATGTACTTTACAAGATTCCCAATTAAGAGTGTATTTCTAGAAGGATGGGGAGCTTTTTATTTTTGGAAAAGCTTATGTATGTGCACGTACACATGTGCAAATGCATTGAAAGGACTTAATTTTTTTTCTAAAAACAAATTAAAAAAAAATCCCACACTGCACATCTTCTCTACAATATACAAAACTGTAACCTGCAGCCTCCCTTGAGGAGGTGGGGCTAGGGGGTCTCTAAGGTCTCTTTTTAGCTCTAACATTCCATAATTCTCTTTCAGTCCAGTGCTGGCCAGAGCCTATACTGAACACATACTTCAGCCTATCAATATAAATAAGATTTAATTTTAAATAGGACAAAAATGCAAATACCTTACCCTGCCCCACACCTAACAGATATCTTAAAAAAAAAAAACCTCTAGAATAAGCTTGTTTTGATTACACAACAAAACTTATTTGGAATTGATAATGGATTTACTTCCACAGAGTTTTAGTAAATTAAGATCAAGCACAGTGAAACTGAAATCCACTCACCTTTGAATGCGAATATACCTCATCCAGTAACAGGGATTGTTTGTTTGTTTAGTGTATTGATTTGCAACTTCATCAGGATAAGAAACTCCTGATGTGGCTCCCTTCACCTATTAAGCTGGGCAGCTTTTAATTTAGCATAGTAAGCAATTTAACAAAAAATAATATTTACAAAAGTGACTTCCTCTATGCCTATTATCAATAATAAACTGTTAGCATTTCTGTACACTAGCCCATGTTCTATCTTTATCTTCCTTCTTACAAAGCAGGGTTTCTCAATCTGGAGCCAGACCCTCAAGGGGTCCATGAATAGATTTCAGAGTATCCATGAACTGGGATAGGAAAACAACAACAACAACAACTTTATTTTCACTAGTGTCTTACTAAAATCTAGCATTTCCTTCAATTATAGACTAAAACAAAACAAAATAAAATTTTATTCTAAGAGATCTGATCTCACCAGACTGCCAAAGGGTCCATAACACACAAAAAGGTTAAGAACCCTTGCTATAAAGAGTCTCTTGTATCTATTTCTTTGAAATTACACATATATATTCTTATATATATTCATTAAAAAATGAAACAACAAAAAACAAACTCCCAAACCACTCCAGTAACAGGGGATGAAAATAATAACAAAAACCAAAGCTAGCTTTGCTGCATACAGGTTTAAAAAAAAGGAAGCCTGACATGCCCAGGGACTCTGGGAAATAAAGAAAAGTACAAGCTCTTATGAAGGAACTGTTCACTTCTGAAGTGATGACTCCTTTCACCAGTTCATTTATCCTGAGTTATCTGAATGTCTATTAATCAAGATTCAGTTATTTTGCTATACAATTTTAGCACCACGGTTTTCTGGGGAAAATGACATAAGTCAATCAAAATTAATAGTTGTGCAATTTGGGGTTCTCTTCACACTTGAAAAAGGCCACTATGCAACCAGCCTTCAGAAAACTATCATCAGAAAACATTACATTTGCCATCATCTAGATCCCATTTTTCTTGTGCCTTTTTCTCATTCTAGGTGTGGTTTTATCAGAATAATGTTAAAGCAAATAAAGAAAGGAAAGTAGACAAAAAACCCCAGAGCTTCTTCAGTGCATATTTCATAAGCTTTCCATTCATTATTCATATCATTAGAGTTTGAGGGAATATATAGCATTCTCTTAGATGTGTCCTTTGAGAAGTGCACTCAGTCTAAGCCTCAGAGGGTGTCTTGCAGAAGGGGCAAAGAGGGAAGCAGATGAAGTTGGCAAATGCACTCCACCAGATTTCTTTCTACAATCAATGATATTCCCATGGGCCCCTAGTTCCACTGAAATTCAGTTCTGGGTTTTATCAACTTATCCCCAGCATTTTGAACAAAGAAATACTCATTGAAAAAAATAATCAAGCTCACTCTTGCTCTTTGTATTTTAGCAATATTTTCTATGAAATAGAAAATGAAAATTATCTTTCAATCAAGTTTGTTTTGTGAAACTCAGTTCACATCATCTTCATTCACTCACTGTAGGAGCAAGAAAGAACTTTCTTAGTGTGGGGACTTGGTAGAAATTAAATAATACATAGGATAGCAAAATGCGCCTTTCATTTCAATTAATAACCTGCTTAACTGTTTTTCAACTTCAAAAATGACCATGCAAGCAAAGTGAATTGTAAAACCAACCAATTATCCGGAAAATTTGAACTATGTAGAGAACATAGAGAATTTTGAATGAAAAGCCTGTTCCCATCTCCCACCCTAGCAATTCTTCTGAACAATCTAATTTGTTCAATCACTTTGTACTTAAAAATTTTAAAAAAAGAAAAGAAACTAAACAGACTAAAGTTTTCTTAGAAGTTATTACCTCTCTAATTTTTTATTTTTACTTTCCTGGGGCACATTCAAAGTAGGAGTTTCACAATATCCAAGGGAAATGTATCCATCTGCACCATATATATTAATAGAAGTTAATTTAAAGGTAGCAATGACTTTAATCAGAAGCCATTGAAGGACTGATTTGGCATCTGTTGTTTCCAAATAAATAGTAGAATGTCAGTCATATTTCAAAACTAGATATAGGTTATATCCACAAAACATCGATTGACAGTTATTCAAATTCAAGCCATTGGAATAAAAACAGAATTGTAAACTTAGAATTCTAAATTAGGAGCTGGAAGATACTTCTGAGGTCAAGTAATACAACCTTTTCATGTTACAGATGAGGAAACTAAAGCCTATAGAGATTATGTGATTTACCTATAGTTGTCTAGGTAGAAAGTTGCAGAGCTGGGACTTGGAGACAAGTGCTCTGAATCCCAGTCCAGTGGGATTTCCTCTGTACCATACTGAGTACTTAGGAATGGCTAGACTGACAGTATAATTCATGCCTGTATTGTGAGATCTTAACGCCTGGGTATTATATGATTAAATGACTATTTTAGAATATACTCCTGATATTAAACAGCATGGCACAGTGAAGTGTAGAGCTGGCCTTGAAGCCAGGGAAGCTAGGGTTCAGGTTCTGCCTCTGATACATTCTAGCTGTGTGTCCCTATGCAAGTCATGAGATTTCTCAGTGCTCTGAATAACTTTATAAGACTATAAGGTTTAGAGAAGGTCACTAACTTCCATCAATTGGTAAGAGAGTTTCCTCATTGGGAGTTCCCTATACCAATTAAATAACAGGTTAAGTCCCTAGCCTACACTTCATAAGTGATACTATAGATACACGAAACAAAAGGCAATGAAATTTATCCACATGATCAAAAGATAGCAAAGTGTCATTTTGGGAGATTGTGGATTGTTGCTGGCACTTAAATAGCTTAGACCAAGAGTTCTGAAATGTTTTGGTCTCAGGACCTTTTTAAAATAGGTGAGCACCCCAAAAAGCTTTTGTTTATATGTGTTATATCCATCAATATATACTGGACTAGAAAATATCTTAGCATATTTATGAAAATAATTTTGACCATGTAACCCCCCCAAATGAGTTTTAGGGACTACAGGCATGCATCCTTGGATTACCCTTTGAGTGTTTAGGCTTAGGCTGGTCACTGGTTTAGCAGCTGGGGTGTCAGATATACAACATCTGGCAAAGAAAAAGCTGAGAAATATACTTTTATTGGGCAAAAGTGATTGAGCAAATGAACATCTCAAGAAAACTCTAAATGGCTCTGGAAGGGACAGTTAGCAATTATCATTTAGCCATTGACAACAGTCACTACAAAAATCACCAAAATTGAATGATTAAATTACCAAAACATGGTCCTGCTAAAGCAAATCTTTCCTATAACTCCCCAGAATTAATTATAAAGCCCTCTTTTCTTTGAATGTTGAAAACACAGGATCATTTGTTTTGTGATGCTTTCTGTAATGGCATATTTGACCAAAATTGACAAAAAGACATATAGCCATTCCTCCCTTTTTTTTCCATCAAATTCCTTAAACTATGAATTATATCTTAGGTAGAATCCTATAGTTACTTTGGATTTTCACAATTTTGTTGTTTTACAGGCTTTTTACATAAATGAAAATGTTTTAGAGTGTAGAGGCAGATGCAAAGCTTGATTGAACTCACTCAGAACAAAAACAAAAGGGATCACCACAATCCAAGGAATGCTAATTCCTTCCTAACCACTGCTTTAAAGTTGACTGTATTGTTATTATTATTATTTGTAGTCATAGTAATGATAACAGCTAGCATTTGTATTTATATAGCACTTAAAGTTTTGCAAAAAAGTTTACAAGTATTATATCATTTTATTGTCACAACAACTAGCTGTTATTATGATCATTTTACAAATGAGGAAACTGAGGCAGACTTGAGCAACTTGTCCAAAGCCACATGACTAGTACATGAGGTTGGATTTGGACTCATATGTTTCTGATTTTAGAACCAGCACTCTATCTACTGAGTGTCTATTTACCTTAATAATGTTCAAATTAGTAAGATGAAAGAAAATAGCAACTCTTGAAAGATGAATAGAATCTCTCTGGATCTGGTTGATATCAGTTTGATTTGGGGATGAGTGATTATAGTACATTTCACAAGCAGGAGTGGATTCTTTGATCACAACACCAGCACAGTAAGTTACTACTTCTGTTTTTTTTTTCCTTTCCCTATCTTTACTTAGAAGTGATCTCATACAAGTCATCATAAATATCTTTCCTCACTATTTCAATAAGATACTTAGGATTATAAACTCAGAGATGAAAGGAATCTTGGAGACAATCTAGTCTAACCCCTTCAATTCAGTTCAATTCTACAAGCATTTAAATGCTTGCTACATGCAAGGTACTATGCTAGGAATTTGAGATACCAAGACATACACAAAATAATCTCTGATTTTTACATCTTATTGGGGAGATACAACATTGATGCTAGGATTAAAGGGAGGTTTTCAGAATAACCAGACAAGCTAGTCAATGATAAAAGCAAGATTCCATTTTTTATTTGACACATTTTAAGGGAGTTCACACAGCTTAAATGGAGACATCAAAAGAAACACAGAAAAGGAAGCAGGTCAAGAAGGAAAGTGTACTAGCATGGCATTCACCACCATCCTCAACTGAGACAGCAGCTAATACCTCCAAACTAGGGCAGCCTGCCATCCAATACCACAGTCTGGATTGACCTCTCAAAGCATAGACTTTTCTGAGGGATCTTTGGATAGAATGGTCTTTGGACTTTCAAAGGAGGAAGGAATAGATGAAAATTAAACCAAGAGTGGTTATATGGCTTAACCAAGGTCACACAGGTTATAAATGGCAGAACCGGAATTTGAACCCAATTTCTCTAACTCTAAATCCATCACTTTCTCCCCTGCACCATGAAGACCCTGTCCTTTCATAACTAAATATAGTTGAGCGTATCAGGATTAGGCATATTCTTATAGGTAGTCTCCCTCTTTCTTCCTAAGTGTATGGAGAGACAAAAAAATGAATGCTAGTTAATTCAAAACAAATTTAATTTTAAAAGCAGATAGATTATTACATGATAAGTACATTGCAGGGAATGAGCAGTTTCAGCAGCACTTTTGGTGACCTAATGTGCTTGTGCTGGTGGTTGTAGGCATTGTAGCCTTACTTCCTCTCTTAAACAGGAAGAGTGCTTCTCTGTGCTAACAATGAAGATGGACAGGATCTTGAGTAGGGTATGACTTGGAATATGGTATGAATAGAGCATGGAAGAATCAGTTACATCATAGGTATTGCAATTCTCCATGCCATACATCTGGGACAACCATCAGCAAAGTTTTCAGGGGGCTGTACTTGTGTAGGGTATTTCCAAAGAAAGAAGTCAAGGGACAAAGTCAAATATACTATTTTCAATACCTGTTCAATGTTGACTTTCCTGGAAAAATTCTCCATCACACGTTGATATATGCCATTAAATTTATAGCATTATCTTTTTTAGTTTTGAAAAACTAAATATTAGATGATTCAATAATGTTTTAGAATTTTTACTTACCAACTAATTAGACATTTAAATCTTAGTCTGTGCAGTTTTCCCAATTAGAATAGTTCTTAGAATCTTTCAAATTACAAGTCCTTCTACTTCTATAACTTAAAATGAAGCCTCTGTAGAAAAGCAGCTTAATATAATGATACTTCTGAGCTAACACTATTAATCTCCAGTTACAGTTTTAGTGTAAAAGGATATAATCTGGCAGCACTGTAGAATAGAATCTTATAAAACACATTGCAATTGAGTTATGAGGTATAGGTATATTTATATTTCACTATACTTGATGATTTTCTCCTTATCAATCATAGTTGAGATTTTTATACCCATTGCTTGGCTAGATGAAAATAAAACTGTATTCCACTAATTCTTTTCCTTTCCTTACTCCTCTCCTTACTCCTTCCCTTACCCCTCCCCTCCCCTCTCCTCCCCTTCCCTCCCCTCCCCTCCAGTCCCCTTCCCTCCCCTCTCCTCTCGTCCCCTCCCCTCCCGTCCCCTCTCCTCCCTTCCCGTCCCCTCTCCTCCCCTCCCCTCCCCTCTCCTTTCCTCTCCTCCCCTCTCCTCTCCTCTCCGCTCTTCTCCTCTCCTCTCCTTTCCCTTCCCCTACCCTTTCCCCTACTCCTTCCCCTTCCCCTTCCTGTTCCTCTGTTCCCTTCCTTTTCATTTCCCTTCCCTTCTCCTTCTTTCCTCTTTCTTTCATTTTCCATTCCCTTTCTCTTCCCTTTCCTTCCCTTCCCCTAAAATTTTAACTTACAGGTTATTTTTGCAACAGATGATTTCTAATTTTTCTGCAATCGACATAAATGAAGCAAGGCAGATTACTTGTTATTTAAATTTTGATCTGGAATCTTAACAGTCCAAACTCCTAACCTTGGATTGTCCAGTAAATCAGTTCAATATGTACAACAATAAATCTTACTGGTATCTTTCTCAACCTTCTTGTAACCAATTTCCTGTCCTCAACACACACACACCTGCCATGTCAGAAAAACAAACTCTTCTTACCATCAAAAACCAAACTTACCTACAATGAAGGAGAAATTACTAGAAAATACTGGCTCAGGCAATAGACAATCCAAGAAAAACTCCTTAAGTCCTGGAACCCAGGGACTGAGCAGCAAGTTCAAATGTATTCCACGGTAAAAGTGATGGAGTTGTCCTCTGAGATAAGACTATCAAAATCTGCATTGGCTCCTCTGCTGCTGGAGCTGCCCCTTTGTTCTAAGCACAATGCTAATGCTAAAATTGTAGTTTGCTCCTGCTTGCACAGTGAACACTGATGCAGTCTGACACAGAGCTTCTAGCCTGACCATCTGACTATCCTGAGAAGAAGAGAAGCCACAAGATTGCATCTGTACCCCTCTTATATAAATCTACTACAGAAATGAACCAGACCAGATGTGTGAATCTGAGAGATAGAAGGCAGTGGTCATGTTAATGTTATTTGACCGCATTTGAAAAATGCATTAGAGTACCAGGAAAACAAAGTGTTTCTCCCTCCTCCCTTTCCTAGGTCAGGGGTGTTTTATGTGTCCATTTCAATTGTTATTCCTTGATGGCAAGAAAATTTTGCTGCTATATAAAATCTTTAATGATACAGACAGGAAAGAAATTCTCTGGATCAGTGGAAGATAGGTAGATCAAGGTGTAATGGGCTGAAATTATGTTAAAAATAGATCCAAGAGCAGGAAAAAGCTCAATAGAATAATTTTTGAAGTTGTAGAAGAAGAATATAAGAATGCATAGATCCTTTTTAATAGTGCTCTCCAAAGTTCTAAATAAGGATATAGAATTAGGAATTAGTTGTAAATACCTCTACTCTGTTTATCAGCCTCCCCCTCATAATCTTTACACAATATATTTCATTATTTCTTTTGTTTTCTTTCTAATTGGAAAGGCTATTATTTCCCATTTACTAATTGAGAAAACTGGGTAACAATCAACTCAGTGTAATGGAAAACACCTGACTTGGAGCAGAAGGAACTAGAGTTCAAATTCTGACTTGTGTGTGCCTTAGTTGCATGATTTCGGATAAGTTTTTTTAATTTTTTAAAAAATTCTTTATTTTTTTTTGAAGGGGGGAAGGCAGGGCAATTGGGGTTAAGTTACTTGCCCAAGGTCACACAGCTAGTAAGTGGGTCAAGTGTCTGAGGCCAGATTTGAACTCAGGTCCTCCTGACTCCATGGCTGGTGATCTACTCACTGCACCATCTAGCTGCCCCAAGTTTTTTTTTTAACCTTTATGAGGCTCAACTTCCTCATCTTTAAAATGGGGATTATATTAACAATATCTATCTCACACAGTTGTGAAGAAAATGGTTTGTGGATTCTTCTGTTTATTTTTTCTAGGAGAGTTATGGTTTAATAAACCATGGGGTTGTGGGGAAAAAACACTGAACATAAGAGTCAGAAGACCTTTTCCACAGAACACCTGGCTTTGCCAATTATTAGCCACATTAACTTTGGCATTCCATTTAAGCATTGTAAATCCCAGTTTTTTCATCTGTAAAATGGGATTAATGCTTGAACTATCTACCTCATAGTGTAGTTGTCAGGACCAAATGGCATAAAATGAAAGTTTCACATAAACCTTAAAGATAAGTGTAACATTTACTTTTAAGAGTCTTTAGCAACTTATTAACATACATAGAGAAATACAGTTCAAATATCAGAAGTAAATAACAGTAGCAAAAAAAAGTGTTCTGGACTGTCTGTATCCCAGTATTAATAACAGTCCCTTGCAGATAGTAGGTACTTAAGTACATTAACTCAAAAGCACTTACATTCATAATGTTATATTTATATTATTTTGTTTCTTGTAGAAACTTTATAACATCCAACACCATCTAAAAATCAAATTGAAATGCCTTATGATGCAATGACTTCTCTGGCATTGGAGAGATTCATGCCTGGGGGGAATATCATAGAAAAAACTGTGTTTGTGGAAAGGACTGAATTAGATGATCTCCAAGAATTCTTCTAATTCAAATATTTTATTATTTTGTATCTATTTCTGCATTTTGCCAATTTTCCAGTCAAATTAGTGAATTTTCCCTAGGAGAAATATAAACATAAATAAAACAGTCCATACTCTCAAGGATACCTTCCTTTATTCACACTCATCCAAATTAATTCACAGCATATTGTACACAGTCAAAGCTTAATACATATGTCCTTTTCCTCCTGGAAAAAGAAAACAGAAATAAAGATTATACCCTCTAGGAATGGCACTTAAGAAAAAAGATGGAAAGGAAAGTACGTAAGAAATCCTGTATTTTCAAGAAAAATATTAAAACCACTATGAAAAGGAAAGTACTTAAGAGAGCTTGTGTTTAATATTGAATTGCAGTGCTAAAGTAGTTATGACTAGATATAATTTAAGTCATAATTTTCGAAAAGTATTGAAAAATACTTTTTATATTCTTTCTTCTTTTGTTTCTCTTTATAAAAGTGGACTTTGATTCTCCAAGATACATACAAGTAGAGATATCCCCTCTCCTAAAATGTAAATTCTGTGAGGCCAGGGATTGACTTATTTAAATTATGGAGCTTTCCCAGGGCCTGTTTCAGGAGGTAATGGGTGTGGAATTGAATAAGACGTAGGATAAAAATGTAGTAAAGAGATATGAATCATCAACTACATTATCAAATATAATCCTTTTGTCCCCACGTATGCCTGTTTGCATGTCCTTCAATATATGTGAGAATTCAAGTATTCTTTTAAAAAAAATCTCAAGGAATAACACATGCCCATTTCATGTACAAACTTCTGAAGATAAGTTGTGGCTCTGCTCACTCAATAGTGAACAAAGCCAATAAAACTCTCTCAATATCCATCATGTACATATTCTGCTTGTTCCTAAGCAATGGCATATAAAACTTTTAACACATGAAAACAGAGTTGGTTCATTGGTTTCAAAATTCTGTTGATTATTATCCAAATTATAGGTTTAGATTCTTCTATTTCCTACCAAATTTCTAACATCGCTTGTTCTATGATATTTCTTTTTGATGAATTTCATGCTCAAGAATAATTTAGAAATAACTCTATTATTCAATTTTAACCTCTACAAAGGCTATATCAATTAATATAAAAAATAAAACAAATAAAACATAATCCAGAAACACAGTCAAGGTCTTCCTGCTAAAATTAAACTGTTTTTTAACTTTTAAACCTTTAAAGAAAAAAAATCGGCTCTATTTTGTGCTAAAAATTATGTTTTAATTCTCACAATTCATAATTTTATAAACTTTAGCCTCTGTCAATTTTTGAAAATGTTAATATGGAAATAAGAAATGAAATTATTTAGCATTTAAAACTGAATATTATCTGCAGGAAATTATAAGTGTGGATGGAGAGCAAGCGTCTCTCAACTTTAAATCTATGATCCTATGATGTGAAGGAAAGGAAGTATTCATTGTCCTTTGAATGTTCTATGGAAATTCATTCATGATTCAACAAACACTGATATTATTGTGTGCATAAAATACTGTACTACTTCCAGGGAAAATATAAATAAAGTACAGCTCTTCCCCACAAAAATGCCTCCCCTTTTCCTCTCCAATTATCCAAATCCTATCTATACAGGACCAGCTCAAGTATTATCTCTTTCCTGAAGCTTTCTCTATTCTTTCTATCCTTGTGACTTCTCACAATGCCTATATTTTTTTAATAATTCATTTGACAATTAATCGTATTTTATCTCGTATTATTGAGACAGCTAGGTGGTGCAGTGGATAAAGCACTGGACTTAGAGTCAGAGATACTTGATTTCAAATCCAACTTCAGACACTTATTAGCTATGTGACCCCTTGACAAGTCACATCATCTCTGTCTGCTTCAGTTACCTCATCCGTAAAATGGGCATAATACCAGCATATAGCTGTTCTGAGGATCAAATGAGATAATACTTTTAAAGTACTTTGCAAAGATTAAGGTACTATAATAAATGCTAGTTATTATTATGACTTATTTAATGTTTCATGTCTGTATTTCTTGTCTTTTTTGTTGGGTTGTAAGATTCTTGTGGGCAGGGATAATACCTCTACTTCTTTGTATGTCCTATAGAACTGAATATGATAAGATGAAATTCAATAAGGATAAATGTCTTAAGAAGACTTATAATTGGATAGAAATATCAATTCCACAAGTGCATGATGGAGGAAGTGTGGCTGGACAGCGGTAAACCTAAACAAGATCTTGGAGTTTTAGTAGACTAAATGTCAGTAATTCAACTGTATGATAGAGCAGCCAAAACAAGTTAAGGAGATACTAGTTTATAGGAAGAGAAGCATTGACTTGGGAAGTAATGGTCCTACTATGCATTAATGCCTTGGTTAAACAGCATCTGGGATGCTGGGCTAATTTCTGGATACCACATTTTAGGAAGGACATCGATAAGCTGGAGAATATTCAAATTAGGGTAAAGAGGATGGTAAAAATTTTGAGGTTGTTTAATAGGAGGATTGGTAGAAGGAACTGGGGATATTTAGACTGGAAAAGAGATCTACCATAGAAGAAGCATTATACCTATCTTCAAATATTGGAAGATAGGTATAATTTGGAATGGGGGTTTAGACTTTTCTGCTTAGATGGCAGAGGACAGAACCAGGAGCAATGGGTCAAATTTGGAAAGAGTCAAATTTGGCTTGATGGAGAAAAACACCTAACACATAGCCATCCAGAAGTGGAATGAAGTTTATTTTTTTAGGGGTCATCAAGCAAAAGTTGGGTGACAACTTATCATACATAGTCTAAAGAGGAATCTTGTTTGGGTATGGACTGGATTAAATTGCTTCCTTTCTAACTCAGTTCTTTTTTTTTCTATTTTGCAAAGCACAAGCACAAAGTGTTCAATAAATATTTTCTTAGTGATTCTATAAATGGAAAGAAAAGAAGCACATATATTTTAGGATTACAGCTTCAAGTCAGAAGAGACCTTAGAATGATCTAGTTTAACTACTCAATTTTGCAAATGAGGAAACTGAGACTCATAGAAATAAGATGACTTTTATAAGGTGTAATTTGTAGTAAATATCAAATTCAGGAATCAAACCCAGGTTCTTGGATTTCAAATCCAGTGCTCTTCCTACTATAATATGCTGCCTCTAATTAGTAATATAAACATTGAGCAATTATTAGGAATTTGATAATTTTTCCTGTGACTTGAAATCATACTTAAAATTTTTATGCTCCATAAAGACAAATAAGCACAAAGGAATGTCCAGACAGAGGATATAAATGTTTACATTGTAAAACAGACTATCTTCTAGAAAAACAGCATAATAGCCCTTTAAAGACATTTGTCACTGTGATAACGGCATTTAACTGCCATTTAGTTTAATGATTCATACTTAGACTATCACTCTACACCTTTTAAAGTTAAATTGGTATCTCTTAATGGTGTGAAATTGATGAAATTATAAATTGAGATTCCTTGTACACAGAATAAATTGAAGAAGAAGAAAGGTGCTTAATTTTTCCTTCCACCTCATTCTTCATTTATGCAACAGAAGCCTTTAGCCATGCCTTGGGGAAAAATATTCATTGGTACTAGATTGATAGTAGGATGATGTCAGAGTTCTAGTAACTGCTACACATCTAGTAACCCAAGAGAGATTAGAAGCTTTCCTCTGAGGATTTAGACATAGTCATTTATCTAGTAAATGTATATTTTGTCCAATATCTCCCAAGATTTTATGGGTTTCCTATTATATGTATGTATGTATATTTATGTATAATTGTTATCTTTCCTCCCCTCCCCCAGTCTTTTTTGAATACTCAGGTATCCATCTATTTTCTTCAGACACACATTAGAAGTGAATGAATACTTTGTGAGGTGACTGAGATAAGGAACATAAATAGCTAGATTTAAAATATATATATTAATTTATTATCTGGCTAAAATGGTCGTTGGTTGTTGTCCTTTTTGCTCGAAGAGGACCAAAATTACATCACTATGTTGGGGTCAAGGTACAGTGTGTCTGATTATGGCTGATCAAGCAGTACAAGCTTGGAAGGCTCTACCACAGGTTGGTCCATGTGAACTTCTGGAGTGGAGATGTCTTCTAAATTTGTATATCTCACATTTCCTCATAGAGCACATGGCCTTTTTTGATGCAGCCACACCATGCTGGGCAGTGCCATGCCAATGTCTCCCATGTCTCCTATTCAATTTCAAAGTTCTTCAGGGAGACCTTGAGGGTATCCTTGTATCACTTCTTCTGACCTCTGAAGGAGTGCTTGCTTGTGTGAGTTCCCCAGAAAACAGTCTTTTAGGCAAACCTACCTTTGATATTTGAACAATGTGGCCAGTCCATCTGCATTGTGCTCTCTACAGTAGAGTTTGAATTCTTGGACGTTCAGCTTGAAAAAGGACCTCAGGGTCTGGTACCTTATCTTGCCAGGTGATCTTCAGAAGACAGTTCAAACATAAACAATTCAGTTAATTGGCATTGGTACTGGTGTATTGTCCAGGTTTCACTGGCATACAACAATGAAGTCAGCACAACAGCTCTGTAGACCTTCAGCATGGTGAGCAGCCTAATACCTCTTCTCTCCCACACTTTTCTTTCAGAGCCTCCCAAACACTGAGCTGGCTCTGGGTATGTGTGTGTCAACCTCATCATTTATGTGTACATCTTGGGATAGTATGCCTCCAAGGTTAGTGAACTTATAAAAAGCATTAAAAATTACTCTATTTGCTGTAACTGATGGTTCCATGTATAGATGGTGTGGTGGTGGCTGGTGGAGAACCTCTGTTTTCTTAGTGTTAATTGTCAGGCCAAAGTTAGTACAAGCAGCAAAGAATCAATCCATCCTCTGTGGCACCTTAGCCTCAGAGGTTACATTGGACACACGATTATCTGTGAACAAAAAGTCACACAACTCTCTCCAATTTAGTCTTGGCTTGTAGCCTTTTAGAGTTAAATGATTTACCATCAGTGCAGTAGCTGACCTTGATACCATTTTTGTCCTTGTTGAAGGCATCTGACAGAATCACTTAAAACATCATGCATAGGAGCAAGCCCTACTTCACTCCTTTGGTGACTGGGAAAGTACGGTAGCATCAACCATTACCCAGAATCTGTGCAAACATGCTGTAATGAAACTGATGTACACTACTCATGAACTTCTCTGGACAATCAAATTTTGCCATCATTTTCCACAAGCCCTCATGACTGACAGTATCAAAGGCCTTGGTCAGATGAATCAATGTAGTATACAGATCTCTGTTCTGCTCCTGGCATTTCTCCTGGAGTTGGCCTGCAAACACTTTATTGACCATACCTTGGCCCTTTCTAAAGCCAAACTGGCTCTTGTGTAGATAACCATCTTCCAAGTGAGAGATAAGCCTATTAAGAAGGACTCTGGCAAGAATCTTGCCAGCAATAACTAAGAGAGAGACCCCTTCCACCCTTCCCAGCCCCAGTGATTGTCACAAGACAACCTACTTTCCTTTTCCTTTTTCCTTTCAACAAACATATTGCCTGGGCAAATCAATATCTAAGGTGAAGTAAGGCTCCCCCCCCCACCTGTGGTTTTGTTTGTTCTTTATGGGTGAGCACTCATGCAGAAAAGAAACTCATCTATAGCATGCAGTCTGTAGGCACTGAGAGGTTAAGTGACTTACCAATGGGTGCACAGATAATTTGTAGCAAAAGGGAAGCCTTGAACCCAGGTGTCCAGACCCAATTATTATGCCACATGTTTCTCCTGAAAGGCTTGAATTGAAGCATATCTTTAGTAGTTTATTTTAAAAACATGAATAAAAATATCATTGACTTTATGCTGCAGAAACTATCAGTGCTACATATTCAGACATAATAATGGGAGTATTTTAACTACTGACTTAGACTACAATTTCATTTACAAAATGTTAATAGAATAATTATAAAAATGATGGAAGATTATGAGCAGTGTTTCATCACCAAAGAGCAAAAGGCAATAGAGAAGAAAGCAAGTAAAAGAAATGGGACAGATATACTAAGCTAGTAATCTATTCTTATATCGGTGACAGAGGAATCACCACTGTTGGACCACATTTGAGAAACTGGAAATGCCATTTAAGAAAATGAGATAAGGAAGACAGTTGGATTCACCCAAATACCCATAAGCATGCATAGACTATTGTCCAGATGTGATGGCATTGACATATGATGAATTTCTATTGGCCCTTCTTTAAGCAGTAGATAGAGCACTGGGCCTGGAGTCGGAAAGAGCTGAGTTCAAATTTAGCCTTAGACACTTACTGTGTGACACTGGGCAAATCACTTAAGTTCTGTTTGCCTCAGTTTCTTCCACTATCAAATGAAGATAATAATAACACCTACCCTTCAGGGTTATCATGAGGATCAACTGAGAGAATATTTGTTAAAAAGTTCTGAGCACAGTGATTGGCATGTAATAGGCACTGTTTAAATGCTTATTATTTTCCTATTTCCTTTCTCCTCCTTTGGAGGACAAATCCAACCTACTTAGTATGCATCTGCACTCAAATACAGAGAAAATCAATTCTGGAGACAAGAAAACTTAAAGGATCATTTTTAAAGATATTTAAAAAAAGAGAAAGTTCCAAAAAGTAAAAAAGAATCATAATCAGCATTAATGTCAAAAAAGGTTATGAAGAAAAGATTCATAACAAGTTACCTAACTTTATCTATAACATTTCTTATATCTATTTGCAAAATTTTTATGAGAATGGTCTGTACACATATTGATGGTAGCCTTGCTGAAAATATTAGAATAGAACGTACAGATGAGTAGACCATTCTCTACAAATTGTGATGATTCTTAACTCAATTGATTGAGAGATACAGAGAAGACAAGACCCCACTGTTTGCTAATTATTTTTATAAAGCATTTAACTGAGAGCTCCTTAAAGGCTATCTGCCCAAAAAGTGTCATCTTTGCAGATGTTAAAATTGTTGATAGATGCACCAACAGATCGATTTTTCATTGGTCTTCTATGAGGATGTGAGTGACACAAAACAAGGAAACATGCTTGCTGGTGGCATTCTCACTCTTTGGGGGAGGCCTTGTACAAGGTTTAATAGGAATATAGTTTACCTGTATGTAGTGAGGAGTTACATATGCTTCCATTTGCAGTTTCTGTAGTGTTGATTTTATCAAGCCCTGAAACACTATAGAATTTTATCAAACAGTTTCATGAGTACTCAAGATATTAACTACAAGGATAAACTAAATTGGTGAAGTGCGTCAGATTATGGCATTCGGTTTGGTAGAATGCCCATTGAACAAGTCAATCAGTACATAGATTATCGACAAGTATAGCAGAAGTAATCGGAGCTGATCCTAGTACTGAACAGTTGCAGGATAGGAAATTGTACTGTATTTGGGAAATTTGGGGATTATAAACAATACCAATTCCAATGGCCAAAGTTTACCATCTTGATGCTATTTGTTCCTGGTGATACCTGGAAATCATGGGACACCACAGTCTTGGAAATAAAAATTATGGTAGACCTGGGAAGGCAATGAAATGACACAATAGTAAAATTTATGCCGAGGTAATGGGGAGGGGAATCATGTAGTTGAGAGAAACAAATAATGGATGGAAGGCCAGAAGTTTGAGAGCTGCAATGGGATGTATTATAAGTAAACAATGTTAATGAAAAAACTAAAAATCGAATTCATATATTGACTTTATTTTGTATTTAATAAAAACAACTCTATAAATCTAAGTCCTAGCCAATCATTCACTGCTTTCTGGAAATATTCAATAAATCTAAACAGAGAAAAATAAGAATGATCTTGTTTAGAAAATTAAATTACATTATAATATTAAAATAATTACAGGAAAACAGTCCACAGAATCTCAGAGACCATTTAAGCCACCCCTGAACAAGAATCACTTCTTAAACATATGTGACAAATGATGAACCATTATTTGGCCAAAGATGTCCAGTGAGCAGTAAATGACTTCCACAGAAGAAAGCTCATTCCAGTTTTGGATAGGTCTAATTGTTAGGAAGTTTTGTCCTTCCATCAAGCCTAAATATATCTCCTTGCAGTTTCTATCCACTACTAGTTTTGCCCCTGAGAGGAAGAAGAACAGAAAATTCCATTTCTCCTAGAGAAAAATGGAAATGGAAACAATTCTGCCACACCAGGTCACACCTATCAGACGGGCTGAGGTAAGCAAAAAGGAAAAGGCCAAATGCTCTATAGGATGTGGAAAAATTGGGATGCTGATGCAAGGTTGTTGAAGTTGTGTGCTCGTCCAAGCACTGTGGGGATGAAATGGGGAGTCCTCCCCCCTGCCCCCCAAAGCCCCTACTCCACGGGGCTCTAAAACTGTGTGGACCCACCGAGGCAGCAATCCCATCATTGGGTCTATGTCCCAAAGAGACAAAGGAGCTCTTGGTATAAAACCATTGAGAGCTGCTCTTGTCCTTGGCAACGGCTTGGAAATTGAGAGGATGCCTAATGATCTGGAATGGCTGAACAAAGTGTGGTGGAGGATTTGTGATGGAATGGAACCATGCTATATCTTTAAGCACAGTTTCACCAAAACCTAGGGAGACTGGCTGAACTCAGGCACCGTGAAGTGAGCTAGGAGGACAGGGTAGACAGAACGGTCAGTTCAGAACCTCCCCAGCTCACCAAAGAGTCACCTGAGTGTCCATTATGCTAATATTTCTCTTTCCATGGGAAACTCCAAGAGGAGTTTCAGTTGAATGAAATCATACCACCTAGGGGGAGTCCAAAGGGAAGTCAGATTCAACTACACTCCGTCCACTCTCCATAGAAGGTCAGGATATGTTTAATTTGTACCCCTGCACTGTCAGCAGCCCAAAAGGCCAATTTCAAGGGATAGGATAAAGGCATGGGATCAGCCAAGCTAAGTGAAGTGAGGAGTGTCACCATACCTTTTGGATCATCAGTTTCAGCCCCAGCAAGGGCTGTGCACTGATCGTAAGTACTGAGAATCCCATAGAGGTTCCAGGCAGCAGCATCTACTCCTTGGGTCATTGGTTTCATAAACTTCTGCCCCATTTCTACCTGACACCTTAGGTACCTGTTCCTTTTCTTCAATTGATCCTCTAAGAACCTCAGGGCCTGGTGGACAGAGGATTTCTCCTTCATTCGATCTAACTCATCGGTGACAATCGTGGGGATAATGGTGATGAGCCTACCACTCTGAGGCATCTCCCTGATGAGAGAAAGGTGTTGGCAGAGGGCCAGACTATCTATGAGAAGACAAGGGGAAAGTGCTCTCTGAAGCTGGAGCTGGTGTAGGTGTCTCTCCATTACTTCCAATTCTTGTTGCAGTAGCAGCTGCTGCTGCTTCAGTTGTTGCTGCCTCTGTTGTTTCTGTCGTTGCTGCTTCGGTTGCTGCTGCTGCTGCTTCTGTTGCTGCTGCTGCTTCTCTTGTTGTTCCTTCTGTTGTTTTGGCTTCTCCCCATTTTTCTGGATGCAGCTCTGTGCTGTCCTTTCTTCTGGGGTGCTCAGTGAAGGAGCCTTCCCCTCCTGGATGGTCTGGATGAAGAGGCTTAGGCCAGGATCAAAAGTGATGAGGATTTTAGGCAAGTGGGTGGCAATATGACCAAATGTTCGGAGGATGCAGGCACGAAAGGCAGCCTCTTCCCTGGAGAAAGGAGGAGGGATGTCTAGTTCGAAGTCTAACCTCTGGTGGCTAGCCCAGAAGGGTAAGAGGCTGTGCATGATCACATCCTCTGGGAGGGGCATGGTGATGGGGGCATTTGGCTGCTCCAAGTGTGGCAGCAATTGCTGGAGCTGGGGGGGCAAGCCCAGGTTGTCATCATGAAGTTCCTCTGCCGTGGGCATCAGGTGCAGCAGCACTAGAAGGCCACTCCACAGGCTTGGGCGTGTGTGCATGCTCAAACTTGTGAGGGCTGATTCAGTGTGTAGCCACTGCAGGATGACCTTGATGGTGGGCAGTAAGCCTTCTAAGGAGAAAACATGCAGCTTCTCTTGCACCGTCTGGACCTTGGCATGGGTCCAGATGCTGCTGGTAGCCCTCTTCCCCCTGTTGGGTCCCTTATCTTTGCCTGCTTCTGAAAGGAGCTCACTCAAGCTGCCATCTACGTTGGGGAGGGAAGAGAGAGAAATGTCCCCCCAGTCATCACTGTCACCTAAGACTTCATAGGAGGCACAATGCACATCTAAATCAGGGACTTCCTTTGGTCACTATCCTCCCTGAAATCTGCCAGTTGATCATCTAGAGTGGAGAAATAGGGTTTCTGATCATTGTCTGACAAGATGCTCTGGTATGAGTCAGGGTGGAGTGATGGAAGCTCTGATTCTGGCTCCCTGTCTTTAGGGAAGGGCTCCTCAGTCTTTGGCTCTCATGTCTCATCCCCTTCTGATCTCTGCTTCTTCTGCATTTCTGCCTGGATGGTCCTACTCACGTGCTGAATGAGATGAGCAAAGAAAGCTAAGCTGAAGTCGATAGCTGCCTTGCTGAGTTCCAAGTGAGTTACCTTCAAGCTGTGCGCAGTTAATATGCAGAGGATAACCATTTGGAAGATGACTTGATCTGGCAGGAAGGAGCCAGGCTTCTGTTCTCCTCCAGGTCCTCTGCCCCACCTTTGGCAGTCTTTGGTTGGCCGGTAGGAGAGACAAAGGCCAAAGTCTTCTAGGACAACCTCACTCACTCTCTCCAGCCTCAGGTCTCCTCTGCCCCTGGGCTGCAGGAGGCTCTGAAGATAAAAGAAGCTCACCAGCAGCCTCTTAATGTCTTCACATTGCTTCTTCTCTGGAGTCTCTTTCCCAAGCAGATTGCCTGTCAGACGCATATACACTGCCTCAATTTCACTATAGAGGAGTTCGAGATTCAAGGAGGCTCTAACACATGGCACTTCTGAGGAGATACAACACTGATAAAAATATGTAGCCTCAATAGAAAAATACCTAGTGCCAGACAGGGTTGTCAGGTGTAGGAAGGGCAAGCCCACCTTAGGAATCAGTGTCAGAGCTTTGTAGTAGTATGTCTCAGCTTGCCTCTGTGCATAGGGCGGAGCCATGAACTCCCTCTGATAGTGGTACAAGTTTCCAGTGTGCACTAGAGAACAATGACAGAACCTCAGAGCCCACTCCCTTGCTTCCAGGGAGGTAGAGTCAGCCTTCCTAACATAACTCACAGGGGAGCTTGGAGTCCAGTCTAGGTAGCTATATAACTGCAGCTGAAAAATTGCTTGTGCAGAAAAGAAAATACTATGATAGACACCTATGCCCTTTCTCAAGTGGCCCTGGTAAGCACCTTCTGGGTTACAACTATCCATGAGAGCTCCCTTGGTCTTCCTGAGACTTCTCATCCCCAAGCAGACTTTCTTGCAGAGCAGGTCTTCTGCCTCCTTACCATAATCTCTTGGGCTCAGCAAGATTAGTTGAATGCTGTTCTACTTGGCTTCTCAGGGCCACACTCTCAGGCTGGAAAACTCCTTGGTGGGCTGTCTCTTTGGCAAGGATGGTGTCCAGCTGCTGAGCTGACTCCACAATCTTCAGGAGAAGCTGCTCGGCTCTCTCTGATTTCATGGCTTGGATACTGGTGCTGAGAAGTCCCAGTCCACTCAGTTGAATCCACACAAATGCCAGTCATCTATGTGTGTAGATGTTAACAAGTTAGATTATCCTTTCTTGGGGGATGGGGGAGGGAGGGCAGGGAACCAAAAACCATACAACACCAATTTCTGAAACACAAAAGGGAAAAAGAAAACCAACTTATCTTTTAGGATGTCCTTGAAGACAAAGTTTGTCCAATTGCAGGCCAGGCACAGGTGAGAAAATTGCATGTCCACAGTGGAAACTGCAAGGGCAGAACCTGGGACTTTGGGAGACAACAGCATCTGCCAAGAAATGAAGTGGGCTGGGAGAACTCTTGGTCTTTTATAGCTCTGGCTGGCTGTCAGCTGGTGACTTCGAGTCAAGCTTAGCTCAGGAAGCTCCACCCCCAAACATTAACCAACACTACACCCAACATAAGGTGAAGAAAGAGAAAAAAAGGAAAAGGAAAAGGTAATCAACCTAACAAGAAGTGCCAACTGAAAACTCACACTCATGCCAGTGGGAGACCTCCTCTTTATTTCTGTGGGTACATCTCATAAGATTTCCTTGGTCTTATTTAAAGAAAAAAAATATTTTTTTCACATAATGGCAGCTAAAGTTAATTCAAACTCCTTTAGGGAAGCTCCTGGAAGCATGAGTTCAGGGAGAACTCTCAAAAGTGCCAGGGATGCCAAATCAACAAAGAAAGCAAGAAGTGATTAGGCTTGGGATAGCTGGTCAAAAAGGAGGTAAAATTCAGCTGATTAATTATTCTGGCCTCAGTTTGGGCCTTTAGATCATCTCAAGCTGAAAGATATAAGATTAGTCTTATCAGACAAGATTCTTCAATGGTTGTACTTGTCTTATGGATGGAGCAAAATGACTGTTCCTCATGGCTCCTCCCCACTCCAGCCCCAACCACTCCAAGAAGTTTCTGTCTGGACCCACCAGCTTTTTCCAGTCTGGGTTTGATGGGGACCAGAGCAGTTCTATAACTCTTTCAAGACTTATGGAAAGGTTATACTCCTACTGAGGAAGACATAACTGATTTAATGGTGGCTCTACTCATCCTGGGAGAGGAAGACCTTCATTCTCCTTTTCTAGATGATCTTGAAATTCTTAAGACCTTAATCCTTATTAGGGAAGTGAGAAGCACTCTCACTGAAACAGAGGGCATGGGAGTGAGTCGATTAGGTTGGGGTGACTTAGAAAAACACAGGTGGGCAAAAAAGAGGGCCTCCCTTACGGAAGGGTGAGGGATAGCACGGAAACAGTCTCTCCTTTAAAAGAAGCTTACAAGGAAAATCTTTAACACTGGATGTGGAAATGGTGGGCTGAAATGCTGGAAAATCCCTTTCTTCTAAATAGGTTCTAAGACTCTCTCTCTCTCTCTCTCTCTCTCTCTCTCTCTCTCTCTCTCTGTCATTTTTCAAACACACACACACACACACACACACACACACACACACACACAAAGACAGACAGACACACAAGGTCAGACCTCCTTACCGAATTGGAAATAGCAATCTCTCTTATCCAACAGAGAAATAGAAGTGAAAGGAGATAAGAAAAAGGGGGTGGGGTGAGAAAAGAGAGGATGGATAAGGGAAGGTAGGGGTCAGGAGGAAAAAAGACTTCAGAAGTGAAGCAGGATACAAACAGTGGGAGAAGCAGAAAGAGAAGCAAATTGGGTTGAAGAATTCAAAGTTTTTAATCATAAATGTGAATGGCATAAATTCACCCATCAAATGGAAGCAGATCACAGAATGCATGAGAAACCAGAATCCAACCACATGTTTTGCAGAAGAAACATGTCTGAATCAGAGAGACACACAGAAAATTCAAAGCTTGGCTCGGAGCAGGACTGATTTTGCCTGGGTAGCAAAGGCAAGGATAGCATTCATGTCAGACAAAGCTAAAGCCCAAAGAGGTCTCTTCAAAGAGGAGTTGTCATAACGAATATGGCTGTAAACATTTTAAATAAAATGATGGCAGGGGGATTATGGCCATCTTTCACAAAGATCAACCACGCTGACCAGGTGGGATGTGTGCCAGGAATGTAAGCTGCGTACCATTTTAGAAAAAGAAAAATCTATCAGCATGAAGGACCTACGGATATCCAAAATGCAAAACTCCAAAATGATGACTGCACTATCCATTCTTACTCCAGGCAGAATTGAGACTTCATCTTGTTTTGTTAATATGTTCTTAGTGGAAAAAATAAATGAAATTAGGGAACTGGTGAAATTACATTGCTTTTATAATGCAGTTCTTTTCTTATCTTATTATCAAATAGCATTTCACTGTTATGACTGATGCAAAAATGTGAAAAGGGTTTATTCTCTGCCACACTGTTTTAAGTAGAAGTTCTGATGTTCAATTTGGGGAAAAATGATACATTTATAAAAAGTTATATTTTCTCCATGAGAACCTATTGTTCTTGGAAATATTTTTTGTCTTTTCATCAAGTCTGTCTTAGTGGTTTCTAAAGCTCTATAATTTTCTTTATATTTATTTCAAACGCATTTCATTAAACTCTAATTTTACTATAATACTATTATACTTCAAAAAGGATTTTGAATGTCAGCTAAAACTTCATTCTTTTTGCCCTATGTCTTATGACATGCTCAAGGTAAATGGAATTTCTGATTGTACTAATTAATTGCACGTCCATCCATTGACCATCCGGAGCCTTGAATCAGTGGCTAGGAAGACTAAAAAGTCCAAATTGGTATAACATGGTACAGTGGGAAGATCACTGGCTCTAGAGTTAGATGACTTGGTTTCAAATTCTGCCTCTGAAGCTTATGGCTATGTAACCATAGCAAGTCACCTAACCTCCCTGTGTCTCAGCTACCTTGCTAACAAAATGAGGGGTTTGGACTAGATGGTCTCTGAGGTCCCTTGCAACTCTAAGTCTATGAGTCTATGCTGAAGTGAATTACCTGTTCAAGGAATATTTAGCTGAAATCCTGTGAGAACATAGCTAGCATTTTATATAGAAAAAGATACAAATCCTATTGTTGCTATGGAATTTTGTGGTTGAGTCTTATCTGATTCTTTGTGACCCCTTTTGGGGTTTTCTTGGCAAAGATACTGGAATGACCTGCCATTTCCCTTTCCACTTCATTTTACAGATGAGAAACGAGACAGGGTTAAGTGACTTGCCCAGGGTTATACTGCTAGTTAAGTGACTAAGGCCAGGTTCGAACTCAAGAAGATGAGTCTTCCTGATTCCAGGTCCTCTATCCTGAGCACCACCTAGCTGCCCAGACTGCTCAGCAAATCAGAAATTTTGAAAAGGGATGATTAGGAAACTCCTGATTTGCTAGACTGTGGAATCCTTGATAGAGCAAGACACATTATCACACTTGCTATGCTTTGCTCATGTTATTGTCCATGACTGGAATGCTCTGCCTTAGCCTCTTTGCTTGGTAAATTCTTGTAGGGGCTAAACCTAGTATCTCTGAACTTGTTTATTTTTAAATTATTTTGATAACTGTATTTAAGTGTGTAGCATGTTCAACCTGGCTCCATTCTCTCAGGGCTAGGCATCTTTCATCTCCCACCCTTAGGGATCTGTCACTGAGGGATTTTGGAGTTTAGTCTTTTATCTTCCTGTGGCTCAAAGCCACCCCCGCCCCGGTTTCATGTAACCACTTTACATCACATAATTTATACAAAGAGATATTTACTTCATAGATATACCAAGAAAAAAACATACAATGATTTTCCCCAATACCTTGGGGGCATAATTCCCCATCTCTGGGGTGGGAGTATGATTAGATTTAAAATTTTGCTCAGTTTCCTCTGTAATTTGGTCCCTCCAAGTTCCAGTTCAAAGCCAGAATCGCTGCTAACTTCTGCTGGGCTACAGCTCCAGACCTGGCTGCAGTACCTAGACTAGATTCCTGGACTCTTGGATCCCAGCCTAGATCAGAGATTCCATCCCTTGAACTTAAGCCAAAAAGGAATAAACGAAAAGTCAAAGACCAAGGTCCGTTTCTCAGGAGCCATGTGGCCTGGGCAGAATGAGTCACCTTCATCCCTCAGACATAATGAAGCAAAGCCACTGGTCATTGTTGTTATACCATTTTGAAGACACTGAGATTTCTTGCTCTGCAGTCAGTGGAAAAAGGCTCCTCCTAATCATGTTATAGGTCAACACAGAGTGACCATGTATGCTCCAGCCTTTATCATTTGCCTGGAAGCAGCTTCCTGCTTCTCCACATGGAAGTACCCTCATCTCAGGTGGTCTGTGCACTTGCCAGACTCCCATTACAAAATAATTTGTTCCTTGTGTAGTCCTATGTATTTTATTTTATTCATTTAACATGTCATTTTGAGAAGGCTTTATCATACTGAGACTGATGCAATTAGTTAAGAACTTCTTATTTAGAAACCAATTCAGACACCATCCACTCCGTGAAGTTTTTCCTGACAATAGCCTTTCCTATTGGTGATAACTTTCACTGCCAGACCTCATATAGTGCTTTGTTTTTCACATGTTTACTGTAGCTGTCATGCAGTGATGTGTGTAGGAGTTTTGAGGGAGTGGATTGGGAAGAGAGTTTGAGGGAGTGGATTGGGAAGACCTGGGCCCACATCTTGCTGCTGACATGTACTGGCTCCATGATCCTGGCCAGGTCATTTGACTTCTCAAGACTGTAAGCCAGAGGTATCAAACTATAATAGAAATGGATCCTTGCTGACTCAGAAAACCCCAAACTAACAGGTCTATATTGTATTGTATTTTTGTTTTCTTAATCATTTCCTAATTACATTTTAATCTGATTCTACAGGTACCAGGGAGTTTGGTACCCCTGTTCTACATAACCCTTTAAGATTAAAAGTTAGAAACATGACAACCTGAGTAGGGAATGTCCTTACCTTGGAGTTTTCCATACCAATCAAATCATAGATCTGAACTCTACCCTCTTACTAGACTGAGATCCATGAGGATATCAACTCTATATCTCTCTTCAGTGCCTAGCACATTGCTCTGCTCACACAGTTTAATAAGTGTTTGTTCAGTTGAGGATGCTAATACAATTGCTTGTGGATATGTGGGTAGGGTAACACTAATGGAGAAATGAGATTATAGGAAGAACAGAGAGGATGCAGAGAAGCAGAGGAGAGAACAGGGGAAATGAAGAGACTAGAATTTTGATGCCACCTCCAATTTCCTAAAGTTCAATGGAAAGAACCTTGGATTTGGAGTGAGAAGACCAAGGTTTGATTCCTTCATCTGTCATTTATTCCCTCTGTGTCATTGCAAGGACACAACTTACCTGGGCCTCAGTTTGTTCATCTGTAAAATGAAGAATTTAAGTTGCATGATCCTCAAGGTTGCTTCTAGTTTTAAGGTGATTATCTTATAATTGCATGAACCTTAACTTGATTACTTTCTCAGCACAATTTCTTCTCCTTCCACCTGTCTCATTTCTTTTCTTAGTATTAAACTTCTTCCATTATTGATCAGTCTAGAATCTTGAGCCCTTTCTATTCTCCCAGGCCACCTCCCTCTACCTGGATTCACTAGCTTCCATTCATGTCTTTGACCCTATGATCAGTCTCTTTGATGTTTCACAGTCTGTAAGCATAGGATCCCCAGCTCTCCTGACCTTCTGTCAGCCCCGACTTTCCTGTCTTCATCCCATCTGCTTCTGGACTTTTCAGAGTCCCTGCTGAAAGTAACTAAATCAAGCCAATTTCACCCATTACAAATTTATTGTGCATAACTTCAGCTGGGCCCCGACTATTATTAAGCAATCCTTTTCTCCACTGCAACAAGTTCCTAGGAGAGGCAGCTTCATGCAGAGGAAAGAATGTTAGATTGGGAGTAAAAGTATTCAGCGTTGAACCATAGTTCTGCCACTTATGCCCTGTGCAACCCTGAGACAGTCAGTTACCCTTGCTTAATCTCAGTTCCTTCATCTAAGACTCTCCTGTTTAATTTAAGTTGATTTGACCGTATCTGGTTTTTATTTTGTACCTACTTCCAGTTACAGGTATTGAAATCCCAGTGCCAATTTGTCGTAGAAAATGCATATTAAAGTTTGTGTATCAAATAGAAAATAGCCCTCATCCCTTTCATTTGTTGCAAGTTATTTCATTCAGCCTAGGTCTTTTACCTGCTGCTGTTACTTTGGCAACTTAACTGTTCGAATCAGTAGAATGGGAAGGCTAATTTTAGTCTCACATTAAGTGGCTTGTAAATTCTCAGAATTCCTTTAAATTGTTTTCTCCTGTCCTACCATATAAAATAATAAGATTTCTCCATCAAACTCCCTTTCCTCCCACAACTTTTGGTCTCCAACTGTGTGAAGCACCAATTAGTACTTGCCTCACTTTCCTAACCTGTTCTATGCTCCAAAAATTTCCTTTCTGTTATATGCCTCCTTTAGACCTCCTCCCTGCGGCAACCTCTCCCCACCACAAGCAACTCCAATTCTTCTATAAGGGGACTAGTTGGTCTATCAGATGCCAATGTTTGCTTCAAGGGTGCGTCCATGAAGATTTTTTTGCATTTAGGCAAATAGAAGACAGTGTTGGTGATGAGAAGGTCATCACAAGTCTTCAGTAGTAAGTGGCCATTGCTGTTGCTCTCTCCAACTCCATTCCTATCTAGGACTCCCTGCCAAGTCTGGTAGTCTAAGCCTACTCTATCATGAAAGTCACCCAGAATTATGAACTTGTCCTCTTTTGGCATGTTGATGATAAGGGTCTCCAGGTCTTCATAAAATTTTTCTTTAACCTCATCAGGGTTTGTCATGATGGGAGCATAGACACTGATGATGGTGGCATGACATTTTTCTGCAAGTGGCAATCACTAAAAGGACTGTCATTCAGTCCTTTTAGTAGGTATGCAAGCTTGCTGACTAGATTATTTTCAATTGCAAAACCTACACCAACAGCTTCACAGGGCTCCTCTTCACTGTGGCCACTCCAGAAAAAAAACATGTATCCAGTTTCAACTTCAGTAGGCTGACCTTCATTTGCCAGCCTTGTTTCACTTAGGGCTGCTATTTTGATGTGATACCTGGAAGTTCTCTTGCAAGAAGAGCTGATCATCTTTCAGGTCTGCTGGATTTTGTGTTGTCTATAAGTGTGCACACATTCCATGTGCCCATGGTGAATGGAATCATCTTTTGCCTATGTTTTTGTACATTTTTTTGTCCTTTGATCACAGAGTGGAATCCCCACCTGCTGTGGTAATCAGGCCAGGGTTGGGTAAGCAGACAAATTTTAGGGCACCTTTTCTAGCCACTTTTCCACACCAGGAGGTGAACAGTGTGATCCTTAAAAGGCTGTTCTGACACCCAGAGGGTTGTCAAATCCCACCGCTGCTTCCAGTGAGAAGAAACTGTGGCCTGGACCACCCATGTGCAGGATTGTGACTACAATTCCTAGTGTATCCACACCTGTTGCTTTGTCACTTGCCTATTGCCACAGAACTTTGAGATAGGTAAAATAGTAAAATGGTAGGAGCAGAATAGAGGTCCGTACACCAAGTTTGTAGATCTGACCAAGGTCTTTGATACTGTCAGCCATGAGGGTTTTTGGAAAATTATGTCAAACTTTGGTTTCCCAGAGAAGTTAATTAGCATTGTATGTCAATTTTATGACAGCATTCTTGCCCAGGTTCTTGATAATGGACAATGCTCTGGTGCTTTCCCAGTCACCAGTAGAGTGAAACAAGGCTGTGTGCTTGCTCCCATGCTTTTTAGCAGCATGATGTTTTCAGCCATGTTGTCAAATGCTTTCAATGAGGATGAACATGGCATCAAGGTCAGCTACCACACTGATGGTAAATTCTTCAACTTGAAAAGGCAGCAAGCCATGACTAAAGTGGAGGCAGTATTAGTGTATGAGTTTCTGCTTGCAGATGATTGTGCCTCTGAAACTGAGATGCAATGAAGCATAGATCAATTCTCTACTGTTTGTGCTAATTTTGGCCTAAAAATTAACACCAAGAAAACACAGGTGCTCCATCAGCCACCACCATACCATGGATACATGGCACCATTGGTTACAGCATATGAGGAAGTTCTGAATGCTGTGGTTAAGTTCACTTACCTTGGCAGTGTTCTTTCTAGGGATGTACACATTGATAATGAGGTTGTCACATGCCTTGCCAGAGCTAGCTCAGTGTTTGGGAGGCTCTGAAGGAAAGTGTGGGAGAGAAGAGGGATTAGACTGGCTACCAAACCAAAGGTCTACAGAACCATTGTGCTAACCTCATTGTTGTATGCCTGTGAAACCTGGACGGTATACCAGCACCATGCCAAGAAACTGAATTGCCTCCATTTGAATTGCCTTAGGAAGATTCTGAAGATCACCTTGCAGGATAAGATAACAGACACTGAGGTCCTTTCTCGAACTAAACTGCCAAGCATTCAAACTATACTTCAGAGGGTGCAACTCTGATGGGCTAGTCATGTTGTTGAAATGCAAAACCTATGCTTGCCAAAAAGACTATTTTTTGGAGAACTCACACAGGGTAGGCATTCATGTGGTGGTTAGAAGAAGTGATACAAGGACACTCTTAAGGTCTCACCTGAGAACTTTGGAATTGATTGTGAGACATGGGAGACAGTGGCACATTATTGTTCAGTGTGGTGTGCCTGCATCAGAGAAGGTGCTGTGCTCTATGAGTAAGGCAGAATTGAAATAGCTCAAAAGAAATGCAAGATGTGCACATTTACAGAATCCATCCCAAATGTTCATATAGACTATTTGTACCTGACCTATGGTAGAACAAAGCTTGTATTCTTCTGATCAGCCATAGTTGGACATACTATAACTTGACTATAGCATAGTGATATCATTTTGATCCTCCTCGAGAATGAAGGACAATAACCAAACAATTAACTAGCTGTGAAGAGGAAAGCAAACTAGACAAATTTATTTACCGTCTTGAATTTCTGGGTTTCTTTGGGAAGCTCACCATTCCCAATATCTATGTACCCTGGTTTTCTATTCTGTCCCCATTATCTCCAAAAGGGAATATAATATTAATATGCTTATCCATGGAACTCTGCAAAATTAGATAGATTTAAGATAAATCAGCCAATAAACATTTATTAAACATCTAATACGTGCCAGGCATTGTGCTAAGTACTGGGCGTACCAATACAAAAAAGAAAGATGGCTTCAAACTTCAAGGAGAGTTTACAATATAATAAGAGAGGACAACACAAAAAATGAAGCAGAAAAGTGTGTGTGGGAGGTGCTGGGGGCATGATGGAGAAGTCCGAAAGAGTGTGGCTCATTGGTAAGTGGAGATTAAGGAAGCCACATGTGACTAATCCCTAGGTTTTTAGTGTGAATTTATGTTTTGTAGCAATGGGTAAAACAGTAAAAGAACACAGATGGGGTCACCCATACTTACTTAGTCAGCCCATAACCATTATTATTAGCACAGTCACTGTGCTAAGTGCTGGGGATACAAAGAAAGGCAAACAATAGCACCTGCCTTCAAGGACCTCACAGTTTAATGGAAGGAATCAACATGCAAACAACTATGTACAAACAAGTCATCTACAGAATAAATAGGAAATAAACAAAAGAGAGAAGGCACTTGAGTTAAGAGGGATCAGGAAAGGCTTCCTATAGATGGTGAGACTTTAGCAGGGACTTGAAAGAAGCTAGGGAATCCAGAAGGCAGAGATGAGAAAGGAGAGCATCAGGGGCAGCTAGGTGGAATAGTGAATTGGGCAAGTCACTTAAACCCAATTGCCTTGCCTCCCCCCTCCAAAAAAAGAGAGAAAGGAGGACATCCAGACATTGAAGACAGTTAAGTGAAAATATTGGGAGATGGAGTATCTTGTTCAAGGAATAGCAATGAGGACAGTGTCATCCAAGGAATATAAGGTATAAAAAAGTGGAAAGGTAGAAGTAGGTGGGTTATGAAGGGCTTTGAATGCCAGATAGAGGATTTTATATTTGATCTTGAAGGTGATGGGGAGCCTTTGGAGTTTATTGAGTATGTGTGTATGTGTGTGTGTGTGTGCGCGTGTGTGTGTGTGTGTGTGTGTGTGTGTCTGTGTGTCTGTGTGTGTGTGTGTGTGAGAGAGAGAGACAGAGAGACAGAGAGAAGGGAGAGAGGTAGAGGGAGAGAGAGGGAGAGGGAAATGGAGAAAGAGAGAGAGAAAGAGGGAGGGAGGGAGAGAGATAGAGAGAGAGACAGAGAGAGAGAGAGAGAGAGGGACAGAGAGAGAGAGAGAGGGACAGAGAGAGAGAGAGAGAGAGAGAGAGAGAGAGAGAGGGAGAGAGAGAGAGACAGAGAGAGAGATTGTGTCAGGAAGACCAACCAACAAACTATTGCAATAGTCCAGGTGTAAGGAGGTGAGGACTTGTATGAAGGTGGTAGCAGTATCAGAGGAGAGAAGGGGGTATATTCAAAAGATGTTGAGAAGGTGAAATTGACAGGTCTTGGCAACAGATCAGATGAGGGGAGTGAGAAGTAGTGAGGAGCTGAGGATGACACCTAGGTTGTAAGCCTTCGGAGCTAGGACAATGATGGTGCCCTTGACAATAGCAGGCAAGTTTAGAAGAGGGGAGTGTTTGAGGGGAAAGATAATGAGTTTAGTTTTAGACATGTTGAGTTTAAGATGTCCACAAGACATCTAGTTCAGGGTTTCTAATAGGCATTTGGAGATGTGAGACTGAAGATTAGCAAAGAAGTTAGAGTTGGATGAGATTTGAGAATGATCATCATAGAGATGATAATTGATTCCAAGGAAACTGATCCTGTCATAGACTTAAATAGTGTAGAGCAAAAAGAAAGGAGAACTCAGGACAGAGATCTAGTGAATATTTAGCTTTAATGGGTGTCATCTGGATGAATATTCAGCAAAGGAGACCAAAAAGAAGTGGTCAGATAAGTAGGAGGAGAACAAAGAGAGGGTAGTGTCCCAAAAACCTAAAAAGAGGAGACTATCAAGGAGAGGAGAGTAATTGACAATGTCAAAGACTGCAGAGAGGTCAAAGAGAATAAAAAATTGAGAAAAGGCCATTGGATTTGGCAATTAAGGGATCATTGGTAACTTTGAAGAGAGCAGTTTTCATTGAAAAATGAGGTCATAAACCAAATTGCAGAGTTAAGCAAAGAATGAGAGGAAAAGAAATGGAGGCAACCATTAGGTAGCACAGCTAGCCACCATCTTGATCCTATTCTCCAGAAGGACTGGGCACTGGGAAGTCCATTCATTCTCTGACAGTTATATACCCTACTCAATTCCAGAAATTCATTCCAGAAAATTATGACCTCTGTATCTCAGAAAGCAGGTGACCTTTTACTTCTGATCTCTACCTCTCTGGATGGCAGTGCTTAAATTGTTAGTCTCAGGAGATGAGGATAGTTAGTGTAGATTTACTCTATAAGAATAACATTCCTATGCTACCAGAAATCTGCCTTTTTTCCCAGAATTTAAGAGTTAAAAGAGACCTCAGAGTCTATTTAATTTTATATATTTGAATAGGAATTGTCTCCACAACAGTTAGGTGGTGCAGTGAAGAGATTTCTGGACCTATTAGTTGTGTTACTCTGGGTAAGGCATTTTACCTCTTTCCCTCAGTTTCCTCAACTGTAAATTAGGGGTAATGATAGTACCTATCTCCCAGGACTGTGGTGAGAATCAAATGAGTTTGTATTTATAAGACACTTGGCACATAGTAGCCATTAAATAAATACTTGTTTTCTTCCTTCATACAAATTCCACACAAGTGATTATCCAGATTTTCTTGAAAACTGCCAATAAGGAGAAAACCATGGCCTTCCAAAACATCACATTCCACTTTTGAATTGCACCAATTTTTAGGAAGTTCTCACCTTACATAAAGCCTAATTTTTCCTCTTTTCAACTTCTACCCCTCATCCTAGTTCTGCCTACAGGGGCAAAGTAGAAAAAGTCTCAAATCTTTCTCCTGAGTTAGACCTTCAAATATTTGAAGACAGGTACTAGACCCCACCTTTTTTCTTATTCCCAGGCTAAACATTTATGTATTACCCTCATTACTACCTGGAGAGGAAGTCAGGGAAGCTATTAACCCCAACTGTAGATTCTCAGTTTGGTTGGATGACTTTCCCATGATCATCTGTTAGTATTACTGGTGATGACTTTTTAACTGAGTATTCTGATGTTTAGGCCAGTGTTCTTTTCATTAAGCCTTGTCATGTCCTTGATTGATTGAACTGATTTTTTTTCCTTTTCTTGACGTTGAAAAGTGCTATTTGTCATATGAGATAGCTCCCTTCAAGAGGATGCTGGGGAAAACTAAGATGATAAAAAAACAAAAGACATCAATATAAACTTATTTAAAAAATAAGCCATACTGTTATTCTTTAGTTTTAGAATAAATAAGAACTGTAGTCATGAGGACGTATTAAAATGGCATGTGCTATCTATCCAAGCAACTAAGCAAGTATTTATAATGTATACAGTTTTTTTAAATCTAAGTCAAAGAATCAGTAAAAAAATCAAATCAGCAATACATTAAATTACTTTGTGGACTACGCATGTACTTTGTGGCTTCCTCTACCCTTTGGCAGTCTTAACCTAATTTATAGATGTAGCCCAAACCTAAGAATTCTAGGACACAGTTGAAGGTGCTCAGACTTGACCACTGGTACCTGTGACTACTCCCTAGAGTAAGAGTTAACAATATTCCTTATTGCAGGAATTAATAAACTTAGCTTGGGTTGAATGAACAAAAACATTTTGAAGTTTTTAACAAAAGAGGAGTTTAAAGGGAAACGTGATAACTCTTCAAATATTTTGAAAGCTGTAATGTGGAAATGCCTAGTTCTGTGATATTCCAGAAGACAAAATAAGGCTTAATGGGTTGAAGTTACAAAAAGGAGATTTTGAGTCTATTTTAGAGAGAACTTTCTAACAAGTATGAATTCTCAGTCACAAAAACTATTCAAGCTGAGAGGAGAATAATTGGTTATAGATGCTATAGAAGGGTTTCCTATGATGGAAGTGAGGTCATGATGAATCATCCTTATAACCTCTTCTGTATTATGTATAGTTTCTTCTTGATTATAGGAAATATGAGGGGCAAAGTACATGTGACCTTAGGCAAGTTACTTAATCTCTCTGAGACTCAGTTTCTTGATTTGTAAAATGAAGATTAGACCCTTTGAGTGCTAAATCGTAGGAACTGTTCTGGTCTGGACCTGATATGAGCAATACAGCCTAATTTCTCCCTGGTATGTTAATTCAAGTCAGTTTAATTAAGCAGGTTCAACTAGAAGGGAAGATGGGACTTGTAGATAGAGATAGTTAAAATGACTCATGAATATCCCTGACTTCAAAGAATTCTATCATACAAGTACAAGCTTTATCTTGCTCATGCAAAGTTAGAACATTTAGAGATGGCTGTTAATTTGCTCACTTTAGGTCAGACTACCTAGTTCTCTTTATTTAGTTCAATATGACTCTCTTCAAGCCAAGTGCAACTCAGAACTATTCAGTTGCCTATCCCTGGTGGTTGCCTGGACTTTAGCTACACATTGCATAGTTTCACTTTCCTTAACCCAGAGTAGATTTTCCTGAAGTGGGGACCTGGAATGGCACTGAGGTGGGGATAATGGTGGTGACAGGGTGAGAGGATAAGGCAAGAATATGTATTATCCATTTTGTAAGACAGTCCAGTAAGTGGTTTGCCTATTCAATACACTCTATAGTTAGCCTGAGGTGGATATGACTGAGTGTCCCTTGAAATATTGACCCTGATTACCTTGTATGCCAAAGAGAAAGCTCCTCTCCCATCCATGCTTCCCAGGCATGAAGGCCAAAATATTGTTCAGTGCTTCAGAGGGCATATCAAGGAGTTTTGGAAAAAAATGATACTGCCCTGATATTGAACTGGACTATGTGCACTTAGTAGCCATTTATTTCCTTTTGGATTTATCTGTTTTCTGATTTGTAAGGCACACAACCTCCCTTGTGACATTCAAGATGTTCTGTGAAATGAAATGAAAATAGAGCTTTAGAGCGGTAACGTTTGACAGGGAGAGTCCTCAATCTGCCACTTAAGAAAGATAATTTGTTCAACATGAAGTATAAAAAGCTTTGTCTGATGGCTGCCTCAGAGTCAATGGGGTGTCCTGTCATCCAAATGGGCTGAGAAACAGGTTTCTGCAACTCGCTCTTTTGAGTAATTACTGTCTTTAAGTGTGAACATCCAAGCATGAAAAATGGGACAATAGTTTATAATTGTCAGATATTGGATTAGTATAATGAAAGGAGATGAAAGGATTTTAGACACTAGGGACCATTTGCAGCTCATGCCAAGATTCTTCAGGTAGCTTGGGATGAACCTGCCTGGCCTAAGCTGGTCAGAAAAGCAGCAGGAATGATCTATAGGCATGTGGCTTTGATATAAATGTTTTCTGACATTTGCTACTCCCTCCAGCATCACTGACCTTATTCTGCCAAACTCATCTGTGTACACTCTCTCTGCAGCAAAAGAGGAAGGAAGCAGGCCTATTTTTAACAAACAGAAATGTGTGATAAATCACATATTTTTGTGTTTGTTGAAGAACAAGCTTCTTTTTTTTCAGGCCGCTGGGGAAAAGTACAGTAAAAAAATATTTTTTGACTCTGGTATTTTGGAACTTCCAAGTTTGAAAGTGTCAAGGGAGATTTGGTTGGGTGACTAACCCTAAGGATAAAAGGTGAGCTGTCCTCAAGTTTCCAAGAAATGCCTGGAAATAAAATTTGTCTTTATTTAAAAAGCCCCACTACAATTTTATATAAATTTAAGATATTTTCAATTTTTTTGTCAAGCATTTAAGACCCAAGCTAGATCTACACAAAAGGAAGAATTCTGTCACATTCTGGTTAGAAATAAACCAGTACGTTGTAGGGTGAGTGCTACATTTTAAGATCCAAATTACCTCCTCATAATAAACCATTTCATAGTAGGATTAATAATTTACACTCATGTAGCCCTTTAAGGTTTACAAAGTTTTTTTTTTACTAGAGTAGAGATCTTTAACCTATTTTTCTGTCATGGACCCCTTTGTGAGCTGAGCGAAGCCTATGGACACCTCAGAAGAATCTTTAAATGCATAAAAGAAAACATAAAGGATTACAGAGGAAACAAATTATATTGAAGTATAGTTATGAAAATTTTTTTTTCAAAGAATGGACACTACTTTAAGAACCCAGGCTTTAATCAACCCATGCTTTAATCAGAGGACTTGCTTTCAAATCCTGATGTTGATGCTTATTACTTGTGTGACCATGGACAGGTTATTTAACCTCTTCCAGCTTCAGTAAGCTCTTCATATCTTAAACAGGGGGACTGGGCTAGGCTGCCTATGAAGTACTTTTCAGTTCTGGATCTGCGATCCTATGATCAAATAAAGTCCTGCCTTTTAAAGCTCAACTCAAATGGCACTCAGTGCAAATAACTCTTTTCTTTCACATAATATTTTGTTTTGCATGATAATAATAACAAATGGTTAGCATTTACAACTTAGTACTTTAAGGTCCACAAAGTTCTTTGCCATATCTCATTTGATCATTGGCTGATAGGTGCTATCATTACTTTCATTTTGCAAATAAGGAAACTGAGGAAAACAGAGATTAAGTAACTTGCCCAGGATCAGACAGCTGAGTGTCTGATGATCTATGATCTTGTGATCAAATAAATAAGTGTCTGAGCCCAGAATTGAACTCATTCTCCTTCCCCTGCCCATTGATTTCCTGCTTGTTGTGGAGTGCAGAAATATACAGGAAAGGCATGTTTTGAGCCAAATAATACAGTAGAAGTACGGTGTAGCAGAGAAAGCTCTGCTTTTGCAGTTAGGGGATATAGGTTCAAGTCTTGACATAACCATTTACTGTAGTACCTTGGGCAAATCATTTAACCTTTCTTGTTCTTAGTTTTCTTATCTGAAAAATGGGTTAGTAGTATCCCAATTTGAATAGGCATATTGAGATAGCTATGTACAGTGGAAAGATTCCTATTTGTGAAGTCAGAGGACCAGGAGGATTTGAATTCCATTTCTGCCACTTGCTACCTGTATTACTTTGGGTCAGTCATTTAAGCTCTCTAGGTTTCAGTTTCCTCATTTGTAAAGAAAGGTATTTGGACTAGATGGCCTCTGAGACCCTTATTAGCTCTAAATCATTTGTTTGGTCATTCCAGACTCTTGTCTTATGTATATATTTCCTCAGAATGAATGATACATATTAAAACCACTTGAACCAAAATGACAGAATTGAATACTGAGAAGATATGTTATTTAAGAGCTCACATACTGCCTAGATTTCTAATTGAAGGACTCCCTAGGTAACAATCCAGTTTTTCTCTTGCCCTCAGTGATCCAAATGGAATAATTATTGAGAAAAATGAATCGGCCTTGCTTCTTATCTCTTTTTGCTACCAGATTCTCCCAGTTTCCACCATCCAGCCTTCCTGACTAAATGACAAAAATGAGGAAGAGAATAAATATATCTCAGTGGTTGTGGATTTGCTTGAATGCTTACAGCTTCTCCCCCCAGGGGTTCAGCAGCCCTCTTGATTAGGAGAAATGGCCCTGTGCATACCCTGTCAAAGACTGCCAGTCTGAACATTTAATAGGGGAGGAAACTCATTTGAGAGATGTGAATTTTCTGTGAACTCCATTAAGCAACAAAGCAGCAATGCATTAACAGGGTCAGGTTTCTAGGATATAATCTCCAACTACTTGGGGGCCACATGAGGTGCCTTCCACAGTCTGCTGTTTTCCATGTTCATCACTGTGATTATTTCATGATAACAGCTTCCTCTAGGGAGATGGAAAATCCTTCTGTACATTTTAATGAGCTTGTCATTCTTCCTCAATTTATTTTCCTTATTTCTTATTCTATTTCTTCTTTTTGTTCTTTTCACATATTGGGTGCCACATTTATTTGAATGTTATAAGGAGACAGAGATATTTTAAATGCTGTCCAGCATGTTCAGCAGATTTTGGTAGATGAAAAACTGTTTTTTTCCCTCCTAAATTTTTTTTAAAAGCAATATTGTACCTTCTTGGCTCCATTTAGCTAAACTTATTTCTTATCAGTATTTCTGATAGAAAAGGCACTAATTTTCAAGAATAGCTCATGCTTTTCAAAGTCATTTCTCAAAATGTATAAAATTGGCCTTAGGATTTCTGATATGCTCTTAAGGAGCAAATTCATTGCTTAGGGAAAATTAGATAAAATTTAAATCTTGTTACATCAAATGACATTGCTTTAAATGCCTTCATAGAAGCAACGATATCTAAATTACATCCACTCATCCATTTGTTTCAAACAATATTAGAGGTAACCAAATTCTGGTCTCACAAAACAAGATAATTTCTTGGAATTCCTCAAAACAGGATACAATTTGTTATATACATTCAAACCTCACCAACTTATCAACACAAATATTAGCATTTAAAATCCTATTTTGAGATCGTTGTAGATACAGACAGACTGTCATAGAATCAAGAAAACTTGTGTTCAAGCCTTGCCTCTACTACAAACTGGATTTTTCTGTCTGGTTAAAATTTCTTGTTTCCCGCATACCACCCTTTAAGAGCATAAATTACAGAAACATTGTCGATCTGCATTGGTAGAAGTAATTTCTGAGATTTTTTTATGCCAATAAGACTTATTGGCAAGGGTGGTGGTACAGGTCTGGTCCTATGACCTCTTCTGAATCTCCCCCTCAAACTTCTAGAGTCTCAGTACTTAACAACTTATAGATGGCCATTCTTGGAATTCATATAGATCTGTCCTTGTCTTCAATAAGAAAAGTAAAAAAAATAAAAAATGGCCACTCAGAATGGTTTGATATATATCTTCCCTTATTGTATTTTATCAGGTGTTTTGTCATTACTTCTCTCACAGCAACCATAAAAGCTAATGCCTTAATGTTACTAGGATGCATTAAATTGGGCATAGTGCCTAGGATGTGAGAAGTGATAGATGTGCTGTGGTTTGCCTTAGTTAAGCTTGTAACTGCACTATCATATTTAGATGAGAGCACCACTCTGTAGGACAGATATAGACAACCTGGATCATGCTCAGAGGAGGACAACCAGTATAATTGAAAGGCATGGAAAACCATTTTATGAGAATCAATTGAGGGCATTGAATATATTTAGTCTGGAGTTTAGAAGGCTTAGTGGGAACAATGAGAGGCATTGAGGTTGTTCTGCTAGTTACCACAGGGAAGAAGTAGGGACAATAGCTGGATGTTGTGGTGAGGTAGATTTAGGCTTGATATAATGAAAAATTTCCTAAATATGGTCCAATCAAGTCAACAAGCATTTATTAATTGTCTACTCTGTTCCAAGAATGGTGTTAAACCTAAGGGGATACAAAGAAAGGTAAAAAAGAAAAGTCTCTTCCCTCAAGGAGTTCACAATCTAAAAAGCTATTCCACAATGGAATGAGTTTCCTCAAGGAGGTAGTGGGCTCATACTCACTGAAGGTCTTTAAGCAGAGGTTAGAGATGTGGTAGAGAGGATTCTTGTTCATGTATAGTTTTTGAGGTCCATTAGATTCCCAAAATGCTATGTCCTTTCTTAAGCCCATGTTGTTTCTCAAGATTTTAAAAAATAGTATTTTGTTATGTTGGAATGAGCCCAAGGTTAGGTTATATGAATGGGTTTACCTTAGAATTTTATTATATAAAGACAGTATAGTTTGACTTATTATGATGATTTCTGGTTGTCCATGGAGAAATTTTTATATGCATTTCAGACAACTGTTTTCAGTGAATAATATTCATGAATAATGCTCTTTTTAGCTTTACTTGTCTAAATTAAGCATATAATTTAACCTTTGTAAATAAACATATGCTTTGTGGTAACAATCCTCTATAAACACAAAAAAAGAAAAAAAACCAATTCTCCATAGTTTTCCTCTAGCAATAAATTTATAAAGATTGTACTCATTTGGTCTAGTCCGTAGAAACATAATAATAATATCAGCTAGTATTTATATAGCACATTAAGGTTTATTAATTGCTTTACATATATCATCTCGTTTGATCCTCCCAATAACATTGAGAGTTAGGTATTACTATTATTTAAGTTTTGCAGAGGAGGAAATAGAAGCCAAGAGGCTAAGTAACCTGCTCAGAGTCATGCTGCTACCAAGAATCTAAGGCAAGATTTGTATTCATATCTTGCTGCTTCTAAATCCAACACTCTATCCACTGTAACCCATGTTCCAGGGCTTTTCAGGTTTAGTTATGGAGGCCTAATTTTTTTTTTTGCCTGAGGTAAGTATGAACCTCCTCCCGAACATTCCTGACAAGTTCCTATCTCTGCTTGAATTTCTTGTGTAAAGGGAGAACTCAGTGCCTTACAAAGCAGCTTATTCCATTTTTGAACAGCTCTGAATTTTTAAGTTCTTATTTTTTCTGAATTAAAATCTGCTTTCTTATAACTTCTACCCTTTGGCTCCTGAGAAACAGCATGATATGAAGGACAGAAGGGTGAAGTTGAAGTCAAGGAGAAGAAAGTTCAAATGTGGCCTTAACCAGGCTATACAGGGTGGAAGCAGCATGGATAAAAGTCAGTTGGGCATGGGACAGGCCCATTCTCCATCCCTCTTTCTGCCACTTTGATGAGGCCTCCTCTATTTTACTGTAAGTATGAAGGGGAGTTGTTCTGTGAAGTTGGCCTTCGTGATCCTGGTTGTCTATGATCAGCATCCAAGGGTTGGAGGGAGGGGTTTTGTGGGATAGGACATTGGTTAAACTGCAGATTCCAACCAACTGGCACTACTGGCTAGCAACTATAATTCCCTACTCCTCACAGGCCAGTAATAAATACTTTCTCCTGGAGCAGAAGCCATCTTTCTTTCCTACCTTTTCCCATATTTTTCTCCCAATCCAGCCGCTCCCAAATCCTGCCACTACCTAGTCCCTTTCTTTCTATTCTCCCTTTTCCTATTAAGAGTAGAGACAGTCCGGTGGTGAAGATCTCCCTGCGCCAACATGCCTCTCGCGAAAGACCTCCTGCATCCCTCTCCCGAGGAGGAGAAGTGGAAACACAAGAAGAAGCACCTGGTGCAGAGTCCCAACTCATATTTCATGGACGTGAAGTGCCCAGGGTGCTACAAAATCACCACTGTCTTCAGCCACGCGCAAACGGTGGTCCTCTGTGTCGGGTGCTCCACTGTGCTCTGTCAGCCTACTGGCCAGACTTACAGAAGGATGCTCCTTCAGACAGAAGCAGCACTAATGACTGAATCAAGATGAATGAGCAGTTGTAAAGAATAAAACAAAGTTGATACAAAAAAGAGTAGAGACAGGCAGAGCCAAGATGGCAGCTGGAAAGCAGGGACTTGCCTAAAGCTCTCCCCCAGGTCCATCCAAACATCTATAAAAATGGCTCTAAACAAATTCTAGAACTGCAGAATCCATAAAATAGCAGAGGGAAGCAGGGCTCCAGCCCAGGACAGCCTGGATGGTTGCTGGGTAAGGTCTATCAATGGACCTGGGAGCAGAGTGGAGCAGGGCCCAATGTGGGCCACACCTGGACCAACCAGACCAGGAGCCAGGCTGAACAGGCTGTAGCACCCTGAATCAGTGAGCTGCTGCAGTTACCAGACTTCTAACCCACAAACGCCAAAGACAACAAAGCAGATTAGTGGGAAAATACTTCTGGGACAGAGTGAAAGGAGTTCCAGGTTGGCCACTGCCCTGGGGGCAGCAGAGGTGGTGCAGCTTTGAGGCTGCTTACAGAGCTACAGCTGCAGTTGCTTCGGACCCCAGGGCCACCTGGCAGGAGGAATTAAGTGGTGGATCTGAGCAGGAGTGCAGAACCTGGTTAAGATCTGAGTCACTGTGTGGGTTGGCAGTTCTTTGGAGAGCAGTAGCACTGGTGTGGCAGAGCTTGCTGTGTAGAAATAGCTCTGAAAACAGCAGCACAGCTCCCCACGCTTGGGACAAAGTACTCTTTACTCTACAAGCAGTCATACCCGGACAAAAGGCTCAACGGTCAAGTAGTTGTCTGGGAACATGAACAGGCAGTGAAATGTTCTCAGATTCATACTCAGACTTTGGAATCTTCCTTTGGTGACAAAGAAGACCAAAACATACAGCCAGAAGAAGTCAACAAAGTCAAAGAGCCTACATCAAAAGCCTCCAAGAAAAACATGAACTGGTCTCAGGCCATGGAAGAGTTCAAAAAGGATATGGAAAAGCAAGTTAGAGAAGTATAGGAAAAATTTGGAAGAGAAAGGAAAGTGATGCGAGAAAATCATGAAAAACAAGTCAATGACTTGCTAAAGGAGACCCAAAAAATACTAAAGAAAATAACACCTTAAAAATTAGACTAACTCAAATGGCAAAAGAGCTCCAAAAAGCCAATGAGGAGAAGAATGCCTTAAAAGGCAGAATTAGCCAAATGGAAAAGGAGGTCAAAAGACCACTGAAGAAAATGGTACCTTAAAAATCAGATTGGAGCAAGTGGAAGCTAGTGACTTGATGAGAAATCAAGATATTATAAAACAGAATCAAAGGAATGAAAAAATGGAAGACAATGTGAAATATCTCATTGGAAAAACCACTGACCTGGAGAATAGATCCAGGAGAGGTAATTTAAAAATTATTGGACTACCTGAAAGTCATGATCAAAAAAAGAGCCCAGATATTGTCTTTCAAGAAATTGTCAAGGAAAACTGCCCTGATATTCTAAAGCCAGAAGGTAAAATAGAAATTGAAAGAATCCACTGATTGCCTTCTGAAAAAGATCCCAAAAAGAAAACTCCTAGGAATATTGTTGCCAAATTCCAGAGCTCCCAGATCAAGGAGAAAATACTGCAAGAACCTAGAAAGAAACAATTTGAATGTTGTGGAAACACAATCAGGATAACACAAGGTCTAGCAGCTTCTACATTAAGGGGTCAAAGGGCTTGGAATATGATATTCCGGAGGTCAATGGAGCTAGGATTAAAACCAAGAATCACCTACCCAACGAAACTGAGTATCATGCTCCGAGGCAAAATATGGATTTTCAATAAAATAAAGGACTTTAAAGCTTTCTCAGTGAAAAGACCAGAGCTGAATAGAAAATTTGACTTTCAAACGCAAGAATCAAGAGAAGCATGTAAAGGTAAACAAGAAAGAGAAATCATAAGGGATTTACTAAAGTTGAGTTCTTTTGTTTACATGCCTACATGGCAAGATGATGTGTATAATTCATGAGACCTCAGTATTAGGGTAGCTGAAGGAAATATATGGCCATACAACTATAGGCAAATTGCTTTCTTTGGCCTCAACAAATTGCCTTGGACATATCTATTTCAGCATAGATAGATTGTAACCATAAACAAGTAGAGGGAGTTCCCACATTGAAGAAATCATAGATCTTTAATATATTGGTATATTAACACAAGTAAAAGGTGGTAAATTGACCTTGCATTAATAGAATAAGTCTTGGCAAATCACATGGCTACTGGATTTTGAAATAGAATATGATGGAAATGCTTAAGTATTTCTGTTTAAGGTTACCTTTCCTACCACTTACATCTTAATCCTAGGTGAAAAATATTAAATACAGATAAAACAAAATTAACAAAGCCTTGCAATCAAAAACTGAATTTCATGGCTCAGAGGACAGAGCCTAAATTATATTTATCAAATTGAGTTTGTTAAATTCCATAGTAGGATGAATATGAACGGAGGATAGAAAATTACATTTAGCTACAGGAAAGGTCAACTACTTATACACTGATAAGTACAATTGTTTTTTGCAGTTTGCCTTTGAGGAATCCTGACTTCATAAAAGAATAATTGATAGCGTATGGCACCATAAGGTTTGCAAAATGCTTTACATATACTAATTCATTTGATCCCCAAAACAATCCTGTGAGGTAGGTACTATTATTTTCCTTTTTACAGATGAGGAAATTGAGGTAGACTGAGGTTAAGTAATGTATCCAGGGTAACACAGTTGGTAAGCTTCTGAGTCAGAAACTGAACTCAGGTCTTTCTGACCCCAAGTCCCATGATCTATCCACTGGCTCTATTTCTATCCAATAGACAATCAAGTGATAAACTAGTTCGTGCAAAGAAAGTCTTAATTTTCAATATATCTCCTCCCCTTTGGAGCCCTATGGCTTATTCTTGAATTCTGTAGAGAAATTTGGGAGCTAAAATATGCATTTAAACGCTTTTTTGTGTTATTTATTGGTGTAAGGCAATTTAAAAATAGTCCATGGTTCAAGCTGTCAATGGGTTGAGATCTATATACAAAGATAATTATATAACATTTAAAATTTGTGTAATACCTGTCATCCCAAGATCACAAAGGAGCCATTTTACTAAAGACATAAAAGAATTGCCAATCCTAGAAATTTTGGAGAGAAAAGAAAGCATTAGTATATGGTGTAAAAATAGAATTTTGCAACAAATAATGAATGGGTGCTTATTTCCTGCATTTTTCTGAAATGTGTAATTTCAGTTGTTTCTTTTCAAGTTACAACCAAATGCAGAAAACCTCTTCTCATTCAGAAAGGATGTTATTAGGTTTACATCTTTAAAAGCAGCTGTGTTAAGGTCTCTAAAACATGGTATAAAATGGCCAACACCACAGCTTGCTGACTTGGCAATACATTTCAATGAACTGAAGAGTGAATATATGGAAGAACACTTTATCTTAGTTATTTTTGTTTCCTTGGATACCTTAGGAGGTGATGAGAATATGAACTGAATTACTGAATTACAGAATTTCGGATTTGAAAGGGACCTTAGCAGCAGTAACCCATACCTAAAAAAGAATCTCACCTACAATATTTCCCACAATGGTAATCACTTTCTTAAAGACTTTGATTGAGGAAGAATCTACCATGCCTGAAAACAGCTCAATCTAATTTTGGATAGCAATAATTGTTATGAAGTTTTCCCATGCATCAAGACTAAATTTGCTTAATTTTATAATTTAAATCATTCTAAATTCAGTGCAGACAAGATAGTACAATGGGACTTATTGAATTTGAAGCCAAAGGCCAGGGGTACAAATTCTACCTCTGACATGTATTATTACCTGTGTAACAAGGTAAATAATTCATAATCTCAGTGCCTTAGTTTCTTCAACTGTAAAATGAGATTAGTACAGACTCAAAGGTCCATTGCATTTCTCAATCTACTGTGCTATGATCTTGAGACAGAAATACATAATACAATTTTGGTGGGATAAAACAATTGTTTTTTCTTCCCTTTTGGGATAAATAACTTACGTGACTCTTTTTGCCTTTGGAACCTTCTTATAAGAAGATCTTTTGTGTATCACATGGCTGGGAAACACAAAGCAATACAAAACTTATTTATTTATATTTACAATTGGAATTTGGGTCTATGTCTCATTTTTTTCTCTCTTCATACTAACATTATTTGTGGTACATACATTGGATAAGTGCCTACTCAAGAGAAATTCCTCATAATATCTCTATGAAATCATCAACATGTCTCCTCAAATGCCAGCCCAACACTAAATCAGAAATAGGTATTGAGGGACCACAAAAATAAACTATTCCAAAACAATCTCTTTTGTGAACAGTGTTATTCTGCTCTGGTTTCCTTTAAGCCTTAGCTAAAATACTATTTTTTACTGGAAGTCTTCCTCATATGTTCTTAATTCTAGTGCCTTGCCTCTATTAATTATTTTCCTATTTATCCCATATATAGCTTGCTTTAAAAATATTTGTTTGCATGTTGTCTCCCTCATTAGATTGTGAATTCCTTGAGGGCAGGAACTGTCTTTTACGTGTATTTCTATCCTCATCCCTTAGCACAGTGCCTGGCACATAATAGGTGCTATTGACCTGAAAGTTTGGTTAAAGGAGGCCAACAGGCTAGGTGATATGTAGATTCATATTGTTTATTCCCTTAAAGCTAGCAGCATATGTATATGTATAGAGCCAGATGACATTTGACTGTCTGAACAAAAGGATGAGAAGGTTTAAATACATTTTAGAACAGTCACAACTCAGCATGTCTGTATGACTCAAATTTGTGATGTTCAATCATGTATGTTCAATCATGATACAAGAAAAGGACTTTTTAAAATTTAATAGACTGTAAATACAATAAGATAAGAGTGTTGACAAAGTGCCAATTGAAATTACAACCCAGGATCTCTGAGTTTAATTTACCTTAGCATGCCATAACATAGTATGTGTCCATAAAATATTAAGATAAGAAAAAGTTGCATTATTCAAGATGGTGTCTCAGGTTAAGGGTCTCATGCTTAATGGTCATAGACAGAGGAAAGAATGCTCCTAAGTCAGCCCCTTCTGGGATGGTTGACATAGGAAGAGGTATTCTCTGAGTTTACTCAGAGAACAAAGAGCCTGTTGGGTCAGGCTCTTCTTCTGGTTGATTAGTTCAGGCTCTGGTCCTCATTGAAATTACTAAATTGATATTAAATGATTATCAGTGCTTAATAAATATTTAGTCATTGATTAATTAGGTGGTGCAATGCACAGAGCACTGGGTCCAGGAAGACTTGAGTTCAAATCTGACCTCAGACTTTTACTAGTTATGCAACCCTGGACAAATCACTTAACTTCTGTCTACCTCAGTTTCCACATCTGTAAAATGGGATTATAATAGAACTTGCTCTCCAAGATTGTTGTGAGTATAAAATAAGATAATCATGAAGTACCTTGCAAACTTTAAATGCTAGCAAATACTTTTTTTTTGAAATGCAGTGCTAATGTGCCCATATTGAAAAGGCAGTTTAAGCTTTAAAAACTTTAACAAAACAAAAGAATCAAAAACTTAGATTAAATACAATATGCTACTATTTACTGATCTCTTGTATGGTTCCACCAGTATTTTCATCTTGGGAAAATCATATTAAAACAGATGACTCTGTCAAGGCAAGAGGAATTTAAAAATAGATTTATCTCAGCAACTCAGACTGAAGGATTCATCTTCATATAGACAAGGTTGTCATTTCTTCCAAATTGATCCCATTTTCCATAAAAGATAACAGGAGGGCAGACATAGTGTTTTTTGAGACTCACAATTAACCGTAGGGGAAGAAGATATTGCCAGTCAATACAAGATGAAGTTAAACGGACATGGGGAATTTTTTACATCCTCCTCCCTTGGCCTCTTCAAGATGTCAGCTTTGTGCTAAGGCTTTGCATATGGTCTGAGTTCAGAGAAATTCTTTGATGCTGAGTCCAACTGTTCTAGTGTCAAGAATGGTTTAAAAAGGAATGTAAACTGCCTGGAAGAACTGGGGAAGAAACATAATGACATATGCATGTTTGGAAAGTTAGGCTTTATGAAACCTAGGCAATCCAGTAGCATCTTTCCCATGCCCTAGGGCAAGGTTTCTTCATTTGGAGTCCATAAAATTTTTAATTGATAATTTCATTTCAATGTGATTAATTTCTGCTTTAATACTATGTATTTTCATTTTACATATTTAAAAATATTACTCTGAAGATTTCATATGCTTTACCAGACTTCCAAAGGTATCTGTGACACAAAACATGTTAGTAATCCCTGCAGATACCCACCCTAATTTTTGTGAATAATCCATACCATAAAAGACTCAAAAATGGGTTTGCTTTGTCAAATTTACCAACATTGGGAGGACAGCATTGTCTTCCTTCCTCAAACATATCTTCAACTCTGTTTGTGCAATGCTGCCTTGCATTAATGGCTTTGCTGCTATCCATCAACTCAGTGCTGAACTAGCAAGCTACTGTAATATTTACAGAAACTCCTGGCCAGGGTTTGGACTGTTTCTCTGATAAAAGTATTAGTGGTATAATAAAACAAGGGTCTTTGAGACTGTGTGTGTGTGTGTGTGTGTGTGTGTGTGTGTGATGAACCCCTTTTGCAGTCTGTGAAACCTATGGACCTCTTCTCAGGATAACATTTTAAATAATTGAAAGGAAATGCTAAATTTTGGTTTGAGGTTAGTGAAAATAAAGATTTGTTTTTACCTGTCCAAGTTCACAGACCCCTTGAAATGTGTCTATTGACCCCTATGTATCTGTAAGCTCTAGGCTAAGAACTCCTGGTCTAATGGAAAAGGCACTGAACTGGGAATCTGGAGACAAAGATTCTAGTTCAGTGTTTGACTGGTTCTGCAACCCTGAATAAGTCAATTTTCTTGGCTCTCAAATTAGAGAATTGCAGGACTAGATAATTTCCAAAGGTCTTCCAGTTCAGACATTGTGACTTGAGGTAACACTGGTTAGAGAAAAAGGGTGAACAAAGAAGATCTTGGGATTGGAGCAAAGACTATTTCAGAATATTGACTAAGGGCAGACATATATTCAGCACCAATTATGTCCATAGCAATGGAAGAAAGGAATCTAGGTTTCAAGAAAGTCAATCATAATAAAACCAGTAATTAAATTTGGGCAAAGTATGACATCTTACACACAACCTCAGGAAGAACAAAGCACATGAATTATAAAGGAAGTCATCTTGGTAACTTTGCATTTCATGAAGAGGTTTTTTAATCTCAAGATTTACCCTTACCAATTATTTCCAATATATCAGTTGGTTCACTATCCCCACCCCATGTCTTGCATCTTGTTATCACTTTGAATTACTTGTTACATCATTACGCATTGCTATATTTATTGATGAATCAGCTGAGAACATAGCTGATTACTAGGATAGTCAAGTATCCACCACTGATACAGTTATGGTCAAAGAGATTTTTTTTTCTGGAATAGGGATAAATAGAAAGAAAAGTGAATTTCAGTATTGAGGCAACTCTACCCTCTTGTGACAGAACTTAAAATTACAGGATTTCTCCCCTTTAATACGGATTGCTTTATTTTTGGAAAGTTCTTGAGATACAAAATGCAATTTTTTCACTATCATCTGTAATTTTCATTTAAAATAACAAATCCATGAGTATTTATTGAGCTTCTGAAAAGTGAATAGCATTGTTTTAATGCTTATTAGTACACATTCAAAGAAAATAAATGATCCATGTCCTAAGGAAGTTTACAGTTTTAGAGGAAAGACAGATAAACTATAAAATTCTATTGCCTAGAAGAGGAAGGGATAGGTCATTGTTGTGCTAGCTGATGAGAGAACATGAAAAATCAGAGACACAAGCAACAAAGACATCTGCTGCTTGCCAGGGCATATATCAGGGTTGATATATAAAACCTATGAAGACTTGTCAAACCTGATGAACACTACATCTTCTTGGAGATTCATGTGTGGAGTGGTGGTACCAAAAGAAAACTATGCAACACTGCTAAGAATCATGAAGTACTCGATAAAAACTGAAGATTTTAGGAGGGCACAGGTTGTATTTTCATTACTACTGCTGATTGATAGTGGAGCTTTTAGGAGAACAAGGTGGATGTGGAAAGTGAACAGCCAACCAAGATGTTATTTGAGAATGATGTAGCATTTATCAAGTACTTGCTATGTGTCAGGTTCTATGCTAACTAAATACTTGGGATACATGTACAGTTATACCTTCTGTTGGTAGGGGGAGGGGGATTAAGAGTGCAATTCCCCCATGATCTGGAAAACCCATGTAAAAAATTGGTTCTATCTTTGTGCCAGAGGAGAAGTCTGAATTTTTTCTTTTTCTTTAATGGGGTCTTTTCAGTACCTTATTGTAAAGTCTGGGTTAAGTATTTAATCATTGTCTACTGGCCTTCATGTGTTGTCTACAGCTTCCACAAAACTCCCCCCAAATCCAAATTTAATTTCTTATGCTGACTGACTCATGATATATCAAAATTGCAATAGGGAGAGTCATGATGTGGAAGGGATAACTGTATAAGCAAAAACACAGTCATCATAAAAAAGCTTATAGTGTAAAGGAGAGCTAGAAAAGGAGGTTATACATGCAAGTGAAAGATTGCTAATGGGAAGATGAAGAAGTAAAAAAAAATGAAAAGAGGAAATAGGAATGAAGTTGGCATTGTCTGAGTATCTCATGAATCAGAAGAAAGGGCATCAGGGTGGAGGCATATCCAGAATGAGAATTCTGTTGTTTGGGAGGTGTAGAAATCTGGAGAGTGAGGAGTGGAGCTGGGAATGAGGGAGTGAGAATGAGATTGTGATTTCTGAAATATGGCTTAAAATATAGGAATGGCAAGCTTATCACTAGGAAAAAAGTACACCTAATAAAGGCAGGCAAAAAATTGCAAAGATATTTGTCTGGAGTCTTTTTGAATCTGAAGGATTCAAGTCAATAGGTCTTTTGACTTAAAATGGTTAGGAAAGGATGAAACTGTCCACATGATAAACTTGGTACCATATAACATAGAGACAAAACACAGGAAGAAGACAAAAAGACAAATTATTCACAAAAGATGATATCCAAGAAGAGATCTGGCAATAAAATCCCTGACCATACTGAATATGTTTGATAAACGAGGTGAATTAGTGTTCTTAATTTAAGCTGGATTGTTTTTACCTCATGGTATCATTAATACCTGACAGGATAGGTATCATGACTAGATATAACTGGAAAGGAGATACCTTTTTCACCAGGAAAAGTATCAATAAAGAGAGGGTGGAATATAATTTTATGATATTTAAGATATACTCATGAATGGATTAAGATATACTCATGAATGATTGAAATAGTTGGACTATGAAGCCTCTTCCAGCTCCAGATCTGTGATTTTATGACTCTTTGTGAAGAAATTTGGAAACCTTATGAGGGAGACTCCAAAGGAATAGAGCACATTCAGGCATGGATCAATTGATGGAAATATCATCATTGTTTTTGCTGTGGATATATTATGGATAGACAAAAAAGAATTTGATGAAAAGTTTGGAATTAGATCATTCATTATCTGGTTGTGGAAATATGATACTATAGATATGGGGAATTTCAGCTATCCAGATATCTTCTAGAGCTCCCTCTCTTTCCACAGCAGAAGTGCTGGTAATTTTGTGGTTTACCTTGATGATAATTTCTTCTATCAAAAAGTGGAGGAATTGACAAGAGGAATGCTCTGGCCAATACAAACTGGCTCCTGAAATGGAAATGAGAGAAATCTTGGGAGTAAGTAACCAATGTCCAAAAGATAGAATAGAACAGTACTGCTGTGTATAGTTCCAAATAATTTTACATAGTATAGTTTCACATAGATTTTTTTTTGCTTTTTGGCAGGGCAACTGGCAGGACAATTGGTGTTAAGTGACTTGCCCAAGGTCACGCAGCTAGTACATGTGTCAAGTGTCTGAGGCCAGATTTGAACTCAGGTCCTCCTGACTCCAGGGCTGGTGCTCTGCTCACTGCGCCACCTAGCTGACCCCCACATAGATTTTGAGAGCAGATTTCAAAGGGTTAAGAGGAAGGATACATGGGATCCAGTGACCTGATATTTTGCAAAATTCTCTGACCAAAAAAGGCTATTGATCTCAAGAATAAACCAGTGAAGACATATGCAGAAATAATTTCCTCGAGAAGGTGGAAGGGAGCAATACTGCTCAAAGAAACTTATGTGGCTGCATAGGGAATTAATTGAACACGTCATAGTTTAAAAATACATACAAAAGATAGAAGCATGGGGTACGAATCAATATAAAAAAGAAGTATGGCAATGTGGGAGTGGTACCAGCAATATTAAAATCTGGAATAATGGGAGGGTGGTAATTTTTATTTATAATTATGTGGGGGAAAAGAGGAGGATCACAGAAAGGATAGAAGTTCTGTTTAGGTCAGACAAAACGAATCATTATTGTCCTGTATCAATATACTTTATTCTGCATCAATAAACTCTATGCATAGAATACATCTCTGATTTCTGGCAGAGAGAAAAAAATCCATTTTTAAGAGACACATGTTTATATGTACCAATAGTTAAATATGCTAAGTTCCTTCTGATTTGCACAAACTTTTGTTCTGAAAAGGAAAAATATGTTTCCCTAATGGAATTTTCCTTCGTTTCATTTCATCTCTCTATTTTAGAAGACAGTCATTCCATCCTGTTCAATTCCCACAAGACGCTTAAGGGCTAGTAGCTTTATTATTACTCATTGTATTTCTATTGTGCTGTTATATATTATTAACTGTGTCATAGAGTATATAAAGTCATTACAATGCTGCTGTCTGATTATTTGAACTGATTATATGAAGAAACTTTGAGTGAAGGGAAAAATTTGGTTGAAAGCTGAGAGGTAGATATAGGCTGGCCACGTGTGGGGAAAACTAAAGAGATTTGCCTGACTAAATGAGATAGAGCCAGGGCACACTGAAAGATTAAGCCAAATTCAGCTAGTTCCTTGGAGAGAACAATTTATCTAATATTGTTTAGCATTTCATGCCACAAGGCACGCATTACTTATCACACAAACTTCTCTGGTTGGCATTTAAATCTCTTCACAATCTCACTGTAGTCTTCCTTTCCAAACCTCACATTACTCTTCTTTAGGAAATCTGTGGTCCCAACTTGTCTATTTACTCTTCCTTGTACATGATATTCTATCTCCTAAGTCCATTTCTTTGAACAGGCTATCCTGTATCCCTGGAAAGCTGTTCTTCTTCCCTATCTCATATCCCTAGCTCCCTTCAAAGTTAAGCTTCTTTGTCTTTCTTCAAGTCTTAGCTAAAATCTTACCATGTGCAAGAAGCCTTTCCCTGTCCCCATAATGTTGGTGCCTTCCCTTGGAGACTATCTCTAATTTATTCTGTATATATCTTGTTTGCACATAGTTATTTGCATATTATCTTTCTTCCTCATTAGATTTTAACCTCCATGAGAGCAGAGACTGCTTTTGCCTTCTGTATCTCTGGTGTTTAGCACAGTTTCTAGCACATCGTTGGTGCTTAATGAATGCTTGTTGACCAAGATTAAGTGCCTTATTCTATATTTTCATTATTCAGTCATTTTCAGTCATGTCTGACTTTTCACGACCTCATTTGCGGATTTCTTGGCAAAGATACTGGAATAGTTTGCCATTCTTTTCTCTAGCTCATTTTATAGATGAGTATGCTGAGGTAAACGGGGTTAAGTGAGTTGCCCAGGGTCACACATCTAGTAAATGTCTGGGGCCAGATTTGAACTCAGGAAGATGAGCCTTGATGAGCTGAGGAAGATGAGCCTTGATTCTAAGCCTGGCACTCTATCCACTGTGCCAACTAGCTGCCCATGTTCTATGTAGGCCTACCTTGATTTCCTTCAAGTTGTTGGTACCTCTCATCCCCCAAAACTATTTTGTATTTTTGAAATCTATGTATATAGTGTTTTGTCTCCAATAAAATATAAGCTCCTTTAGGGCTGATACCATTCTCTCTTCAGCTCTCTAGTATTCCGCTTATTATATACTACCTGGGAGGTTCATGCATCAACAATGAGGATAAAAAAATGGACAGATTAACTGTGAGTATGCAACAAATATTAAAAACCCCACAGAAAGGCTTTAGGTATATTGGATATATCTTTTATAGAGGATGTATAGGACATAAACAAGAATAGTTCAAGTTTGAGAAATCATAGATGCATCATGATCAGTGATGGGATTACCTACAGCAGGCAGTCAGTCAACAAACATTTATTAAGCACTTACTATGTGCAGTACTAAGTGTTGAAGATGCAAAGTAAAGTGAAAACAGTCCCTGCCTTCAAGGAGCTCATATTCTAATGTGGAAGATAATATGCAAAAATATGCAAAAATATATACAAATATAGATAGAAGGCCCCAGGGAAGGGGACCAGGAAAGGCTTCTTGCAAAAAGTAGGATTTGATTTGAGCCTTAAAGGAAGTCAAATAAGTCAAAAGGCAGGGTGAAAAGGAAGAGCATTCCAGGCATAGGGGTGCGGGGGGGGGGTGAAGCCAATGAAAAAGCATCCAGTTGGGTGATATGTGTCATTTTAAAGGAGTGCTAAAGTTAATGTTGCTGAATTATAGAATAGTGGGAGTGGAGCAAAATGAAAGAATAGTAAAGTAGGAAAGGAGCCATATTATGAAGGGCTTTGAATGCCAAACAAATTATTTTATATTAGATCCTGGAGGTAGTAACAAGCCATTGGAGTTTATTGAGTAGGGGTGTAGCATGTTCAGGTCTGACCATGGACCACCTGACTTTAGGGAGACCATTTTATCAGCTATGTTTTAATAGACTGTGGTAGGGAGAGATCTGAGGCAGGGAGACCAGTCAACAAGCTATTTCAGTGAGGTTCCTGTATATTGCTATATATTATATGTATTTCAGCCATCTATTTACTATGTGCGTTATTTTGGCAATTTGTTGATAATACATAGTCTTGGCTATTTTCCTCTCTCATCTACCTTTTTGTGTTATGCTTTTATTACTCATTAACTATATAAGATTCAGTTATTTATAAAAGAGGTGATTTATTATTGTAATGGAACAGAGATTTAGTACAATTTCACATCACTTATCAGTGACTCCAGATAGATGTTTATGTAGACAACCTGGAGCCCATGGACCCCACCTCCAAACACAGCTTAGTGGCTGATGCCAGACTTTGCTTCTTCTAGACCAAGGAGCTCTGGGCCCAGCTGGCTAGGATCATCTGAGGCTCTGGATCTAGAAACTCAGATAATGGAGGATATCTGTGAAGCTACTACCCAGAGCTAGTTCAGTGAAAGGTAGATATATGATCTCTGACCCTAGGTGAAGCAGTGAGTGAGTAACTTTGCATCACCCTAAACAATATGGAGTATGTGAGAAAGGCTATAGTACAGGTGCTTTGGGGACTGGAATGGCCAGAGCCAATTCGGAGCTTCCCTGGAGGGGAGCGTGTCTCCCCAGAGACCTGTGTAATAACAATGCTGCTTGCAGCTGCTGTGTAGGTAAGGCCAAAAACACTAGCACATGGGGGGATGCTAGCCCAGGTTCTTTGATATTTTTTCTTTCTTTTTTATTAATTAGATTTTTAATTTTTAGTTTAAAACACTTAATTTTACATGTTCTTGAGTTTCAAATTTTCTTCCCTTCCCTCCCCTCTCCCCTCCCACACAAGACAGCATGCAGTCTGACATATATTCTACATACACTTTTGCATTAAAATTATTTACACAATAGTCAAGTTGCAAAGAAGAATTATGACCAATGGAATGAATCATGAGAAAGAAGAAACAAAACCAAAAAAAGAGGAAAAAAAGAGAGTAAATAGTTTGCCTCAATCTGTATTCATATTCCACAGTTTTTTTCTCTGAATGTAGCTAGCTTTTTCCATCATGAGTCCTTTGGAGCTGTCTTCGAGCCTTATATTGCTGAGGAGAGTCAAGTTTTATCAAGTTCAGGGAGGGGGAAGTTGAAGTCCCCCACTAGTATGGCTTTGCTGCCTATTTCTTCCTGTAACTCTCTTAACTTCTCCTCTAAGAATTTGCCTGCTATAACACTTTGTGCATATATATTAAATAATGATATTGTTTCATTGTCTATGGTGCCTTTTAGCAGGATATAGTATCCTTCCTTACCTCTTTTAATTAGATCTATCTTTGCTTTTGCTTTGTCTGAGATTAGGATTGCTAGTCCTGCTTTTTTTTTACTTTAGCTGAAGCATAATATATTGTACTCCATCCTTTTACTTTTAACCCATATGTATCCCCTTTTTTTCAAATGTGTTTCTTGTAAACAACATATTGTAGAATTATGGTTTTTAATCCATTCTGCTATCTGCCTCCATTTTATAGGAGAGCTCATCCCACTCACATTCACAGTTATGATTACAAGCTGTGTCTTCTTCTCCATCCTGTTTCCCCCTCCCCTGTTTATGCTTTTATTTCTCCCTCCCCCTTCCGCTCCTCAAAAGAGTTTTGCTTTTGACCACTGCCTTCCTAAATTTACCCTCTCTCTTGATTTCCCTCCCTTTCTTACCCTTTTCCCCTTGCTACTTCTTCCCTCACTTCTGACCACTCCCCCTTTTCTTTCCCCTTTCCCCTCCTACTGCCTGTATGACAAGTTTGAGTTCCATACATTTCAGACTGTGTTATTCTCTTCTTGAACCAAATCTGATGAGAGTAAAGCTCATATACTACTCTTCTCCCTCCCATCTTTCTCTCTACTAAAATGTGTTTTTGTGCCTGTTCATGTGATGTAATTTACCCTTTTCTACTACTTCCTTACCTCTTCTCCCAGAACCCTCCCTTTACATGTCTTAGTTATGTTTTTTTATCATTGTATCAGTTATTTTATACTGACACCCACAGTCTATCCCTTTCAATTAGTCATAATAGTCCCTTTCAATTGTCATAATAACTGTACTATTCTCAAGATTGACATATATATATATATGTATATATATATATATAAAACAATATAATCCTATATAAGGATTAAATAATTTTTTCTTATTGATTAACAAGGTTTGTGGGGTTTTTTCCCCCTGTTTACCTTTTTGTGTCTCTGTTGAGTCTTGTATTTGAAGATCAAATTTTGCATTCAGTTCTGGCCTGTTCATCAGGAAAGTTTGAAATTCCCTTATTTCATTGAATGTCCATATCCTTGCCTGAAAAATTATGCTCAGTTTTGCTGGGTAGTTGATCCTTGCTTGTAGTCCAAGCTCCGTTGCCCTTCAGAATATCATATTCCAATTTCTCCTGTCATATAATATAGAAGCTGAAAGATTCTGATCTTTGAGCATGATCCTGTCTGTAGTTCCACAATATTTGAATTTTTTCTTTTTGGCTGCTTATGGTATTTTCTTCTCGACTTTGTAATTCTGAAATTTAGCTATAATGTTTCTTGGAGTTTTCAATTTGGGATCTCTTTCAGGGGGTGATCGGTGGATTCTTTCAATGACTATTTCCCCCTCTGGTTCTAGGACCTCTGGGAAGTTATGTTTTACGATTTCTTTGAAGATACTGTCCAGGCTCGTTTTTTCATCGTGGTTTTCTAGTAGGCCAATAATTCTTAAATTGTCTCTCCTGGATCTATTTCCCAGGTCAGTTGTTTTTCCAATCAGATATTTCACATTTTCTTCAATTTTTTTATACTTTACATTTTGTTTGACTACTTCTTGATGCCTCATAAAGTCATTAGCTTCCACTTGCTCAATTCTGATTTTTAATGAGTTGCTGTCTTCATTTTGCTTTTGAGTCTCCTTTTCCAGTTGGTTCATTTTACCTTTCAGGGTGTCATTTTCTCTATTTAGATTCTGAATCTCCTTAGCCATTTCACCAATATTATTTTTTAAAGATTTGATGTCATTCATGGTTTTTTTCCCCATTTTTTCTTTTACTTCCCTATTATGGTTTTTAAAATCCTCCTTCATCTCTTCCAGGAATGTTTTTTTGGGTTTGAGACCAGTTCACACTTCCTTTTGAGCTATCAGATGTGGGTATAGTGTCAATGCTGTCCTCTTCTGAATTGCTATTTTGATCTTCCCTGTCTCCATAAAAAGAATCAATGGTCCTCAGTTTTTTCGTGTTCTTCTTCGTGTTGGTTAGCTATTTCCTGTCTTTACAGTGGATTTCTGCTCTTGGGGCTCAGGGATCTCTCTCCCAGATTTCTTGTTCTGGGAATTGTGAGCCTAGTTACTGGCATTGTGTGTTATGACCTCTGATTTCCTGAGGTGTGGTGAAGGGGTCACCTGGCTGCTGGAAGTCTCTTCTTCCCCTGGGAGTGCTCTCCAGCACCAGTGGTCTCAGCTGCTGTCTGTGCTGGTGTCTGCCACTTCCCCTGGCTGTGCAAAGGCACATCTGGGTTCCTGGTGTTGACCCTTGCTGGCTCCACTCTTCTGGGACTCAGGACTTCCCACCGTTTGGCTACCGAAGTCCCACTTCTGTTTCCTCTATTCCAGCATTTTTCCCGAGAAATTCTCTGGGTCAGTGAGTGGAGGAGGGATGAGAGCCATTTACCTGGCCATTAGGTCTCCAGGAAGTTCAATAAGGTGAGTTTCAAACCTTTGGGCTGCAAGGCTCAGAAGTAAATGTCTCCTGGCCTCAGGCACTATGCTGCTGCTGCCTCCCATTGCTTCAACAGACTCCTGTCCTGTGCTGGAAGGCCTGGGGATCTCTGCTGGTTTGAGCACCCAGCTTTCTTCCAACCTGGATCGCTAGCTGGTTTTCGCAGCTGCTTCTTCTTCTTTGGTGCTGTCTGGTGCAGCTCTGCACACCACCACTCTTCCAGCCTACAGATCTGTACTGTCGATCTTTTGGACTTACCTGACTTGGAGATTTGCTCCATTCAGTCTACTAGTGGCTTCTAACTCTCTCAAATCTGCTCAGATTCACTTTTTTTTAAAGGTATCCAATGGAACTTGTAAGATAGCTCTGGTCAGACGCTGTTTTCATGTGGCCATCTTGGCTCTTCCTGAAATGCTTTTCGAAGGAATGCAACTTTAAGGGGTTAACAATCTCACTTTAATTAAACATACCCACATTATTCACTTAGTTCAGGGGGAAAAGTCAGCACTCCAAACTTCAGAGAAAACACAAACAGAAATTACAGAGAATATAACACAAATCAACAGACAGGCTTCTGTCTGACCATAGCAATACATACATAGTTACCAGAGAGAGAAGCACCAACACCTGGGTTTTCAAAGCCAGGGAGAGGGGCACCTCTTATCTGGCTATCCAGAGTCTCATCTGGCCAAGTCAGAGGAACACTCTTCTAATGAGTGAGCCCCTAAAGCAAGATGCTAACCTCTGAGTACACACAGACACACAGACACAGACACAGACACAGACACAGACACAGACACAGACACACACACACACACACACCCCTTCAGGGTCAGAGGGCATCACAACCATGTGACTCAAACTCATGTGACTTAGGCTTTCTTGTGACGTAAGCAGGTCATGAAAGACTCTTGATTCATTCAAAGACTCAATCAAAGGCACTTGATTACCTTAGTGTTGAGAAGAGCTAGAGCTCTAAAAGAAAAAAAAAGCTAAACAAACAGTCCCACTTTGGTTGCCATTACAGCCTGAAGAGCAGACTACTAAATATGGATGAAGACCTTCAGAGAGAGGCCTGGAACATGATTGCATACCTGACCAACAAAATGATAGGAGACATTAAGAAGTATATTCAGCCTTTCACTCTATCACTAGATTTGATTCAGAATGAAGAGGCTATATCCCTACTCATGGAATACCTATATGACAAGCTGATTCTTCTCAGTGAGTCATTGGTGAAGGAAAATCTCTGTAGGATGCTGGGAGCTCTCTGGGATCAGTTGCTTCGGGTCATTCTTCAGGTGCTGGGGGCCCACAGAGATGTGTCTACTGAGTTCTACAGAAGTTTTTAATCTCTGTTGGAGCCTTAGTAGATTATTTTTTCCATAAAGAATGTCAAGGGTTGCTGCTAGAAAGCCTCAATGATAGATGCTATAAGACTTGAGGAGGAATTACACATGAACCAACAAGTACATTAAGCAGTACTACCTAAACAAGCTCAAACGGGGCAGAGAGACAACTGCTTCCTAGAGATCAATGGAGTAGAATTAGTATAGGCAGCAAGAGTGTCATGTTACTATAAGGCAGGGGAACAGTGGCTGGCTATGGAGGTACTACATACTGAGGACCTAATTGCCCTGCTGCCAATGGGCCAAGTGACCCTTTGTCATTGTTGAGCTCTGTTCCTACCACATTTTTTTGCTGGCCTGAAGCCAGAGGACCCAGGTCAAGACCAAGACCCTACACCCTAGGTAGGATGAGCTGTTTTACTTCTCAGTTCCCATGGAGCTGTGGTTCTATTAGGCAGCCTGCATGGTCTTCACAGTCATGGATAATTACTGGCTGTCCACTTTGCTAGAGGGGATTCCATGACCGAGGATGCTGGAGAGATGGATGGGCACAGAAGCACAGCAGTTTGTGAAGAAACTCAGAGATAGAGAAGATTATGAAAGATGATTAAGTGTAGTATTTCTAGGTGATACTTCACTCCACATCCTGTTTCTCCCTCTCCTACATACCCCTCTTCCACTTCAGTATGCAATTATCTATATGAAGGTATCCAGGTGCGTATGGTCTTTACATCAAGAATTTCCTGTTCAATTCCTTTTGGTGTAATTTCAGTGGTCATCATGAAAGAGTCTTATAGGGTCAGCATTTATAATATTTTTCATTATTCAGTGTTGTGTGTGCCTCAGTCACAGATAAATAGCTTTAATCTGAACCTATGTCAATGTTGGTTTGATGCCTTTTCTGTAAACACCTTTTGGGGCCACTGGGGCCTAAGGCTCCACCTGTCAGTGACAGCTACCTTCCTCTCTGCTAGGAGACCAAGCAGTGCTACCCAAAGGACCCATTCAAGCAACTGTTAGAATACTTAGGGAAGGCTCATTGAGACTTTGAGGCACCAGGTGGTGCAGGCTGGAAACCAGTAAGGATAAATGGGGGAAACAGATACTCTAACTCTGCAGCTAGCTGATGAGCCTAAAGGATGTCTCCTACTGCCCAATTACTTTCCAGCATCACACAACCTTTACCTCAATCCCTAAAGGCATTATCTTCAAGGAAATTCAATTCAAAGCTGACATATTTGGTAGCCAATTTGTATCACAATCACCAGAAGATGGTTATCAAACCCCAAGTAGGCTATTATGGGAGAGATTCTCTGGACCTTGTTTTACGATATAGGAATATTTGTCTGTTGGCCAGGGTTGGAATGCATCTAGGAAGTCAGTAAAGATATTTTTACTTAGAATATTGTGAATTTGGTCAAGAGGATTTTAAAGAATACAGGAAGGGAAGGAGAATACAAGCCATATCTCTAAATCCTTCTATCTATAGTAACAAAACAGGAAGAATAGTGGAAGAGAGGACCAGTGATTCATAGGAGATTATAACCAGAAGGCAGAATTCAATTCCATGTCTTCAGATATCTGTATGCAAATGCACAAAAACAATAAGTAGTGTGTACTAATGATCCTAAAGCAAGGAGGCAAATTTGACCATAGAGTGATAAAAAATGAATTAATGAATGAATGAATGAATGAAAAAGCATGTATTAAGTACTCACCATGTGCCAAAACTCATTGCTAAGTGCTAGAGTTACAAATAGAAAAAGTGAGACTATCCCTTCTGTTAGGGATCTCACACTCTAATTAGAGGAGACAACACACATGGTTTAGCTGCAGGACAGATGGAAAGGCCCAGAACTCCTCTGGGTACAGTGGCAGGGAAAATGGTGAAGCCCAGGAGTTAAGTTGCATCATCAGGTCAGATGACAATGTTTGTATCTGACTGGTACAAAGATAGCAAACCTTTATTAAGCACTTCTTATATGACAGACACAAAATATAAATATGAAAAAATATATAATCCTTTCCTTCAAGGAGCTAACAATCTGATGGTGAAGGACAATACACCAAAAGAAGCTGAAGAGAGTTGGGAAACAAAGGGGAAGAAGACACCTGGCATTGGGGTGATTGAAAAAGAAGTCCAAAGGAGTGTAGCCAGGTGGGAAATTAAGAGATGGCTGTCCTAGGCCCCCTCCTTATATGGAGGTTTTAGAGTTAATACCTTTACCTTCCAGAGGGCCAAAGGATACTGAAGAGGTGTGAATACCAAGGTTGATCCAATCTTGCAGGATGATGAGGTTTCCCATTGATGAGGTTTCTGGGTGGCAAAGCAGAGAAGTTAAAAAATGTAATCAGGTGTGGGAAATAAAGAGCAGATCATATCAGAAGGTGACTTCCATCTTATTCAAAGGATGTGAGTAATTAAGTGAACTAGATAGATTCTTGGTGTTCTGGGATTTGGGAGAAAGGACAAAGGACAGGGAAGGGTGGGTACCTCTGGAGTAACTGTCACTGAAACAGTAGAATGGGTCATATGATTGGAATAGCATTCTGGGAGATATATCTGAGACAAAGAATGTCAGTTTCTTTAGAGTAGGAATTGTTTACTTTTGTTTTTATTTCCAACATCCAGCAGAATGCCTGGCACACAGTAGGTGCTTAATTAATATTTGTCGAACCAATGAATGAAAAAAACATAGAATAAATTGAAGAGATAGAGTAAAATTATAAATTGGGAAGATATAGCCAGATAAGAAAATTCAGAAAGCTGAGGGGTACTATAGTACATGTAGTATATGCCTAATGGAATGTGAGCTTCTGGTCCAATAGGGATATACTACATATATTATATGCTGGTGCAGCGGATAGAGTGCCAGGCCTGAAGTCAGGATGATTCATCTTCCTGAGTTCAAATCTGGCCTCAGAAACTTATTAGCTGTGTGACACTTAGCAAGTCATTTATCCCTATTTACCTCAGTTTCCTCATCTGTAAAATGAACTGGAGAAGGGAATGCCAAACCACTCTAGTATCTTTGCCAAAAAACTTCAAATGGCATCATGAAGAATTGGACATGACCAAAAAACAACTGAACAACATATATAAAAGCAGTTTCAATAGGAAGAGAACACTAAACAGCTGAAGGACTCAGGAGGGATCTCATCCAATCACTTAAGAGTCTTTGAGGAAAGCAACTGGGCCTGTGATTTCATTGATATAATTAATTCCAGGGGAGGAACAACCATTGACAAATGCAGATTGGCAACTTAGCTATCATTTATGGTATTAGATAGTAGACTTGAGGCCTGAGATATCAAGTGACTTGCCTAGGGTCACCTAGTCAGTATGTGTAACAGGCAGGACTTGAACCCAAATTTTCCTGGCTTCCAGGATAGCTATACTGTACATTGCCTCTCTTTTTCCCTGAGTGGAGGAACAGTGTCATTTTCTTTGTATTTTCAGCACCTGACAGAATGCCTTGCCTATAGTAAGGGCTAAATGCATATTAAACTTAATTAGCCTAAATTGAATATATTTGTTAAAGGACCTTGAAGGTAATGTGATTGTTACTAGTCCATTTCACTACCAGTAGAAGATTCGATGTGAAACCAGCCGAAACCAATGAAATAATTAAATAAAACATTTAATTGACTTAAATGAACTTTTTGGACTTTAAGTGGATTTCAATTATCCATGATATAACTGTTCCCCATGACCAAACATTTTTGTCTCACTTATCAGAACAACTTAGACATTGAGAAATGTAATTCCTTTCCCAGACTGTCTAAATAGTTATTGGCTGAACTGGGTATAAGCATATTTAGTCCAATGAGTGTCCTCATGGTTATCCAGCTACTTTAGTGTGTTTTTGTCATCCAACTTGAAGACTCCTGGGGTTTGACTACCCTGTGAATTTTTCCATTATCTCCTTCATTAGAGCAAAACCATAAATCCACTCCTAGTAGATCTCTAAGCCTGGCACCTGGAAGTCCAGCTCTTGCCCTCTGGGAATGGCAATCATTAAGCCTGTTGGCAGAAGGAAGAACTGAGGCTGAATAAAAAATTGTGACATACTGAAATAGATGGCAAGGTACCATAACTCATTTGAACCCATGTATTTTTCAACCATTTTTAATCTTCAGTACATAGAAAGAAAAGTCGAAATTGAGCATATTGTCTAAGGTTCAGCCCCAATAAAAATACAACTGTCAGAGATAGTTGCTTTCCTGGTAAAGCTGGGATCTAGGATTATTTTCCAATTTTTACAAGAGGACCTTGTGTGTCAGACTGGATCAGATTTACAACAGATATTTTCAGGAAAACACTGGCTTAAGTATTAATTTTTCTTCACTGAAAATTCACAGAGGTTAATCTGCTTATGTTACATTTTTTCTTCTAAAATCACATTGCATTTTACCCAGGATTAATGTCATATTCTCCCTGACTTTTCTTTTTTAGAAACCTGTTTTGGCTTCCTGTTTTCCAGTCTGTCATTCCCCATATCTGTGCTTGTTTCCTACAAGTCTAGAAACTGGAATTTATTACATCAGTTTCAAAACTCTGCTGTAGAGAGCAGGATGATGTTTGTAGCTTGCCATTTCCAGATAAGAGCTCCCCTTGTACCTCTTTCCCTGAGAAATGTCATTTCTTGGACACAGAGTTTACAAGGAGCTATCCCTTCCTGCAAGCATCTGCCTTTTCTAAAATGTGATGGTCTGGTTGTTGGTTTTGTTCTTTGACACTGGGACTTAGCTGATAGGTTTTTACCTATAAAGAGAAGTATTATCTTCTCTCTAGTGCTACTGGAAGACATGGAGGCAGGGCAGACTTTGGTACCTAATGGCTTCCTTGAAATTATTCTGCTTACAAGGCCTGAAGGATGGTGGATCTTTAACAAACTTGTGTTCAGGAAAAGATTTTGAATTAAAGTTGCTTAGAAGGTGATTTTCTTTTCATTTTTTTTTCAAATGAAAGAAAAAAACTCCTCATTTTCAGATCATGTGCAACTAGTTTTTCTCTCATCACAATGATATTTATGCATCCACCTTTTACAAAACTTAAAGGATTTATATGACTATAATATAAATATCTAGAGACTATAGTCATTTCTTTGGGTTGTATTTAGTGACCAAATTTAGTTCTCTGATTTATGGGAAGAGGGAATATTGGATTAATCAAAATTCAACATGACTAAAGAAATTTGTAGGAAATTCTAGAATGTAAATAAATGAGTGTTCTGAACTACTGAATGGAAAAGAGCTATCTGCCAAAAGGAATTGTATCAATATAAAATAGAGAGAAAACAAAGAACAGTGCCATCTAATCAATTGATCAGCAAGCATTTATTGAATACTTATTGTGAGACATTCTAATTTTGCTCATGACAATTAGCTCTTTGAAATTCCTGTGACCCTAAGCCTTGATTTAGCATTTATAGGGGACAGTAAAACATGTCTTTAAAAAAAACCAAAACTCAACAACAAACCTTTCCTACCTTGCATACAGATATAAACAGAAGAGAATCTTATCTGTCCTACATTCTAAACGATGAAATAGATTTTCCAGTGGCAAATAAGCAAGTTGGCCTAATACTATTATTATAAAAATGTTATAGTTCTATAGTATCAGAAAGATCTGCCAAGCATTACCACAGAAGAAGCACCAGATGGCAGCATGGACAACATTGAAAATAAACTGAAATTCCAAATAATCAAACTCTTGCCTTTCTTGTTCTTCATCTCTTTTTTCTTCATTTTTCTATTTCTCTTTTTTTATCTTTATTTCATACCCTCTCTCTTTCTCTCTGTGTGTTTTTCTCTATGTCTCTTTCTGTCTCCAGCTTTTTGTCTTTGTTTTCTTTTCTGTCTCTCTGTTTTTCCTGTGTCCCCCTTTGTCTCTCATGATCTATATATTTCTCTCTTTGTGTCTTTCATGCTCTGTTTTTCTATTTCTCTCTTTGTCATTTTCTTTTCATGTCTCTCTCTGTTTTTAATTTTGAAGTCATTAGGATACACATTTTATGAAATTTTACAGAAACCTAAATGGATATAACTGAAGTTCTAACAGGTATAATCTTTTTCTCTATGACAAGTCACTTAACTCCTTTCCACCTCACTTTCCTCATTTGTAAAATGAGCTGGAGAAGGAAATGGCAAATCATTCCATTATCTGCCAAGAAAACCCCCAAAAGGGTCATGAAGAGTTGAACTTGACTAAAAACAATGACAAAACAACAATTACTGGTGAACAGAGTGCGATCGCATATGGAGAAGGTAAGAGAGGAGTGATACAGTACAGTGTCTAAAGCATCTGGCACCTTTTGGGCAGCTGGGTGGCACAGTGGATAGAGTGCTGGGCTTGAAGTCAGAAAGATTCACCTTCCTGGGTTCAAATTTGGCTTCAGACACTTACCAGCTGTGTGACATAGGGCAACTCACTTAACCCTGTCTCAGTTCCTCACCTGTAAAATGAGAGGGAGAAGGAAATGGCAAATTACGCCAATCTCTTTGCCATGAAAATCCCAAATGGGGTCAGGAAGAGTTGGATACAACTAAACAACAAAAACAAACATAAAAGCAAACATCATCTTCAGTCCTGTTCAATAATGAATATGCCTTATAATTGAATTTATCCTAGCTTCAGAGTCTAAAAAGCATTATTTCCTGAAGTCTTTTTTTTTGTCTCAGCTGTGGTAGGTTTCACAGAGACATTTTAGTGATTAAGTGATAAATATGAAGTCTTGTTCATAATACTTTGTTATCCTTTGCTATGACACCTTCAAAGGAAATAGTTTGACAAACTTCATGGCACCCAAAAAAATGAAAAACAAGCCCCAGTTTATTCATCTATATTGTGGAAGACTAGGACATGTATGAATGATGACTGTAAAACTGATCCCTAAATTTGAAACCTTGACTTGTCTTTTATGTTCTCTGACTTTTACCCATTCCTCTTCTGAGTTACTATTTTCTACTCACTTAATCTGTCCTTTATTTTTTCTTCTTTCCTCAGAGTTCTCCATTGTAGCATCGATTTCTGAAGTGCAGAACTTTTTTATGTCTAGATTTTTTTTCCTATTCTATGCCAGTCCAGAAACTAAGAATTTTTCAATTACTTTCATTGAGGATAGGAAGGCCACTGGGTGGAGCTCCTTGTTCACAATTATCATGGTGATAGTCTGGTGATTTGGACAGAATTCCTCAACTCTCAGAAAATAGGGGATCAAGGGGATATCTAGAGGGATAGATGTGTAATAGTGAAATATTATGCACATAAAACAGACTAGGAAAAATATGAAAGTTAATAATAGCTTACATTTAGATAGCACTTACTATGTGCCAGGCAGTCTAAGTGCTTCACAATTTGATCCTCACAACAGGTAGATGCTATTAATATCCCCATTTTACAAATGAGGAAACTGAGGAAAACAAAGGTTAAATGACTTTCCCAGGGTCACACAGCTAGTAAGCACCTGAGGCCAAATTTGAACACAGATCTTTTTGACTCTAGGCCCAGCACACTATCACTATAACACCTAGTATACATCTAATTAAACTTATTCATCTGGCTGAAGCAAGACACTTTCACAAAGTTTCTTTTTATGTGGTTGCCATAGGCATGTAGACATTTTTACCCCCTTTTCTCATAGTGCAAAATAAATGAGTCCCTGATATAAAATTAGTCAACCTCAGATGTAATACAGTAAATGGGATCCAGGCATATGTCAGCTTATTTATAAGAGGGGAAAATTAACTTGAACATAACACTGATAGAAAATAAGCCATACATTCTAATTCTTGCATGTCTGAAATATGAAATAGTTTCATAACAACAGCTAATATTTATATAATGCTTTAATGTTTGCAAAGCACTTTACATGTTATTTCATTTGATCCTCACATTATTACTGTGATATGGGTGCTCATTTTGTACATGAGAAAAATGTGTCCCAGAGAGGTTAAGGGATTTGTCCAGAGTTACACAGCTGGTAAGTGTCTGAGGCACTATTTAATGTTAAATCTTCCTAACTCCAAGTCCACCATTCTGACCAATATGCCTCAAAGAATACTTGTAGTCTATATAGACATCTGACTTGCCAGTTTTGGCTGAATTGGCCACTTATTCATTTATTGAGCAACCATTCTGTCAGAGGGAGGAGAGAAGTAAGTACAAAACTCAGTTCTGGTTCTTCATTTCTCCCCCAAAACAAAACAAAACAAAAAACTTGTATCTTGTTGAAGGACACAAGAGATACACAGGAAGACTTGAAGGACCTGTGATTTTTATTAATGTGGGGAACTCTCTCCAACAACACAGACCATAATCAATCTCTGTCTTAGAAGGCAAATTGCTGAGGTACACACACAAGTGGCTTGAACAAAGCTACATGACTAGTGTCAGAGGTAGAATTTGAACTCAAGTCTTCCAAGCCCAGTACTCTTTTTACTCTCTCTCCCCTCCGTGTGTGTGTGTGTGTGTGTGTTTGTATATACATATGTATACATATATATATATTTGTGTGTGCACGCATGTATGTATATGCATATATATTCTCTCTCATATATATGTATGTACTCTGTGTGTATATATGCATATATATACTTTGTGTATATGTGTATATATATATATTTATTTATATAAATATGGAGAGAGAGAGAGAGAGAGAGAGAGAGAGAGAGAGAGAGAGAGAGAAGGGATTTTATAGTTTATCTGGTCCAATACCCCTCAAGAGGAAACTGAGGCCCATGGAAGTTCTGTAATGTTTCCAGGGTCATACAAGTAAGTGACTTCAGAGTTAGAGTTTGTACCCAGATTCTCTGACTTCAGAGCCATTTTGTTTCTCACTATACCATGCTGAGATTTGATCTTGTGTTTTAACTCCCATAAACTGTAATTTTTTTTTCAGGGTCACAGGGCCCTGAATCATTGAGCTGTGGTGGTTACCAAACTTCTCAACCCACAAATGGCAAAGACAACAGAGAAGGTTAGTGGAAAAACTGCTAGCTCAGAGTGAAAGGAGTTCCCTGTTGGCCCTAGCCCTAGGGGCGTGAAAGTGGTGCAGCTCTTGTGCTTCTTCAAGAGCTGCAGTTGCTTCTGGCCCCAGGCCCACTATGTGGGAGGAATTAAGTGGTGGACCAGAGTGGAAGTGCAGAGCCTCCTTGGATCTGGGTTGCGGTCCAGGTTGGCAGTTCTTGGGGGGGCGGGAGGAGCACTGCTGTGGCAGAGCTTGCTGTGTAGAAATAGCTCTGAAAATAACAGCACAAGTCCCCTAAAGCTTGGGACAAAGTACTCTCTACTCTGCAAGCAGTCATACACTGACAAAATCTCAAGGGTCAAGCAGTTGGCTGGGAACATGAACAGGCAGCGAAAACAGACTCAGATTCAGACTCAGACTTTGGAATCTTTTTTTGGTAACAAAGAAGATCAAAACACACAGCCGGAAGAAGTCAACAAAGTCAAAGAGCCTACATCAAAAGCCTCCAAGAAAAACATGAATTGTTCTCAGGTCATGGAAGAGCTCAAAAAGGATTTGGAAAAGCAAGTTAGAGAAGTATAGGAAAAATTGGGAAGAGAAAGGAAAGCAATGTGAGAAAATCATGAAAAACAAGTCAATGACTTGCAAAAAGAGACCCAAAAAATACTGAAGAAAATAACACCTTAAAAAAATAGACTAACTCAAATGGCAAAAGAACTCCAAAAAGCCAATGAGGAGAAGAATGCCTTGAAAGGCAGAATTAGCCAAATGGAAAAGGAAGTCCAAAAGACCACTGAAGAAAATACTGCCTTAAAAATTAGATTGGAGCAAGTGGAAGCTAGTGACTTGATGAGAAATCAAGATATTATAAAACAGAACCAAAGGAATGAAAAAATGGAAGACAATGGGAAATATCTCATTGGAATAACCACCGACCTGGAAAATTGATCCAGGAGAGATCATTTAAAAATTATTGGACTACCTGAAAGTCATGATCAAAAAAAGAGGCTAGATATCATCTTTCAAGAAATTGTCAAGGAATTATCTAGAACCAGAGGGTAAAATACAGATTGAAAGAAGTCACCAATCGCCTCCTGAAAAAGATCCCAAAAAGTCAACTCCTAGGAATATTGTCACCAAATTCCGGAGTTCCTAGATCAAGGAGAAAATAATGTAAGCAGCCAGAAAGAAACAATTTGAGTGTTATGGAAACACAATCAGGATCACACAAGACCTAGCAGCTTCCACATTAAGGGATCAAAGGGCTTGGCATATGATATTCTGGAGGTCAAAGGAGTTAGGATTAAAACCAAGAATCACCTACCCAGCAAAACTGAGTATAATGCTTCAAGGCAAAATATGAATTTTCAATAAAATAGAGGACTCTCAAGCTTTCTCAGTGAAAATATCAGAGCTGAATAGAAATTTGACTTTCAAACACAAGAATCAAGAGAAGCAGGAAAAGGTAAACAAGAAAGAGAAATCATAAGGGACTTACTAAAGTTGAACTGTTTTGTTCACCCTCCTACATGGAAAGATGATATGTGTAATTCATTAGACCTTTCTCAGTATTAGGATAGTTGAAGGGAATATACATACATATATATATAGACAGAGGGCACAGGGTGAGTTGAATATGAAAGGATGATATCTAAAAAAAATAAAATTAAAATAAGGGATGAGAGAGGAATATATTGATAGAGGGAAAAAGGGAGAGATAGAATGGGGTAAATTATCTCACATAAAAGTGGTAAGAAAAAGCAGTTCTTTTGCAAGAGAAGGGGGGCAGGTGAGGGGGAATGAGTCAATCTTGCTCTCATTGAATTTGACTTGAGGAGGGAATAACATACACACTCCAGTGAGTATCTTACCCCACATGAAAGTAGAGGGAAGGGGATAAGAAAGGGGGGATGATAGAAGGGAGAGCAGATAGGGGAAGGAAGTAATCAAAAGCAAACACTTTTGAAAAGGGACAGGGTCAAGGGAGATAAATGAATAAAGGGGGACAGGATATGATGGAGGGAAATATAATTAGTCTTTCATAACATCCCTATTTTTGGGAGTGTTTTACATAATGATACATGTGTGGCCTATGTTGAATTGCTTGCCTTCTTGGGGAGAGTGGGTGGGGAGGGAAGAGGGGAGAGAATTTGGAACTCAAAGTTGCTCAAAAAAGGTTGTTTTTGCATGCAACTGGGAAATAAGATATACAGGCAATGGGTCATAGAAACCTATCTTGCCCTAAAAGAAAGTAAGGGAAAAGGGGATGGGGAGGGGGGAGTGGGGTGACAGAAGGGAGGGCTGACTGGGGAATGGGGCATTAAGAATATATGCAATCTTGGAGTGGGGGGAGGGTAGAAATGGGGAGAAAATTTGTAACTCAAAATCTTGTGGAAATCAATGCTGAAAACTAAAAAATATTAAATAATAAAGGATAAAATAAAAGTGAATTCTACCAAAAAAAAAAGAAAAAAAATCATCCCTTAAAGTACCATAACAACTAACTTTCACTTTCTCAAAATCCTTATTTTCTATTTTAGCAAGTTAATAAAAAGAGAAGAGAAAAATGCAAATTAATAGTAATATAAATGAAGAAGCAGGGTTTTTTTTTCCTCCAGTGAACTTGTCTTGAGTTCAGTAGCTTATATATGCTTCAGTGCCTCCACCATCGGATTGATTATGTATAATATTTCATAGAGGAAGACATTGGCAATTTCTATATGCTAGAATTTTTTTATTTTTCCTTTTTGAAATCCAAGAAATAAAAGGGGTATTTGAAGCCATGGAAAATAGGAAAACCTCTTTAGAAGACCTTTATTTGGGCAGATGTGTTATTAATGGTTAGTAGTATTTGTGGTTTGAAAATGCCTCTGTGCTTCTTAAACTTCTCTTGCATCTGCTTTCAACACACACAAAGCCTGATTTTTGACAATGAAGTGGGTTGCCATGGAATTCATTGATGCTACAAAAAAAACTCCCTAATGGTGACTTGTTCATGAATTAGAATTGCAGGGTAGTATGCTACTCCTAAGATATACTTCCATTTCATTTCACTTGGAGAAAGTTCTAACCAACTAGTAATTGTTATAGGAAAAGTAAAGGCAAGATATGGAATTTTGCTTCAAAACCAAATCTATTCTGTTGTGTTTGATAAGCTACCTTCTTTACTCATACATATTTATACTTTAGAATTCTTTTATGGTTTGTTATTGTTGAGCTCTCTAGCCTGTTGAGCTAGGGGAAAGGGCTTTGTGTATTATAGGCATTGCAATTTCATACTAAGTATTCTTTGAAGTCAGTGATGGAAAATATGTCTGTAACTCCTCATGGTAGTAGGTCATAAAACCAGATTCAGTGAATGCTGATGCAAGCCCTTCATAAATTTATGCTCAAATTGCTTTTCCTCGTTTTCCATCCATATGTTTCACAACTTTCATTTTCAGAGTACTCTTGCAGTGACTTCTAAGCCTTCCCATAATACTAAACAATTCTGACTTTCTCATTCTGCAACCCTATAGCAAAAGTTAACAATTTCCTGTTGAAATCCACAATGGATATATGTGTATTGCTTGGAGCAAATGTCTATACGTATGTATGTTTGTTTGTATGTATGTAGCAAATGTATACGCACATATACATATATATATACACATATAATATATATAACACGTACACAGTATATACGTGTATGTGTATATATATGTGTGTGTATATATACATATACGTATACATATACATATACATATACATATACATATATATATATATAAACACATATAACACAAATACAGGAAATGGGGAAATTTTGAATGCTGTAGATAAATTCGTTTACTTTGGTAGTGTGCTTTCCAGGGATGCACACATTGATAATGAGGTTGATAATTATGCATTGCCAGACCTATCGCGGTGTTTGGGAGGCTCTGAAGGAAAGTATGGGAGAGAAAAGGTGCTAGACTGATTACCAAACTGAAGGTCTACAGAGCCATTGTGCTGACCTCATTGTTGTGTGCCTGTGAAACCTGGACAGTATACCAGTGCCATGCCAGGAAACTGAATCAATTCCATTTGAATTGTGTGAGAAAGATTCTGAAGATCACCTGGCAAGATAAGATACCAGACACTGAGGTCCTTTCTTGAAGTAAACTGCCAAGTATTCAAACTCTATTGCAGAGAGTGCAACTTCGATGGGCTGGCAACATTGTTGAAATACAAAACCTATGCTTGCCAAAAATTGTTTTATGGAGAACTCACACAGGGCAAGCATTCACATGGTGGTCAGGAGGAGTGATACAAGGACACTCTCAAGGTCTCACTTGAGCACTTTGGAACTGATTGTGTGGTATGGGACACAGGCACAGGATTGCTAAGCATGATGTGATCATATCAGAGAAGGTGCTATGCTCTATGACCAAAGCAGAATTGAAATAGTCCTAAAGAAATCCAAGATGTGCCAATTTAGAGAATCCACCCCAAATGTTCATATAGACTACTTGTGCCTGACCTGTGGTAGAGCATTCCAAGCTCCTATTGGTCTGATCAACCACAGTCAGACACACTGAAACTTGACTCTAGCATAGAGATGTCCTTTTGGTCCTTTCAAAAATGAAAGACAACAATCCATAACATATATAACACATATATACTCAGACATATATGTGTGTCTATGCATGTAAAAAGGTAAAAGAGAATATGACAATGAGTTATAATTATTGACAAAGGTAATGATAAGCTGGCCTAGGGGACATGAAAACCTACATTCAAGTCCTATCTCTAACACATACTGGTTGTGTGACCCTGGACAAGTTGCCACCTAACTTCTAAATTACAGTTCTATATCATTTAACAAGCATTTATTAAGTAACCACTATGTATCAGGTACTATATTAGGTGTGAGGGATACAAAAACAGTACTTGTCCTCAAGGAGATTGTTTTTTATTGAGGGGTCTAATATACATATAGGCATATCAAACATATCATAATCCCTATATTATACATATAGGCATGTCAAAGTAGATAACAAAGGAACTTTTAAAGGGGATGGCACTAAATGCTGGGGAGAATCGGGAAGGGCTCCGTGTAGGAGGGGAGAGGAATAAGCGTTTATATAGTGTATACTACATGCTAGATATTGTTTTAAGCACTTTACAAATATCATTCATTTCAAGACTGCACTTTCATTTAGTTGTGAAAGAAACTAAGGATTCTAAGGGGTAGAGGTGAGGAGAGAGAATATTCAAGGGAAAAGGAAAATGCAATGCAAAGACATGGAGATAAGAGATGGAGTGTCATGCATGAGGAACAGTAAGAAGGCCATTTTGGTTATACTTTAGAGGGCATGAAGCAAAGAAATATGTAATAAGGCTGGGAAGTTAAGTGTGGACCCAACTGTGAAAAGCTTTGAATGCCGGGGGAGTTTAAATTTGCTACTAGAGGTGATAGGGAGTCACTAGAGTTTATCAACTAGGGAAATGATACAATCAAACTAGCACTTTTCAGAAAGTCACTTTGGCAGCTGTGTGGAATATGGATTTCATGGAAAGAGGAGACACTTGAGGCAGAAAGACCAGTTAGTAGGCTATTACAAGAGTCCAGGTAAGAGATGTAGATGTAGAAATAGCAAGAATCTGATTGCCTATGTGGAGTGAAGAAGAATGGTAGTTGAGGACAACCATCAGGTTGTAAAACTGGGTGATGGGAAGGATGGTTGTGTCTGACTACAGTGGGGAAGTCCAGAGCAGTTGTGGGTTTTGAGGGACAGTTAATGAGTTTTATTTTTGGCTATGTTTAGCTTGAGATCCCTATTGGACACATACTTCATTATAGTTGGTAATATAAGACTGAAACTCAATAGAAACTGCCGAAGCCCTGCTGGATGTCCCCTTGGTATTTTCAAGTTATAATCTTTTCCCTCAAACCTACCTTCTAACTTCCTATTATTATTATTATTATTGCCAAAGGATTTGCTATTTTTCAAAATTGCTCTTTTGGGATTTTTTTTGAACATTAATTGAAACTAAAGAAAGTGTCTAGTCCACCATCTTGTTTGTCACATATCCTGGAAGTGGTATCTTCAGTATCTCAGGGTCATAAACTCAGAGACATCTTTGATTTTTCCCTCTCTCTCACCTGCCCATACTCAAAAATCCAGTAATTTGCTATGTCATGCTTTTACCTTTATGACGTTGCTCATACCCAATGTCTTCTCTCGCTAACATGACGCACTGACCTGATTCAGTTTCCTGTTAAAATCCACAGTGGATACATGTGTCTTGTCTGGAGCAAATCTGACCTATGTATGTATATATATACACACATATACATATGCACACATGTAACAATGTATGTAACACTATATATATAATACATATAAAAAGATAAAAGAGAATATGATAATAACAAGTTATAATTATTGACAAACATAATGAGTGTAGCACAATGGGTAGAGAGCTGGCCTGGAAGACATGAAGACCTACATTCAAGTCCTGTCTGTGATACATACTGGTTGTTGACCCTGGACAAGTCATCACCTAACCTCTAAATTCCAGTCCTGTATCATTCAATTAGCTTCTATTAAGTACTTACTATGTGTCAGGTACTATGTTAGATGTGAGGGATACAAAAGCAGTACCTGTCTTCACAAGTTCCTTTGTATCTCTTGCTTGGATTACTGGAATAGCTTCCTAGTTGCTTTCCCTAGTCTCAGTCTCTTCCCTCTCCAGTTTCTTATCCGCAAAACCACCAAGCTGACATTCCTAAAGCACAGTTCTCACTCTGACACTTCCTTCCTCAAGAAACTTCAGTGGCAAACTGATGCTTCTAGTACTAAATGCCAACTCTTTTGTGTAGCATTTAAAACCTTTCACAATTTTTCTCTAAACTATCTTTCAGACTTATTTTATATTCCTCACCCCTGGACACTATGTTCCAGCCTATTGGGTTTATTTCTTTTTCCTTGATCTTGGCACTGTCTTCATCTCCATGCATTTTGAGACAGCAAGGTAGCATGGCTGATAGAGTGCAGGGCTGGAATTAGGAAGAGCTGAGTTCAAACCTGGCCTCAGATACTTATTAGCTGTGTCACCCTGAGGTACTAAACACATGTTAGTTATTATTTGCACAGGCTTTCCCTTTTGTCTAGAAAGCTCTCTGGCCCCGTGGAATCTTCAGTTAGTGTTTTCTGATTCCTTTCCCCGCCCTCTGCTCAATGAACTTTCCCCTCAAAAATGATTTTGCCTATAATTTGTATTCACTTGTATGTATATCTGTTTCCTTCAGTAGAAAATAAGCTTATCGAGGGCATCCATTGTTTAGTTTTTGTCTTAGTATCCCCAGTGACTATCACAGGTGCCTTGCCTAGAGTAGATACTTTATTATCGCTTTTTGAATGGAATTGAATAGCCAGTTTTCATACAGCTAACAAACACCAGAGGCATTGTGAACCCAGGCTTCTCTTGAATCCAGTTCAGGATTCCTACCTACTACACTGTGCAATAGTTTGGATTTTCATTTTACAAAAGGATTCATAATGTGGTTCTTTTGTCATACAAACTCCGCATTTTTGATGGGATTCTATTTACCAAGGATTAATTTACATGTACCTTTGTAGAAACATGTTACAAGATGCATTCTTCTGCTTGTCCTGGGAAGTAAAACAACCCCAAATTTCTAGTCACAACAAATTCAGTGCAGTAATCTGACTCTACTTTTGACTGGCGCCAAAATGCTCTACTCCCCACCCCACCCCCAAGCTGAAGAGCCATGTGTCTTTTCGTATAATGAGGGTCATGTGATGGCCTCCTCACTCACCGTTCCCCACTCTGCTCAAACATCTCTCTTTTGGTATTCAAGGATTCCTGAAATCCCATGTAACTGGAAAAGAGACATATTCCCAAGTCATGTCTGTCCAACCTTGAAACTGTGGCAACTTTCCTCCATAAATACATTCACCCTTTATCCATTTTCAATATAGTTATTATATGCAGATATAAAGTCAAGACCTACATTCGAGTTCTGGCTTTAACACTTACCGACTGCAGTATGTTGTATAAATTACTCAACCTCTGTAAGCCTCAGTGTCTTCATTCATAGGGATATTATAAGGAAAGTGATATATAAACCACAAAGTACCATATAACCACGAGCAATCATTTTTATTGTTGGCTGTTTCAGCGGTTACTTTTCAGTTGTCTATGTGTCCTTGTCATTTCGTGTTCTCTTATATAAGCATTATCTCTTAGGGGAGAGACCATAATGATACAAATGTCTGTAAATGGTTCTCAAGTGCTCCAGTAAGGACCATTTGTTCTGCCCTTTTTGAATGCTTATAATAGGGATAGACAAGAACTCCTACCGATTTCATTGGTAGGTGCAAATCTCAGAAGAGGAAATTCCCTTAACCAATGCAGGCCAGCACCTTCTCTGAAACTTACAATCTTAGACAGCTATCTAAGATACTGAGAGGTTGTGACACAGAAAGCACGTGGGTCTTGAACCCACATCTTCCTGGCTCTTCATTCCTTTGGAGGTCAGGTTAGCACTACACCATATTACCTTAAGTGCTACTTCATTAATGTTATAATGCTGTTGTAATCAATATATTCTACTTCTCTTTCCTATGCTAACTGCATACTCACCCTCTGTCATCACTCTCTACTTCATACTCTCTATCTCTATTTCCTCTTTAAAGATGTGAAAAGGAATCCTAAGCTGTTATCTGTAGCTAAAGACCTAGGGTTTGAAATTTTGAAAGTGGATTTTTAGAAGAATGTGTCTATTACCATTAAACTACTCATGCCCCATGTGAATAAACTATTTCTTTCTTTACTATGACTAGTGATTTAAAAATCAAACATGGGGGTGTAGCTGCTAGGATTTTTTCTCTAGTGGCTAATTTATTCTCAGTCTATCTTCGCAGAAGATAAATTATTTTCCTTTTGAGAGTAGCCTAAGGTTTATTAAAATCCTTTCATTAACCTCATTAAGGTAAATCAGTACAAGACTAAGACCAAACTGATCTTCTCTGATAGCTACAGTTATCTCTTCCATATTGTGGTGATTAGGGGAGTGGCATCCCCATGATCTGAAAAATCTGTGTAAAATATTTTGGTCCTACCTTCATACCGGAGAAGAAGTCTGATTTTTTCTTTTTCTCTTAAAAGCCCTGCTGGATGTCCCCTTGGTATTTTCAAGTCATAACCTTTTCCCTCAAACCCATTCTACCTTCTAACTCCCTATTATAATTATTGTTATTGCCAAAGGATCTGCTATTTTTCAAAATTGTTTACAGTACCTTATTGTAAAGTTTGGATTAAATATTTGGTCATAGGTTTTGTGTCATCTGTTGGCCTTTGTGTGCTGTCTGTGGCTTCTGCAAAACTCCTCCCAAATTCCCATTTAATTTCTCTTTTTTTATGATTGAACTCTTACTTTCTTTATTTTGATCTCTTTTTTTTCTTTTTTTTTTAAAAATTTCTTTATTTATTTTTAGTTTACCACACACGGTTCTACATAGTTTTGAGTTCCAGATTTTCTCCCCTCCCTCCCCCCTCCCTCCCCAAGACGGCATGGAATCTCATATAACTGTCATGTATAACTTCGCATTGAATTAATTTATGCACTAGTCAAGTTGTGGAGAAGAATTTTGACCAATGGAATGAATCATGAGAAAGAAGAATCAGAACCAAAAAAAAAGAAAGACAACCCAAAAACAAAAACAAAAGAGAAGCAAAAAAGGCGAGCATGTAGGGCGCCTCGATCCGTATTCAAACTTCACAGTTCTTTCTCTGGATGAAGATAGCATTCTCCATCTTGAGTCCCCTGGAGTTGTCCTTGCCCCTTAGGTTGCTGAGAAGAGTGCAGTATGTCAGGGTTGGTCCTCACGGGATCCATATATCTGTGGCTGTGCACAACGTTCTCCTGGCTCTGCTCCCCTCACTCAGCATTATGTCGTGTAGGTTTTTCCAGGTTGTTACGAAGTCTGCATCATCCCCATTTCTTATGGCACAATAGTATTCCATCACCTTCATATACCACAGCTTGTTCAGCCATTCCCCGATTGATGGGCATCCCTTTGATTTCCAATTCTTGGCTACCACAAAAAGAGCTGCTATAAATATCCTTGTACATATGGGTCCTTTTCCTGCTTGTGTGATTTCTTTGGGATACAACCCTAGAAGTGGTATTGCTGGGTCAAAGGGTATGAACATATCTACAGCCCTTTGGGCATAGTTCCAAATTGCTCTCCAAAATGGCTGGATCAGCTCACAACTCCACCAGCAATGCAACAATGTTCCAATTTCCCCACATCCTTTCCAGCATTTATCATTTTCCTGTTTTGTTATTTTAGCCAATCTGACAGGAGAGATGTGGTATCTAAGAGTTGTTTTGATTTGCATTTCTCTAATCAGTAATGATTCAGAGCATTGTTTCATATGCCTATAGATAGCTTTAATTTCTTCCTCTGAAAACTGCCTGTTCATATCCTTTGACCATATCTCAATTGGGGAATGGCTTGTATTCCTATATATTTGGCCCAGTTCCCTGTATATTTTAGAAATGAGGCCTTTATCACAGATACTAGTTGCAAAGATTTTCTGCCAATTTTCAGCTTCCCTTCTAATTCTTGTTGCATTGGATTTTTTTGCACAAAAACATTTCAATTTGACATAATCAAAATTATCCATTTTTGCATTTTGTAATGCTCTCTATTTCTTGTTGGGTCATGAATTCTTTACTTTTCCATAAATCTGATAAGTAAACTATTCCTTCCTTTCCCAAATTACTTATAGTATCAGCTTTTACTCCTAAATCATGAACCCATTTTGACTTTATTTTGGTATATGGTGTAAGATATTGGTCTATGCCCAGTTTTTGCCCTACCATTTTCCAATTTTCCCAACAGTTTTTGTGAAATAGTGAATTATTAGCCCAGAAGCTGGTCTCTTTGGGTTTATCAAAGAGTAGATTGCTAAACTTGTTGATTTCTCCTACTTGTGTACCTATCCTATTCCACTGATCCACACCCCTGTTTCTTAACCAGTACCAGGCAGTTTTGATGACTGCTGCTGTGTAGTACAGTTTAATATCTGGTGTGGCTAAGCCACCTTCTCTAGCATGTCTTTTCATTAATATCCTAGATACTCTAGACCTCTTGTTTTTCCAAATGAATTTTGATATTATTTTGTCCAGCTCAGTAAAAAAAATTTTTGGTAGTTCGATTGGTATGGCACTAAATAGATTAATTTAGGTAAAATTGTCATTTTTATTATATTAGCTTGGCCTAACCATGAGCAACTGATATTTTTACATTTATTTAGATCTGATTTTATTCGCGTGAAAAGTGTTTCATAGTTATGTTCATATAGGCCCTGGGTTTGTCTTGGCAAATAGACTCCCAAATGTTTCATAGTGCCTTCAGTAAATTTGAATGGAATTTCTCTTTCTATCTCTTGCTGTTGGGCTTTGTCAGTAATGTATAGGAATGCTGAAGATTTATGTGGGTTTATTTTATATCCTGCAACTTTGCTAAAGTTGTTTATTATTTCAAGTAGTTTTTTACTTGATTCTCTAGGATTCTCTAGATAAATCATCATATCATCTGCAAAAAGTGATAATTTAGTTTCTTCTTTTCCTATTCTAATTCCTTCAATTTCTTTTTCTTCTCTTATTGCTACAGCTAATGTTTCTAGTACCAAATTGAATAATAGGGGTGATAATGGACATCCTTGTTTCACCCCTGATCTTATTGGGAATGCATCTAGTTTATCCCCATTACAAATAATGCTTGTCGATGGTTTTAGGTAGATGCTATTTATAATTTTGAGGAAGGTTCCACTTATTCCTATGCTTACTAGTGTTTTTAATAGGAATGGGTGTTGTACTTTGTCAAAGGCTTTTTCTGCGTCTATTGAGATGATCATATGGTTTCTGCTAGTTTTGTTGTTGATATGGTCAATTATGCTAATAGTTTTCCTAATATTGAACCAGCCTTGCATTCCTGGAATAAATCCTACCTGGTCATAGTGTATTATTCTTGTAATGAGTTGCTGCAATCTTTTTGCTAATATTTTATTTAAAATTTTTGCATCAATATTCATTAGAGAAATTGGTCTATAATTTTCTTTCTCTGTTTTAACTCTACCTGGTTTGGGTATTAGTACCATATTTGTGTCATAAAAAGAATTTGGTAGGACTCCTTCTTCACCTATTTTCCCAAATAGTCTACAGAGTATTGGAATTAGTTGTTCTTTAAATGTTTGATAGAATTCACATGTACAACCATCTGGACCTGGAGATTTTTTCCTAGGGAGTTCATTGATGGCATGCTCAATTTCTTTTTCTGAAATGGGGTTATTAAGAAATTTCACTTCCTTCTCTGTTAGCCTGGGCAGTTTATGTTTTTGTAGATATTCATCCATATCTCTAAGGTTGTCAAATTTATGGGCATACAGTTGGGCAAAATAATTCCTAATTATTGTTTTGATTTCCTCTTCATTAGAGGTGACCTCATCTTTTTCATTTTTGATACTGGTAATTTGATTTTCTTCTTTCTTTTTTTTAATCAAATTGGCCAAAGGTTTATCAATTTTATTGGTTTTTTCATAAAACCAGCTCTTTGTTTTATTTATTAATTCAATGGTTTTCTTGGTTTCAATTTTATTAATCTCTCCTTTGATTTTCAGTATTTCTAATTTTGTATTTAATTGGGGGTTTTCAATTTGCTCTTTTTCTAGCTTTTTCAGCTGTATGCCCAGATCATTGATCTCCTCTTTCCCTATTTTATTCATGTAGGCCTTTAGAGATATAAAACTTCCCCTAAGAACTGCTTTTGCTGCATCCCATAAGTTTTGGTATGTTGTTTCATTATTGTCATTCTCTTGAATGAAATTATTAATTGTTTCTCTGATTTGTTCTTTGGCCCACTCAGTCTTTAGAATTAAATTATTTAGTTTCCAATTAGTTTTTAGCTTATTTTTCCATGGTACTTTATTGAAAATGATTCTTATTGCATCATGATCTGAAAAGGATGCATTGACTACTTCTGCTTTTCTGCACTGGATTGTGAGGTTTTTATGCCCTAGGACATGGTCAATTTTTGAGTATGTGCCATGTACTTTTGAGAAGAAAGTATATTCCTTTTTATCCCCATTCAGTTTTCTCCAGAGGTCTATCATATGTGCCTTTTCTAAAATTCTGTTCACTTCCTTAACTTTTTTCTTATTTATTTTGAGGTTAGATTTATCAAGTTCAGAAAGGGGGAGGTTGAGGTCTCCCAATATTATAGTTTTGCTGTCTATTTCTTCCTGTAACTCCCTTAACCTCTCCTCTAAGAATTTTGTGCCTTACCACTTGGTGCATATATGTTAAGCAATGAAATTTCTTCATTGTTTAAGGTGTCTTTTAGCAGGATACAATGTCCTTCCTTATCTCTTTTAATTAGATCTATCTTTACTTTTGCTTTGTCTGAGATTAGGATTGCTACACCTGCTTTTTTTACTTTAGCTGAGGCCCAATATATTTTACTCCAGCCTTTTACCTTTACCCTATGTGTATCCCCCTGTTTCAAATGCGTTTCTTGTAAACAGCATACTGAAGGATTATGGTTTTTAATCCATTCTGTTATCTGCTTCTGTTTTGTGAGAATGTTCATCCCCTGCACGTTCAGGGTTATGATTTCTATCTGTGTCTTTTTCTCCATCCTAATTCCCCCTGTTTATGCTTTTATTTCTCCCTTTCCCCTTCTCCTCCTCAACAAAGTTTTGCTTTTGACCGCCGCTTTCCTCAGTTAACCCTCCGTCTTTATTCCCCTCCCTTATCTTACCGTTACCCACTAGCTACTTCTCCTCTCCCTTCTGACCACCCCTGCTCCCTTTTTCCCCCCTTGCCCTCCCACTTCCCGTAGGATGAGTTAGATTTCTAAACTTATCAGAGTATGTTATTCCCTTCTTGAACTAGATCAGATGACAGTAAAGCTCAAATACTGCTCTTCTCCCTCCCTTCTTTCCCTCTACTATAATATGTTTTTGTGCCACTTCATTTGGTGTAATTTACCCTTTTCTTCTACCTCCTTACCGCTTCTCTCATAGCCCTCCCTTTATATCTCTTACTTAGATTTTTTATCTTTACATCAGTTAATTTATACATGCATTCACAACCTATGTATATCCCTTTCATTTGTCATAATAGCTGTACCATTCACAAGAATGACTTATATATGTATTTATATACATATACACACATACATACATATATATATATATATACATATATACATATATATATAAAACATACACAAGATGATATAATCCCACATACAGATGTACACATCCTGCCCTTATTGGTTAATAAGGTTTGTGGGGTTTTTCCCCCTGGTTACCTTTTTATGTCTCTCTTGAGTTTTGTATTTGGAGATCAAATTTTCCATTGAGTTCTGGTCTTTTCATCAGGAAGGTGTGGAATTCCCTTATTTCATTGAATGTCCATCGCCTTGCCTGGAAAATTATGCTTAGTTTTGCCGGGTAGTTGATCCTTGGTTGTAGTCCCAGCTCCTTTGCCCTTTGGAATATCATATTCCAATTTCTCCTGTCTTTTAATGTGGAAGCTGAGAGATCCTGTGTGATCCTGACTGTAGTTCCACGATATTTGAATTGTTTCTTTTTGGCTGCTTGCAGTATTTTCTCCTTGAATTTATAGCTCTGAAATTTGGCTATAATATTTCTTGGTGTTTTCAGTTTGGGATCTCTTTCAGGGGGTGATCGGTGAATTCTTTCAATGACTATTTTGCCCTCTGGTTCTAGGACCTCTGGGCAGTTGTCTTTGATAATTTCTTCGAAGATACTGTCAATGCTCTTTTTTTCATCGTGGATTTCCGGTAGACCAATAACTCTCAAATTGTCTCTCCTGCATCTATTTTCCAGGTCAGTTGTTTTGCCAATCAGATAGTTCACATTTTTTTCTATTTTTTCATTCTTTACATTTTGTGTTATTACTTCTTGGTGCCTCATAGATTCATTAGCTTCCACTTGCTCAAGTCTAATTTTTAATGAGTTAGTGTTTACATTTTGCTTTTGAGTCTCCTTTTCCAATTGGTTGATTTTGCCTCTCGGTGTCCTTTTCTCTCTCTAGATTCTGAATCTCCGTAGCCATTTTGCCAATCTTATTCTTTAGGGACTTGATTTCATCAGTGGATTTTTTCTCCCTTTTTTCCATTTTTTCCATATTTTCATTTAGCTCCCTAATGTGGTTTTTAAAATCCTCCTTTAGCTCTTCCAGCAGTGCTTTTTGGGCTGGAGAGCAGTTCATATTACCTTTTGAGGTATCTGATGTATCTATAGTATCGTTACTTTCCTCTTGCATATTTGTATTTTGATCCTGCCTGTCTCCATAAAAAGAATCTATTGTCCTCGGGTTTTTTGTATTCTTCTTCATGTTAGTTTGCCTTTTGCTGGCTTTACAACGAATTTCTATCTGTGGGCCTCAGGACTTTCTGTCCCAGCTTTCTTATTCTGGGGGTTGTGAGTCTAGTATTATAACCTTCAGTTTCCTGAGGTGTGGGGGAGGGGTCTGGCTCCCTGGCGTCTCACTCCCTGTGGGTGCTCTCCAGCACTTGCTTTTCAGCAATGGTCTCAGCTGTTTGTTGTTTGAGCTGATGTCTGGCACTTCCCCTGGGGGAGCAAGGTTACGTCTGGGCTCCTGGCGTTGACCCCTGCCGACTCTGCCCCTATGGGACTAATGAACTTCTGCCATTTAACCACTGAAGCCCCACTACTTTCTGCTCAGTTCCAGCGTTCTTTTTTTTTTTTCCCGAGGTATTCTCTGGGTGGGGAGGGGAGGGATTAGAGCTGTTTACCTGGCCATTAAGGCTCCTGGAAGTTCAAGAAGCCACGGTTCATATGTGTGGGCTGCAAACTTCTGGAGACGATATTTCACAGCCAGTGGTGTGCGCTGCCTCTCGTCACTTCCACAGACTGCCGTCCTGTGTCTGGTAACTGCCACAGCTCACTGATTCAGGGTGCTAGGGCCTGTTCTGCCTGGCTCCTGGTCTGGTTGGTACGGGCGTGGCTCATGCTGGGCTCTGCTCTGCTCCCAGTTCTGTGTGATAGCCCTTACCCCGTGACCATCCAGGCTATCCTGGGCTGGAGCCCTGCTTCCCTCTGCTATTTTGTGGGTTTTGCAGTTCTAGAATTTGTTCAGAGCCATTTTTATAGGTGTTTGGAGGGACCTTCGGGGGATCTCACACAAGTCCCTGCTTTCCAGCTGCCATCTTGGCTCCTCCCTGATCTTTATAATTTCATATTCAGATTTGATTGTTTTGTGGTGGTTGTTCTTTCTGTTATCAGTGATAATCAATTTTACACACTAAATATGTCATTTTTGACTCCTTTGCTGCATTTGACATTGCTGGCCATCCTCTCCTCCTGGATGATATCTTATTGTAGTTTTTCATGACATTACTCTCTATTCTTCCTAAGTGACTTCTCCCCCTTAGTCATCTTCATTGCCCTAATACACTTTTGTTGCCTTAATGACCCTTGTCCCACTCTTTCCACCCATGGGTATCCCCAAAGGCTCTGTCCTGGATTCTCTTCTCTTTCTCTGTACTCCCTTTCTTAGTGATTTCATCAGATCCCATTGCTTAAATGATCATTTCTATAAAGATGATTCATATACATGTGTGGAGTCTTAGACTCTTTCTTAAGCAGAAATCTCTTATTACCAACTGCTTGTCTGACATATTTCCAGATGATCTTAGGATTCTCAAGTTCAACAAGACAAAATAGAGTTCATTATCCCCTCCCCCGGACCTCCACACTTCCCTATTTCTGTTGAAAGCACCAACATCTTTCCAATCAACCAAGTTCATAACCACAGGGTCATATTTGAGTTTTCTTTCTCCCTCATCCCCAACAACTAATCAATTGTCAAGACTTATTAGTTCCATTTCTATAATATCTCCGGTTATTGTCCCTTACCTCTTCCACTAACCTGCAGAACTCTCTACCTGCTGCCTTTCATCCAGCCCACCCTATCTGCCTCCTGAGACTTGAGTCTTTGCTCTCCTTCATTTTCAGCAACTGATCAGTTGTCAAGTTCCCTAACACCTTCTGTAACTGTTCCCTTTTCTCCGCTTCCATTGTTATGATCTGAGTTCATCACCTCACTGCATCACCTCTCTTCTGTATTATTGTACTAGACCCTCAGCTTTCAGACTCCCTGATACCTAATGCAGTTGCCGCACAACTGTCCAAATGACTTGAAAGCCCAAATAACTCAAAAGCCCATATAACTCCCTTGACAAAGCAAGGGCAATGACTACTTATTTTCTATTTAGCATAAAATATAAGTCTCATCTTGAAATTTAAAGCCCCTAATGTTCTAACAGGACACCTTTTTAAGTTGAATGCATATTACTCCTCTTCACAGATTCTGTATTCCAACAAAACTGACCTATTTGTTATTCCCCCAAATTGGCACTCTTCTATTACTTTCATGCCTTTGAATAGCCAGGGATGAGGAACCTCTGGCCTCAAGGCCACATGGGTCCCTCTAGGTCCTCAAGTGTGGCCCTTTGAGTTCAAACTTCACAGATTAAATCTCCTTAATAAAAGGATTTGTTCTGTAAAATTTGGACTCCGTTAAAAGGCTGCACCTAAGGACCTAAAAATCCACATGTTCCCCACCCCTGGGACTGTCCACCATTCCTGGAATGTTCTCTCTCTTCCCCTCTTCCTCTTAGAATACCTAGTTTCTTTCAAGGCTCAGCCCATATGCTGTTTCCTTTGGGAAGCCTTTCCTTATTCCTATGGTATTGCTTTCTTCTCACTCCTGAAATGATCAAGATTCTTCCTCCACTAGAATTAAACTCTTTGAATACATGGATAGTTTTTATTTTGTCTTCATACCTATAAGAATATCTTGTATATAATAGGTACTTAATAAATACTTGATGCATATCACTTCTAGACTCCCATCTGGGACTTTATTCTGACTTTATTCTGAAATACATGGGTATTAATAAACTGGGACAAATCATGATAAAAGCCTTATGACCACACTAGGTAAGTAGCAAAATGTATACCAACATGGCCAAGAAGAGGGCTCCTTCCTGTGTACAACTATAATTCCTTAGCACTTACACTTTCATGGAACTTAGTCTGTATTACCTCATATTATAGTGATTTATATGTATCTCAGCTCCCTGATGAAATTTAAACTTTTTGAGGATAGGAGCTGGGTCTTAAAGACTTATACATCCTGCTTAGTACTTAGTACTATACCTTGCACATAGGAGATTTTCAATAAATGTGTGTTGAATGAATAACCAAATAAGAATGAATCCTGACTCCAAATATTCTTATTTTTATATGTCTTTATTTGGTGACATATTTTTGCTTTTATACATATTTTTAAAAGAGGATTCTCTGTTCGTATTTATTTAGTATTTTATTTTCCCTCAGTTACATGTAAAAAGATAAATGATTCTTAATGGAAATATTTTTTCTTCAAGAACTTGACAAGTATACAATGATGAAAATCTTCAGAAAACAGTCTACTAGGAAGGATTTTAGAGAAATGATGCAATTAAGCTTGAAGGTAGAAAAAAATCTAATTAATCCAAAATACCTCCAAAAGCCAAGTTCATTTCAAAGATTAAATCATTTTAGTGATGGGCCCTGTTTGAAAGAATATTGTTGTAATGCATGTAATTCAATGAAAATTTCTTAAATGTGTAAAACAGTATAAATAATTTTGTATGTGCATGAAAACTAATGTAACACAAGTTTAAATATGTTTTCTAAGTATTGATTCCCAGATATTTATTAATAAAAGTACTTTCACCTTGTGTCCCAGATCAGAGTAGCTGTTATGCAGGTTTTAAAGATGGTTTTCATTAAAATCTGACTAGAAGAAAAGCTTAAGCTTAAGGTTTTTTATTACAGCCCATTTTAATTCATGCAAGAAAAGGCTTGAGGCCAAAGTTTAGACACTCAATGTTGGGGGCAGGGACTGTTCAGGTTATAAATGGGGATGTTGCTGGGAATGTTAGTCACAACTGCCTATAAGATGCAATAGAAGGAGGAAGCTGGTCAATACTTGTGCTGTGAGAAGTAGCTCTTTGTCCTGGTATACCCCAGGTTCTGCTGAGCTCTTCATTCCTCCTAGTTAACGAGGAGGGTCATCTGGGTACTTTGTCATCCTCAAACCAGAACAGCTAGATAACACACAAACTGTGAATAACTTTGGGAACAGCAGAGTCAGTTCTTGCTCAAGACCATTTGATTGATTCCCCACCAGTAAGGTGTCGTCTCTCTAGGAAAGTGAAATGGAGGTCTCCAAAAAGGGCAGAAAGACCAGAGGAAGTAGAAAAAGTTGCTAAAAGAAAAGTTAAACAGAGAATTTTTTTGGATTTTCATAATTTTGATATCAATTTGCAGTTACCAACATGCTTCGATGTACATTATCTCAACTCATTCTCAAAACAACACTTTGAAGTAGGGAGGACTTCATATTAGGCTGCTTGGTGTAACGGAAGGAATATTAGACTTGATGTTAAGAGATTGGGGTTTGATCATTTATTAACTACTTACTATATACCTTATGTGTAGGCATGGTTCTAAGTACAGGGCATAAAGATTGAAGCAAGAAAGACAGTTCCTGTATTCAATGAGCCTACATTATAATAAGAGCAGATAGCGTATATAGAAGATTGATGACCCAGAAGGAGTGACTCTGCCACCTAATAAGCTGTATGATACTGGGTGACTTAGGCTTTTTGGGCCTCGGTTTCCATATCTATAAAATGAGTGGGTTGGAGTAGATGATTTATGAGTTTATTTGTTACTCTAGTCTTCTGAACCCAGTTCAACTTTATATAGGAGGAAAATGAAGCACAGAGAAATCAAATGATTGGTAAATATTCATACAGCTAGGAAATGATGGAGCTGTGATCTGGGCACAAGTGTTTTAATCCTAGTACAGTATTCTTTCCACTATATATGCTGCCTCTCCCTTGGGTGTCTACTATGTATAAGGTATTGTGATACGTGCTGTATGAAATAAGAAGAGAAGTCACATGGCATATCGATATGTTTAGAGCCTTGTAGATGCGATATGCTAGTAAATCTTTAATAATCAGCTCTCTGAAAATGCATAACATACTTTTAAGCTCAATCTTCATTATCAACATTTTCTCCATCACTTTCTGAAGTCTAGACAATCACAAAACAACAATAAATCAAGCCCTAATTTGTAGCATTTGGTAATTTCTGTGATGCAATGCTCACACTGAAAATTTAACAGCCATCTGTGAGAAGCTGGTAGGGACTGACTCTACCACATCTCTGCTTTTAGGGGAGGTAAGATAAACACCAAAAGGACTATACAATACATGGCATTGTAGCCAGGTCCTCATAAGGGTAAATATTGAATCTCCTTTGTTAAAATAATGAATAATACTTGTATGTATGCATATACTAATTACCACAAAAGAGACAGAAACAAGTGTAATGGGAGTTCATAGGAAAAACAGTTTACTTCTGGCTGAGATGATCAAGGATAACTTCCTGGACCACTTAACATTTGGTCTGGGCCTTGAAAGATGGACAAGAGACTGAATTAAACTTGTTTTGCTCATTCCCAGAAGCCAGAATTGGAGCAATAAAAGTTCCAGAGTTAGGCTTAAGGTAAAGAAAAGCTTACTAACAATTAGATCTACCCAAAAGTGGAGTGGGCTTTTTTAAAGGATTTTATGTTCTCCTTCACTTGAGGTCTTTAGCCAGAGGCCATCTGACTACTTGTCAAGTTCAGGTATGCATTGGCTTCTGAAGTTCTTTCAAACTTCGAGATTCAAGAGGGATAGATGGCATTCCAGGCAGAGAGAATAGAATGATCAAAGGTATAGATGTGGTAAAGCATGAGAAGTTTGTTTATTTTTTTAAGAAGGAAACAAGGATTTATTAAGTGTATGTGGCAGGCACTGTGCTAAGCATTTTAATAATATTATCACAGTTGATTCTCACAAAAAACCCTGGAAAGTTGGTAGAATTATTACCTTTATTTTACAGTTGAAAAAATTGAGGCAAACAGGTTAGGTGACCTTCCAAGGATCACACAGCTAGTGTCTGATGCTGAATTTGGACTCAGGTCTTCCTGAATCCGCGCCAAGCACTCTATCCATCATGTCACCTAGCTGCTAGTGTTAAGTATACATTGAGGAGTAATGAGAAATAATAATGGAAAGGGTAAATTGAGTCAAATTAAGATGGGCTAAGGAATTTGGACTTTGGTAATAATGATGACAATAATACTCAAATGCTTGGATGGATTTGTGACTTTACTGACTTAGAAGTTGTCTTCAACAGTAAAGATACCAACCCACCTGTGCCTGCCCATCCTAGGTAAATCTTGTCCATAAGCTCTGATAAGTTGGCCACCAGAGGCCCACCCAACATGCTGCAGGCCATCCACTCTCTCTCATGACTGTTCCAAAGGAGCACTCCAGCTGCCTAGCTGTCATCCCTCACCCTTTTCCTCCTGTCATGTATTTCTTTGGTGTCACTTTTTATTCCCGTTCATCTTCAGAGTTCCTCATTGTACTCTGCTCACACCCAAAATGGACAACTCTATTTACCTCTGTATGATACCCATTTTCTACAAATAAATATGGGGAAATAAAGAAGAAGAGCTCATTTGTGGGAAGGGGAAAATGATCATTTGGTTTTCGACAGACCAAATTTTAAGCATCAATGAGACACCCAGGTGGATGTTTACAAAAGAGTATTGGAATTACATAACTAGGATGTTGGAGTGAGTTCTGAGCCATAGGGGATTAATTCACTGAGAAGGAGAATGTGACAGGGTACAGAAAAGGGCTGAGAAAAATAACCATGAGGCAACATTTCAGAAATTAGATGAATAATAATAGCTAAATTTGTGTAGCACTTAAAGGATTCCAAAATATAATACAAATATCTTATTTTGATCCTTACCAAAAACCCTTACAGACAAATGCTATATAGCCCCATTTTACAGAAGAGGAACCTGAGGCTGACAGAGGTTAAGCAATTTGCCCAGAAACTAGGAAGTATCAGAAGCTAGATTTGGAGTCAGGAAGACTTGAGTCAGGTCCAGCTCTATACATTGTGCCACGTAACTAATGAGAATCAACTATAAAGAGGACAGAAAAGAAGCAGTTAGAGAAATAAGAGAAGAACCAGGACAATGTAGTGTCATCATAAAGCTAAGAAGGAAAAGTGGAGCTAGATTGTATGTCAGACTGAAAAGTTTAAACTTTATTAGGTACAAAATGGTTTTTGAACAGAGTAACAAAAAGAGGGTGCCACTGGTTATAGTAAATTGCCAGTATTGTGTGGCTGCAGCATACACTTTTTTGGGGAGACCTGACAAGGGAGACCAGTTAGGAAGTTACTATATTGGTCCAGGTAAAAGGCAATCAGATAATGATGATATTAAAATTAATATTAATTATGACAGCGAGAATATAGCTTCCTACAGTTTATGAAACACAAATACATTGTCTCATTGGACTTCACATTAGACTAGTTGACCAAATGAAATTTAACATTAATAAATGTAAAATGGGTTAAGAAAATTCAACTATAGTCAGTCTGAATCTGTACACACTGTGTCTAATTCTAGTTGCCACCTTTCAGATGAGCCATTACTAAACTGCAGGATCTGAAGATGAAGGTTGCCAATGTAGTGAGGGCCTGGGCCTGGAAATCATGCCATCTGAGGATTTTCTGGAGAAACTTGGTTTGTTTAGCCTAGCCATCTTCATATATAAAATAATATAAAATAAAAATTATTCTGATGTGTCCATAGGGTTTACTAGACTGTTAAAGAGTTCTATAATGCACAAAATTTTAAGAATCCTTGCTATAGAATGTAAGGTTCAGGAGAGGTAGAGTCTATTGGCACTTTGTAGTGGCAAAGAACTGGAAATAAAGTAGATGCCCATCAGTTAGACCAGGACTGTCCAACCTTAGGTTTTTACTGAAACAGTAGACAATAGGTTTTGATTTGCCATTTTAGTGAGAGCTCTGCAGTAGCTCAGATTCGTTTACTAAAGCATTTATGTAAATTTCTATGCTTGTAGGTGGCCGCGGGCTGCATTTTGGACAGCCCTGAGTTAGACAACAACTAAACAAATTGTAGTACATGAATGAAATGGGATATTATTATGTTGGAAGAAACAACAAATGTGATGAATACAGAGAATCATGGAAAGACAAACATGAATTGATACAAAATAAAATAAGCAGAGCCAAGACAACTCTCTCTCTGTATACATATATATATATGTATATATGTATATATATGTTATATATATAAAATGGTTGTCGCAATATAAATGAAAAGAACCACAAAACAATTAAAAATGAAGTTTGCAGAAGGAAAACAGGAAACTGGAGTAAAAAGTTATAGCAAGTTTCTGATAAAGGCCTCATTTCTCAAATATATAGGGAGCTGAACCAAATTTATAAAAATATAAGCCATTCCCTAATTGATAAATGGTCAAAGGCTATGAAAAGGCAGTTTTCAGAAGAAGAAATCAAAGCTATCACTAGTCATATGAAAAAATGCTCTAAATCACTATTGATTAGAGAAATGCACATTAAAACACCTCTGAGATACCACTTCACATGTATCAGATTGTCTAACATGACAGAAAAGGAAAATTACAAATGTTGGAGGGGATGTGAAAAAATTGAGAAACTAATGCACTATTGGTAGAGTTGCAAACTAATCTAACCATTCTGTACAACAATTTGGAATCACTCCCAACCTTACCGTATCTTTACATAATTGTTATATTTTAGTTGTCTTTCAAAACAAAGGTAGTAAAGACAATTCATATCTGTGGACTAGGATTCAGAGGTTAATTCAGTAACCAAATGCAATCACTAGGGCTAGCTCTTCTGGATTTGATGAAGAGTTAAAATCTTGTTTTCTGGGACAGAATGGTTTTCAGATGAATGATGGATCCTTTTTCCAGGAAAGGTGGCAGGAATAGAGTAGAAATAAAGCCCCTTTTTCTTCCAGAATAATCATTTAGCTTTATTTGAGCATGAATCAACTCATGATCAGGTCACAAGCTACTAAAAACAAGACAAAATGCTTCTTTATTACTCACTAAACTTTGGGCTTTGTCAGCAACACTGAGAGTGTTTTTCCCATAACATGATTTAGCAGTTGGGAAGTTGTGGGTGATTGCAATATCTACTCTTTCTATCCTTGAAATGGATAACTTCTTTGACATCCACAGCATCTCAGAGAGTTAAAAGAATCCTCTGGTGATTTCTCTGTTGTCTGCTCATGGGCACAGTATTTAAGTGAGACTCACATTAGCCCAGTGTTATGGAAATGTTTATGCTTGATTCAGTCAGAAAGGCCGAAAGATGGTTTCAGCTGCTCATTAAACTGAGCAATTGATTCTTTCAGTCTTGATAAACTAATGGGAAGGGGATTGTTAGAATGAATATTAGTCATATGAAAAAGAAGACAAATTGCTCCTATAGGCCTCAGGCGTTCGTATATAAAGGAACTAGAGAAGTCAAAAGATCTCTATCTATTTGAGAATACTCATTTATGCAAATATCTTGTTCTGAGAGGATGTACTTGATTTTTTTTACTTGTACAACTGCTTTCTTTATATTACATTCACTAGATAGACTAGATTTTAATAAATATTGTTAACTCCACTTTATTTCATCAGAAAAAGCTGAGACTCTGAAATAATTTCAGGCTTTTTATAGGCTTATTAACTATTAAAAATGCTCTTTCAGATGACACAGCTACATAAAAAAGTGAATCTGGAAGACATTTCTAAATTGACCCCTTTCTGATTGATGAGATGTGTACTTATAGATTAATATGTAGTATGTATGTGCATATGTGTATGCATGTGTTCTAGTAAAATAATTTATTTGTCAAATTTTTAAATTTCTCAACAGATACAAACTAGTAAAAGAAAACAATGTGGAATTTTGAAATTATAGGGCTGGAAGTGTTTTCCAGACATTTAGCTCAGCTCTCTGTCACTAAGAGGACTGCAACTAAATTATTCCCAACATATCACAAAATTAAATAGACAGGAACTGCCTCCTTTTCTCTGTTTCATAATATTTTATTGGGCTAAATTTTAATCACACTGTTATTTCAAATATTGGTTGTCAGAAAATAAAATCACAACACACCTTGGGAATGATTCTTTTTTTTTTCTTTTTAAAATTTATTTATTTAACATATTTACTTTTCAGCATTGATTTTCACAAGAGTTTGAATTACAGATTTTCTCCCCAATTCTACCCTCCCCCCCACTCCAAGATGACGTATATTCTGGTTGCCCTGTTCCCCATTCAGCCCTCCCTTCTGTCACCCCATTCCTCTCCCATCCCCTTTTCCCTTCCTTTCTAGTAGGGCAAGATAAATTTCTATGCCCCATTGCCTGTGTATCTTATTTTCTAGTTGCATGCAAAAACTTTTTATTTTTTTGTTTTTGAACATCTGTTTTTAAAACTTTGAGTTCCAAATTCTCTCCTCTCCTCTCTTCCCTTCCCACCCACCCTCCCTAAGAAGTCAAGAAATTCAACATAGGCCACATGTGTATCATTATGCATAACCCTTCCACAATACTCATGTTGTGAAAGACTAACTATATTTTGCTCCTTCTCAACCCATCCCCCTTTATTGAATTTTCTCCCTTGACCCTGTCCCCTTTCCAAAGTGTTTGTTTTTGATTACCTCCACCCCCATCTGCCCTCCCCTCCATCATCACCCCACCCCCTTTTTTATCTTCTACCCTCTTCTTTCCTGTAGGGTAAGATACCCAATTGAGTATGTATGGTATTCCCTCCTCAGGCCAAATTTGATGAGAGCAAGATTCACCCATTCCCTCCTCACGTGCCCTCTCCCCTCCTCCCACAGAACTGCTTCCTCTTGCCACCTTTATGCGAGATAATCTGCCCCATTCAATCTCTCCCTATCTCCGTCTCTCAATATATTCCTCCCTCATCCCTTAATTTGATTATATTTATTTTATATATCTTCTCTTCATCTTCAACTCACCCTGTGTCCGCTCTCTCTCTCTCTCTCTCTCTCTCTCTCTCTCTCTCTCTCTCTCTCCATACATATATAATATATATACACACATATACATATATACATATATGCACATTCACTTATATATGTATACATAAACATATATATATGCATATTCCTTTCAGCTACTATGATATTGAGGTCTCATGAATCATACACATCATCTTTCCATGTAGGAATGTAAAAAAAACAGTTCTATTTTAGTAAGTCCCTTATGATTTCTCTTTCTTGTTTACCTTTTCATGCTTCTCTTGATTCTTGTGTTTGAAAGTCAAATTTTCTATTCAGCTCTGGTCTTTTCACTGAGAAAGCTTGAAAGTCCTCTATTTTATTGAAAATCCATATTTTGCCTTGGAGCATGATACTCAGTTTTGCTGGGTAGGTGATTCTAGGTTTCAATCCTAGCTCCATTGACCTCCGGAATATTGTATTCCAAGCCCTTCGATCTCTTAATGTAGAAGCTGCCAGATGTTGGGTTATTCTAATTGTGTTTCCACAATACTCAAATGGTTTCTGCCTGGCTGCTTGCAGTATTTTCTCCTTGCTCTGGGAGCTCTGGAATTTGGAGACAATATTCCTAGGAGATTTCTTTTTGGGATCTATTTGAGGAGGGGATTGGCAGATTCTTTCAATTTCTATTTTGCCCTGTGGCTCTAGAATATCAGGGCAGTTCTCCTTGATAATTTATTGAAAGATGACATCTAGGCTCTTTTTTTTGATCATGGCTTTCAGGTAGTCCAATAATTTTTAAATTATCTCTCCTGGATCTATTTTCCATGTCAGTGGTTTTTCCAATGAGATATTTCACATTGTCTTCCATTTTTTCATTCCTTTGATTCTGTTTTATAATATCTTGATATTTCATCAAGTCACTAGCTTCCACTTGCTCCAATCTAATTTTTAAGGTAGTATTTTCTTCAGTGGTCCATTGGACCTCCTTTTCCTTTTGGCTAATTCTGCCTTTCAAGGCATTCTTCTCCTCATTGGCTTTTTGGAGCTCTTTTGCCATTTGAGTTAGTATATTTTTTAAGGTGTTGTTTTCTTCAGTGTATTTTTCAGTATTTTTTTGGGTCTCCTTTAGCAAGTCATTGACTTGTTTTTCACGGTTTTCTCGCATCCTTCTCATTTCTCTTCCCAATTTTTCCTCTACTTCTCTAACTTGCTTTTCCAAATTCTTTTTGAGCTCTTCCATGGCCTGAGACCAGTTCATGTTTTTCTTGGAGGCTTTTGGTGTAGGCTCTTGCACTTTGTTGACTTCTTTAGGCTGTATGTTTTGGTCTTCTTTGTCACCAAAGAAAGAATCCAAAGTCTGAGACTGAATCTGGGTGTGTTTTTGCTGCCTGGCCATATTCCCAACCAACTAACTTGACCCTTGAGTTTTTCAGTGGGGTATGACTGCTTGTAGACTAAAGAGTTCTATGTTCCATGTTTGGCGGGGATGCGCCAGCTCTGCCACACCAGCACTCCTCCTTCCCCAAGAACCCCCAACCCAGACTGGGTTTAGATCTTCCGCAGGCTGTGCACTCCTGCTCTGATCCACCACTTAATTCCTCCCACCAGGTGGGCCTGGGGCCGGAAGCAACAGCAGCTGTAGCTGCCCCACCTCCACTGCCCCAGGGGCAGTGGCTGAACCACGAACTCCTTCCACTCTCGCAGCTTTTCCCACTAACCTTCTCCACTTTCTTTGGTGTTTGTGGGTTGAGAAGTCTGGTAACTGCCGCAGCTCACTGATTCAGGGTGCCAGGGCCCGCTCTACTCGGCTCCTGGTCTGGTTGGTCCGAGCCGCTCATGCTGGGCTCTGCTCTGCTTCCAGCTCCCAGCTCCCAGCTCCCAGCTCCGTGTGGGATAGACCTCACCCAGAGACCATCCAGGCTGTCCTGGGCTGGAGCCCTGCTTCCCTCTGCTGTTTTGTGGGTTCTGCAGTTCTAGAATTGGTTCAGAGCCATTTTTTATAGGTTTTTGGAGGGACTTGGCGGAGAGCTCACTGTAGTCCCTGCTTTCCAGCTGCCATCTTGGCTCTGCCCCCTGTGGGAATGATTCTTGCAAATGGGTACATAATATTGCCACAGCTACCTTGACAGGGTTATTGTTACTTTTTATTTCCCCAATCATTAAATCTGGTACTCAGTTACCTTCAATCAGGTCTGTGCATTTGTCTTTCTAATCATCTCTTTCTCCAAGAATGCTGGACAATAAAAGCCAATCACAATTTTTTTTTTGCCTCCCCTACATTGCTGCTGCCCTAGGTTAAGGGCCCATCAAATGATCTCATGATTAAAATGGAAACCATTTAGACTAGAGGTTGTTGAATGGCTGCTAGTTCTTTTAGGAAGAGTATTCATTTCGGAACTTTTGGGTTTGGTATTTGCATATACTTTGGAGGTTTGGGTGTAAATGACACCATGTCTAATTAAGGCAATTACTTGAAAGAAAATTATCGTTTCCTATTCACTGTCTTTTTGAGTCACTGCACCTGCAGACAGGATGGAGCAGTCTCCATATTTCTTTAGGAAAATTTGAAAAACTTTTGACAGGTTCAGTAATTTTGGCTAGGGCCATAGTGGGTACTCAATAGTGATCTTTGTCCTGTGAAATCATAATGAAATGTTCCTTCTGAAGCATTCAATCTTCCTTATTACTTTGCTCTTCTTAATCCAGGTAATGAATTCAATCCCATTTATATGAATGTCTCAAGGGATATTTTTTTTTAATGGGAAAACAAGTGGGAGGCTTTCTTTGCTGATCTGCCTTGACTTTTCAATCCACCCCTCTAATCATCCCCAATATTTCCTCTACCTCATGCCACTTATCCTTAGAAATTAGTTGCCACCTTTTTGTTGAAGTTAGAAGCAAAATTCAGCTGCTATGTATCATGTGTGCTGAAAAGATCAAACATAACTGGTAACTGCAATGATAGAATTAGAGACATGTGATCCAGGCTCCACATTTTAAAGATGGAGAAATTGAGTCCCAAAGGGTTTAAGTAACTTGTTTAAGGTCACACAGCTACTAAGCAGTAGAAACAAAATTGGAATCTAAGTCTTTGGGATGCAGACTAAGTACTTTCTATTATACCAAAATGAATTTTATGATTTCCAAAAGATTCTACTCCACATCCTTAAGTTAATACTCCATACAAACATAAGCATCTATTGAGAAATTGGCTCTAGCTTATCCTTAAGAATCACAGAATTTCAGAGTTAGAAGAGATCTCAGTCTCCATGTTGCTCAACTTATGCTTAAAAAGAATATTCTCTACAATACACCAGACAAGAAGTCATCAGTTTTTCCTTGAAGGTTTCCAATGAAAGGGAAGTCATCACCTCCCAAGGCAATGGGTTCTATGCTTGACTAGCTCTAATTGTTGGGAAGTCTTCCCTTTTATCAAGTCCAAATTTTCCTTGTTGCAATTTCCACTTATTGACTGTCTGCCTTCTGGGGTCAAGCAGAATAAGTCTAATCCCTCTCCCATATGACTGCCCTGCAAATATTTAAAGTCATTTGTCATAGCCCAAGTCTTTTTTTCTATAGGCTAAACAACCCCAGGCTCTTTAAATGAGTCTTATATGTTATTGGTCTCCAGATCCTTCATCAACTTAGTTGCAGTGATCTGGACATTCTACTGTTTATCAATGTTTTTTCCTAAAACATAGCTCCCAAAACTGAACACAATACTCCAGATGTGATCTGACCAAGGAAGAGCACAGTGGGACTATAAAAATCCTTTCTAAATTCAGGACTCAAAAATCTTATAAAAGTGAATGTTGAAAACTAAAAATAGATAAGTAAAAAAAATCCTTTCTAACGTAAGGGTATGATAGTTCAGATGTGGTTTGAGTAAGACATGTAGTCAGGGTGGCATGGCAGGCCACTGATTGCTGCAAAGCTATCATGTATATATGAGAAGGGGGCAGCAACAGGAAAATAAATAGACTGACAGGTCTAGTTAGTTAGCTAGCTAGCTAGTTAAATAAATCCTAGAAATCAGGGTAACATGTAACTGTAGGGTTTCGAAAAGAACAGGACATTACTAGGGGGCCTCATAAGGAATTAACATTGCTTCACAATGCTCTCCTGACATATATAGAACCATAACTAAAGACATATAAGCCTCTATCTTTGGAAATGCATGGTTTTCTCAGATCTTTGCTCTTTTCTTTTTATTCTTCCCCCTTCAAATCATCTATCCACTGTGACCTCAATTATAACTTTTATGTAGAACAGTATGAAATCTACTCACTAAAGTTACCAACCTATAGATAACAATAATTAACATTATCTAGCATTTTAGAAATATTATCTTATTTTATTCTCAGAACCCCAGTTAGTAAGGAGGTGCTATTACCCCCATTTTATAGATGAAGAAATGAGGCAAATAAATATTAATGACTTGCCCAGGATCACACATAGGAAGTATCTGAGGCAGCTTTCAAACTCAGGGCTTCCTAACTCTAAGTCAAACACTCTATCCATTGTACTATCTAGCTAGTCACTTAAGTTATCTGATTTCTGATAGGATGGCTCAACTGGTCCATCATCTTAAAATCAGGATGTCTAAAATTGAACTCATTGTTTGGTTTTTAAGTTGCTCTCTTTGTTAATTATATCATTTTTGTTATTGGTACCAACTGTTCTCCCTATGTACTATCTCAGAAACATTGAAGTTCCTCTTCCTTTATCCTCCTAGGTGCCACAAACTCATGATATCCTTTAACCTGCTGGTGATGTATTTGGAATGATCTCCTCCCTTGATAGCTTACTGAAATCTTGCTGTTTCATTTCAGAATCCAGCTCATACCTTACCTTCTCCCATAAGCCTTCTGTAACTAGACCAGATCACCCCAGTTTTTTCCTTCTCTTAAATACTCTTCCACTTGTAGTGGTAATTCATAGCTCAGATCTTTGTTGTTCTTTTATTGCCACCTGTTGTAAAACCAGATAACAAATTCCTTGCCAGTAAGGAGGGAATATGTTACAGTGGACAGAGTTCTGCATCTGGAGCCAGAGGACTTGGGTCCAAATTCTAGCTGTCATTTATGACATGAGCTTGTCCATGTAAGACCTTGGGCAAGTCACTTATCATCTCTGAGTCTCAGTTTTTATAGCTGTAAAATTAAGGACTGTACAATTCCTTCCACTTCTAAGACTATAATTTAAATATTATTCTTCTTTTAACTCAGACTGTCTTTTAGACATCTCAAACTAGATGTCCAGTAGACATTTTAAACTCAATATGTCCAAAATAGGACTCATTATCTTTCCCTCTAAACCCTATCCTACTCTTACCTTCCCTATTACTGTATAGGGCAGTCCCAGTCCCTCAAATTTACAGCCTAGGAGCCATCTTGGACTGCTCAGTATCTTTCGCCCCTCCCCATCCTCCACATCCAATCTGTTGCCAAGGCCTGACTATTTTACTTTTGCAACATTTCTCATATATGCCCCTTCTCTTCTCTGACATTGCCATCTACTACAGATCCTCATCATTTCATACATGAATTACTGCAATAGCCTGCTGTTGGGTCTGCCTGTTTCCAGTCTCACTGTATTCCAATCCATTTTCCATTAAGCCATTGATGTGATTTTCCTAAAGCACAGTTGTTGTTTTTTATGAAAAAAAAAACATTTATTAAGCACTTACCAAATGTGAAGCTCTGTGCTTAGCACTAGGGATACAAGCAGAAAAGAAAGGTAGTCCCCATTCTTATTTGTTTGGTTTGGCTTATTTTATTTTGAACTTAAGAAATAAAGTAAGCATTTCTATAACATAGTAGGATGGGAGGGGGAGATGATTATAGATGAAACTGTGACTATATTATATACAATTTGTTATTCCTTTCAGATATATGATCATGTAACTTTCTTTTTCCCCTTTTTCTTCTCTCCCCTCAACCCCTCACATGAGATGGTTGCAAATATATATATATATATATATATATATATATATACGCATACATATACACACATATATGTAAAACCACTCTGTTTATCTGTTCTTTTTAAATTTTTTAATTTATTTTATTCTGAACTTAAGAAATAGATTGTCTGGATTTCTTCATCAGAAAATTGCTTGTTTACATCCTTTGACCATTTATCAATTGGGGAATGACTTTTATTCTTATAGATTTTACAAAGCTTTTTTTATATTTGAGACATGAGACCTTTATCTGAGAATCTGTCTATAAAACTGCCCCTCCCCTCACAATTTTTTACTTTCCTTCTGACCTTGGCTACATTTGTTTTATTTGTGCAAAAAATTTTAATTTAATGTATTCAGAATTATCCATTTTACATCTCACACTGCACTCTATCTCTTCTTTATACACAAATTATTCTTCTATCTATAAGTCTGATAGGTAATATATTCCATGGTCTTCAAATTTTTTTTAACATTTTTCTTTATATCTAGGTGATGTATCCATTTTGACCCTATCTTAGTAAATGATCTAAGATGTTGGTCTGTGCCCAATTTCTGCCAGACTGCTTTTCCATTTCTTTTTCTGGATGCAAATTGCATCCTCCTTCATATGTCCAAAGTTAATTTGGGTATTAATAATAGCCAAAATGAGTTAGTCACTCAAAGTTGTTCTTAAAACAATATAGTTGTTACTGAATACAGTGTTCTCTTGGTTCTGCTCATTTTGTTCTTCATTATTTCATCTAAGTCTATCCTTGTTTTTCTAAGATCATTGAACTCATCATTTCTTATAGTACTGTATTATTCCATCACAATCATACATCACAACTTGTTCAGCCATCTCGCAGTTGATGGGTATCCTCACAATTTCCAGTTCTTTGCCGTCACAAAGAGAGTTGTTATAAACATTCTAGAACATATAGGTTCTTTTCCTTTTGCCCTAATTATGTTGGGAAACAGACTTAGTACTGGTGTTGCTGGGTCAAAGGGTATAGGCAGTTTAGTAAGTCTTTGGACATATTTCCAGATTGCTCTCCAAAATGGTTGGATCAATTCTACCAACAATGAATTAGTGTCCCAATTTTTCCACATCCCCTCCAACATTTGTAACTTTCCCCTTCAATCATTTTAACCAATCTGATAGATATAAAATGATATCTCAAGGTTGTTTTAATTTGCATTTCTCTAAATACCCCACCCCCAAAATTATTTGACTAAATTAGAAAAAAACAATAACAAAATTCATGTGGAATAAAAAACGTCAAAAACATCAAAGGAACTAATGAAAAAGAATAGAAAGGAGGTTTATCAGAACCAGATCTTAAACTATATTATAAGGTTATAATTATCAAAACTATCTATTACTGGCTAAGAAATACTAAGGTGGAACAGAGTAGCATACAATTTACAGCAGCAAATAAATATAGTAACCTTGTATTTGACAAATGTAAAGACTTAAGTTTTGGGGATATGAATTCACTACTTGGTAAAACTCATTGGGAAAGCTGGAAAGCAGTCTGGTAGAAACTGAGCATACACCAAGGGCTGTCCGAAGTGCGGCCTGCAGTGTGATTTTTATGTGGCCCACCTGTGTTTACTAAGGGCATGGGAATTGACATAAATGCTTTAACTAAAGCATTTGTGTCAATTTTTGTGCCTGTGGTGGACACAGGCAGGCCACATGGGTTGCCATGGGTTGTGTTTTGGACAGCCCTTACACCATTTACCAAGATAAGGTCAAAATGGATACATGACCTAGATATAAAGAGAGACATTACAGAGAAAATTTGGAGAAAGTGGAATATATTACTTATCAGATTTATAGATATGTAAATAATTTATGAATAAACAAGAGACAGAGAGTATTGGGAGATGTAAAATGGATAATTTTCATTACATTAAATTAAAAAGATTTTGTACAAATAAAGCCAATGTAGCCAAGATCAGAAAGAAAATAGAAAATTGAGAAAAAAATTTATAGACAGATTCTTGAATAAAAGTCTCATTTCTTAAATATATAAAGAACTTTGTAAAATTTATAAGAACATGAGTCATTCCCCAATTGATAAATGGTCAAAAGATATGAACAGGTAGTTTTCCGTTGAAGAAATCAAAACAATTTATAGCCATATGAGAAAATGCCCTAAAACATAGTTCTGATCATGTCACCCACACCCAGCTCAATAAACTCCAGTTGTTCCCTATTGTTTCCAGGATCAAACTCAAATCCTCTACTTGGCATACACAGCTCTTCAAAATTCAACCCCCTCTTACTCTTCCAGTCTTCTTACATGTTACTTCCAGACATGTTGTTTGTCCTTCATTTCTGAAAAGGACCAATGGCATCATGGGGTGATAGGGGAATTGGATTTAAGTGAGGCAGAGTTGGACTCTCTATCTTCCTGAGACATCAAAGTCCAGTGGCAGGAAAAAAGTCAAGATGACTGGAAATGACCTGGGATGCTGTGGATGACCTTGGTGTCCTCAATGTCTGACCTAGCTCTAAGCGACCCACAGAACCTACTTTAGCCACCTTCATGGCCATTGGAACAGATTGTTTTTCTCTGCCCTGTTCCACCAAAAGAAGTCTTCATGTGCTTGTGGTAGACATCCTCCTAACTCACCAGTTTGAGGCCTGTTGGTTACCTTCAACTTGGCTTAGTCTGTCTGCCAAGATGGTTTTACTATGATGTGGTTGCTGAGTGGGCTATACTTCCTTGGAGCCATGTGTGAAAGTTGAGTGTCCAGTGGACACCAAAGGTGGATGAGCAGCCCTGAAAAGGGCTTGACCAAACTTCACAGCAGAAGTGGGGTCCTCCTCAGATCCAGTGACACTGCCTCCTGGCTGTTCAATGAACAAGACTCTCCATTTCAGGACATTCCCTCTGGCTGTTCCCTACTCCTGGAACACTGTCTCTCCTCCTCTCTGACAAAGGGACATCTCTGGCTTCCTTTAAGTCTCAACTAAAATTCCTTCTTTTACTGGAAGCCTTTCTTGACCCTGCTTAATTTTAGTGTCTTTCCTCTCTTAATCATCTCCTATTTATCCTATATATAACTTGCTTTGTGTATATTGGTTTGTTATCTCCTTCATTAGGTTGTAAGCTCTTGAGGGCAGGGACTGTCTTCTGCTGCATTTGAATCCCTAAGATTTAGCATAGTGCTTGGTGCATAGTAGGCCAGATTAATTGATTAATTGATATCAAGGACCTAGTAAAGTGATGAGTGGATTAAAACAGATACTTAACAGAGACAATGATTGATTGATTATTGTGATAATTATTCTTAATGTGTCCCTTCACTTTGGCTTGGTACAACTAACCTGCATTTGACTTACTGTCTTATTTGTTTGGGAAACCATTCATTCATGAAAAACAACTGCTTGATTATGCTCTGTTGGTTCAATACTGATTGGAAGTTAGCTACTGTTTTGTGCCAAGTAGACTATAAAGACATTCTGATTTGTATTCAGAAACTAATCTGGTGCTTGGAATGGATGAATTTTATTTTCTTAACAATAGTGACCTTTTTTATTTCAATATAATATAGCTCATAATATTCAGAGAAGGCCTAGGATAATTCTTTGAAGATGAGACTAAATATCACCATAATATAGACAATCTACAGACTATCTCAATTATTAAAATTAGATTTAATTTAAATTGTGAATGACCCTGTTGTCCCTATCACACGTGTTACGAATGTTGGCAAAGGAACAAGAATTGAGGGATTCTGCTATGCTATAGCTGGATTCCTTGCCCCACCCCCTTTACGTATCTCAACATTGCTTCTTATATTTTGGCTGCAAGTTTCTGAAAAGAGGAGTTCATCATGGATATGATGATAGGTCTGGGTAGTAATGGCACTGTCAAAATCCAATTTGCAGTCCCTGTAAACTGAGAAGCATAGGGGAATTTCCCTGAGGAAGCAGATAAAAGAGGACACTGAAAACAATAAAAACAGGTCAGCCAAACTGCATTTCCTCATTCAGCTCGCAGGAAACACTGCCTTTCTTAGACAAACTACCACATGGGAAGTAAAGACCATCTGCTAAAATTTGGGATAGTTTAGAGCCTGGTGAGAATAATCATTTATGCCCTCAGCAGAGAGGACAAGAATATAATTAACAGACTCTAAGAGCAAAGTGACGTAGATGGTGGGGGTTGGGGGCAAACTGGCTCTATTAAAAATGTTTTTTGATTCTTGATTGTTTTTTGATGTTTATTCTTGTTTATGTTATTTCTTGTTTATCCTTGATGTCTTTATCTGCCTCTTCTGTCAGCTTTCTTAGTCATGGGGAGGCAGTGTGTAGAATGGAAGATGCCCAGTGCCTGGCACAAAGAATGTACTTAATAAATATTGCTTGCACAGGGGTCAGATGATCTTAGTTTGATTTCCTCATCTGTAAAATGAATTGGAGGTGGGGCAGAGATTGGATTAGATTACCCTTAATGTCATTTTCAGCTCTGATCCTATGAGCATTCTCACTGTAGTAATTCATATCAACATTTGGGAAATTCTAAGATTGTATGATCAATCAACAATAATTTATTAAGCCCTTACTTTGCACTGGGCCCTGTGTTAAGTTCTATGGATAGAATAGTCTATGGTCTCTGTGGCCTCACAAAAGTGAGAACAGTCCCTGGCCTCTATTTTTTATTTTTAAGAGTTCCTTTAACACCCTGATCTGACAGCTTACTCTTTTCAGGTTCGGGAGAGGGGTCTATATGTGTGATGATCAGAGGTAGCTAGGTGGCACAATGGGCAGAATGCTGGACTGGGGGTGAGGAAGGATGGAGATCAAATCATGTTTCACATATTTCCTAGTTGTGTGACCCTGGGCAAGTCATTTAACCACCATTTGTCTGAGTTTCCTCATCTTTAAAATGGGCATGATAATAGCCCTTTACTTCCAGGGTAGTTGTGAGGATAAAATGAGATAATGTTTGTAGAGTGCTATGTAAATGATAGGTATTATTGTTTCATTAGTGTGGGAGAACTTATTTTATAAATTTAATTCAACAAGTGCTAAAAGAGAGAGTTGGCCAGGGGCAACACGGCCAGAGTCACAAGTCAGTATAGGTCAAAAGTTGTACTTGAACCCAAGCCTTTCTGTCTCCTAATCCAGCTCTCTACTCAACACGCTATGCTTCCTCTTTCTATTTTATATGTAGCTAGCAGTCTACATAGTGGTTAGATGAAAATAAAGCTCAACCCCCACTCAGTGATATTTTGTTCACACCAACAGGTGTGAACTGCCATTCTAGTAACCTTGGTGAAAGGAGCTCACTTGTATGTCTTTATCCAAGATGTCTGTAGCTACAGGTTTTAGATCAACAATATCAGCGATTGCAAATACATCCTGGTATAGACCCCTCCCCTTCACAATAAAGGGAAATTGCAGAAATCACTTTGGTGATTTTAGAGAAAAGGGTGGATGACTTCCTTCCTGGCACTCTATTAATGCAGTATTGCTTAGTGACAAGAATATTAGATACTTAGCCTCTCGGGACCCCTTCTATTTGTATAAAACTGGACTTTTTTTAAGGTGGGTAGAGAGAGGTTCTTGAAACTGCAAGCTTCTTTAATCATGGGGTCATAGATTAAGAATTAGAAGGGCCTTAGAGATTAATTCCAATCTTCATTTTACAGGGGAAGAAACTGAGGCCCAGAAACATGAATAGACTTGTTCAAAGTCACACAGGTAATACGTAGCAGAGCCAAGTGGAATGGTAAGAAAGGTGGGACTTTTTTTTTTTACTGTTTTCTCTTTTGGAATGCTAAGGCAATCAAGTGCCCTTAATGAGTCTTGCCTTGGTTTGAATCGGGCAGGACAGGCAAAGTGGGACCTTTTCTTGTCTTTTGTTTTGGAGTGCTTCTCAGCACTGAGGCAATTGGGTGTCTTTGAGTCTTGCCTTTGTTTGAATCAAGAGTCATTGATTGGAAACTGTATACGGTGTGGTGCTAGTGATTAAAGATCTTTCCCACATCCCATTTGCTAAGTAGGTACCGAGCCCTCAGGGCATTGAACTGTGCTTGACGTTTTTTCTTTGGAGGGCACACTCACTGGAAGTGTTGGTGTGGAGACTCTGGGTAGTCATCAAGAAGGCTTGCCCTCCTCCCCCCTTCCCCTGGAATAGCTTTGAAAACCCAGATGTTGGTGCTTCACTGTCTGGTAACTATGCATGTGTTGCTACAGTCAGACAAAAGCCTGTCTGTTGATCTGTTTATGATTTCTCTGTTTGTAATTTCTGTTTGTGTTTTCCCTGAAGTTCAGGCTGCTGACTTTTCTCCCTGAACTAAGTGAATTGTATATATACATATATATGTTTAATTAAATTAAGATTGTTAACCCCTTAAAGTTGCTTTCTTTAGAAAAGCAGATCAAAGAGCCTGTGCTAGCAGCCCTCCCATGTGCTGGTGTTATTGGCCTTATGTCTCCACAGTAGCTCATAGTCCCATTGTTGATACACCAAGATTTGAACCATGGCATTCTGACTCAGCATAATTCAGGCCACTAAACCTGTGAAATAGGTGAAGATTCCCTTCACCATGCTAGGCCTTTTGCCCCTATGTACTAGCACTTTCAATCCTCTTGTGGACATACATAGAGATACCATTGATGCACACGCTTTCTCTACTCTTATCCCCAGAAAAACTCACTCTCAGAAAAGGAGGTAATGAATTCACTTATACTAAGCTATAAATAATAATAATTAGAATTTATATAGCTCTGTAAGTTCTTCAAAGTGTTCACAAATATCTCATTTATTCTTACAACAGCTCTGAGAGATAGGCACTCTTATTGCCTCCATTTTACAGATGAGTAAATTTAGGTATAATGAAGTTGGGACTTATTCAGAGTCAAGTACAGCTAGTAAATATCACAGGCAGGATTTGAAATCACATTTCTCTGACTCCAAGTTCAGCATTCTGACCATTATGCCATCTAGCTGCCACATGAGTGGCAATATATTAATGAGTTACCATTCCCAGGGACATTTGTATTTTCTCAGGGATTATGAACTTCTGATAGGAAAATTTTAGTCATCAATAAGGACAGAGAATATAAATTTTGGGTAGTGAGATCAAATGAGTCAATACTTGAAGAAATTAATTCAGACTATTCACTGGAAGGTCAAATACTAAAGCTGTAGCTTAAATATTTTGGCCACATAATGAGAAGGGACTCATTGGAAAAGACTGATGTTTTGAAAGATTGAAGACAAAAGGAAAAGGGGATGAAATGGATAGATAAATGGAAGCAATGAATAGGATCTTGGATAGACTTCAGGAGATAGTGGAGGACAGAAGGACCTGGCATAGAGGCATAAAGAGTTGGACATAACTGAATGACTGAACAACAAAAATTCCCAATCATTTGCCCCTCTTCTTTTCACCCTAATAATGATTCTTTCATTTTCTTTCTCTCCTTTTAAATCCCCCTCTAAAGTGGAAGTTTATTATTCTACCCTCCTCCTGGACTTGGCTCTCCCTCTTTAACTGCCTGTTTCCTATGAATTTGATACATTTTTGCACCAAACTCTGTGTATCTGTATATGCATATCTTCAATCATGTTTTTGTCAAGAAATCTAGTATTTGTGCCATATTTTGAATATAATATTCTAAGCCACTTATTCTATGTCCATTTATCCCTTTTAAGACTCTGATTTCAATTTTCATCTCTTGCTTCATTGATTTCATTCACTTCTGGAGTCATTACAGCCTATATAATCTTTTGTTTTCCTGAAACTCTACTTGCACTTATTGTACAAGTACAATAAATACAGCCTTATTCTCCTGGGTTTATCAGTAGGCTTTTCTGAACCTATAAAATATCTTCATTGTACTCAAGATGTTCTTCTGTTTACTCACATTTTAAGTGTCAGTTGTTGGATTGGGACTTTGTGCCAGGACAGATTCTACTTGTACTCACACTATTAGGGTAAGTCGAGCCTGCCTCGTCTTGTCCCCTTTGTAGTCTGAATGCCTTTTAGCTATCTTGTCACAACTCTGATTGAGGTAGACTAGGCCCTATCTTCTGCTACAGTCCCTGACTTTTTTCTTCTACTGGTGGTTAATTGTGCTTGCTGGCTTCAGCTAAATCTCTGCATATTTCCTTTACATACTCACCAAGTTGACTGCATCCCTTGCTGCTTCCCCTATAGGCATCATTGGATATCAGAGGTCTGGCTAGTTACAGACATCCTTAAGTTCCTAGGCATAGGTAACTAGGGTTCTGAGTAGTATCATTTCCTGAGCACTGGCCCATTGAAAACTGGCTTTATTTTCTACTGTGCTTCAATAGGAATTCTAACTTCAGATCTATGGTTCCACCCTATCATACCTATCTTAATGATTCAACTTCCTGTTGCTTATTCAAATCCCATTCTCTATGTTTCACTGACCTCTAGCTTATTTCTAACCCCCTCAACCTTACTCTCCTTCCACCAACCTCCCATGCTAAAGCCACTTCCATGATATGCCTGCTTCCTATGTAATGAACTGGATTTTTTTCTTAGACCTCTCCTTTCTTGCTCTCTCCATTTCCTCGCACTTACAGAGACTGTCTCCATCCTGATGACACAGCTTCCCAGGCTACCCTTTCCAGCACTGGTTGAATTTTCATTCATATGTCCTTTCTACTCCCCAGTCACTAGTCCTGGTGGGGGAGTTGGATTACAACTTGCCTCTTTCCCCCCTCTTCCCTCCCCCCCCCCCAACCTCTGCCCTTATACTTTCAGATCACCTTCTACCAAGATTATTCAGTGACCTCTCTTCCTCTCAGGTTCATTTAAACCATATTTATCTCTTAGTTGAAATCTGGTAGCTGTTATCTATAGACCTTCAGGACACTCATTACTTCTTTAACTGAGTTTAGAACCTGCCTCACAGTCTCTTATCTTCTCAATTCCTGCCCCCACAGTAGGGGAATTCAATTTACATATTGATAATCCCTTAAATATCCTAACCTCCCAATTCTTCAATTTGTTCTTTTCCGATGACATCCTCCTCCATCCCACTACACCTACACACAGAGATGGTCATGCTCTTGATCTTGACATAATCCACAAATATACCACATCCATGTTCATTAGCTCAAATTACTTTATCTAATCATAGTCTGTTGTCATTCTACCTATTCCTCCTTGGAACTCTGAATACTACAGTTCATCCTCATCTTGACTGTCAGTCCCTCCACTGCCTCAATTCATTCCTAGGTCAACACCCCTACACAGGTTACAATCTCCTCCCTTACCCATTTTTGACACCTTGGTGAACCAGTTCAACTCTAAGTGTCCTCTTCTGTCTAGTCCCTTGCCCCTTTGTTCTATCAAGGGTCTTGCCCTGTCAAACCTCAGCTTTAGATGACTCTCCCTCACTCCTGCTTTCACTCCTACTCACTAGCTGCTGTATGAAACTAGAGAAAATCATAAAACCATGGTGACTAGGTACACTACAGGTTTGTGTTACATAATCATTACATGACACTCACTGTGGAAAGGCAATCCTTCTATACTTCCCTAATCATTTCACTATCTCATTCACTACAGCAAGTTTTCCAAACTGTTTCACCCCTCCTCAAACTTTCCATAGCTCCCCTTCCCCACCATCTCAGCTGAAAATATCATCTCATATTTTACTGAAAAAAATGAGGCCATTTGAAAACAGCTTTCTTTTCTTCCCTGCTGGTCATCTTTATCATCAAGATGCTTTCTGCCAATATCTCTTTATTCATCCCTGTTTCCTTTAGAGAGGTGGCCTTTCTTCTTGCCAAGACAAACCCATCTATATGCGCAAATGATTCTATTCCCTCCCATCTTTTCCAATAAATTCTCCCTGCCCCTTCCATCATCCCTCCCCAATCTCATTTATCTTCAATCACTTCCTGTCTACTGGATGCTTCCCTACTGCCTAGGATCGTGTCCATGTTTTCTTCATCCTTAAAAAAAACCCTCTTTTGATCTATCGATCTATACTAGCTATCATTCTATACATTTCTTCCCTTTTGTAACTAAGCTTCTTGAGAAGGCCCTCTACAATAAGAGCCTTTACTTCTTTTCTTTTTCTCTTCTTAACTCTTTGCAATCTGCCTTCCAGCCTCATCATTCAACCAAAATTGTTGTCTCCTTTTATTAATGGTTAGGTTGCCAAAGCTAGTGACCTTTTCTCAATATTTATCCTTTTTGATCTATTTGCAGTCTTTGATAGTTAATCACCCTCTTCTTTTTGATATGCCCTTCTCTCTATGTTTTTGTGATATTCTCCCTATAGTTTTACTTGGTGTCCACATCAGTTCCTAGGGTTTCAATTATCATCTCTATGCAGATGGTATTCAAAACTACTTATCCAGCCCTAAACTCTCTGCTGACCTCCAGTCTTGCATTTCCAACTACTTATTAGACATTTCAAGGTAGATGTCCCATAGATGGCTTAAGTTCAACAAGTCCAAAATTGAACTCATTCTTTTCCCCAAAACCTTCTCCTTGAGAGTGCCACCATCCTCTCAGTCATAACCTAGGTATTATCCTTGGATCCTCCCTCTCTCTCTCTCTATCTCACTCCCACCATCCAATCAGTTGTCAAATTATCATTTCTACCTTTTAACATCTCTAATACGCAACACTTTCTCTCCTCTGCACTGCCACCACCCTAGTGAAGGCCTTCACCATCTCATGCCTGGAGTACTGCAGTACTCCATGGAGTAGCTCTAGTTGGTTGGTCTTCCTGCCTCAAGTTTCATCCCTGTCCAATTCACCTCCACTTAACTATCAAACTGATCTTCCTAAAATGTAAGTCTAACCATTTCACCACATTCTTCAATAGACTCTAGTACTAACCTATTACCTACAGGATCAAACATAGAATCCTTTGTTTGGCTTTTAAAGCCCTTTATAACCTGACCCTTTCCTACCCTTCTAGTTTTCTTACACCTTACTCTCCTTCAACCACTCTGAGATCCAGTGACACTGACCTTCTTACTGTTCCTTGCATATGACATATGGACATCTCTAGACCCCAAGCAATTTCATTGGCTAAACTCCATGTTAGAATGTTCTCCTTCTTCATCCTCACCTCCTGGATTCCTGGTCTTCCATCAAGTCTCAACCTAAGTCCCACCTTTTCCAGTCGTCATTGATATTAGTGCTTTACCTCTGGGACACCAATTTATCATATATATTTATAACACGCACATGCACACAGTATATAATATAATCCCTAGGTTATATGTGTGTTCACAGTTGTTTACATATTGTCTTCCCACTAGAATTGTAATTTTTTTTGAGAGCAGGGATTATGTTTTGACTTTCTGTGTAGCCTTAGCACTTAGTATAGTACCAGGCATATAGCAGGGACTTAATAAATGTTATTGATTGATTGATTGTGGGAGGGCTCTATGAATGAAATGAATTAACTGGTCCCATTTCCCTTTAGAGAAACCTCTATCTGGTGCTGTGTCTCTGAGAGACCAGGGTGAGGTACCTTAGCACCAGCACTTTTTTTGGAGATTGGACTGGCTTCACATTGTGATACAAGCCTATTCACAGAACCTACACATTTCAGTCTTGTTGTACAGATCTAGACTGGATGGATAAGCTTACTGGTATTTTACTTTGATCTTATTGAGAGTTGTTTCATGTGGTATTACCTTTTTTTAGTCTTTGTTTTAATTGTCAGAGGAACTGGACTTGGCTAGCACCTTTCATGACCCTACCAGAAATGTGTATGTCTCCAAACAGTAATCACTGCTGTATTTTTACATAGGGCTTTAAGATAATAGGGCAGATGTGTAAATCCATGGTGGTATAGTCTGCCATGATACCTGCATTGCCACAAATGTCATGTGTCTTGTGAACTAAAAGACTTGAACTTCATGACTCATCTTGGCCCAACCATTGAATTATTCCACACCTGGAAGAGAAGGAAAAGATCTCACTTTATTGCTTCATAAGGATATTCCTGGGAAATTTTATAAAGTAAAAATCTACTGAGATTTATTAAATAACAAAAATTGTTTCTAGTTCTTCAGGAAGAGACATTGTCTGCCTGAGAAGTGCTGTATCTGGTGCATGTCTTTGGCCTAAAAACAATGCATTCTAACCCTGGCTCTCCTATTAACTATCCCTTACCCTGGTCAAGATATATAACATCTCTGTCAGTGTAAAATGAGGGAGATTGAACTGGATGATTTCTAAGGTCACTTCCTGCTTTAGAATTTGATTGCATTTGGACTGAGATCAAATATGTGAGATTTATGGAATTACCTCTGAGCTCTGCCTAGGGCCCCCTCCCCCAAGAGATTAGAAAATCATTTTACTCAGTTGAAAATCATCAGTGATTCAAAGAAGCTGAAAAGTAAAGCCATTTTTCAGATGAGATTTGAAAATAGATAAAAAGTCAACCAGGTGGGAGGCCATGATTTTTTTGGCTGATCTCATTTTACCTTTTACAGTTTATAATCACTTTTACTTGCTCTATCTTTGAATTGCTTTTAAAAGTGAAAAATATATGTTTTTACTCTATGATGTTTTTGACAGATTTCTATCTGTTCAGCTCAATATCTCACTTTATTTGTACTTTCCTTACCTCTCTCACTAAACACAATGAGAGCTCTTTGACTGTACCTTCACAGCATAGGAATGGGTTTAATTATGAATCCTGTCAGTGCATCTTTAGGTAAAATGAAGCATTGAAAAATATGTATTTGAGTAATCCAGGATGGGCAATAAGCAAAGTATGAAATGGGCAAAGTTTACCTTACATTCTTCCTAGTTTTTATTTTCTCATCACAACTCCTCTCTCCATTGTACTCCTTCACCAATTGCCCATTGGACATACCAAACTAGTTGTCCCTTATGCATATCAAATTTAAAACTGAGGTAACCTCATATAGTGGATAGAGTTCTAGGCTGGTAGGAATATTCTGGTATACTATATAGACAGATATGTGGCACTCATTTCTATGTAGATTCTGAAATAAATACTACATAATTAGATGTTAAAGGATGAAGGTTGTGGTTTATTAGCCTTGTAATGGGATTAAAAAATTGGAAAATGAATTTGTGATACCTACCTCAGAACCCCAGACATACTAAGTTGTCAAATGAAGACAAATAAAATTTTCTAATATGGCTTCCAATGACATTTTTTTTTTCTGTGAATCTTGTTATCTAGATGATTAATTTTTCAAAGTGATGAGACAGCTATTATTTCATGTGCTGTGACAAACCAATGTATAATCTCTACATAGGTATTCAGAGAAAGCTATTCTCCAAATATGATTCACACCTGAGGAAAATAATTAGTTCAAATATCTTCCATGTAACATGTATTGATTCTACCAGAATCTCTCAGAAAAGTGCTGCTCTCTGGAAGAAAGATAGTTCTCCTTGTGGGATGCATTTAAAAAAAAATTCAATGGAGTATTATTTGATAAATTGCCACTCAAGGCACTGAATTTAATCTAAATATGAATAGTGGAAGGGGCCTCAATGTCCATCTATTTCAACTCACAAGTAAAAAAAATAAAAATCTTCTCCAAAACAAGTGGCCATCAGCCTTTTCCTGAAGACCTCACCAGTGAGAGGGAACTCCAAGATAGCCCATTGAATTTTGAAGTATTGTCTTCCCTTACCAGGCTAATATTTGCATCTTTGAAAATTCTACCTATTACACTAGTTGTGCTATCTAGAGTCAAGCAGCTCAGGCTAATCCTTCTTCCACATGATAGTTTTCCAACAATTTGTCCCCATAAATCTATCATTCTCCAGATTAAACATACTTAATTCCTTCAAATGATAGTCATCAGACATGAACTAGAGGACCTCCTCAAGTACACTCTGTGACTTAATGGTGGTCTTTCTTCAATAGCATAACCCAAACTTGAAAACTAATACTTTAGAAGTAGGTCTGACCAAGGCAAAGTACAGCAAGGTTCAGTACTAGGTAGCATTAGCTTTCTTGGCTTCAGAATCATGCTGACTCACTGCAAGCTTGCAGTCCACTAAAACTCCCAGAACTTTACCAGAACCATGGCTATCTAACTATGCTTAGGAATAGTCAAAGAAACTAGTGACCTTTATTCTGAAAATTGAAGGGGGCCCATGATGACTTTGTTGTGAAATTGAAATATTAAAAAAAAGAAAGCATATTTCATTTTTGGTAGCTTCAGAGAGCAGAACTTGGACCAAATTTTGGAAATTGATTCTTTAAGCGTGTCTTTACGTTCTTACCTATCACCTTCATCACATTTAATTTGGCCCAATGCCCTAGGTGATCAAGATCTTTTTGAAGTGGTTTCCAGTATATTAGTATCCCTCCCAGTTTTATGTAATCTGCAAATATTAGCATGTTATCCACACCTTTATTCAAGTCACTGTTAAAAATATTCAGTGGTGGGGGTACAAACATAGATCCTTGGGATATTCTATTGGAGACTTTCTAAGTTGAACCACAAATGACTACTCTTTGGATCGACAAGGTCAATATAATACTCAGAAGTTTATAATATGCTGAGAAGATCTGGTTTGTTGTTTGATTCATTGTTAAGGTGGTCTGTTGAAATAACTTCAAATGTTCAGGAAACCAAAGTTCAAATTTATAGCCTTATATTTTGAAGAGAAAATACAGTTGTCCTTTATTCCCTTAAAAGCTAGTGGAACATGTTCATCACATCCTTTAAAAGAACCCAATTCACATATATCAAAATCAGATTAAAATTGCTATAATGTCATTTCTATCACATAATGGTCTTCTCAAATTTCACAATGGAAGAGAATTTTAGAAATATAATATAATTTTGGAAATACAAAAACAGTAAATTTCAGATGACATCAATTGCATTTCCAGATTATCACATATAGAAAAGTTTTCAACTTATTACTTTCAGTATTCAAAAACCAGTTCAAAAGTTAACAATTACATTAAATTAGAGAGAGATAATAAAATGTTATGTATAACATATACCAGATGTTATGTTAAGCATTTTACAATCATTATCATTTTGATCCCATAACAACCACCATAATTATTTTCCCTTTAAAAATCAGGAAACAGGTCAAACAGAAGTAAAATATGGTTTTGTAACTGGGACAGAGAATCATGAAGTTTACCTAGAGCAGAGAGCAGAGGCTGGTTTCTTAATGAAGACAATTTTTGGAGGCAGAGTTTAGGAAATGCTAACCACAGGCCCATTTCATCCACCTTTCCCTTCCCCCACAACTGTAGAATTTACTGAGCCTGGGGCGGTCTGCAGCTGCTGGGAACAGAGTGGGTGAAGTGTGTAGGACCTGGGTGATGTTTTCAAGCTTTGCCAAAAAGACAGGCTACAAAGTGCCCAAGGGGCACAAAGCCGCCACCAGTCTGTGAACTTCTGAGCCTCCCTCCTTTTGCCAGGTGGGGAAGGGTGATTTAGATTTTCCCTACAATTTTTACCTAGGGTTGAAACGAATTACAAAAACCCTCACGGATATTGAAAATTCCTACACTGAGACATACTCTTAAGTGATCAGGATTAGAAAGGGGGTGTTTTAGCACGAGTGAGAGTTCCTTGAGAGATCTATAGTCTCAGGAGCTCTCTCTCCCAAAATTCCAGCTAATCAGTTTCCAAACTTTTTAATGATTCTTAAAATTCACAGCACACAACACACATACTGACAGACGAAATTCACAATTAACAGAACAAATACAGACTCGCTCACAATTTAATGACAAAGAGAGGGAATTAGAGGCTTTCATGAATTGACTATTAGCACCCCTATGATCTTTGGGGAAGCCTTGGCATCCCTGATGTTTCTGACTCCCCATAACCTACATCCAGAGTGTAGCTGTCCTTCTCAAAAGCAAGGTCCTTGGGTAGGGGGCGGGGAAAGGGGAGAGGGAAAGGAGGGAATGGCAGCAGTGCTACAAAGTTATCCTCCTTAGGCTAGGGCAGGTAAAGGAAAGGTGAGGAGTGAGGACATTTATCCTCCCCCGAATCAGAGCCTTTAAGTGAACAGGAGGCAGGAAGGAGGCGAGGAATAGGGCGGAAAGAGTAGAGGACAGCTAGAGCTGGAGTTGTTGGAAAAGAGGGAGAAAGAGGTTGAGGGAATTAGCAGCTTTGCGAGCCTTAAGGGAAAAGGCTTTTGCCTTTTGTTCTCCCTCAGTCATCTCAGCAAACTCAAGGTGAAAAACATTCCCAACTCTTTTTCAAAGATTGATCTACAAAGAGAAACGAATTAATCCAAAGCAATTTATTGGTCCCCCCCCTCAAAGCTAGCTTAAAGGGAATTTCAGACTGTGTGGAACGAGTGAAGACCTCTCATAAAAGGGAACAAATTAGATAAATAGAAATAAGTAGGATAGTGAGTCCCATTTCTCTACTTAGATGTTTTCCCCTCCATAAGCTAAGCTAGTGACCGTAAGGCCCCCGAGGTTAAGAATAGGACACAGGATGCTCACATCCTGTGTATTTACCTAATGGCAAGAGGCCTGAAAGAAAGAAGGGTTGAGGTGAATAAGTCAGCAACCATAAAATCCTCCGAAAGTAAGGATAGGACACAGGATGCTCACGCCCTGTGTATTGACCCCAGGATAACGGACCCTCAGCTCAGCAGAAAAATGGATGAAAAGCTGGAAAGCCAGGTGCAATGTAGATGTGCACGACCAGTCAGGTATGAATGACGGGAGACAAGGTGTAAGGGTGCTGGGGATATTCGTCACAGATGTAAGGGTGATGGGAAAGGCTAGTTTGCCACAGATGTGAAGATGAAGTAACCAACAACTGGCTTCTGCCTATCACAGATAACCAAACCATTTGTTCATTGTCATTGTCATTAAGATAGATTTATCACTTCAGATTGATTGGAGAATGGGATAAGAATGGTGGGAAGGTTATGTCCGTCACCTGCTTGTCAAAAATAACCATACTGTTTGTTCCTTGCCATTGTCCCTAGGATAGATTTATCGCGTCCAGATTGTACCCTCAAAGCTTACATCTGCAAGCTGAGAGGAAGGAGGTTGGGAGGGGAATTGCAGTTAGGGACCTATATAAACACCCCAATTTTCTGTGTCCAGCGTGCTCTGACACTGAGAGAACCCTGGTGCTCCTTGTGTCTGAGTTGCCCTTTCCTGCGGGATCGTAATAAATTTTCCTTTCTACTTTCACCTTGAGATGCCTCTGTTTTTAATTCTTGGATTCATAAAATCCATCACAAACAAGACTTCAACCAATTTTGTGGGAGTCCTTTTTGGAAGCTGGGAATAGGGACAACTTACTGCCCCCCCCCCCATCAAGGCCAAAATTCCAGGAAAAAATGAATCCTGTGGCACCTGAAGTGTTGGCAAGGTTGGGCTGCAGTTCTTTGTCCCAGTCCACTATTTCCATCCAAGTCATGGCACCATAACTGACAACCTGAGAGTTCAGTTATAGGAGGCAAACAGACTAGGTGAAATAAAAATTAGTATAGATTTATTCCCTTAAAAGCTAGCGGAACATGATCATGGAGTCAGAAGTAGGCTTCTGACTAACTTGAACAAGAGAGAGAGAAGGTTTAAGTAACAATTCAGAGATGCAGTTTATGATGTCCATATCAAACAAAGCAAGTTCTTAGGTAAACAAGGCAATTGACAAGATATGGTCACTTAGAGATGCAAATGTCTCTAGCCCACAGCTCTGGCTGCAGACTTTCTGTCACCACAGACAATAAAGATACTCCTGGTCTTTGGAGTTGCTAAGGCAAGGAAAGGGAATTTTTAGCATAGAGCAAAAGCAGTTTGGATTATTGGGGTTCAAATAATCTGAAAGGTTTGAAACAGTAAAGGATGGCCCTTCTCAGCATCATAGTGACTATACCCATGTGGCAGCTAGATCAGGGGTTTTAATTTCGTGATTTTGCATCTGGGCCTTGTGTACCTTTTTCCATTTTATTCCCCTTTCCTGATCTTAGGTGAATGAACATCAATGCTGAGATGGATGTGTATAGATGTCTGGAAGTCCTTTGCCCCATCAGGTCAGAGCTAAGTGGTGGCAGGGGAGGAATCCCTGGCAACCCTTCTAGTCTTCTTGGAGAGTTCGGCCACTGTGACAAGATGATTGGCCCCAGCCTGACTATGTTACTAGTAAGCATGTATCTGGAATCCTTTGGGCAGTACAGAGCAGAGATGAAATGTAAATGCCTAATCAGCAGTCCTGCAAACTGCTTTATGTTCTGATGAGTGTAAAGTATCAGCCTTCTAGAAGATTACGATAATAGTTATGAGTTAAATTAGTGAGTTCTATTTTAAGTTCGTCAAATGCCTGCTTCTGGGTATTCTGTGTTTAACATTCCTTTTCTCTATAAGGGAAAAAAAAGCCTCTTCCTTACCTAACTCATATTGAACATTGAATGCCTTTCTATCCCACCATTTTGGGGAAACCTGAGAAAAGAGCTATAACCTTAGCAATAAGAACATTTTCCCCCAGGGCTCCAAGGCAGGTGTGAAATGAAACAAAGAGCATTAGCAAAAGAAGCCTAGAAGCCCTCTCATTTAAGACCAGAGTCTTCTAGTAGAGAACCCAGTCAAAACTTGTGTTTGATTTCAGAGTAGAATGGGCTCCTAAGTAGTTGACAGTGGTGTTTAGTAGAATTGACAGTACTGAAGCCTATATCTTCCCTACTTATTATAATAGGAAAAAAAGTTAAGCAAAAATAATCTAAATTAGATTATCTCTAACAACATAGCCTACATTTTGCTCCTTAACCTGTACATTTTAACAAAGTCAAACTAAATAGATCATCAAACAACAGAACAAGAGAAAATATGCTTCCTCTGTTATCACCTTTGTCCTAAATGTCATTGCTTTTGACATTTCCTCCTATTTTTCTTACTGTTGCAGTTCATGTGAATACAGTTAATTTTGCTGAATCTGCTTTGTATCATATCATATAGGGTTTTCCACACTTGCTTGTGTTGGTTCTATTTATCACTTTTATGGCAACATAATACTCCATTACATTAATGTATCCATATTTATTCAGCCATCCTCTAATAACTGGACATAAAATTTACTTCTAATTCTTTTTGTTTAAAAATAATGGTGATGATGATGATAGCCATTTATGCAGTGTTTTAGGGTATGTACAGTACTTAACCTAAATTATTTCATTTGAATAGAAAATTAAATAATTTGGAATTTTTTGAATAGTGGAGTCTTTTCCCCCTCCCCTCCTTGTTATTCTCTTTAGCAATCAGTTTGCTGGGTCAATACATTCTGATGAAGTTTTGTGACATACTACGTATTGCTGAATTGTTCTCTGAAAAGTTTGTACCAGTCTATAGTCTTTCCAACAATGTAATTGAGTCCCTGAAAAACAAACACTTTCTAAAGGTACTCTGACACCTTTTGGAAATTGTGATGACAGCTGGCATAGTAATCACCTGAGAATTCCGTATTCTATTAACTTTTTCATTCGGGTGATAAATAATCTTCCTAAGCACAGAGAAATTTACAACTAAATTCTCATTTTCTTAAACAAGCACCCCATTGCAGTGTTCTTACCTCTAGTTTTAAGGGGATGAATCAGTGGGCCAATAATAAATCTGGGAAATTCTGTACCTATATGTTCCCCAGAAGAGTTCCCTGGCCATGTATAAAACACTACTTCCTAAGACAGATCTAGGGTTAAGTGACATATTAATAAGAATACCAGGCTTGAAGTCCTGGTATTTTTGTCCTGACTCTAAACAGTTACTAGCTATGTGACCCTGGTCAAGTTACTAAAATTCTCTGAACATCAATTTCCTCATCTATAAAATGGAGATAATTAATCTTTTCATATTTATTTCATAGGGTTGTAAAGGCTAAAAGACAAGTAGGTAGATAAGCATAGGGGAATATTTTTATATAGTTTAAATTTTATATCATTAAAAAAAGACAGGCTTTATTTCACCTTACCAAAACCCAAAGGACTCACATCCAAACCTATAAATAGTAAACAAACAAAAAACCCCAAACCTCTCCTTTTTTCACTTGTTGGTGTTTTCCTCACCGATGGGGCTAGATAGTCTTTCAGACTTAGTGTACTACCTAGCGCCACTCCCCAAACCATCTGAAAGGAAAGTACTTGGGATTGGGTTGACTCTATTTCCTCTGAACCTGCACAGTCTATAAAACTCAACAGTACTGGGGGACAAGATTCAGGTTTACTCTTGTAAAACAGTTCTCTCTCATGTTGCTCCACATCTACTATTACTACTTGGTCCTAAAACTTTTCTATTTGGTCCACAAAATTATTGTCCAGAAACTTCTCATGTGTAATTGATCCAGGCACTCTTCCTTGTTTAAGTATCCACATGACCGTTACTAGAAAATCTTCTACTTACCCAGGAAAACCCCTTTTATTCTTTCACTGCTACTTCATTGTTGGTATTTAGAGTCCTTGCAACTCCCATGTTCCCCAGGAACTCCATTTCTATCCAATTCTGCCCTCATCTACTTTCATTGTCTGGGCCATGAGGTTACCATTTTTCCAGGAGTCAAATGATTCTCTGATACATGTTAACTGCCTACCAGACTTTCCTCTAGAGAACCAGGGCCTGTGTATGTTCAACCTGCTATTTTTTGGCTACTTTAGCCTTGGTGTTCTTCATTAGTTTACCTAGATTTTAGCAAAGCATTTGTTAAAACTTTTCATTCAATTACTACATATAAGATAGAGAGGTGTGAGATTATAATAGTGTACTCAGGCATATTCAGAACTGGTTCTATAAAATATGGAAATTGGGCCACATGATCTCTGAGGTCCCATCGTAACCTCTGTCTGTCTCAGTTTCCTTAATGTTAAAATGGTGATAATGAAAGCACTTACCTCTCAGGGTTGTGAAGAGCAAATGAGATAATATTTGTAAAGTGTTTAGCATCTAGTAAATATTTACTAATGTTTCTTTTTTTCTTTCCCTCATATTGTAGTTGAGGTCTACAGAAGGAAGTGACTTACTTAAGGTTACTCAGGCACCAAGCACCAGAAGTGGGATTTAAATCCAGGTCATCAGGCTGCAGACATGGTATTCTTTCTGCTGTACCCCATTGCCTTCTGAGTGAACCTGATTGCTTTACCCAGGCATTCAGTTCTTTGCTGAACTTTCTCTAGACATCTTAATAAATCAATGCAACCCAAGCTTTGTCAAATATCCATCTTTCATATATATTTACATGTGACATATATGTATAATTGAAAAGCTATTATTTAAGGTAACTAGTTTGAGTATTTAGAATATTATCTGAACTTCGAAGGACTTGCCTTTTTTTTGTTTTTCAATTTTCTCAGTAGTCTGGGAGTTATTAGAGGGGAGCAAACATCCTTTGATAATTAGTAGTAAAGATAGATTTAATTCCTCATTCTACTCCAACTAGAGCCAACAAAGGGGGAGGGCTCTCATTAGTCAAACTCCACCCTTGGTTAAACTTTAGGGCTAAGAGGGTTGTGAAATGAATTTCCCATAGAGGGCCCAGAGCTATATTGGCTCACCTGAGGATTTAAGAGTTGGCAGTATAAAAGTCAGTGCTGCAGGCTAGAGCTCAAGTCTTATCAGCTGGGTGGCTTTTCCTTTTGGATTTCGCTGCTTTGTAGAACTTTTCTTCCCCCAAGACTGGCTTAAAGCTAACCTGCTTGGAAAAAGGATAGATTTCAGAGGAAAGGTAATGGATTTTCATGTGTTAGGTTATGTGTAGTTAACTACTTTATTATATATGTTTTCCATTTCATTTTCCTATTTTTGTCATAGATTTGTCTTCTTTTTGATTGCTTTGATGTAAGTTTGCTTATGATGGAGTAATGTTAAGGAAATATTTTGGTAAACCTTAAATTCTCTTCTGGTTTTTTTTTTTGGTAATGTAAAGTTAATTATATTGTATGTATAGAGTTGTTATATTTAAGCCTGTGGAATTCTCAGTTAATGTTATTTGCATGCTAAGGAATTTATTTTGTTTTTACTGGTTTTCTCCATCTGATCACCCTGTAGCCTAGGAATGCTTCCAAAATGGCAGCTTGCTTTCAATCTTGTTACTTTTACAAAATATAGTATTACTAATACTTACCTTTAAGCCATAAATTTTCTTCACAGAAAGTAATTTTTGGTATAATTAGGTACCTGGATTTTATTGAGGCAAAGTAATTGTCATCAAGACACTAAGCCAATCAATTTGCTTAGGTATTGAAAAGACACTGTAATGGAGATATTTGAATGCTTGGAATTTAATCATAGGGTTTTCATAAGCTCATAGACACCTAGAGTTTGATAGGACTAGGAGTGGCAGCAGTAGTAAAGAAAGACTGGAAAATATGGTAGTTTTCTTTTTAGTCTCATTTGCTTTATGCTCCGTTCACAGGAAAACTTCGAATCTCAGCTCTGTTTCTAAATGTCTAGGTGACCTTGGGCTAGTTGCTTCATTTTTCTTGCTCCCCATTCTTGCAATACTTCCTCAATCTACCTCTTAGAATTCTTAGTTACCTTTCAAATTCAGGTCAAGTGTAACCAATTAGTAGTACCCCTTCCCCAAATTACCTTACTTGGCTCATGCTTTGTTTTCACTCCTATTCGAAGCTGGTATTTCCCCTATAGATTCTAAGCTCTTTGAGGACCTGGGTTGTTTTGTTTGTTTATTTGTTTTGGTCTTTGTATTCTCATCAAGCTCTGGGCCTGGTTTATTCTAAGTTCTTAAAAAGTACTCCTTTGCTTGATCTAAAACCGAGGGGGCTGGACTAGATAATCTCTGATGTCCCTTCTAGCTTTATTTTGATTTCAATTTAGTATTTATTTAGTTCCTCCTATATGTAAGGCACTGTGGAATTTTTTTACACTGTGGTTTGCATGACCGTTAGGCATTCTTATGGAACTCTTATAGACTGTTAGCCGTTCTTATGGAACAGTTCTATATACGGGCCACTTTAAGGGATCCTCTCTATGAGAAGAGTGTTAAAGTTAAAAAAAAAATGAAAGGTACCCAGAGTGCAAACATCAATCAGAAATGAAATAAATATTTTTAATGCCATAGAAAAGAGAGTGTTAAGCAATGAAGAATTATAGAAAACAATTGCAGATAATTAAGAGGCTAGGACATGAATTTTCTTGAGTTATTTTCGACAATATTTCCCGTTGGCTATTTTACATTTTACATATTTATATTGAATATAGCCTAATCAACACCCGAGGTAACTAGGTGGCAAAGTGGATAGCTTCGCTGGGCAAGGAGTCAGAAAGACCTGAGTTCAAATTTGTTCACAGACTCTTACTTGCTGTGTGACTTTGTGCAAGTCACTTAACCTTTTTTGTCTCAGTTTCCTCCAATTTTAAAATGGGGATAATAATAACACCTGTGTCTCAGGGTTGCTGTGAAGAGCAATTGGATAATATTTGTAAAGTGCTTAGCATGGTGTCTGCTACCTAGTAGTTGCTTAATAAATGATTGTTTGTTCCTCAGTGGTTTCTCTTGTTGTGGATGATGTATTTCCTTCTCTTGTGCTCTGAAGTGAAAAGAAAGTCACTATTGCTATTAGTCTTACAACTGCTCCTATAGTTAGTGCCACTTCTTGAGTGCTTAGAATGGGGGAAATGTCAGATGCCTTTCACTCTATCATAGGGTTCTATAAGAAAGATACAAAAAGACAACTTCATCTGAGACCCAAGCTTGCCTACGAGGCCATAAGCTAATGGGCTAGACCCTAAGGGGAGAAGGGCCTCCCACTAGCCTTCTGGAACTCATAAAGCCAGCAGGAAGGGCCCCTACATCATGAATGCCTTCAAAGGGGTGTCATATATGTAAGTACAAGATGGAAGAGATTATCTTTAGCTTCTGTGTCACAATCATTCATTAATCCTATCTCTTTCTACTGGAGCAAAGCAGAATAAATATAAGCCCCTAGAAGCGTCAGGGACTGGGACTTTCAGTGTGAGGGACTGGGACCTTCAATTTTATGTTTCTATAATGCCTGGCACATTGTATGCATTTAATAAATGCTGTTAATTGATAAATCCTATCGTTGCCTTTGAAGGTAGTTATCTCTTCTACTGTTGAACATGCTCTGTTCCTTTTTAGCGCAAGTAACCTCTTAGAATCTTAACTTCCATTCTCATAAATGTCTCTTGTCCTGGAACAAAGCTATATGTTCCCCTTAGCATTCTAAGATCAAACTATTGCTTTTACTATACAACATTCTCTTGGTTCTGCTCGTTTTGTTCTTCATTATTTCATGCAAGTCTTTCTATGCTTTTCTAAAATCATCGAGCTTATCATTTCTCATAGCACTAAACCACAACTTGTTTAGCTATTCCCCAATTGAGTGGAATCCATGTAATTTCCTGTTCTTTTACCACCACAAAGAGAGCTTCCATAAATATTTTGGAACATATAGGTTCTTTTCATTTCTTCCTAATCATCTTGGGAAACAGACCTAATAGTGGTATTGCTAGGTCTAAGGATATAAGCTATACTCATATGCCTATCCTAGAGGCAGTTTAATAACTCTTTGGGCATAATTCCAAATTGCTCTCCAAAATGGTTGCATTAGTTCACAGTTGCACCAAGAGTGAATTAGCGTCCCAGTTTTTCCATATCCCCTCCAACATTTGTCACTTTCCCCTTCTATCATTTTAGTCAATCTGATAGGTTTAAAATGATATCTCAAGGTTGCTTTAATTTGCATTTTTCTAATCAATAATGATTTAGAGCATTTTTTCATATGACTATAATAAATTGTTTTGATTTCTTCACTGGAAAATTGCCTGTTCATATCCTTTGATGATTCATCAATTGGAGAATAACTCGTATCTTTTAGATTTGACAAAGTTCTTTATATAGTTGAGATATGAGACTTTTATCAGAAAAACTCTCCATAAAATTCTCCCCCCCCATTTTCTGCTTTTCTTTATTTGTACAAAACCTTTTTAAATTTAATGTAATCAAAAGTATCCATTTTACACCTCCCAATACTCTCTTTTTATTCATAAATTGTTCACCTAACCTTAAGTCTGGTGAGTGTTATGTTCCATGTTCTTCTAATTTGCTTGTAGAATCTCTCCTTACACCTAGGTTGTGTGTCCATTTTGAACTTATATTGGTCTATGTCATTTTTGCTTTCCAGTTTTCCCAACAATTTCACCAAACAGTGAATTCTTATTCCCAATTCTTAAGTCTTTACACTTATCAAATACAAGGTTATTATGCTTATTTGCTGCTGTGAATTGTATTATCCCATTGATCTAATTTTCTATATCTTAGCCATATTCTTTGATAATTACTATCTTATAATACAGTTTAAGATCTGGTACTGCTAAACCTCCTTCCTTTGTACTTTGTTCCCCCCATTTTCCTTTGATATTCTTGACTTTATTTTTCCAAATGAATTTTATTATTTTTTCTAATTCAGCAAATAATTCTTTTTGGTAATTTTACATGGCATTAATATATAAATTAGTTTGGGTAAAATTGTTATTTTTATTGCACTAGCCCTGCCTACCCATGAACAATTAATATCTCTCCAATTATTTAAATTTGATTTTATTTGTATAAAACTCTTTTAAAATGCTTATATACATCCTGGGTTAATTTTGACAGCTGTCCTCCCAGGTAATTTATGCTGTCTAGAGTTACTTTAAATGTGGTATTTTTACTATCTCTTCTTGCAGAGTTTTGTTTGTGATATATTTATGAATGCTGATGATTTATGTGGATTTACTTTATATCTTGCTACTTTGCTAAAGTTATTAATCATTTCAGCTAATTTTTCAGTTGAATCTTTAGGAATTTCCAAGGATATCATCATATCATCTCCAAAAAGAGATAGTTTTATTACCTCATTCCCTATTCTGTTTGCTTCTGTTTCTTTTTCTTTCTGGTTATTTTAAATGGAGTATCTCCTACTATCTCTTCTCAAAGGTTTGTGTTGGTAGCATATGTGTGTGTGTGTGTGTGTGTGTGTATACATACATAAATATGATTTACATGGCTTTACTTTATATCCTGTTACTTTGCTAAAATTATTTATTATTTCAATTAACTTTTAGTTGAGTCTAGGGTTTTCCATGATATTGTCATATTGTCTGCAAAAGGGATAATTTTATTACTTCATTGCTCATACTGATTCCTTCTGTTTCTTTTTTCTTCTCTTATTGCTATGATTTCCAATACAGTATTGAACAATATTGATGACAGTCGCCATCCTTGTTTCACACCTGATCTTACTGGGAAGGCTTCTAGTTTATCCCCATTACAGATAATACTTGCTGATGGTTTTAGATAAATGCTTCTTATCAATTTAAGGAAAAATCCATTTATACCTATACTTTCAAGTATGTTTTTTTTTCTTTAAATACAAATATGTTGTGCTTTATCAAAAGCTTTTTCTGCATCTATTGATACAATCATATGATTTTTGTTACTTTTATTATTGATAACAATCAATTATGTTAAAAGTTTTTCTTATATTGAACCATCCCTGCATTCCTGGTATAAATCCCACTTGGTCACAATGTACAAGCTTTGTAATATATTGTAATCTTTTAGCTAGAATTTTCTTTAGGATTTTTGCATCCATGTTCATTAATGAAATTTCTTTCTCTATTTTTACTCTCCCTGGTTTAACAGGTATCAATATAATATTTGATTCATAAAAAGAGATTGGTAGGATCCTTTCTTTGCTTGTTATTCCAAATTATTTTTTTTAATATTAGAATTAGCTGCTCTTTGAATGTTTTGATAGAATTCACTTGTAAATCCATCTGGTCCTGGTACTTTTTTTTTCTTAGGAAGCTCACTTATGGCCTGTTCAATTTCTTTGTCTAAAATAGATCTATTTAGATATTTGATTTCTTCTTTTGCTAATTCAGGCAGTTTATATTTTATAAACATCTTTCCATTTCCCTTAAATTGTTAAATTTATTAGCACATAATTGGGGAAAACAGCTCTTTATAATTGCTTTGATTTCATCTTCATCAGTGGAATATTGATTCTTTTCATTTTTAATACTAGTGATTTTGTCTCTCCTTTTTTAGAATCTTTTTTTTGGTCTGCTCTTTCTCTATCTAAGAATTTAGAGATAGAAATTTTCCTTCAGTTACTGCTTTTGCTGTATCCCATATGTTTTAATATGTTGTCTCATTATTGTTATTCTCTTTAAAGAAACAATTGATTGTTTCTTTGATTTATTCTTTAACTCACTCATTCTTTAATACTAGGTTGTTTAGTCTTCAATTAATTTTTAATCTATGTTTCCATGGTCCCTTGTTAAATATAATTTTATTGCATCATGTTCTGAAAAGGATGAATTTAATATTTCTGCTTTTCTACTTTTAAGTATAAATTTTTTACACCTTAATATACGGCCAATCTTGTAAAGGTACCCCATACTACAAGAAAAGCATATCCTTTTCTATTCCCATTCATTTCTCTCCAGATAGCTATCATATCTAGCTTATGTAAAATTCTATTCACTTTCTTGACTTTATTCTTATTTATTTTTTTGGTTAGATTTATCTAATTCTTAGAGGGTAAGATTAAAGCACCCCCCAGTATTTATAGTATCACTATCTTTCTACCTATAATTCATTAACTTTTCTTTTTAAAAATGTAGATGCTATAGTGCTTAGTGCATGTAGGTATAGTATTGATACTGCTTTATTGTCTATGATACCTTTTTATCGTAATGTAGTTTCCTTGTTTATTTCTTTTAATTGAATCGATGTTAGCTTTAACTCTGAGGTCATTACTGCTACACCTGATTATTTTACATCAGCTGAAGCATAATAAATTCTACTCCAGACCTTTATTTTAACTCTCTGTGTTGTAACTCTCATTTTTAAATGTGTTTCTTGTAAACAGCATATTGTTGGATTTTGGTTTTTAATCTATTCTGCTATCCATTTACATTTTATCTGTGAATTCATTGTATTCACAAAGTTATAATTACTATTTGTGTATTTCACTCAATATTGTTTTTCCTCACTATTTTTCTTCTCAGATTCTCTTTAGCCTATCCCTCCTCACATTCCAACTTACTTCTAACCACCACTTCCTTAATGTATACTCTTTTAAAGAATCCTTCCTTATGCTCTCCCCCACCCTCCTAATCTTAAAGTCCCTTCATCTTTCTTTCCCCTCACCCTCTGATTTCTTTATAAATTTAGAAGACTTTTATATCCTTCTAGCTGTCTATGTTTTTCTCTACCCCAGATTCAATGAGAGTAAGGTTCCCATACTACTAGCCCTCCACCTCCACTTTCTTCTTCTGTATCAGTTCTTCCTTTCACACCTCATTTGCATGAGATAATTACTCCTTTTTGCCTTTTCTTAATTTTATTTTTTTGAATCACCCCATCATAACCAGCTCAGCTCCAAGATTTTTTCCAAACTACCCAAGTAATGACAGTTTTAAGAATATTGATAACATTCTCACATATAAGTAAACAGTTTGACCTTATTGAGTCCCTTATAATTGGTCTTTAATATTTGTCTTATATTTCTCCTGGATCTTAGATGTTGAATTTTCCCTTGAGTTTTGGTCTTTTTGTGACAAATACAGAAAAGTCTTTTAGTTTGTTGAATATCCATTTTTTTGTTCAACTTTGAGTAAATTATTTTTGGTCACAACGCTAGCTCTTTTGTTCTTTGAAATATAATGTTTCAACACCTATAGTCTTTTAGTGTGGGAATGTATAGGTCTTGTGTAAGCCTCATTGTAGTTTCACAGTTTTTAATTTTTTTCTTGTTGCTTGTCCTATTTTCTCCTTAACCAGGGAGCTTTGAAATTTGGTTATGATATTCCTGTAAAGTTTTATCCTGGAATCTCTTTCAGGTGGTGATAGGTGGATTTTTTTTTCTATTTCTGCTTTTCCCTCTTGTTTTAGAACTTCAGGGCAGTTTTCCTTAATAATTTCTTATCATATTGTATCAAGATTCTTTTTTTAATCGTAACTTTCAGGTAGTCCAACAATTCTTATATTGTCTCTCCTCAATCTGTTCTTCAGATCAGTTGCTTTCTACTGAGATGTTTCTCATTGTTTTTATTTTGTTTATTTCTTGTGTCTTATAAATCACTCACTTCGCCTTACCCAATTCTAGTTTTCAAGGAGTCATTTTCTTCCTTAAGTTCTTGGATCATTTCTTTTTCAAATTGGATAACTCTTTTAATATTTTTCTTTATTTTCTTAGATTGCTTTTATTTTTTTTCCCTAATTTTTCCTCAGGCTCTCTTGTTTGTTTGGTTGTTTGGTTGTTGTCCTTCATTCTTGAAGAGGACCAAATGATATCACTATGTTATGAACCAAGTTACAGTGTATCTGATTGTGGCTGATCAGACTAATACAAGCTAGCTCAGAATGCTCTACCATAGGTCAGGCACAAATAGATTATGTGAACACGTAGGGTGGATTCTCTAAATTTGTGCATCTCGTGTTTCTTTTGAGCTACTTCAATTTTGCTTTGCTCATAGAGCATATGGCCCTCTTTGATGGAGGCATGCCATACTAGGAGGTCTTGTTCCAGTATCTCCCATGTCATGCAATCAGTTCCGATGTTCTTCAGAGAGACTTTGAGGATCTCTCTTATTTGACTTTTGAAGTCCTTTTAAAGAACTCTTTTTGGGCTTGTGACCATTTGATGTCTCTCTTTGAGTAGGAGTGGTTTTTTCAACTTTACTATCTTCCTCTGAATATGAACTTAGATCTTCTCTATCCCCATAGTAGCTATCATTGAGTTCTTTCTCTTTTGCTTACTTATTTTTGTATTTATTTTGTTTTATTTTTAGCACCTTATAATTGTAATTGGGTTCTAGTAACCACAGCGGATAATGGTGCCCCAGGCTTCTGATTCTTCTTGGTGTTATTGTCTGAATATTGTCCAGGAGCCCAGCTCCAGGCATTCCTCCCCACCCCTAAGCCATGGCTAGGGCCCCCAGCCACTCTTTCCAACAGAGGCTTTTGCTCCCTGCAGTCCCTCCCATGGCTGCAAACTTCAGCTCTCCCCTCTGCTTTCCCAGCTGAGTCCCCACCCTTCTGTTACTGCACTCACGGGGCATATGCCCACTCCTTCTTGCCCATAGCTGCAATCTGGGACTGTGTCTGGTCAGCACAGCTGGCCTGGCATCCAGAGACAGTGGGGACAATATTCCCCTGCTCAGCTGTCTGACATTCCGTCCATGAGGTAAAGGCCCTCAAGGCCAAAGGTACTTCCCTGACCCAGTTACCCCCCCATGAAATTTTTTTTGTTTTTTTCCCCCAAAGAAAACTTTAATGTAAACACACAAATCCAATGTGCTTTGCCCCAGGTAGAAGGCGCCCCTTTTCCCTCAGTAATCCAGGGGCCCAGTATATGTGAGGAGCCTCCCACTCAACTATGCTGGGGTTTGATCTATAAACCTTGGCATCAGGGAAAAGAGAGACCCATCTCTGTGCCTAGTACAAGGTAATGATGCCCTGTGAGCAATAGGCATATAGGTGGTCGATGGCCAGGGTGTGGGTGACTCTTGTTGGCTATCCAAAGCATGGTTAAAGCCAAGAGCCAGACAATGTAGCAACAGCAGCAGAGAGGGGGACTGGGGCTTTGTTCTGATGAAGCCTGGCCAAAAGTTGCCAAAGAAACAAAGGCACTGGAATGAACTCACACTCTGAAGAGTCACTGGGGTCCCTCTGGTTCCTCCCCAGGGATGACCTTTTGGTAGCACAGGAAGGCAACAGTTTCTCACCCCAGGCTGCCCAGGAATCCACGTCCATGTTACTCCTGATATCTCTATAGGCCTGTCGTTCTGGGGCAGGTTGGGAGTTGGGGGCTGGGGATGTCTGCTGGGAAGGTCAGTTTCCTGAGGGTTGGTTTTGCCCTGGTGGCTGTGCTGTCATGGCCAGGATCTCCTCAGTGGCAGTTCTGACAGCTAGAGTGGCAGGGGATTCCATTCAGACAACAGAGGCATCTCCCCACTGGTATCCCCAAGGCCTCCAGGGCCCCAGCATGGCCCTTTGGTAACCCAGCAGATCTCTGTGTGGCAGACAGTGCGGCAGATCCAATCACAGCCATCCTTCTTCTGTAACACAATGTGTCACTGAGGGCAGTGCATGGTCTAGCCCTGCTTGCAGCATCAGCTTGAGCATCTCTGTGGTCTGCCGGGCAGCTACATCATTCTGTGTCCTCAGGGCAAGTTCATCCTCATATTCTTTATAGTTCATGTTCTCATGAATGGCCTTGCAGAGCAGACAGTTAATGTGCCCACACACAGGACAAGTAAACTTGTTGACGTCATCCTCAAAGAAGCACCAGTCTTGGCAGTCATTGGTATTGCAATGATAACTGAAAGCACTTCTGTTCTTGGGAATTGAGATGCCCTGGTCCAGGAAACACTGGTAGTCCTCAGGGCTCAGGAGCACTCAAACCTCTTGCTCCTGCAGCTTCCTTGAGCTGGAGTAAAGTGTCATCAGTTTAGGGGCATAACACCTCAGCCTCCTGGCTATTCAGAATTGTGCCCTGAATGCACTCCTTGCAAAAGGAGTGAAGGCACTGTGGAAGGAAAACTCCCTCACCAGGCCCCAGGGACAAGTAGCAGATAGGGCATTCCACAGCCTCAGTGCTCTGCACAAGGTTCCACTGGTCCAGCTGCAGGAGCTGAAAGTAGTTCCTCCCCTGCTGCTTCTCCTTCCTCAGATGATACTGCCGCAGGGCATCTTCCTCATTGTGTAATTGGGCTTGTTCCTTTTCATAGCTTGTGGGAGCTGGGCACCTGGTCTAGCCTCACAACACATCTCACAGCCTGGCTTGGTGGGCTTGTTGACAAAAGTGCACCCTAGACATTCCCAGGCAGCCACAGAGGGATCAGGGGCTGCTTCCACAGTAGAGGGAACAGTAGTTCCAGCTTCCTCAGAGGGGACTTTTTCTTGAGTTTGTTGATTCTATGAAGTTGGCCTGGAGGTGTTTGCAGTTCAGTAGGCCAGACCTCCACCCCTGGAAGTTCAGTCTTTCCTGAGGTCCTCTCAAGTTGTTTCAGGAGCACAACTACTTTACTCTGAATTTTGTTTATTTTGGCCCCTCTACTTTCACACTGAGGCAATGTTCTGTCTGTGTTTGTGGAGGAAATTTGGAGGGCCTGGAATTTTCTGATCTACACTTCCATCTTCCCAGAATCTTCCCTAAAGACTTTAGTTCTCAAGGAGTAAGGGAAAGCTCATAGTTTCCTCTGGAAACTCTGGTTCCTTTGCAAAGTACTAGAGTAAAATCCAGTTCCTGAAGAGCTTCCTGGATTTTATTCTGGACTGATTATTGTTTTTTCCCTACATCTCAGATGCCTCTTTTCATAATTCTGACCACCCAGACTAGAGAATGATTTGGAGATGACATCTGACAAATACCAAATTTTAAGAGGTAAATTCACCTTTCAATTTTTTTTAAAGTCATTTGTTCAGGTTTCTCTTGTAAATACTGGCAGATTGTTCAGTGACATATATTCATTTATACTGTATGTATGTCTAGATATGTAAATAAATGCATATATAAAAATGCTATTTTGATATGTGTGTATGTGTATTTTCTGCCAGGCCTTAAAGGTGAGATTCATTTAATTTTTTCCCATCTGATAATCTGCCGTGTAATGACATGTAAGGTAGTGGGCCATTATCAGGTCTCCCAACCTGTGTTGATTTTTCCAGAGTCTTTAATTAAGTTCTAGGTTTATTATGGAGAAGCCCTCTTTAATGTCTACCTTCCCAAGGGTCCCATAATGTCTCACTGCCTGTGTCTCCAGTATCTCATGGGAAGAGAAGTGCCATTCCATTGCACCAGTCTCTGCTGAGGTGAGGAGAGAGGGTGCCATTCTATTAAGTTTCAGCCTTAGAGGAGAAGGAGAGTAACACCTTTCATTCTGCTTCAAGTCCTTGCTCCCTTTCCTGAACTGCCCAAGGCTTTGAAAACACTCCACTCTAAACCCAAAAGAAAAAAATACTCTGTAGACTTGGAGAATCTATCTAAAATCTTCCATTAAAGATGAACAAACTTTCCTCTATCCCCTAGGTCTTCTTCTTCTGAATCCTGGTGATTCTTCGTCCTGGTAGGTCATCAAGTTCCATTTCTCAATCACCACTGCCCTATCCCTTATTTCCATTCCCCTTACCCCTTCCCCACCCCAAAATGTCCCACCACAAAACTACCCATGCCTTCTACTATGCTCTCTGAAATACTTGCTTTATAGGCAATAAGTTTACTTTCATTTAAATTATTTACTTTCCCACTCCTTTCATCTTCTGCTTCTCACTGAGAGCTAGCTCCCCCCTCATATTATAGACTCCAAAGAAGTTACCCCTTCCAGTACTGGCTGCATTTTCACTCACTCACCCAATGAGGGGAATTTGGAGTATTCTTTGCTTCCTATTACCACTTTCAGGTTCTGCCTCTACTATAATCACTTAATAACCTGTCTTCCTTTGAGGTTCACTCAATCCCTATCTATGAACCAATCAGAATTCTGGTAGTTAGAGGTCTACAGGCCTCCAGGATATACCCCTTCTTTTCTCAATGAGTTCAGTACCTATCTCAGTCTTTCTCTTCTGCCCTTATAGCAGGGGACTTCAATATACATATGATGTTCACTCTACAACTTTAGCCCCTCATTCCTTAACCTACTCATTTCCCATGACCTTTACCTCACCTCAGCCATACACAAAAACAATTGTATCTTTGAGCTTACAGTCGCTCACAAATACACCACCTCCATGGTCATGAACTCTGAAATTTCCATATCTGATCACAATTTATTTTCTTTCCACCTTTCCCTCTGCTTGGCAGCTAAATGCTTATTCTCTGCCAGCACTAAGACCTCCACTCATTTTTCTCCCAGACCATCAAACTTCCATATTTTCCTCCTTTTCCCATCTTTACCCCTTGGTGAACCAATTCAATTCTACATTGTCTTCTTCTCTTGAATCCCTTGCCTCCTTATCATATCACCAGTCTTGCCCTGCTAAACCCTAGCCTTGGATCACTCCCAACATTCATTACCTTTGTTCCTGCATATGTGCTGCTGAACAAAGGTGGGAAAAAAATTTTTAAAAATCATTCTGAGTGGGTCAACTACAAATTTGCATTTTGTAACCTCAATTGCACCTTCACTACTGCAAGGCAATCTTTTTTTTACAACTCTTTAATTAACTCATTATCCTACTTACCACAGTAGCTTTTCATTGTTCCTCAAACCTTCTATGGATCCCCCTTTCCCCAGTATTTCAAATGAGAACTTACCTCATATTTTACTGGAAAACATTGAGGTAATTCACTAAGAACTCCCTCTTTTTCTTAGTTCCTCATCTCACATTACTCATATTATTTCTGTCTGGCCCTTCTTGCCAAGGCTCACCTCTGTACATATACAGATGATCCCCTCCTATCCTATATTTGCCAAGAGACTGCTTCTTCTATCAGCCCCACTCTCTCACCTTCAATTTTTCCCTGTCTACTTCTCTTCTGCTTCTCTACTGCCTGAAACTTACCTGTGTCTCATCATCCTCGAAAGAACCCTTCACTTGATCGTACATCCCCAATATCCTCCCATATCTCTCCTCAATTTTGTGGTTGGCTACTTAAGAAGGCTGCCTATAATAGGTACCATGACTTCCTTTTTTCTCACTCTCTTCATAACTCTATACTCTGGCTTCTAACCGTATTATTCCACTGAAACCACTCTCTCCAAATTTACCAATGATCTCTTATCTAATAAATCTAATGGCCTTTTCTCAGTCCTCATACTACTGGACTTTTCTTTAGCCTTTGATTGACCCTGTTAATCACTCTCTCCTCCTTGATATACTCCTCTCTAGGTTTTCAGGACAGCACTCTCCTGCTTCTCCTCCTCCCTATCTGGCCACACCTCAGTCTCCTTTGCTGAATTTTCGTCCAGGTTATCTACTGATAACCATGGGTATCCCACAGGGCTCTATGTTGGGCCCTTTTTTTCCTCTAGCTCTATAATATTTCACTTGGGGATCTTATCAGCTCCCATTGATTCTATTATCTCTATGCTGAAGCTTCTCAAATCTATCTGTTTTGCTCTAACTTTTCTCCTGACCTCTAGTCTCACATCTCCAAGTGCTAATTAGAAATCTTGAACTGGATATACTGTGAACATCTTAAACAAAACATATTCAAAACTGAACTCATTATCTTTCCTTCAAAATCCCCCTTTAAACTTCCCTATCGTCAAGTGTACTACCATCCTCTTTGTCCCCCAGGGTCACAGCCTAGGTGTCATCTTCATTCTATAATCCTCATTCTCTCAACTACCTGCCATACAATATATTTAAAGGGCCTGCCAATTTTTACCTTTATAATATCTCTCACATATATCCCTTTCTTTCCTGTAATACTTCCACCACCCTGGTGTAGGCCCTCATCTCCTTACACCTGTACTCCTTACACCAGAAGCTTTCTGGTTAGTCTGCCTGCCACAAATCTCCATTCCAATCCATTCTCCATTTAGTTATTAAAGTGATCTTCTTAAAGTACAAGTACAGTCATTTCATCTCTCTCCCTGTGCTGTTCCACGCCACCCCCCCCCCCCAAAAAGACCACTCAATCTCCCATGGCTCCCTATCGCCTTCAGGATCAAATATAAAATCCTCTGATGCTCAAAGCCTTTTGTAAACTGCACCCCTCCCAAATTTCCTTCTTATGCCTTACAACTCCCATTCCCACCATATACTATTTGATCCAATGATTTTGGCCTCCTTACTGCCCCCCAAAGAAGAATATTACATCTCTCAGCTCTAGGCATTTTCACAGGCTGTACCCCAGTTTTGGAATGTTATCCCTCCTGATCTTTACTTCCTGACTTTCATCACTTCCTATGAGCCAAACTTGGATAATAAATTGCTGCAGCCTATTTATGCTTACGTTATGTCTCTTCCAGAACCGAACATTCTGAAAGAAATCTTTACCAGGTCTGAGTTTAACTCATTGAATTCTTACTGTTATAGGATTATATGTTGTTTCATTGAACTCTTATAAATATTTTAGCCAAATTAGGTTGATCACTATGCAGAATCATCATGCCACCTATCTATATACTTAGCATTCTACTTGTGGGTATTTTGGAGTCATATCCAATTCTGATTTTTCAGTGATTTTGGTATTCTATGATTTGCAGTGATAGAATCAGATGGAATTTTGTGTCAATGAGAAATGTTTGATCTTTGAAAGTATTGACCAATTTCTTATACAGTCCAGTATGTTCTTTTCATTCAATTTTGGGCCTAGCTCATTGTCCATACTTGGTGCTTCCTGTCCAAGGTACATGTAATGATTAAGCAACTCAGTGGGTTTCCCATCCAACTAGATGTCATTGACTGGACAATTGACATCCTTCCTTCTTTTGTGGATTGTTAGGCTGATTCCATTGTATCACAGAACTCCTGGCCATCTTTGGATTTGCAATAGTAATGGGAATAAAATCACTTAGGTAGCAATGCTTGTAAGAAGTAAGATAACCTATTTAATTATGATTTGAATTGTTCTAGTATCTTACTTTGCTCTGGATGCTTGTTCTGGGAGAGAGGATTATTGGAGTAGAATCATTCTTACTGAGGAAAGAGAGTTGGGGATAATATTCCAGAAATCAAATTACTTCTTGAGGTAAGATCATACATTTTAAATAATTGGTTTTATTGGTACTAATAAGTACCTAGTACATTATTTGTTCAAAGTTCAATTGTAGTTGTAGACTAAGAATCTTTCAGGCAAACATATGATGTAGTGAAGAATGCTATGCTTGAGGCCAGGCAGTCCCTCATTCTAATCCTGATTCAGACACATAAGTAATTAGCCTTGTGATCCTAAGTGAGTCTCTCGATCTCATTTGGCCTTAGTTTCTTAATCTATAAAAAGGGATAGTAATAAACACATACTTCATAGGGTTGTTATGAGGATAAAATGATATATGATATATAAGTGTAATATAACACATATGATATACATATAATCTGTAATATGATATGTATTGTGAGATTATATGTGTATTGAATGAGATATTCTATACACACATGATTATATGTAAATACACACATCGCTTCAAAACCTTATGGTACTGTACATGTAAATGTGAGTAATTATTATTAAATCTACCTCAGTAGTAGTGGGCTTTTTGTAGTACAGTAGTCATATGTTTGGTGTTTTGAGTGTATTTAGATTTTAAATGACTGTAGAAAAGTTCCAGTTCTTCTTATTAAGAAGATTACAAATTTACCAAATTTGTGCTCGCTTCCAGATTCTAGGCTAGCAGAAGATAAGGGACCTTGTTTAGGTATGAACTTTGTCGCAGAACATATGACCCCAGGATTATTTTTACAGACAGACTTTCAGAGCAGGTCTCTGACTATGGTTGGGGGCAAGAGGTTGTAAGGGACAAAGAATGCAAGGGGAAGGAAGAAGTAGTGTTACTTGAAGCTTTTAGGTATGTGAATGAAGTAGAGGACAGAGAGTTAATTTTAAATGGCTTGAGCCTGGTCTTTTTTTAAATCATATTGGCATTGATTTCGAACCCAGCTCTCAAAACATTTAGGTTTTCTTTTCCTTTGGAGCTGATTTCTGATTCTCTCTCTGTTTTTGAAACTTCTGCCTCCTGCCCCATGATGACATATGTCTATTTTGCCTTGCTTGGTAGCAACATCTTCCATAAGAAGCTGCTGTTTAGAGTCACTATTATATATTGGTTTACTAAATTTGTAGCATCTAAAGTCTTTCCATGAACTCTATATTCCTCTATCCCCCTATTTTCTTGTTATTCTTCATGATTCTGAGTGGGGGGAACAAGAAAATTGTTCAAAGTTTTGTGTGTGTGTGTGTGTGTGTGTGTGTGTGTGTTTGAATCAGAAACAGAGAAGGAAAGTGACTGAGGGGAGAAAAGATAGACAAGTTACTTATCTTTGGCCTCAGCTGAAGATTTTGTTTTCTGTTGCTCTCAATTACCTGTGTCCAGGTTTCCTTCCTCCTTTTCTCATACGCTCTCTTTCTATCACTCCCTCTTTGTTCCTCCCCCCTTTCAATAAAGTAAATATAACTTTACTTACAATCTAGTAAATATGTGACTTTATTTGATTAACCAAATGCTTCATCTAAGAGGACTAAGATATTATTTCTATCCCTGAACACTGATGGGAAATTTTCTGTGATTCTACAGAATGAGCAATATAGTACAAGATGCTTCTCTTCACAAGGAGAACCTGGTTGCCAGGCAGCTCTACCAGAAGGCATTGGAGCTTGGTCAGCAACTCAACATCATCCTCTCTAGAGACAATGCCAACCAAGAAATTTTCAAACCCCAAAGCCTCACACTAAGGAATCAGGTTGAACAGCTTTGCATTAAGCTAATGTTTCTGAACCCAGTACAGTATGGGGAGAAGGCAGAAGAACTCCTATGGATGAATGTGTACTATAAGGTCATCCTGTTAAGGTTTAAGGATGGAACACATCATGTTAACATCTCAGAAGCTGACTTTGAAAGACACTTGGATAATGGAGTCATGTTTTACCAAAATCTTTTCTCCTTCCTTCAAGAACATTATGAACTAAGACTTACAAACAATAGGACCCATAGAAATATCATAGACTGCAGGAGGGTAGTGCCTGCCTCAAAGAAGGAGGTGGATTGGGCTCGAATGGCCTGCTACCACTGTCTGCTGAATTTGGGAGACTTGTTTCTTTCTCAGAGTCATATTAGATCCGTGAACCTTAAGAACCTGGCAGTACACTATTATTTCCAGGCTTTGTCAGTGGCCCCACATATGGGGATGCCTTACAGTCGGCTAGCAAAGCTAGTTGGTGATAACAATTACGATTTAGATGCAGCATTCTTTTACCAGTGTAGCATCCACTCAGAAGTGCCTGCTAGGGACGCATCCTTTCACCTCAGAAGGTTATATGCTAAGGCTGTGGAAATGTACAACCACATGAAGAAGTGCCAGCTGGAGATGCCATCTTCAGGACAGAAGTGTGAACCCAATAAAAGACTATTAGTGCATTTCTTGTACCTTCAGAACTTCCTTCAGCCTGACAGCTGTATGGACCCCAGGCTGGCTTTACTGACTCAGTCTATACTGGAGGACTTCCATCTCTGCCTCTCCAGCAAGGTCAAAGGGGAGCATAAAAATGGCTTCTTTCTACCAGACCATGTCATCTTTCACATGGTCACTTTATGCATCATGAGTGTGTATAGCTTGAAGAAGGCTGTTGGGGTCTCTCAGAGCAGGGCTGCCATCATCTTTATCTTAGTGCTATTCTCTCATCTTGTCCATCATGTGACTATAAGAATCCAGTCACTACTGGATGGAGCAGGTGACTCAGAGATTAAGAAGAGTAATGGTATCCGATGGAAACACTCAGACCTTCCTGCCCCTAATTTTGATTTGCACCATAGCAAACCTTTGGATATTCCTCAGTCTTCCCATCCCTCTGAAAAACATCACCATTATATTTCATTAGCATCGGAGAGTGACAGTGACCAAAGTCAGGATTATCATTCAAATGGTGACTGGGCCTCTGACAATCCATTAGATAAGAATGATTACTCAGAAGAGACAATATTCAGTTTTAGTTTAGACTTGAATGGCAAAAAAGGGTCTCTCCCTGTGGAGGATAAAGAAGTGAATTGCCCACTAATTCCAGATAAGCAGTTGGAGTTAAGCGAGAGTACAAAGTCTCAGTCTCCCATAATGGGAGGTTTAGGGGCCTTTAGTTCTCCCCCTGTGGAGGTGGTAGATACTTCTAAAGCAGTCTCCACCAAAGTGCCCACTTTGGGTACTCATAAGTTCCAAACCCAACAGAGTACTCTCAAGAAGCCCAACTCAGAATTTAGAGCTGTCATTGGTAAGAAATATCCAGAGTCGGACAAATTTAGCAATACAACAAAAAGAAGGCTTAGAAGGCAGGTCAATCTTGTACGTAAGCTCAGGAAAAAGCTGTCCATCTTTGCTACTCAGGAATTGCTCTACACCATCAAAGTTTTGCTGAACTGGCTTTGGATTGATTCAGATCTCACTCTGGAATGCACACATAGCTCGCCAAGGCTGTGGAGCCACCTGTCTGCATTGTTGAACTTACTGCCTACCATACAAGAATTACAAGGAGCCCACCTTGGCCTGTCCAGTCACTTCTGGGACCTGGTATCAATTAGTGAGGAATCGGATCTCTCCATCTCCCTGCTGCTTCCTGAGGACTTACATATGTGCAACCTCTTGCCAATGAAGGCAGCCCACAAATGGATTTGCTTTATACAGGTCCCACCTCTCCTCAACCCTATAGAGAAGGGCATTTTGTACACTTGCTTCCTTCGCAGCTTTGGTCACTTTGCTGCCCAGCTGCCCCATAGCCTCCTGAGATTTTACCCCAGTCAGGGTCGCTACAAAAGCATAGCTTCAGTTAAGTGCTACCTGAAGAGCCAGGACCAGGCTCCACCTAGCAGCTCTATGAAGCATGTGTCTCAGCAACTGCTCCATCAAGAATTGTCCAGTGTGCATGCTCAGAGGCTGCTGCCTCTTTATCTGATTCCTGACACCCAGGCGCTCTGCCAGTACTTGCCAGTCATCCGAGAGTTTATTATGGATGACAGCTTTATTGTGATCATCTCCAACACTGTTATTGATGAACTAATTGTCCTGAAACACAAAGAACCTGGAGCGTGGGCTACCATCAATTTCTTAAAGGACAAGTTGAAGGAAAAAAGATACAGAGACCCATGTTTCCAAAGAAATGCTGGGAAGAAGGATGTAAGATCCAGCATGAACAGGGAAAACCCTGATGCAAGGGACCTGCATCAGGTCTTAGAGGAATGTAAAGGCCTAGTGAGGGGCCCCAGGGCTGAGGTTGATGACCGTAGCCAAAGGATGATCATCCTTACAGGCCTTAGTTTCAATAATCCCAGGACTTTTTCTCATCCCCTGCTATCAGATTTTCAGACTTCTGCCAGTATCTCAGTAGAAATCAAGCACACTCTACGGTTCTATAGGGAATGGAAGACGGTCAGATAAAAGTCGTCTTCCTCATTTTCCCTCAGGACATACTTATGTGAAGATCTTTTCTTGCTACTTTCTTGTAAGAACATGGTGTCTGGGGGTCATGTTTAAAAGATAATTAAGAAACTCCTTAACTAGTTAAAAACTTTTTGCAGTGATTCCTAGAAAGCTGTGCATTGGCTTTCTCTTGTGCAATTCTGCTGAAAACACTGGAAACCACTTCTTGATCTAAGGAATGAAGCCATGCTAATACCCACTCTTACTGTAGTATTTTAGCAGGTAAAAAGGAATATTCACTTTAACCTAGTCCAGGTCAATTCCTGTTTGCCTAAAGAACCCTTTATTGATAATGTCACATGTTTAAAGATGATACTCTGAATCATGTGAGCTCATTTTAGCTATTTAACAATAAATTTTGTTGATTTTAATGATTATATTTTGCTTCATTACTTGGTCCATAAATTGTTGCTTCTTTGCCTTTGCTTCTGCAATCTTTCCCCATCTTCCCTTTGCAGATTTAAACTATCTTATTGTCTTTTCCATCATTTTCTCACTTCTAAGAATCCTTCATAGCCCACACCAGGCTGTATTGGTTTGTCTCCTCGTGAATTTCTATATAATGTGATCTGTATTATTTAAGATTAGGTCAAATTACGTTAACCTCCTGCTCACTGAGCTCCATTGGCTCCTTTTTACCTCCAAGATCAAATATTAAGCCCTCTCTTTGGCATTAATGCCCTTCATAGCTTGGCCCTTTCCAATCTTCTCATACTTCAGACCTCTCCATAGGCTCTGTAATGCAGGAATTCTGGCATTGTCTGTCTCTCATGCCTGGAATACTTTGCTCCCTCCTCTGGACTTCTTAGTTTCCCTTGACTTTCTTCAAGACTCAGCTCAAATTCCACCTTTTACAAAAAACCTTTCCTAGTCTCCCCCTCCCCCCACTTCCTAATGCTTCCCTCATGGATTGTCTTTCATCTACCCTAAATATGTCTAATATAGCTAATAGTTAGATGTTGTCTCCCCTTTAGAATGTGAGTTTCTTTAGGTCAGGGACTGTCTTTTACCTATCTCTAGCACTTAGCTAATTATCTGGCAAGTAGTAAATAACAAATCCTTGGTGATTGACATTCATGTTATCTTTTCTATGCTTATTTAATGTTAGCTTGAGAGTCATCTGCTTGGTCTTATTCTGATATATAGGGTTGGTACTTTCTGTAAAATTAAATACATCTTTTTTCAATCAGCAAAAAAACCCCAAAAAACAAAGAAAAAACAAAACCTTGCTTCTTTCCCTCCCTTCTCCTTCTCCCTGCCATGAGAATAAAAAAAATTCTGTTACAAATATTTATAGTTAAGCAAAATAAATTTCCATATTGGCCATGTCTGAAAGATCAAGATATATGCCTTATTCTGTACTCTGAGTCCTTCAGCTATCTTTTGGGAGGTGGAAATCCTATTTCATCATTAGTCCTCTGGAATCCTGATTGGTCATTACACTGATCCTCCTAAGCCATTTAAAGTTGTTTTTCTTGACAATATTGCTGTCGTTGTATAAAGTGTTCTTCTGGTTCTGTTCACTTCATTATTTACTAGTTCATACAAGTCTACTCTGCTTTCTTTGAAACTATCTCCTTCATCAATTTTTACAGCACAGTAGTATTAGATCACACTTACAACTTGTTCAGCCATTCCCCAGTTTATGGACACACCCTCAGGTGTTGGTACAGTAGGTAAGACCTGAATTCAAATTCAGCCTCAGACATTTACTGGCTTGTGTGATCCTTGACAATTTTCTCAACCGTAAAATGGGGATGATAATAATAAAACCTACAGCCCAGGGTGGCTGTGAGGATCAAAAATAAGATAATATTTGTAAGGTACTTAGCGCAGTGCCTGTCACATTAATGCTTGTTTGTTTTCCTCCCTCCCTCTTTCTTTTCCTCATTTCTTCCTTTCTTCCCTCTCTCCCTCCTCCAAATGACCTCTAAATAGTTTTGTATATTCATAGGCTGTACTCCATTTTCTCCTCCCTTTCCTTTCTTCTTTTATGATCTTCAAGATCTAACAGAACCATTCTCAGGCTTTTTTGTCTAATTATAGTCTTTTTGTAACCCCTCTTCCCGACCCCCTGCCCCCCGCCAACGAGTTTAGAGGGGACACATGTATCATCTACTCACATTAGAAAGTAAGCTGTTTATACTTGTTTGGTCACTTATACTTCATTCGTGTTTATATTTTTATGTTTCTTTCGACTCTTATGTTTGTTCTTCAAAGTTTCTATGCAGCTCTGGTCTTTTCATCAGAAATGATTGGAAGTCCTCTGTTTTATTAAAGTTGTATTTTCCCCCTGTGTGATTATACTCAAATTTTCTGGATAAGTTATTCTTGGTTGTAAGCTTATATCCTTTGCCTTCTGGAATATCATACTCCTGTATAATGAGAACTGCTAAATCATATGTGATTCTAACTATGGCTCCTCAATACTTTAATTCTTTTTTTTTGGCTGTCTAAAGTATATTTTTTTCTTTGATCTAGAAGCTCTGGATTTTGGTTACAATGTTTTAGCGAGATTTTGTTTTGGGGTTTCTTTTTGGAGGTGACCAGATTCTATTTTTGTTTTGTTCTCTCTTTCTCAGAGATTTGTACAATTTTTAAATGATTTCTTGAAATATGATGTCTAGGCTTTTTTTCCCTCCTGGCCATGGCATTAAAGTAGTGTAATGATTCTTGTATTATCTCTCCTCAATATGTTTTCTGGGTTATTTTTGCTATGAGATCCTTTTCATTTTCTTTTATTTTTCTCAGTATTTTGACTTTTAGTATTTCTTGTGTTTTTCTCATGGAGTCACTAGCTTCTATTTAGTGTATTCTAATTTTCTGGAAGGTTTTTTGCTTGGGCAAAGTTTTGTACCTTTTATGCCAAGCTGTTAGTTAATTCCCTTTTCAATTCTTTCCTCCATGGCTCTCATTCCTTTCCCGTTTTTCCTCTAGCATTCTCATTTCATTTATAAAACCAATTTTAAACTTTTACTTCATCTCCTTCAGGAATTCTAGTTGAATTTGTACCCAAGATGTGTTTTTTTTTTTGAGTTTACTTGCAAATATTTTTTAGTAATTTTTTTTCTTTTGGGTTTGTATCCCTATCACCACAGTAAATTTTTATGGTATGATTCTTTTTAGTTTATTTGTTTACTCTTTCTTCTAGACTGCTTCTCAACTTTGGGCTTTATGTTAGGGCTAGGATCTTTGCATTTCTGTAGAGAACATCTTGACTTGGCCTACTCTCAATTCCCTGGAGTATTGGGTGTTGCATAATTTCAGGCTCAGGGACCATTCAGTTTGCACACCAGAAAGTTTTCAGTGCTCCCAAAGTGATCTGTTCCAGGGCAAAGTTTCATCAGTGCCTCCTGGTCTGAGCTCTGCAAGTTCCTGACCACGGTTTGATTCTGAGCCCAATTACACTTTTCCTGGGCTCAACTATTAGCCAACTGGGAAACTGTGGTTCAGAGTGACAGAACTGTATGCTTCCCTTTGATCTGGGATTTCTGCCTTGGTTATACCTCTGAACACTTCTGATTGGACTAGAAGCTAGACCTGAGATCTCACTCTAATCCTAGCAACTGAGCCACACAGATACTGCTTACTTCTGAACTTGCTTCTTGCTTGATACATAAGGGTAGTACCCTCATCTTCTTCTCACCCTGAACTGCTGCTCCTGGGCACAGGCCCCTTCCTCTCTCTGCCCTGGAATTGTGACTTAGAACTGGGTAATGAATGGCAGACTTGTCAGTTGATACCCTACACAGGTTTAGACCCCTGTTTGCTGGACCTAGGACCCCTTCATGGTTATTTTTGGGATATAGCCTTTCCCTGGGCTGGAATATTCCTCCTACAGTACTCTAATTCAGCACTGGACCCCTGTGTCCACAGACCTCTCTGTCTTTCTATATTGTTCTGGGCTGGAAAAAAATGACTGTGATATTTTCTTGGGTTTCTCAATCAAGATTTGGTATGTTCAGAGGAGTTTTGTTTTTACTTTGTCTTGTTTTCTTAGGGGCACAGGGGGAGGCAGGAAGTTTGCTATGCTTTTCCTACTGTTATGTCTTTCTTCTTTCTCCCTATCCTGGTCCTGGGTTCTTGATGTTTATGCCAGCAGAATGCTAGAAGTAGTAAATTCTGCCAAAATGAAATGACTTAAGGTATAGGCCCAACAATAAACTGTATGTCTATCAGAATAGCCTAGCTAGAAAGGCTTATCATGGAATTGAGAGGTTTGGCAATAGAAAGTCACACACCTGTCTCCTAATAGTAGCTAGCATTTACACTTTAAGGTCTGTAAAGCACTTTACATATATAACCTCATTTGTTCTATACAGCCCTGTGGAATAGGACCATTATTAGCCTTATTTCGCAGATGAGGAATCTGAGGCTGAGAGAATAAATGACTTAGCCAGAGGCAGACAGCTAGGAAATATTTGAGGCAAAATTTGTGTTTTTCTTAAGCCAGGTTCAACACTTTATCTACTGTACTACTTAGCTGCCCGAAGCGTACAGGGAGTGGAGGAAAATTCGTTAGATTTATTCAAGTCTCTCCCTTAATTTGGGGGATAGAACAATCCACAATGTACAATTTGAATCCAATATGGGATAACTATTTATATCTTCTACATGAAAGAAATGCTGAACATGAAAGACTTGCCATTATACAATGATAGACTTAAAACAGGATTCAGTAATTTATAACTACCAATATACTCTCCTGGGAGGATGAAAATTAAAATCATAAAAATACAAAGCATATTGCAAGATTGCTAAATACACATTATGAAAAGATATTATATGGATTTTTTTTCACATTGCCTGCAGTCTACCTTTTCCCTGTAATTCTCTCTCTGCCCTTTCCCAGAGAGCCACTCTTCTTAAAACAAAAAAAAATTGAAGAGAGGAGGGGTGTCAGCCAGACCATTCTATACATCAAAAAGCTCCCTGACATTATATGCAATGATCCACACTTTTGGAACCTTCACCACTGCAATGATGTTGTATGTGGGGCTGTCTCATATCTCTTTTTTGGAGCCAGGTTTGTTTCTTATAATTTACAATATGCTATTGCGGTTTTTTTTGAAGTTGTTAATTTCACTTACATTGTTGATTGTTTTCTTGTTTCTGCTTAAAAACCTGCATCAGTTCATGTTATGTCTTAGCATTGACTAGGTACTTTTACATCTCACTTTGGCTCTGCATTGTCCAAATAATTCCCTCTAGGTCCATGTCTTCTGTCAAGTTAGGCCAGGGTTTGAGCTCTTTCACTATCTTTTCCTTTGCAGAAACTACCCTTGCCACTCCTGGGCTACTACTCCATTCACAAATGTATATCACAATTTCTGACCTCTTGTTTTTTTTTTTTTTTTGAAACTCTTGAATTTATAAGATTTCTGCCAGAGGCTGTAGAAGTTTTGTTGGAGAAGTTGCCTGCTATGTCAAGGAGGAGAACATTTCTACTTCCTCACCCTTTCCCCACCCTGCCCTACTATGGGAAGTTTCATGGTTACCTGATGCCATCTGGACAGCTGAAGAAAGAAAGAGAGATGCAGAGACAGGGAGGCAGGAGTGGAGAAATAGAAAATAGAGAATTCTTTCTTGTAGGGCCACTGAGTCAGTAGTTTTCTATCCACAATCAATAAGAGGATTGTATTGTCATCCTCAAAAATCACAGCTCTTTTCATACCTGTTTCACTCCATGAAATTTCCAGGCTTGTTTTAACACATACTTCTTGATATGACCCCAATATGCCCATTTCCAAGCATGTTCCATCAGGCATAATCCCTGCTACAAAGGCAATAAAAAATTAATGATAGTTAAACATTTTAATTTTTTTAAATTTTAAAATAATTATAACCATTATTAAGTTATTTCAGCTGTTCAAGGTTTGGAAACTAGCTTTTAAAATACATGCTCAATTAATTGATCTCCTTTTTCTCTATTTTATTCATAAGCATTTAGAGATATAAAACTTCCCCTAAGAACTACTTTTGCTGCATCCCATAAGTTTTGGTATGTTGTCTCATTACTGTCATTCCCTTGAATGAAGTTATTAATAGATTCTCTGATTTTTTCTTTGGCCCACTCATTCTTTACAACTAGATTATTTAGTTTCCAATTAATTTTTAGCTTATTTTTCCATGGTTCTTCATTACAAATAATTTTTATTGCATCGTGATCTGAAAAGTATGCTTTGACTACTTCTGCCTTTCTGCACTGGATTGTGAGGTTTTTATGCCCTAGTATATGGTCAATTTTTGAGTATGTGCCATGTACCACTGAGAAGAAAGTATATTCCTTTTTATCCCCATTCATTTTTCTCCAGAGGTCTATCATATCTGCCTTTTCTAAAATTCTGTTCACTTCCTTAACTTCTTTCTTATTTATTTTGTGGTTAGATTTATCAAGTTCAGAAAGGGGGAGGTTGAGGTCTCCCATTATTATAGTTTTGCTGTCTATTTCTTCCTGTAACTCCCTTAACCTCTCCTCTAAGAATCTGCATGCCATACCACTTGGTGCATATATGTTAAACAATGATATTGCTTCATTGTTTATGGTGCCTTTTAGCAGGATATAATGTCCTTCCTTATCTCTTTTAATTAAATCTATCTTTACTTTTGCTTTGTCTGAGATTAGGATTGCTACACCTGCTTTTTTAACTTTAGCCGAAAGCAATATATTTTACTACAGACTTTTACCTTTACCCTGTGTGTATCCCCCTGTTTCAAATGTGTTTCTTGTAAATAGCATGTTGTAGGATTATAGTTTTTAATCCACTCTGCTATCTGGTTCCATTTTATGGGAGAGTTCATCCCATTCACATTCACAGTTACGATTTCTATCTGTGTCTTTTTCTCCATCCTATTTCCCCCCTGTTTATGATTTTATTTCTCCCTTTCCCCTTCCACTCCTCAACAAAGTTTTGCTTTTGACCACCACCTTCCTCAGTTTTCCCTCCCTCTTTATTCCCCTCCCTTATCTTACCATTTTCCACTTGCTACTTCTTCCCTCCCTTCTGACCACCCCCCTCCCTTTTTCCCCCTTTCCCCTCCTACTGCCTGTAGGACAAATTAGATTTCTATACTTATCAGGGTGTGTTATTCCCTTCTTGAGCCAGATCAGATGACAATAAAGCTCAAATACTGCTCTTCTCCCTCCCTTCTTTCCCTCTATTATAATGTGTTTTCATGCCTCTTCATGTGATGTAATTTACCCTTTTCTGCTACCTCCTTACCGCTTCCGTTAGAACCCTCCCTTTACATTTCTTGATTATGTTTTTATCCTATATATCCTTATTTTATAAGACATTCACAGTTTATGTGTATCCCTTTCAATTGTCATAATAGCTGTACTGTTCTCAAGATTGACATATACGTGTGACACACATCTGCACACATACATAAAATGATGTAATCCCATATAAAGATGTAAATAATTTGCTCTTATTGAATAACAAGGTTTGTGGGGTTTTTTCCCCCATTTACCTTTTTATGTCTCTCTTGAGTTTTGTATTTGAAGATCAAATTTTCCATTGAGTTCTGACCATTTCATCAGGAAGGTCTGGAATTCCCTTATTTCGCTGAATGTCCATCTCCTTGCCTGAAAATTTATGCTCAATTTTACTGGGTAGTTGATCTTGGTTTGTAGTCACAGCTCCTTTGCCCTTCAGAATATCATATTCCAATTTCTCCTGTCATTTAAGGTAGAAGCTGAAAGATCCTGTGTGATATTGTCTATAGTTCCATGATAATTGAATTGTTTCTTTTTGGATGCTTGCAGTATTTTCTCTCTGACTTTGTTGTTCTGAAACTTGGCTATAATATTTCTTGTTGCTTTCAATTTGGGATCTCTTTCAGGGGGTGACCAGTGGATTCTTTTAATGACTATTTTACCCTCTGGTTCTAGGACATCTGGGCAGTTATCTTCGATAATTTCTTTGAAGATACTGTCAAGGCTCTTTTTTTCATTGTGGATTTCTAGTAGACCAATAATTCTTAAATTGTCTCTCCTGGATCTATTTTCCTGGTCAGTTGTTTTTCCAATCAGATATTTCACATTTTCTTCTATCTTGTCTTTCTTCACATTTTGTTTTACTACTTGTTCATACCTCATAGAGTCATTAGCTTCCACTTGCTCAAATCTAATTTTTAATGAGTTGCTGTCTTCGTTTTGCTTTTGAGTCTCCTTTTCCAATTGGTTGATTTTACCTCTCAGGGTGTCATTTTCTCTATTTAGATTCTGAATCTCTGTTGCCATTTCACCAATCTTATTTTTTAACACTTGATTTCATCAGTGGTTTTTTTTCCAGTTTTTCTTTTACCTCCCTAATTTGGTTTTTAAAATCCTCCTTTATTTCTTCCAGGAATGCTTTTTGAGCTTGAGACCAGTTCACATTCCCTTTTTAGGTATCAGATGTGGGTATAGTGTCAATGCTATCCTCTTTCAAATTGGTATTTTGATCATGCCTGTTTCCATAAAAAGAATCAATGGTCCTTGGTTTTTTTGTTTTCTTCTTCATGTTGGTTAGTTTTTTCCTGGCTTTACAGTGAATCTCTGCTTTTGGGGCTCAGGGCTCTCTGTCCCAGTTTTCTAGTTCTGGGGATTGTGAATCTAGTTACTGGCTTTGTGTATTATAGCCTTCAGTTTCCTGAGGTGTGGGGGATATGTTCGGCTGCCTGAAGTCTCTTACCCTGGGGTTTCTCTCCAGCACTGTTGCTCTTCAGCAATGGTCTCAGCTGTCTGTTGTCTATGCTGTTGTCTGCCACTTCCCCTGGCTGTGCAAAGGTGTGTCTGGACTCCTTGTGTTGACCCCTGCTGGCTCTGCCCCTCTGGGACTCAGGAATTCCCACTGCTTGGCCACTGAAGCCCCACTTCTGTCTCCTTTATTCCAGTGTTTTTCCCCCAGGAATTCTCTGGGTCGGGGTGGGGGGGCAGGATTAGAGCCATTTACATGGACATTATATCTCCTGGAAGTTCAAGAAGACACATTTCTAACCTTTGGGCTGCAAGCCTCAGGAGTTGATGTCTCACAGCCAGTGGCATTGCACTGCTGTCTCTCGTCGCTTCTACAGACTCCTGTCCTTTGTTGGGAGGCCTGGGGATCTCCATGGGTTTTCACGCACCCAGCTTTCTCCCGGCCTGGGTTGCTGGCTGAATTTTGCAGCTACTTCTGCTTTGGTGCTGTCTGGTGCCAGTCTGTACACCAGGCACTCTCCCCACCTACAGATCCTTCCCATCGACCTTTCAGACTCTCCTGGCTTGGAAATTTGCTCCACTCAGACTGCTATCAGCTTCTAACTCCCTCAAATCTTCTCAGATTAACTTTTTTATAGGTATCTTGACAGAGCTTGTGAGAGAGCTCCGGTAAGAAGCTGTTTTCATGTGGCCATCTTGGCTCTGCCTCCCTTTTTGGTAATTTAGAGTATTTAAAGCTTGAAAGATCTAAGAATTCCTCTATTCCAAACTTTTTTCTCATAGGCAATGAAGTCAGTTAAGAAGTATTTTTTAAGTGTCTGCTACATTCAATGATCTGATGCTGATGTTAAATATTCATAGAAACAGTGACTCTCAGGGTTGGAAGGGGCTTCAGCAGTCTTCTGGTCTAGCCTATTCTTAAACACAAGTCTTCCTTTCAACATCCTTGACAAGTACTCATTCTGTCTGCTTGAAGACCTCATTTCCCCTTCTGAGAGCCTATTAGACATTTCTTATTAGAAGATAGACTTTTATACATCTCTAATGAAAGTTCTTTAGATGAGCAAAAAAAAATCTCTCTCTCTCTAACATTAAAACATTGGTCCTAGTTCTGCCCTCAGAACTACAGTACTATTCAAGATGGAATCATTCACCCCATTTTGAAAGGGAAATTCTTAGGAGAATAATAGGTTCATAGATTCAGAACTGGAAATAAACTTAGAAGCCATCTAATTCAATGTCTTCATTTTAAAAATGAGGAAATAAGGCTCAGAGAGTTTACGTAATTTTTAAGCTCACATAGGCAATAAATAGCAGAGCCAGGATATGACCCCAAAGCCAGTTCTCTTTCTAGTGCACTCTCTTTCAGAAGATTAAAGACAACCTATGACCCCTAAATTACTTTGTACAGGTTAAGTATTCTTATTTCCCCAAAAAGTCCTAACATAATTTAGTTTCCATTCCATTTCTGGACTAGGTATACAGTGTAAGGTTCAGATAGATCACAGTGTTCCAGATGTAATCTGGAGAAGCCCTCTCACCTTTCTTAATCTGTACACTATGCTTATTATTAATGGAAGTATGTTTGGCAATTTCCATTCTCTGTGAAAATTACTACAGCAATTTCCTCCAAAGGACAGAGCCTCTCATAATTCTCCAGTACATGATAAAATGTAAGAATTTAATAGTTTATCTTTAAAAATCCAACCCATATAGCATTCCTGTTGAGTTTAATAAATTTTTTTAAGAATCAATGGCTGGCAGGAGCCAAGATGGCAGCTGGAAAGCGGGGACTTGCCAAGGGCTCTCCCCCAGGACCGTCCAAACACTGATTAAAAAATGGCTCTGAGCAAATTCTAGAACTGCAGAACCCACAAAATAGAAGAGGGAAGCAGGGCCCCAGCCCAGGACAGCCTGGATGGTCACTGGGTAAGGTCTGTCACACAAGGAACTGGGAATGGGGCCCAGCATGGGCTGTACCCACACCAACCAGACCGAAAGTGGGATGGAACAGGCCCTAGGACCCTGAATCAGTGAGCTGTGGCAAATACCAGACTTCTCAACCCACAAACACCAAAGACAACAGAGCGGGTTAGTGGGAAAAGCTGTGGGGACTGAGTGAAAGGATTTAGCAGTTCAGTCACCACTGGCGGGGGGAGAGGCAGCAGGGGTCATGCAGCCACAAAACAACAGCTGCAGTTGCTTCCAGCCCCAGGATCACCTGGTGGGAGGATGTAAGTGGCCAATCAGAGCAGGAGTGCAGAGCCTGCTTAAGATCTGAGTCACTGTCTGGGTTGGTGTTTCTTGGGGGAGGAGGAGCACTGCTGTGGCAGAGCTTGCTGTGTAGAAAAAGCTCTGAAAACAACAGCAGAGCCCCTCAACCTTGGGACAGAGTACTCTCTACTTTACAAGCAGTCATACCCCCCCGAAAAACTCAAGGATCAAGTAGTTAGCTGGGAATATGGCCAGGCAGCGAAAATGGACTCACACTCAGACTTAAAATTTGGAATCTTTCTTTGGTGACAAAGAAGACCAAAACATACAGCCAGAAGAAGTCAACAAAGTCAAAGAGCCTACATCAAAAGCCTCGAAGACAAATATATATTATATAATATATATTATTTATATATTATATATAATATATATACATTATATATTATATATAATATATCATATATAATATATATATTATATATAATATATATTATATAATATATTATTTATATATTATATATTATTTATATATTATATAATATATTATTTATATATAATATATAAATAATATATTATAATATATATAAATAATATAATATATAAATAATATATATTATATATAATATATAAATAATATATTATATGATATATAAATAATATATATAATATATAAATAATATATATTATTTATATATGTTATATATAATATATATATATTATTTATATATTATTTAGAGAGAGAGAGAGAGAGAGAGAGAGAGATACACAGAGGGCACAGGGTGAGTTGAATATGAAGGCATGATATCTAAAAAATAAGATCAAATTAAGGAATGATAGTGGAATATATTGAGAGAGGGAGAAAGGGAGGGATAGAATGGGGTAAATTATCTTGCATAAAAGTGGCAAGCAAAATCAGTTCTGTTGGGAGGGAAGATGGGCTAGGTGAGGGGGAATGAGTGAATCTTGCTCTCATTGCATTTGACCTGAGGAGGAAATAACATACACATTCAATTGGGTATCTTACCCCACAGGAAAGAAGGAGGAAGGAGATTAAAATGGGGGGATGATAGAAGGGAGGTTAGATAGGGGGAGGAGGTAATCAAAAGGAAACATTTTTGAAAAGGGACAGGGTCAAAGGAGAAAATTGAATAAAGGGGGATAGGATAGGAAGGAGCAAATATAGTTAGTCTTTCAGAGCATGAGCGTTGTGGAAGGGTTTTGCATAATGATACACATGTGGCCTATGTTGAATTGCTTGCCTTCTTAGGGAGGGTGGGTGGGGAGGGAAGAGGGGAGAGAATTTGGAACTCAAAATTTTAAAAACAGATGTTCAAAAAGAAGTATTTGCATGCAACTAGGAAAGAAGATATACAGGCATTGGGGCATAAACATCTACCTTGCCCTACAAGAAAGTAAGGGAAAAGGGGATGGGGGGGAATTGGGTGACAGAAGGGAGGGCTGATTGGGTAATGGGGTAATCAGAATATATGCCATCTTGGAGTGGAGGGGAGGGTAGAAATGGGGAGAAAATTTGTAATTCAAACTCATGAAAATTAATGCAGAAAACTAAAAATATTAAATAAATAATGAAAAAAAGAATCAATGGCTAAAACCAGGTGTTGTGCACGAGTCTCATATTTTTAAAAGTAAAGTGAAGTAGATCTGTTTATGTGAATTCACTTGTAACTGGGTGGCTGTGATTTTACATATGTGGTTCATAACCTTTTGCTCCCTGCTTTAGGAGTTCAATATCAGAGGAGAAAGGTGGCATCATAGACAGAGAGGATGAGTAATAATTTCTTTCTCCTATCATTTCTCTGCTTGATGGTATAATAACTAGTCTTCCCTAGCCCTGAAGTTTTGGATTGCTGCCTTGAAGAGATAGAAACATTCATCAAATTAACCTGGTTTAGTAATTTTGCTATAAAAGAAATTATAAAATCATTGGTTAGTTCTGGAAGAGACCTTTAACAGTCATAGAAGCATAGATTTAGGGCCAGAAGGATCTTAAAAATCACTTAGTCCAATCTCATTTTACAAATGGCCTTACAAATAAGGCCAAGGAATTAAAGAATTTTCCTAAATTCAGATAGATAGTAAGTATCAGAGACAAACCTAAAATCTAGATCCTCTGATTTTAAATCCAACAATATTTCTAGCAAACTATTCTGCCTCCTTGAATTAATGAATGAAAAATACCTGAAGTGCTTATGATGTGCCAAACACTGTGCTAAGTTCTGGATATACAAATAGAAATGCAAGAAAGTAACCTCTGTCAAAGAGCTAACATATTCTAATTGCTAGAGACAAATATAAAGGAAGATTCAGCTGTAGGGCAGAAGAAATAATCCTGGAAATTGTAAAGGTGCACCAGTAGGATGGAGAGCAAAGCCCTCTGGGAATTTTACTTGAAATTGAAAGGGAGGTATTTAGAATAGGCAAGGTTGATAGGAACATGACCAGAGGAATTCTTTTGCTGCATAAGGTCCTATTAAAACTATCTCTAGATCCCCTGAGAAATCCGTTCTCTGGTGAGACACATCTTATAATTGTTTCCTTGTCCCATGCATTATTCTAGCTCTGGTTCTACTCCCTTTCTTTGTTATTCCCATCTTCCAGTCCTTTTTATTGATGCTGGACTCAGGCATGGGGGCTAAGCAGAAAATCCTAAATTGAGTTCCTTCAAGTTTAAAAACATCAGAGGCTCATTTATACCAATGGTTCACAATGGTTTTTGTTCCTTGAGCCCTTTTCAACAACAAAAAATATGTTGCAAACCTCCAGAGCAGTTTAACTTATTACTAATAATATCTTTTAGATTTATCCTACAAGTGCTTACAATATATGCAATAGCCACTATTCAAAAAAGTTCCAAATTAAAATTTGTTATATAATAGATAAAATCATAAGTAACATAATTTTAGTCTATGTTCTAAAATCTATTATTCATGTCATAATTAAATTATATGTAAAATATAAAATTGTATTTAACAATATTTACAAAAACTATAATGTTATAAAGTAATTATGAATATTTTCTGAGACACATTCTATAAGAGTTAAAAGAATCTAGAAAGACTTCATATGTTTATTATCTATAAGACTTCTTATTAAATGTCTTTATTTTGCAAGTTATGTTGAATATAAATAACACTTTAAATGAAATGAGTTAGAAATTGGAATATGGTTAACATAACAAAACAATGATATATAAACTTAATTTTGATTTTAGACTTTTAATTTCAAAAATGTTTTACAATATTTAGCCAATCACCAGATGAATACAGACTTCAATCTACTTATACATCACGTTTATTTCTGTGTTTTGATTTAAACAAGAAAAAAGTGAAAATGCTTGCTCATAGAAACATGTAGTTGAAAGTGGTAGGAAATTTTTATAAACTCTTGCTGCTAGATAGAAATTAATTTTTTTATCTTTAGCCAGTCAACTAATCAACAAAACTGAATAGTTATTATATAAAATATTTACTTTTTTGCTGGCTAATGACAATTGTGTTAAGTGATAAATGTACTTAAAGTTCCATTGCATATATTGCTTTTCTAAAATAATGTTTATATATAAACTCGTCTTTGTAAGGAAAGAATTTCTTCTACCACTGGCATGCCATCTATACCCTCATAAAAACTCCACTGAATAACTGGCCAGCATTGCCAACCAACTAATTTGAAAATTTGTCAGATTGAAGAATAGTAATATAAGCAGAGAATAGATTTAAATTAGGAAACAGCCTTCAGTGCAAATGTGGGGTAAAATAAGGTTTGTTTCCATAGAACAGTTGGGATGGTCCATAGTTTCGAGATAGTGCGTTATGCCCATGCATGTGATCATGGCTTTCAAGTAGCCTAATATTTGCTTTACAAGAAATCAAAAATTTATAATCCCTTGATCATGTGATTACATAGGTAATGACATACAATTACAGGGTAACAGAGGGGACTGAGGGAGTTACTCTGGTGTAGGGTACAGAATACAAATGAGGGCACACACATAACCATCCTTTGGGAATTGGTTTACACTTGGATATCAAACCTTTGGGGCAGTTAGGAAGGAATTTGACAACAGGTTGGGAAACTACTTAGTCTGGAGCAGTCAATTTGATGTAATCACTGCAAAGGCACCAAAATCATTGTGTATATGATCATGATGATTTCTAGTTACTACAAAAACAAATCTATAATGCTTCAAACATTTACATGTTTTGTACAGAGGAAAAATATATTTGTAATATCATTGGACAATGATTCATTACTTAAGGCATCATTAAAAGATTTTTAACACAAATCCTGTAGATCAGGGGTGGGAAACCTGCAGCCTCAAGGCCACATGTGGCTCTCTGGGTCCTCAAGTGTGGCTCTTTGAATCCAAACTTCACAGAACAAATTCTTTTACTAAGGGATTTTTTTTTCTGTGAAGTTTGGATTCGGTTAAAGAGCTGCATTTGAGAATCTAGAGGGCCACATTTGGTCTCAAGGATTCATGTTCCCCACCCCTGATAGTGGAAGAGGAAGGAGTGAACAAAATCAGATGATTGAGGGAGCAACTACCTCAGATGGCAGAAGTGGCAAGCAGATACAAAAGATGAGGAATTCAAGGATAGCAGAGAGAAATACAGGGCATGGAGGGAAGTCTTCTTGTCTGGGCTCACACTTGAGCTCACTCTATTGCTCCACTTGTAATGAACAAACCATGAAGTATGTTTCAGGTCCTATATATTCTAGCTGAGGAGCCAACTATTCTGAGAAATTGTTGGAAGGTAAGATGCAAGGTCCCAGCCAGCAATAGAGCAGAGAATGAGTAAGTGACTGGAGAAGAAATCAGTATGCTGGATCCCCAGTTCTTCTAATAATTGGACAGTGACCGTCGGGTGGGCAATGCATAGAAAATTATCTGGAAAAGTTAGCTAGTTATGTTGGGATTAGCTGATGGGGGCAGTCAGAATCTAAGTACCTGAACTGTGCTCCTAGAACTCTTGGGTTTGAGACACATCTCTAAATTGGTTATACTATCTGTCTGTCTATCTAGGTAGATAGATATAGGTATTATCCTTGTTCAGTCATTTCAGTGTGTCCAACTCCTTGTTATGTGTTGTTGTTGCTTAGTTATTTCAGTCCTGTGAGATTCTTCATGACCTCATTCAGGGTTTTCTTGGCAAAGATACTTGAGTGGTTTGCCATTCATTACCTTCTTCAGATTATGACTGAGGCAAATGGAGCTAATTGACTTGCTCAGTGTTACATAGCTAGTAAGTGTCTGAGGCCAAATTTGAACACAGGAAAATGAAACTTCAGGCTTAGCACTCTATCCATCTAGGTGTGTGTGTGTGTGTGTGTGTGTGTGTGTGTGTGTGTGTGTTTCTATATCAGTCACATGCTTTTGTGTCAATTTCATTATATCATGCTCATTAAGGCAGCTAGGTGGATGGATAGAATGCCAGATTGGAATCAGAGAAGCCTAAGTTCAAATCCTTCCTCAGATCCTGAAAAGCAGTGACCAGATCATTTCCCATCCCAGGCTATTGGGCTTTTCCATGTCTCTGCACCAGGTACTCCTCCTTTTTTGGTTTCTTTTTATGTGCCGTATATTGTGAGCTCTTTGAGGGCAAAGACTTTGTTAAGATTTGTGTTTTGTTCCCGGTGCTTATCCCCAGTACCTGGCACATAGTAGGTACTTAAGAAATGTTTCTTGATTCCTCTGAGTCTAGCTGTGTGATCTTGGGCCAGTCACTTAATCCCTTTCAGCTTCAGTTCCTTATCTGTAAAATGGGGATAATAATAGCACCTACTTTATAGTTATTGTGAGAATCAATTGATGTAATGTGATTTGTGGACCTTAAAGTTTTGTAAAATGCTAGTTGTTTTTATTATTAGATTAGTCTACTGAAAGACCACAAGGAAGGGTAGAGTCTCCCAGTGGCTGGAGGCAGAGACAAGATACAACTTGGATAAATCCATAGGCTTCACCCCAAGACTAATGACTCAAGCACTGCCACCCAGAAAGGATACTGATATCCTGCTCTCTGAGAAACAAAGGACCCCTAAATGCTCTCTGTCACCTGTGCAACACATCACTAGGGAAAGGCAAGACTCCAAGACTTGTTGAACAAGATCTGCCAAATGGCCAGTAGTGCTCCCTGGTGGTTAAAAGTGCTTCGGGAGAAAAAAAAAGTGGATAGAAGTGACATTTCAGTCATTTTGTCTTTTCACTTTAATATTAGAAATCAGGTCAACAAACTGGAAACTCCAAGAAATAATCACTTTCATGAACTATGAAATCAAATTTCAGATTCTTTTTGGGAACAGACACTTGGAATCTTCTAACTCTTTGCACACAGCAGGGATTTCACAACTTTATGGCTTGATAATCTTCTCTCCAACAATTTCCTGGGCTTATGCTGTATTAAGGGCTCCAGTCTGAAATGAGATCAGATTTTTAAGTTGCAACGAAGTGAATATCATTTAGTATTTTCTCCCTTCCTTCAATGGAGTTCATCAAGTAATTGCACTCTAATAGTACTTTGTGACAACTCAGGATGAATGAAGCATGGTGGAGCTAATAAAAATTTAAAATGGGCTCCATTCTCCTTTGGCTTAGAAAAAGCAATATCCATTTCAGACAAGTGGTTTTCCCGGCATAAAGGGACACACTTCCTGAAATAACTGAAACAAAAAAGGGGAAAATATGTTAAAACCCAGAATCCTAAAGGCTTTGGATTCTCTTGGATTTGTGGAATTCATTTCTGGTTACCTTGGGTAGCCATGGGCTAAAAGGTAATGGAAGTTTGGCAATCACTTATAGACACTTGTTATTAGAATTGTCTGGCCACATTTGAATATGACAACACTCTCCCAGGCCTAAGAATCAAATCAGGCATTTAGTTGGGGGAGATAGGTTTTCTTTTCTGCTGGAGGAGATAGAAATCTATTGAATCAATTTTACCTAGTAGCCATTTATTTTCATAATTAGGGTTTTGCCAATCTATTCTTGAGCACGTGGGAGGAATTTTCCTTTAGACTTCCAATAGTAACTATAGCTATTACTTTGTCTAAAACCATTTAACTTTCCCATCCAGCCTCAAGCCTGTCATTTTCCTCACAAATTATCCACCTGCATTTAGGTCCAGACTTAGGGATTTATAGCTTCCTAACTTTACATCTTCCTGAATTCAGGTCAATGTTTCTATCCACTCTGTCACCAACCAAGTCAGTCATTCATTCTCAAGATTTTGGGCTCAATACTATATGTTAGATGTGTGAAGAATTAGATGTAGTTCCTCTTGCCTTTTTCTATCTGTTTGGGGGGATAATATTTAGACACAAATGACCAAAATACAGTTTGTAATAAAGTGCCAAGAGTAGTCTAGCAATTAGTGCTATTGGAGTTTGAAGGAAGTATGAGTTCTGAGAGTGGTGATGAGGGAAAGGTTGAATCAAAGAATCATTGAATTTTATAGCTGGAAGGGACCTTAGAGAGCATCTTGATCAATTTCCTTATTTTATAGATAAGAAATGGATGGATTGAGACTTGCCCAAAGAAACACACTATTGGTTGTTGATGTAGAACTAGTTATTCACTAAGGCATCTTTATATTATGAATTCTATGATCCTTTGAGAAACACTAAAAAATAAGATGTTTGATTAAATTGCATGGATGTCAGTTTGGACGGTGCAAAAACTTCATACAGGTAAATAGGAGAAGATAAGCATGGACCAGTATTGGTCAAATTGTAGAGGTTCATGAATTTTAGACTAATGAGCATTAGTAATTCCACAATAAATATTTATTGAGTGCCTGTCCTGAACCAAGTACTCTGCTTTATATAGAGTGGTCATTGTTCTTCTGTTGAAAGTATAGACATGATCAAATTGACATCTTAGGAACATTAATTGTACAATGTTGTACAGTTTGAATTGGAGGAAAAAATGAGGCAAAGAGATCTGTTAGTGTAAATGCAAATATAATGCAAATTAATAATACATGTGTGAAGAAATAAGAGCCTGAGCTAGGGTGATGGGAATGAAAGGAAAGAGGTTGATGGGTAGAGGGATAATTGACAGGATTCAATAACTCACTAAATGTTGGAATCAAGGGCAAAGGTCTAATTAAAGGTGATTCTGAGGTTCTGAGCTTGGAAGAGAATGATAATATGATTCTTAGAAAAATGGAAACCAGTAGAATTTATTTAAATGGGAGAGAAATGATTACTGTATCTTTAGACATATTGAATTTTGGGCTGAGTTGAAAATAGTTCTCAAGTGTGTGTAGGGGTAGGCCTAGAGCATCCTGTTGAAGTTTTATTTACGAAGTAGGCCCACCACTTTTATATAGTGTTCTTAACATAGTGCTGGCCTAAAAATATCCATCTTATTGAACTTAATTATTTCATAGTATATTCTGTGACTTTCCGTCCATCTCATAACCTCACTTTGATATTGTTATTATTAATATTATGGTTTATATATTTTAGCTCCCAAATTAGGTATCATACAGAATTTTCTTTTTGTTTGAGTAGTGAAACTGATCTCAGAGTTTATCTAGGTCCAATGACTAACAAAATCATGAATCTTTTCTACAAAATCTCCAAACGGTCACCCAGGCTCATATTGACACTTTTGGTTACAGGTGATTTGGTATCCATTGAGGAAGCTCATTACGTATTGTTGCTGTTCAGTCATTTTTCAGTCTTATCCAACTCTTCATGACCTCATTTAGGCTTATCTTGGCAAAGATACTTAAGTGGTTTGATATTTCCTTCTTTAATTCATCTTACAGATGAAGAACTAAGGCAAACAGGGTTAAATAACTTGCCCAGAGGGGCAGCTAGATGGCGCAGTGAGTAGAGCACTGGCCCTGGAGTCAGGAGGACCTGAGTTCAATTCGGCCTCAGACACTTTACACATGTAGTAGCTGTGTGACCTTGGGCAAGTCATCTAACCCCAATTGCCCTGCCTTCCCCCCTCAAAAAAAAAAAGAAAGAAAGAAATAACTTGCCCAGGGTCACACAGCTACTAAGTGACTGAGGCCAGATTTGAACTCAAGAAGATGAGTCTTCCTGACTCTAGCCGTGGCACTCTATCTACTGTGCCATATGGCTGCAGGACACTCTATATGTTAGGAATTTTTTTTTTCTTCATGGAGGCCTGAAATCTGCTTCCTTTCATCTGCTGCTTTTTGGTCTTATTCCTGTCCATTGGTGCTAAGTAAAACAAATCTTATCCCTCTTATGATGATGAACTTTCAAATATTTGCATTAGATAAGATTTCTAGACAAGGGTCCCATATCTAAATGAGACAAGCAAGCAAAAATTAAATATAAACACCAATTTTTTACAAATGAATTATTGAGAAACATATAACAAACTTTGACCAGCTCTCTTGACATGCTTTCATCCATCCATCAATACCTACATTCATCCATCCCATAGGTATTCATTATACGTGTGAGTGTGTGTGTGTGTGTGTGTGTGTGTATGTTTGTGTAGCTGACTGTTAAGTTCTGTGGGAACAAGAAGAGATAGAAGACCCAGATTTGCTGTCAATAAACTAACTATGTAATTGAAGAGACCAGCAAACTTATAGATATTTTCCCTGTAACTCTTTCTTTCTATCTCTCACCATTAAATTCATGATAGTTGATTCAGAGCTTGAAGAGATTTTAGAAGTCATTGAGTCCAACATCCTCATTTAACAGATGATAGAACCAAGACTTAGGATGAATAAGGGATTTGCCTAAAGTCATGGAAGTAGCAAGTGGCAGGGCCAGCACTTAAAGTCAGGTTCTCATTTCAAGTCCAGTGGTCTACCCACTGCATTCTATGCATTCTCAGGGATACTAGTAAACTTAAATATTTTTCAACACAGGGCATTATTGTAATGTACAATTGTAGTAAGGGAAATCACAGGAGGCATTCCAAATCCAAATAATTGGATAATCATTGATCACTTGAATTATCTATACCTTTGGTCCATTAAAATGAATCATAGGAAGAGAGTTTTATAGAAGAAACCTACTCTAGGCAAGGTTAATTGCCAATATTGGTACATAGGCCAAGAAAGTACTATATCAGCTGACATCCTTGGTTTTCAGCATTCAGAGGTCTGATAGAGTAAGTTTCTTGAAGAAGTGTACTTGTAGGCTTGCCAACTGACTAAACCTGCCTCCAGAGGCTAATTAGAAGGAATTAGAGATAGTCTAAAGTCATTATTATTTCATTTGGAAAGAAATATTGAAATTTGTTTTGTGCCCCAAAAGGAATAAGTTTGATGCATTTTTCATGATCAGTACTTGAGAGGGAACAGTCAATCAGTCAACAAGCATTTATTAAGCACCTATTATATGCTAAGCACTGGAAATACAAATATAAAAAAAGATTCTCCTCTAAAATAACTCAGAATCTAATGGAAGAAGCATGGAGCAAGAAAATATACATAAGCAATCTCTCTCTCAGTGTGTCTGTATGTGTGTGTACATATGTGTGTGTATATATATATGTGTGTATGTATACATATACACATACACATATATTAAATTCAAAGAGAGAAGATGCTAGAATTAAGAGGAGTTGGAAAAAGTTTTCTGTAGAAAATGAGATTTTATTTGGGACTCAGAGAAAGGGAATCCAATAGGTGGAGACAAGAAAGGAGAACATTTCAGGCATAGATGACATTTCACATTGGGATACAAGAAAACTGATAACCAAACTGATTGCCATCGAAAATTGCTTTTGTGGAAGAATGGTCATATGGCAAAACCAAAAGCAGGTAATATCCCCTGGAGAGTTTTAGTTTTGTATATGTTGAAATAAATATGCCAACTCCCTGATTATCCAAGTAATGGAGAGTATGGGAGTAACTCAACCAATTAGGATACAGAATGGCTGGACCAACAATCCTTTTTGGTGACCAAGAGCAAACCTAGCTAGCTGGAAGTGCAGAATCAGTGACCCTGAAACTAGTTTAGCTCAAAACAGCTTTGAGTGCCTCCAAGCTATCAGCTAGCCTTGCACCCTTGGAGATATCTGGTTTAACTTATTGTCTGTACTGGGCTCTGCATCATTGTATTTATCTTGTTTCAGTGTACCAAGAAGTCAGTGCCCCTTTTCCTGAAGCTCCATCCCTCATTCCTGGAATTTTCCATCCATAATATACCCTGTACCCCTGCCCTCTCCTTAGATTAGCCCATTTCCTGTCTCCCTTTGTCTGAAGATTGTATAAACCACTCTCTGCTTTTCCCTAGCTTAGTTATTATATCATTAGGCTCTCTGTTCCACACAATCATCTCTGTACTTGCTTAACAAAGATAACTCTTGACTTTTACAAGCATGGTCTCCCTCTGGTTTTCTTTTTGCGTGGAAAGAGGACTTGGCTTCCATTGGGCCCACCTGTTTGCCTTCCAGTTTTCTTCCCTTTTGGAAAGAGGGATCCAGTTCCTATAGGGTTCAAGACTCAATTTACAGATAAGATTGCATCTAATTATTGACATGTCCCTGAATACTAGATAGTATTCAGGTGGCCTAGTTGGAATATCCCATTCACAGGAATATTTTAAAATTCTATCACATATGTTTAATGAAATGGAAGTTGCCAGATGATAAAAGTGAAAAGGAAATGAGTACCAGGGATGAAAGAATTGAAAAGGGAATTAACAGCTTGGTACAAGATCTTTTTCAAGCAACAAACTTCCTTAAATTAGAATGAACTAAATAGAAGCCAATGACTCCATGAGACAAGAAGAAATATTAAAACAAAGACAAAAGACTAAAAAAAGAAGAAAATGTAAGATGTTTCATACCAAAAACAACTGACCTGGAAAACAGATTGAAGGGAAAACATTTAAGAATCATTGGACTACCCAAACATTATGACAAAAAAAAGGATCTAGACACCATATTTCAAGAAATTATAAAAAGAAAACTTCACAGATCTCCTAAAGCTAGAGAGCAAAATTAAAGGAATATTATAGCCAAAATCCATATCTTTTAGATCAAATAGTACTGCAAGCAGCCCAAAAGAAACATAATTAATTAAATATATCTTCTAATGCTCTCATTTCATATCTAACTTAATATAATTCTACAGAGGAAATAATAGATTTTTAATGAGATAGAAGACTTCCTAGCATTTGTGACAAAAGCACTAAAGCTGTGAAGGAAATTTGATGTTCAAATATAGGAATTAAAGAACCATAAAAACCAAATATAAATGAATATGATAAATAAGTAAACAAAAATAACTCGCTCACATTCTTATATAGGGAGAGAAGTGTGTTCCCACTGACACATAGTCCTCTATTATCATTAGAGGTCATGAAGGAAGTCTAAGTAGACAAGGCCTTCAAATGGTTCTGTTATATCAAGAGGGGAAGAGGAATACACTGCCATGGTGGGGGGAGAGAAAGAAATATTAGGCACAATTATATCACATAATCAGGGTGCACAAATAGACATTATGCGAACAATGAGGAGTGGCCAGCGCTTGAACTATACTGTAATGTGAACTTGTCAAAGGAGGAACAAATGCACACACATAGGTACAGAAATACTTAGCATGGACATAGGAAGAGAAGGGAAGAAAGGGGAATTATAGGTAGGGTAGAATAAGAAAGAGGTTAGTATTAAGCAAAGCTAACTCTAAGGATATACAAAAATATTTATAGCATCTCTTTTTATGGTAGCCAAGAATGAGAATTTGAGGGGGATAAACTGAGGAATATATGAACAAGTTATTGCATATAAACGTGCAAGAATATTATTGTGCTATAAGAAATGATGAAAGTAATGATTTCAGAGAAACCTGGGAAGACTTCTATAAATTGATGCAGGGTGAAGTGAACAGAACCAGAATAATTTATATAACAATAATATGGCAAAGATAAGCAAAATTGAATGAATTAAGAACGCTTACTGGCATAATGACCAACCAGTCCAGTCATGGTTGAATATGCTACCAACCTCTTGTTAGAGAGGTGAAGAAGTCAGAGTGCAGAATAAGATATTTTTTGGATACAGTCAATGGAGAACTTTGTTGTATTTGGTGCTAGACATGTTAATGGCAGGGGTTTTGTTTTTCTTTCATTCTCAATTGTGTTTTGGGTGGGAATAGTTTGCCTGAAGGGAGAGATTTTGCTGACTGAAAAAAAATAAAAAGAGGAAAAAAAGCAGTTAAGCAAAACCAGCCATATATATCAACTGCATCTCATACTTTTTCTTATCCATATCCATCCCTTTCCTATGTAGTGGTCGGAGAGAAATACACTTTCTCAGCTTTTCTCCAGGGTTAAAGTCAATGATTACAGCTACAGTGGTCAGATTAGTTTCAATGTTCTTTCAATTTATGTTATTGAAGCTATTTGTAAATTGTTTACTTGTTTCTACATATTTCCCTTTGTAGCACTTCATACAAATCTTCCCATGTTTTTTCTACATTCTTTGTATTCAGTGTTTCTTATGGGACAGTCATTCTATTACATAGATGTGATAATTTGTTTAGCCATTTGTCTGTCTAGGGAGACCTTTCTTGCAGTAAAGGTTTCACAGCTTTGTCAGGATACTTAAGATCAAAAAAGACTGAAGTCTCAGCTGATAGCAAATTATTTCTGATTTAATGAGTTTTCTGAGGGGTGGAAACTCTGAATGGCAGAAATGCTGAGGCATAGTGACAGATTTTATAATATCACCATCATGGTAATAATTAAAAAAGAGAGAAATATTACTTAGGTCTGAATCAATTAATTTTGACCTGGATCTATCTTTTGAAACATCATCTACTAGTGGTGCCTGAATGGATGGACATAGGAAAATTCCTCAGGAATCTTATAAATCAATAATATAACATGATAGACAAAGTTAATGATCTCTTACTTGCCAAATCCAATGGCTTTTTCTCATACTCCATGGCCTCCATGCAGCCTTTAACACTGAGCTCTGTCTCTTCCTTTATACTCTTTTCTCTCTAGGCTTTTGACACACTACTCCCTCCTGGTTTTCATCCTACCTATCTAACCATTCCTCCCTTTTCTTTTTGAAATCCTTCTCCAGATCATGCCCTCTAACTGCAGGTATCTCTCATGAAACAAAGATGCCCTCTTATTTGTGTTTCTCCTGTCTGCTTCCCAGACTTGGCGAGAGAGAGAGAGAGAGAGAGAGAGAGAGAGAGAGAGAGAGAGAGAGAGTGAGTTTCAAGAAAAAAAATATTTTCCTTTACTCTTGCTCTTCTGGAAAAAAGGCTAGTTTGACTTTTAAGCATAGATAATATGACAAAAGAGATATAGAAGAACTTACTGGAAAAGCCTTCTTCCTTATCCTTCACTAGAGATTTAGCATGGTTAAATTCCTGTTAGCTGGTTGCAATGTTTTAAAATTCCATGCTTCTAGGCTCTCTGTCACACAGAAGCACATAACAGCACATAGAGGGCTGACAACAAGCAGGTTTCTATTTTCAGTTTGTTTTACTGGATGTCTCTAAATATCATGCTGTAGACACAAAGAGACACATAGATAAAAAAACAATAGACTCTTGTAACAAAGCTTCTTAAAAAATAATTTTGCATGCACAAATAAAAGTTCCTTTTGCATGTCAAATCTGGTACTTATATATCTGTTAGACTAGTAATTTTAGTTTCCCATTATAAAAAGGGAAAATGAAATTCCTACAGACACAAAGCAAATGTGGGTGAAGAAACAAAAAAATAAACACACCTGTGAGATATCAGGTATGATGTTTCTTTATTAATGATAACGGGAGTCTTCAGCTTCCAAATAGTACCTCTTTGTCAAGTAAAATACCTCCTTGTTCAGGTGAAATGACCCTCCGAAACGGCCCCTAGTTTTAATAGAATCAAAAATCCCTCCTGAGAGAACACATGGCAGCCATGCCACAGGCTTGGTGCTCAGTTTATTAATCTAATCCAGGACAATTTGGGGCAAAACCTGAAGGATGTGTCTGTCTGTCTGTCTGTCTCTCTCTCCATTCTGACATTTAAAGAGCCATTGCTATTCTCACTTTGGCCACTAGATATCTCCAGAGACTGTGGTATCTCCCACTTCCCAGGTTGATCAGACCATGGGAGAAAAAAAAATCAAGAATCTATCCAAAATCAATTTGACCTATATTTTTGCATCTTGGATCCTGACTAGTGTAGTGTTAACTCACTTGGCCCCTCAATCCCTCAAGCAAGAAAAGCACCACTGTTTCAGAGTAATTTTGTGTCTACTTTGCAGTAGGAGTGTAGGACTTCCTCAGCCTTTTAAGTTCAAAGAACAACGTGGCTTGCACTCTACCTACTCCTGAAACTTTTGGAGGTCTTCCTCAAAGGTTAAATGCCCAAGTATGAAAATTCCTGGGGCAGAGCCAAGATAGCAGAGTGAAAGCAGGAACTTCCTTGAGTTTTCTCCCAAGCCCCTCCAAATACCTGTAAAAAATGACTCTAAACAAGTTGTAGAGCAGCAGAACCCAAAAAATGATATAGTGAAACAAATTTCTACCACAAGATAACCTGGAAGGTTGACAGGAAAGATCTGTTACACCAATCTGAGAGCACACAGTCCACTGGGCTGGCGTGACCTACACTGGGCCCCAGCAAACCCGGAGTAGGCCTCAGGGAATCACTGGCAGTTGTGTCAGTTTTCAGACTTCTCAACCCACAAATGCCAGTGACAAGTTAGAAGGTCAATAGCAAAGGTCTGTTGGCCCTGGATGAGAGAGGAGTGTGGTTGTGCCCCAGCTCCAGGGTGGCTGCAGCAGCAGCAGCTGCTTCCAGGGCTCTCGGACCACAGAAGGTGGGAAGATCAAGCAGCTGATCAGACAGGCATTGTAGGGATCTCTTTGTTGGCACTGAGACAGGATTCTTGCCCATGCTTAGATCTGGGTCACAGCCCTGGGTGGCTGTCCTGGGGTGAAGAGGAGGACTGGCATGGTAAAGTTTGTGGTGGCTGTGGAGAGGGAATCTTTCTCACAGTTCCAAGGCAGAGAAGAGTGCTTGTGGTCACTCACAGACCACGAGAGAAGTAAACACCCCTGCTTTCATCATACAACCTTGGAAGAACAAAAAATTTCCAGGTCCCTAGAAATATCTCTGAAAACAGCTGCACAAAACCCTGAAGCTTGGGACAGTGCACTCTTTACTCTGGAAGCAGAGTCCTACCTTAACAAAGAGCTAAAAAGTCAAGTAAGTGGCTGGGAAAATGAACAAACAGAGGGAAAAATAATTGGACTATAGAATCTTACTTTGGTGTCAAGGAAGATCAAAACATACAACCAGAAGAAAACAAAGTCAAAGGAACTACATCCAAAGCCTCTAAGAAAAACATGAAGGTGATGGAAGAGGTCAAAAAGAATTTTGAAAATCAAGAGAATTAGAGGAAAAATCAGGTAGAAAAATGAAAGAAAATCATGAGAAATGAGGTAATATGTTGCTAAAGGAGAAACAAAAAATTCTGAAGAAAATAACACCTTAAAAAATAGACTGGGGCAAATGGTAAAAGAAGTCCAAAAAGCCAATGAGAAGAATGCCTTAGGGGCAGCTAGGTGGCACAGTGAGTAGAGCACCGGCCCTGAAGTCAGGAGGACCTGAGTTCAAATCCGGCCTCAGACACTTGATACATTCACTAGCTGTGTGACCTTGGGCAAGTCACTTAACCCCAATTGCCCTGCCTTCCCCCATGAAAAGAAAAAAATAGAGAAGAATGCCTTAAAAAGCAGAATTGGCCAAATGGAAAAAGAGATCCAGAAGCTCACTGAAGAAATTAATTCCTTAAAAATTAGAACATTGCAAATGGAAACTAATGACTCCATGAAAAATCAACAATTATAAAACAAAACCAAAAGAATGAAAAAAAGAAAACAATGTGAAAGATCTCATTGGAAAAACCACTGATCTAGAAAATAGATCCAAGAGAGAGAATTTAAAAATTATTGGACTACCTGAAAGCCATGATCAAAAAAAGTGCCTAAACATCATTTCTCAAGAAATTATCAAGGAAAACTGTCCTGATATTCTAGAAGCAGAGAAGAAAATAGAAATGGAAAGAACCCACTGATCATCTCTTGAAAGAGATCTCAAAAGGAAAACTCCCAGGAATATTATAGCCAAAATCCAGACCTCCCAGATCAAGGAGAAAATATTGCAAGGAGCCAGAAAGAAACAATTCAAGTATTGTGGGAACACAATCAGGATAACACAAGATTTAGCAGCTTCTACATTAAGGGACAGGAGGGGTTGGAAAATGATATTCTGGAAGTCAAAGGAGGTAGGATTAAAACCAAGAATCACCTACCCAGCAAAATTGAGTATAATCCTTAAGGAGAAAAAATAGATATTCAATGAAATAGAGGACTTTCAAGCATTCTTGGTGAAAAGACCACAACTGAATAGAGAATTTGACTTTCAAATACAGCAATCAAGAGAAGCATAAAAATGTAAACAGGAAAGAGAAATCATAAGGAGCTTATGAACTATTTACATTCCTACATGGAAGGATAATATTTGTAACTCATGAGACCTTTTTCAGTATTAGGGTAGTTGGAGGCAACATATATAGACAGTGCACTCTCTACTCTGGAAGCAGAGTCCTACCTTAACAAAGAGCTAAAAAGTCAAGTAAGTGGCTGGGAAAATGAACAAACAGAGGGAAAGGTAATTGGACTATAGACTCTTACTTTGGTGTCAAGGAAGATCAAAACATACAACCAGAAGACAACAAAGTCAAAGGAACTACATCCAAAGCCTCTAAGAAAAATATGAAGGTGATCATTTCTCAAAAAATTATCAATGAAAACTGGGAGGGCACAGTGAGGTTTGAATATGAAGAGATGATATCTAAAAACAACTAAGGGTTGAGAGAGAGAGGAATGTACTGGGAGAAGGAGAAAAGGAGTAAAATGGAACAAATTATCTCACAAAAAAGAGGCAAGAAAAAGCTTTTACCGTGGAGGGGAAGAGGAGGGAGGGGAAAGGGAACAAGTGAATCCTACTCCCATCAGATTTGGCTTAAGGAGGGAATGACATACACACTCAATTGGGTATGGAAATCTATCTTACTCTACAGGAAAGTAGAGGGGAAGGGGATAAGACAGGGAGGATAATAGAAAAGAGGGCAAATGAGGGGAGAGGTAATCAGAAAGAAACACTTTTTAGGTGGGACAGGGTCAAGGGGGGCAGGATAGGATGGAGGGAAATATAGTTACTCTTTCAGAACATGACTATTATAGAAGTGTTTTGCATGACTATACATGTGTAACCTATATCAAATTGCTTGCCTTCTCAATGAGGGTGGGTGGAGAGGGAAAAAGGGAAATAATTTGGAACTTAAAGTTTTAAAAATGAATGCTAAAAATTGTTTTTACATGCAGTTGGGAAATAAGATATACAGGCAATGGGGTATAGAAATCTATCTTGCCCTACAGGAAAATAGAAGGGAAAGGAATAAGGGGGGGGGGCGGTGATAGAAGGGAGGGCAGATTGGGAGAAGGGGTAGTCAAAATACATGCTGTCATGGGGTGGGGGGAGGGGAGAGATGGGGAGAAAATTTGGAATTCAAAATCTTGTGGAAGTGAACATTGAAAACTGAAAATAAATTAATTTAAAGAAATAAATATCAAAAAAAGAATTCCTTCAAGGGGACATTTCCCAATCCAATCTGGAGAGATCCATTTTGATGGATGAATTACCTACAAAGGATAATCCATGAAATATACTTGTGTTTTTAAAGTATTGCCCATATGTCCATATCTATAAGCTATGAAACAAATAAGACATGATGCAAATAAAACAAAAAGCAAAATATTCAAAATTATTCCCAACCAGGCACTTAAACTTTTGCTTGAAAAAGATTTGACTGTTGTGTGAGTGTTCAGGGGAATAGTCAATTCACTACACAGATACCCTAACAGAAAACTTTCCCTTTATGGAAAGTTCCACCCAGCCCGGAAAGTAGGGGAGAGATTTCTGTTAAAGGGTCTGAGGGAAGCTCTTTCTTCCTGATCCCACCACCACCACCAAGCTTTCACATGTAAAATTTTTAATCTTTTTTGGGATATACACCTAATAGTGGTACTGTTGGTCAAAGGTTATGCATGGGTCTTTTTAGCCCTTTGGGCATAGTTCCAAATTGTTCTCCAGAATGTTTGAATCAGTATACAACTTCACCACTAGTACATTAGTGTTTTAATTTTCCCATATCACCTCCAACATTTGTCATTTTTCTTTTTTCCCATATTAACCAATCTGATAGGTGTGTGGTAGCAGCTTAGAGTTGTTTTAATTTGCATTTCTCTCATCAATAGTGATTTAAATCATTTTTATATTGCTAAAGATAACTTTGATTACTTTTTCTGGAAACTGCCTGTTCATATCCTTTGGCCATTTGTCATTTGAAAAATAGCTCTTCTATAAGTTTGACTCATTTTCTATATATTTGAGAAATGAAGTGTTTATGAGAGAAACTCACTGTAAAGTTTTTTCACACTAATGATTACCAACTGTATATTTCCCTCCATCCTATTTTCCCCACTTATCCTACTCTCTCCTCTTTTACCCTGTCCATTCTCAAAAGTGTTTTGCTTCTGACTTTCACCTATCTCAAACTCCTCTCTCTTCTATCAGCTCCTCCACTGCTCCCCTTCCTACTTTCCTGTATGGTAAGATAGATTTCTACCCCAAGTGTGTATATTATTCTCTCTCTGAGCCAATTCCAACAAGAGTAAGGTTCATGTGCTCCCTTCCACACTTCCCCCATTTTCCCCTCCACTGCAAAATCTCCTTCAGGCCTCTTTTATGTCAGATAATTTATCCATTCTGCCTCTCTCTTTCCCCTTCTCCCAAGGCATTCTTCTTTCATATTGCTTAATTCATTTTTTTTAGATGATCGTACCATCACCTCTGCTTTCTATCTATATATATTCTTTCTAACTCCCCTAATAATGAGAAAGTTTTTAGGAATTACAAATATCATTTTCTTATGAAGGAGCATAAAACAGTTTAACCTTATCATATACCTTATGATTTATCTTTCCTGTTTACATGTTTATGCTTCTTTTGAATCTTGTATTTGAAAATCAGATTTTCTATTCAGCTCTAGTCTTTTCATTAGGAATCCTTGAAAGTCCTCTGTTTCATTGAATATCCCCACTGAAGTATTATATTCAGTTTTGCTGGGTAAGTGATTCCTAGTTGTAATCCTAGCCCTTTTGCCCTCCGGAATATCATATTCTAAGCCTTCCCATCCTTTAATGTAGAAGCTGCTAAATCTTGTGTTATCCTGATGGTGGCTCCGCAATATTTTAATTATTTCTTTTTGACTGCAGTATTTTCTCCTTGATCTGGGAGGTCTGGATTTCGGCTATAATATTCCTGGGAGCTTTCATTTTGGGACCTCTTTTAGTAGGTGAGTGGTAGATTCTTTCAATTTCTATTTTGCCCTCTGGTTATAGAATAACAGGGCAGATTTCCTTGATAATTACTTGAAAGATGTTGTCTAGGCTCTTTTTTTGATCATGACTTTCAGGCAATCCAATAATTCTTAAATTATCTCTCCTGGGTCTATTTTCCAAGTCAGTTGTTTTTCCAATGAAATATTTCACATTTTATTATATGTTTTTTCATTATTTTGATTTTGTTTGATTGTTTTTAGATGTCTCATAAAGTCATTAGCTTCCAGTCACCCAATTCTAACTTTTAAGGATTATTTTCTTTAGTGAGCTTTTGTACTTCCTTTTCCATTTCAAGGAGTTCCATTCAGTGAAGTTTTGTATATCTTTTTCCATTTGACCACTTCTGCTGTTTTTTTTTTTTTGCAGGGGGAAGGCAGGGCAATTGGGGTTAAGTGACTTGCCCAAGGTCACACAGCTAGTAAATGTGTCAAGTGTCTGAGTCTGGAGGTGAGCTCAGGTACTCCTGATTCCAGGTCTGGTGCTATACTCACTGTGCCACCTAGCTGCCCCTCCACTTCGGCTTTTCAAGGCATTCTCTTCATTGGATTTTTGTGCCTCTTACCATTTGGCTCATTACATTTTAAGGTATTATTTCCTTTAGTATTTCTGTGCCTCTTTTACTAAGCTAATGATTTTTTTTTCATTATTTTATTTTTTCACTCTCATTTCTCATCCCAATTTTTCCTCTACTTCTCTTACTTGATTTTAAAAGTCCTTTTTGAGTTCTCCCACAGCCTGAGACCAGTTGATATTTTTTGAGGCTTTGGATGCACGAATTTTGCCTTTGTTGTCTTCTGAGTATGTGTTTTAATCTTTCTTCTCACCATATTAACCTTCTATGGTCAAAATTTCTTCTGCTTTTTGCTTATTTTTTTTCCATCTTATTTCTTGACTTTTAACTCTATGATAAAGTGAGGATCTGCTTCCCAAGTGGAGAGAGTACTGTCCCAAGCTTCAAGTTCTTTATGCAGCAGTTTTCAGAGGTGATTCTGGGGACCTGCAAGTGTCTGTGTCTTCCAAGGTGGTATGCTCTAGGGAGAGATGTGTTTACTATTCTCCTGTACTGTGAACTGGTTTGTGAGTGACCACAAGCTCTCTTTTTAACCCAGGAACCGTGACCATGGTCCCTGCTCCACTGTGGTCACAAGCTCTGTTGTGCTAGTACTCCTCCTCTTACTGGGACTAACACCCAGGACTGTGACCCAGATCCAAGTTATACAACAGAGTCCTTCCCCTGGTGCCAGCAAAGGGACCCCTCTAAATCTCCTTCTGACCCATTGTCTGATCCCCTTACTGTCTGAGGGCTGAGAGGTCTTGGAACTACCACTGATGCCACTGATTCAGTTGTCCCAAGGCCTGCTCCTGATATTCTGGGGCCCAGTGTGAACTGATGTAGCCTGTGCTCCACTGTGCTTCTTTCTCACAGTGATACAACAGAAATGTCCTGCCTACCTTTTAAGTTGTCTTGATCTGTAAAGTTGTTTCACTCCATCTCTTCATGGGTTCTGATACTCCAGAATTTGTTTAGAGTGATTATTTAAAGTTATCTGGGGAGATTTGGGGGAGGACTCAGATGAGTACCTTCCTTTACTTTGCCATCTTGCCTCCACCTTAAGATTTCATTTTATGAAATAAACAATAAAACAGATAAGCCATTGGTTAATTTAATCTTAAAAAAAGTAAGAAGAAAACCAAATCGCTAGCATAAAAAATGAAAATGGTACATGCACCACCAATGAAGAGATTGTTAGGAGTTATTTTACCCAATTATACAGTATCTACTTTCATAGAGAAAACTGATGAATTCTGAATGCAGATTTAAACATGCTTTTAAAAAGCCTTATTTTTATTGTTTTCTTTTGCAATATGGCTAATATGGAAATATCTTTTGCATGACCTCACTTGTATAAATGAAAGCAAATTGCTTGCCTTAAGGAGGGGGGAGAGAGAATTTGGAACTCAAAAGAAATGATTGTTAAATTTATTTTACATTTACATTTAATGAAATGAAAAAAAAAATAAAACAGTACTTGAGTGTACCTATTTTTTCCACATCCTCTGCAGCATTTATCATTTTCCTTTTCTGTCAAGTTAGCCAATCTGATATGTATGAGGTGGTACCTCAGTTATTTTACCTTGCATTTCTCTAATCAAATGTGATTTAGAGCATTTTATGTGATTATAGATAGCTTTGCTTTCTTCTGAAAACTGCCTGTTATATCCTTTGTTGTTCATTAAAATCCCTAGATCTTATCCTTGCAGGAACTAATTTAAGCACTCCTCCTTCGTCCTCTATGAAACTGATTTTCTCAGCCTGTCTAGAACTTTACATTTATGGTTCACTTAATTCAAATATTCTAATCTTTCAAGATATACATTTTCTGATCATGCCTGTGTCATTCAATATTTTGGCTAACCTCAGAAGCATTTTTTTTCAGTTGAAAAATGGATTAGAATGCGAACTATGTCGTTATCCAAGTCATTGATAGAATTACTGAACAGAGCAGGGCCAAGGACAGATAGATCCCTGGGATATTATACTAGAACCCTCCCTCTATATTGACATAGACCAATTAATGACCACTATTCATAACCAGTCATAAAACCAGTTTCAAATTGACCTAACCAAAATAGCATCTAGGCCATTTCTCTCTTCATTATCCACAAAAAGATCATGAGAGAATTTCTGTTTTCCATCTGAACATGCCTGAACACTGTAAAACCAATACTCACAGCCAATCACACAGACAACTTGTATGGATGGATTCTATTACCTCTCATATAAAATGACATTCCAATTTGTCTGACATTCGTGCAGCTCCACTGAGAATTATTATCAAGCATAAGTGACTGAATTTTCCCAAAACATTTAGGCTACGGAAAGATCAGAAATGCAAAACTGGAAGAAAATAATTTAAGCAAAGAAAGATCAAAGCTCCAAAGATTTAGAGCCACTTAAGTTGGATAAGAGATAAGAACAGGTGGAGAAATGTTAGAACAACAAGAAGGAGATGGACTAATTCAAAATACAATGTTTTTCTTTCACACTTATCTGCGGAGCTCAACTCTTCAGGTTTCTTTCAGAGTAACTAGTCAGCCTTCTTTAGAACTATTGAAATACACTTATTCAGAACAATAATCTACAGTATAATAAACCTGAACTAATTTGAATATAGCTGTTATGACCCCTTATATTTCAATTTTATGCTTTCAGCTTCTACAGTGTTATATAAATTTAATTGTACTTTACTATAAATCTGTGTTTAACTGAGAGATCAGAATGACTGTATTGTTATTACTGCACTTGGAAAGAAAAATAAGTATCATAATGTGTATAAATGACCTTCTTATAGGTGGAATGAGTAACTGAATATTAATATTTCAAGCAAATGAATCTTATCAGTGTTGAACTCAGGTAGAGATGGAGTCTATTAACATTTCCCTCTAGTTTCTGTCCTGATATATTTTTTTCTGTTGCAATGTTTATGGTCTCACTCTTATCCTCCATAGTCAGGATAAGTGACTGTAACAACAATTTAGATTTGAAGATCTTTCCCATCCATTAATTGGCCATATGACCTGCTTATGTCACAGTGTATCAGGAGTGCCGAGTTTATAATCTCAAAGAGGATCATAAACATGTCTGAAAGGTTCGGAACCGCCGGATATAAGAAACTCTCAAAGTAGAAGGCAGAAGAATCAAAACATTTATTTAGGCTCCACAGTAACCAACCCATGAACCAGAAGCCCCATTTTGATATGTTGATCAAAATCTTCCAGGCCCAATAAGTACGCCTTGCAAGAGTAACCAGGAGGCTACAGAGAAGCATGATTGCGTAAAGCAAAATCATGCTTCCCCCTCGATGGTAATAAGATTACCCACTGGCCTGAAGTCTTTGTTCAGCTTCCTCCCGTAGATCAGCTCTGCTACTGGCAGCTCCTGCCTCAGCTGTGTCCGTGTCTGTAACTGAAGCTGCAACTGAAACTGACGATGTAACGGTCGCTGTAACTGACGTAACTGTCGTAACTGTCGTTGGCTCCAACCGGAAAAGGAAAAAAGAGAATCTTCAAGCTGTCCTCTCCCCTCTTATAGAGTTTTTGACATCATCAAGCACTGCCTGAACGACCAGGGCCGATTGGTTCTTGACTTGGCCCCTCCCCCTAGCGTAGCCGTTAACACCTCCCCTCAGCCAGCCCCATGACTCATCACACAGGAAGTTGTCTGGTCCTGCCCCGGAAGAGCAAGCCACAGTGTCCAGAGGCTCAATGAGGTAAGCTGAGTCATTCAAAGAAAAAAAAAGGCCATTATGGCTACACTCCACCCCTTGTTATAGGATACATAATCTAATCAGCCATGTATCCTAGAACATACATTGTGATCCAATTACAAAGGAAACTAAAACATATCATTCATTATAAAGCAAAACATATCATTTGGTGACATTCCTAAATATTAGTTTACGATTCAAATGTGATCCACCCCTAGGTCCCAGCAAGATAATCTTTTCAATCAATCATCCCCAAAATAATTATTAATAATTCAAATGTCCACCCCTAAATCCTTGTATCCATTACATAGGATCAATAATATCATAACAATAAAACAACACAGCAAGGATAACACAAAATAAGTAAACAGAACACTATCATCATTTCCACCCCCCTTGAACGATTGGGGCTCAAAATCTTGGGGTGAGGGGTGAAGGTCTCATTTTCCATAGCTTCTTCATGCTGAAATTGGATGTAGAGATGGCCCTGCCCCCAAAAAGTCCCATTCCAGAGGTCATTTCTTTAACAAGCTGGCAGGAATTCCAAGAATGCTACATGCTTAGGCAGTCACCGGAAAGTGCAGGGTGCTTAAGCCTGAAGGAAACAAAACTAGCAACAAGGTTAGCCAAAACAAAGGACAAAAAGAATAGACAAGTATGGACTATAATTCTTCAAATAAAATCATCTCAAGTTTGGTTGAGATTTCAGTTATGCAAAGATCCAACATCAGAGCCAAACTCAGGTGGGAAATGTTTCTTTTCAAAAGGAACATAATGAGGAAGCCAAGAGGATCCCATCCTAGACAGAGACTAGGATTGTCCTCCCAGCCTTTCCCCAAATGTACAAGTTTTCATCCGTTAATCACACAAGGTCACCTTCAGTCTGAGTGGCTTGTGGGCTTGCAGGAGCAGTTCTTATTTCCCTATTTCTCGTGTTATCAAGTCCTCTATACATTCTGTATAATTCATTGGTTGGAATTCCATCTATCATTTCAAAACCTACCCCTGCTCTCAATAAAGCAGTAAACATTTCTTTCCTTGTTACTCTCCTTTGGCGCCAAGTTTGCTGGTTATTCACCCTTCTCTCTCGAGGAGATCTATCCCTTCCCCAGTCACCTAAGTCATGTAACTGTAAAATCTTATTTATCACTGTTGTAAGACGGCTCCCTACTTCTCCAAGTAATAAATTCAAAATTAGTTGTTTATAAGCAGGGGGAGCTGTCCTAATTATTAAATTCCTATGAGGCAGTCCCATTGGATCATTGTAATATTTGTCTGCAGTTCCTATCATAATGGCAGTCTTCATTACCTCCTCCTTTAGTCTCATGATACAATCTCTAAGTGAATACCAGGGTCTGTGCTCAGTGGGCCACATAGAATCAGTAGCATATCTCTTATTGCATCCCACAGCGGCTAATGCCAACAGAGTAGTCCTGCTATCACCATCTCCTTGCTGATGATGTTCCCTAAAAGCTTGTTGAACTAGAGGATCATGGCTGATACCTATGAATCTCATGCAGTCTGTCCCATCTACTGATATTCCACCGGCCCCTTGATCACTGAGTCTTACCATCCAAGATATCAATGGTTCTCCTATTCTTTGGCTGAATCTACTCAAAATATCTGTGACCTCTTGCGGTGAGAAATCTTCCTGAATTTCCCTTGTAACTGAATCTTCACCTCGGGTTTCTGTCTTCCTCCTTTGTATGGGTCGAGCCCTTGTCTGATCATTTAACCATCTCCTATTCTCTGTGTGAGGCACATCCTGAACCCCAGTAGTGTTTTGTGCCTCAGCCCCTAACATTGTCTCATTCTCTCCCCACTCACTTCCTCTGCCACCATGGCTAGGACGAAGCAGGCAGTCAGGCTCTTTCTGGGCTGGGTTGAAATGCACTCTGGGCTTTTTTGGTCTCCTGTTGCTCTTAGCCACATTAATAGAAAAGTTCTCATTTGAGTCAGTTTGGTCTCCTGCTATCTGAGATTCCTCTTCTTCCTGTGGGGTAGGAGTGCCCCCATGTCTTTCACTTAATCTCAATCTTTCGTATACTAGCCGGTAGGCTGATAACACTATCCAGCTTTGCCTAGATAGTGATGCCCCTGACTGAATCCCAACTTCTCGTAAACACTTTTCCAAATCCCTAGGATCTCCTCTCCGTAGCCTTGGTTCCCAGTTTTCACAGGGTCCAGCTTTTTTAGCCAATTCTTTTGCTAGGGAGGAATAAAATGGATCCTCCCATCCTGGGATATTCATCTCTTCCTCTGAAATTGTTCTGCTTCTAAATAGAGATCTTATACCTAGCGATCCTGTTCGTGACGCCAAATGTATCAGGAGTGCCGAGTTTATAATCTCAAAGAGGATCATAAACATGTCTGAAAGGTTCGGAACCGCCGGATATAAGAAACTCTCAAAGTAGAAGGCAGAAGAATCAAAACATTTATTAGGCTCCACAGTAACCAACCCATGAACCAGAAGCCCCATTTTGATATGTTGATCAAAATCTTCCAGGCCCAATAAGTACGCCTTGCAAGAGTAACCAGGAGGCTACAGAGAAGCATGATTGCGTAAAGCAAAATCATGCTTCCCCCTCGATGGTAATAAGATTACCCACTGGCCTGAAGTCTTTGTTCAGCTTCCTCCCGTAGATCAGCTCTGCTACTGGCAGCTCCTGCCTCAGCTGTGTCCGTGTCTGTAACTGAAGCTGCAACTGAAACTGACGATGTAACGGTCGCTGTAACTGACGTAACTGTCGTAACTGTCGTTGGCTCCAACCGGAAAAGGAAAAAAGAGAATCTTCAAGCTGTCCTCTCCCCTCTTATAGAGTTTTTGACATCATCAAGCACTGCCTGAACGACCAGGGCCGATTGGTTCTTGACTTGGCCCCTCCCCCTAGCGTAGCCGTTAACACCTCCCCTCAGCCAGCCCCATGACTCATCACACAGGAAGTTGTCTGGTCCTGCCCCGGAAGAGCAAGCCACAGTGTCCAGAGGCTCAATGAGGTAAGCTGAGTCATTCAAAGAAAAAAAAAGGCCATTATGGCTACACACAGGAGGCCTAAGTCATGTGTGGTGGGAAAAGCTTGCTGAGAGGAAAAGGAAAGTGTGTCATAGGAAATGCTTGGAGAGAGGGAGCAGTTAGAGCTGAGGGAAAGAGCAAATATGGCTGTGTGATGAGGGTATTTGTGGGAAGGCCTGAGCCAGAGGGTAGATGGTTATGATACGGTAAGACTCCATGCTGTGATATTGTATTTTGAGTTTCTTGCTGTTATGATAAAGTGGATTTACTGGTTTTGGGGGTTGGTTGCTGCTTGGATGGGATGGACTTATTGGTTATGGGATTTGGTCCTCTGGTATCTGATTAAATGTTTTCCTTCTACCTTCAATAAGGAGAGTCTCTCATATTTTGTGATACAGAATTACATAGTCACATTCACAATTATCATCGATGTTGTGTTTATTGCCTTACTAATACAGTGACCTTGCCAAATACTTAATTGCCATTCTATGCAACCTCCCTCAAATTGCACAGACTTGAAAAGTTCTAAAACGCATATCCAGTATATTTTGCCATAGAAATTAGATTTTAGCGATGGCCATGTCAGGTCCCTCTACTCAAATTTTTCATCCTGCAAGACTCTTGGCCATATCCACCCACATCTCTGTTGTGCAGGCTTATGCACCCTGTTGAGCATTTACCACATGGTACCTTTCTCTAGACCCTTTAATATTTAATATTTTGTTGATATCAATGTAAAACACTCCCTCTGTTACCCTTAGCTCTTGCTATGTTAATGGTCTGTTGCCTTTTCCCCTGTTTCTTTTTTATTTTGTTTTGTTTTTGGAGGCAATTGGAGTTAAGTGACTTGTCCAAGGTCATATAGCTATTAAGTCTCTGAGGCTAGATTTGAGCTCAGGTCCTTTTGACTCCAGAGCCAGTGCTCTATCCACTGAGCCACCTATCTGCTCCCTTTTCTGGTGGTTCATGAATAAATTATTATTGGTTGGCAGAAACAGCTGGTGGCACAGTGGATAGAAGACTGGCCCTAGTCAGGAGGACCTGAGTTCAAATCATGTGTCAGAGAGTGGACATGTCACTTAACCTCTGTTTGCCTCAGTTTCTTCAACTATAAAATGAGAATAATAAAAACCAATCTCATGGATTTGTGAGGATCAAATGAGATAATATTTGTAAAGGTGCTTAGCGTAGTGCCTAGCACATAGTAGTCTCTACATAAATACTTATCCAGGCTTGTCATTAAGCTTTGCATGCCTTAAAAATGTGATTCTTCAGTGATCATTGTATCCCCAAATTTATGGTCTTACAGTATCCCCCTAAGGTAATGTTTGTGTCTTAAAAAAAGGTTTTTTTTGTGTCAGAGAGGCATTATAGAACAGGGAAAGGCGTTCTGATTGTGCAGTCAGAGGGTCTGGGTTCACAACCCAGTTATACCACTTACTACCTGCTATGCCAAGCCTGCATAACATACGGCCAAAGGATTTCAAGCAGCCCATGAAAAAAATGTAGAGGATGTAAAAGAAAGTAAAGATGTAATGAGTGCTTTGTCCAACTTCTGCTTAACCCGCCTGCCACTACTCACTATTTTGCCCATCATGTAACTTGGTAGGTAGGTTGCCACTGGACATTCTCTCCTGTTTGTCATATGACCTGTGGCAACCAGCTATCATCAGGCTCTCTAGTCTGAAAGGAGGGAGAGTTGTATCTTTTCACTGTGTTTTTGGGTATTACTGGCATTGAACAGAGACAAAGTGAGTGCAGCCACGTGCCAATGCAGCTGATGCCCGCTATGCAATGAGTGGCAACAACATGAGGGGTACTTTCCCCTCTTGCTATGTGGCCACCCTCCAAATTATATGAGTGTCTGGTGCCCTCTGCAATCTCAGACACGCAGTTAGGTATTTCTTCATATGTGAGCAGTTGCTGCGGAGATTTTTTGGTTTTAACATTAAAGTTTTGGGGGTGACTTTGCAAAATGGGTGATATATAGAAACAGAAGATCAAATCAGAACATAGAGTGTTTAATCCACAGTGGACAGATGGATACTTGTTTCCTTACATGAGAGACAAAACATTGTGCCTTGTTTACTGAGAAGTAATAGCCATTCTGAAGGAATACAATCTTTGTTGCCATTTTGAATCCAAACATCCTCGATTAAGGAAATTGGACACTAATGAAAAACAAATTAGTCCAAATTGCTGAAAAATCTCAGTCAGAAAAAATTGTTTTTCAAGAAAGTAAACTCAGAAAATGAGGTGGCTACTAAAGCTAGTTTTCAGAAATTGCTGCTGCTAGGGAGTCTTTTACTTGAAGGTGACTTCATAAAGAAGTGTTTGCTGATAGCAATTTTCTGTGTTATGTCCTGATCTTTTTAAAAAGTGTTTTTGAGAATATAAGTTTGTCCCATATGACCATGCAGCAAGGAGTAGCTGGTATATCCAATAACCTTAATGATCAGTTAAATCAGAAGTCAAATGAATTCAGCAATTATTTTTTAGCGATGGATGAGAGCACTAATTTGACAGATGCCCAGTGGTGGGATTCAGCTTGTTTGCACTGCTTTGGTATAACTGGTACCCAATTTTAGGTTGAGTCCAGGGAATAGTTTGTTAGTGGGGGCAGGGCCTGTGCCTGCCACATCAGTGGCAGCAGCTGCATCCTTGGCTTGGTTCCACAGAGAACCGATTGTTAACTTATTTGAATCCCACCACTGCAGATACCACCCAACTTCTAATTTTTGAGGTGTTGATGACAACTTTGAAGTAATTGAGGTACTGGCTGGTTTGTACTCCATACAAAGTCAAACTATTGGAAAAAAATCACAAATCAAGTGAACAAGGATATAGCTGAAATGTTAGGCATAACGTTTGAAAACTTAGTGGCCATTTGCACTGATGGCATTCTGTCTATGTACAGGAAAAACTTTGGTACAGTAACTTGTTTAAGAATTGTTGGGAAAAAAATAAGTATTACTGCATTGTACATCAGCAAGTGTTATGAAACAAAGTTCTGAATTTTGACCATGTAATGTCAATGTACTATATTTGTTAAAGGGAACCAAAACAACGGTTATTTTGAGCATTTCTTGAAGAGATTGGTGCCACCTGCAATGATGCACTGTATCACACAGAAAGGTTGTTTGTTGAGTCATGGAAGAGTATTGCAACGTTTTGTTGCTCTCATGGAAGAAATAACTCAATTCTTGGAGAACAGCTTGAAAAATTTCCCAGAGCTGTATAATGTGTTTTTATGTGACATCAAAAGTCATCTAAATGAATTGAATTTACAGGTTCAAGGGAAAAGTCAACTTATTTTCCAAATTATTGCTGCAGTAAAGGCTTTCAAAATGAAACTGAGGCTATTCAAAAACCAACTGTCAAAAGGAGAAATGTGCCACTTTGTGTATGAAACATATTCCATTGTATAAGCATGCCAAGTTAGGAGAAAATATTTAAATGACATTGAACTTTTGACCTAGGAGTTTGACAGAAGACTGATGCTATCCAAAGAAGATGACATTAAATTTAAGTTAATTGAAGATCATTTGTCTGTGTATCCACGGGAACTCCCAGTGAATTTACATCTAGAGGTTCTTGAACTTCAGTGCTCAACAGTTTGTTGAAATAAACAGAGAAACCAGCTTTCAAGACTTCTACATGAGTTTGGACATGGGAAAGTTTAAAAATCTGTGAGATGTTGCTTTACAGGTTTTCAGCATATTTGGGAGTACTTACATATATGAACAAACTTTCTCCATTAGGAACTTGAATTAAAAACACCAACTATCAGCTCTAACCAATGAACACTTGGAAGATATTTTGAAAACATCAATTTGAAACATGATTCCGAAGTATGATAAACTGATTGCTGACAAGAAGTGTAACACATCCCATTAACTAAAAGTAAACAGTAAGAAAACCTCAAAAATGCATTAAAACTTGTACTGTACTGCTTAGCCAAGTAATTTTTTTAACATTGATATGATTTCATAATAAATAAAAATCTTAATAAAGGTATTTAACTGGTATTAATTGAAACTTCCCTTTTTAAGTATGGTTTATTTGCAAAACAGTTTAATCATTAATTATACCTTTACTTGGAAAGTGAGCCACTAAAAACCCTATTTGGGGCCTGAAGATATTTAGCCTATTTCGATTTCGGCCCCTATCTACTGCCAAGTTGTACAGGTCTGTGCTATGCAATAATCCCAGTTTCATCTAGTCTTCTCTCCTCTGCCAAGTCAAGGATTCTTTTTAAAAATTTTTACTTATTTTATTCTGAACTTAAGATATAAAACAAACATTTCCACAACAGTAGAATAGGTAAAAAGTTTATACAGGAAACTGCAAATCTATTATGTACAACTTGCTATTCCTTTTAAATATATAATAAAGTTATCATGTAACTTTTTTCTCCACCCCTCCCCCAGAAATGGCTATTAGACACAAATATTATATATGTAAAACCATTTTATGCTTACTCTATCAGTTCTGTCTCTGGATGCAGATAGCATCTTCCTACATATGTCCTTTGTAGTTAATTTGGGTATTCATAATAGTCAAAATGACTAAGTCACTCAAAGTTGTTCTAAAAACATAAATATTGTTGTTACTGTACACAACTTTCTATTGGTTTTTCTCATTTTGATGTTCATTATTTTGCGTGTCTGTCCATGTTCTTCTAAGATCATTAAGCTCATCATTTCTTATAGCACAGTCATATTCCATCACAGTCATATACCACACCTTGTTCACCCATTCTCCAATTGATAGGCATCCCTGCAATTTCCAGTTCTTTGCCACCACAATGAGAACATATAGGTTCTTTACCTTTTCCCAAAATCATTTGGGAAACAAACCTAGTCATGTATTGCTGGGCCAAAGGGTACAGGATGTTTAATACACCTTTAGCCATAATTCCAGATTGCTTTCCAAAGTCATTGGATCAGTTCACAGTTCTACTAACAGTGAATTAGTGTCCCAATTTTTCCATATCCTTTCCAATATTTGTCACTTTTCCTTTCAAATATTTTAGCCAATCTGATTGGTGTAAAATGATATTTCAAGTCCAGAGGTTCTTAAATTTATTTTGTGTCATAGACCCCTTTGGAAATTTGGTGAAGATTATGGAACTCTTATTAGAATAATGTTTTAAAATACATAGGGTTACAAGAAGAAATCATTATGTTAAAATTGAGATGTGAATCTTTCCTTTAACAAGTTCACGGACCTGCTGAAATCTATTCTTGGACTTTAAGGTGCATATGGTCCCCAGATTAAGAAAAACATGTTTGTGGTCACTCACAGACCAGAACACATGCCAGGAGAGTAATAAACACACATCTCCTTAAATCATGCCACCAGGTCCCTAGAAGTATCTCTGATGACAGCAGCACAAAACCACTAAAGATTGTAACAATGAGTCCTATACCTTGGAAGCAGAGCCCCACTTTAGCAAAAGAGTTAAAAATCAAAAATATCTAGAAAAATGAGCAAACAACAGAAAAAAACCAATTGATGATAGGTGACAAGGAAGATTGAAACACACACTTGAAGACAACAAAGTCAAAATTCGTACATCCAAAGCCTCCAAGGAAAATATGAGTTGTTCACAGCCATGGAAGAGTACAGAAAGGATTTTGAAAACCATGTAAGAAAGGTAGAGGAAAAATTGGGAAGAGAAATGAGAGTGATATAAGAAAACAATAAAAAATGAGTCAACAGCTTGGTAAAAGAGGCACCATAAATACTGAAGAAAATCACACCTATTAAAAGGCAGACTGGACCAAATGGTAAAAGAGGAACAAAAATCCCATGAGAAGAAGAATGCCTTGAAAAGCAGAATTGGCTAAATGAGAAAAGAGACACAAAAAGTCACTGAAGAAAGAAAAAAAACTCTTTAAAAAGTAGAATTGGTCAAATGGAAAAGGAGGTACAAAAATTCACTGAAGAAAATAATTATTTAAAAATTAGAATTGAGCAAGCGGAAGCTAATAACTTTATAAGAAATTAAGAAACAACAAAACAAAATCAAAAGAATGAAAAAAATAGATGACAATGTCAAATATCTCACTGGAAAAGCAATTGACCTTTCCAGGATTTCTTGAGAGCATCTTGCTCATCATTTCTTATAGTACAATAGTATTCCATCATAATCACATTGCAAAACTTGTTCAGCCATTCCCCAATTGATGGGCCACCCCTCCATTTCCAATTCTTTGCCACCAGAAAAGAGTTCAGCAGCACCAGTTCTTACTGAAGAAGTTCAAGATAATCTTCTTGGAAGATGAGCTACAATGCCTGGGGACACACAGGAATTGTGACTAGATAGAAGGGTGACACTTTTGCAGGGACTACACAAACATATCCAAGCTGAAGGAGATGAAATGAATTTTGCTAAAACTGTGACTTGGATGTGCATGTGCATGATGGGTGTAAATGCAATAAAGATAAATTGAGGTCCCTTCTCCAAGCATAATCAGTTTATTAACCATAATGTGAATAGTTGTCAACAAAGCAGGTCAGATTGGCCACCTCAGTAAGGCTAGCAACCCAAATGAAAAGGGAGTGACCTTCTTTAGTGATGTACAGAAAAGGAAAGAGTCTGGATAGTTGGGGTACATTAGAATTGGCTACACTGGGGAAACTAGATTGACATTCCAGTGTAGATCTCTCTGACAATGAAAAAAACATTAGTTGTTTTATGTGCCTCATCTGCCTCTTGTAATCTCCATCAAGATCCAAGAGTCACCAGGTTTGACTTCTGTGGAGATGATCAGAACTCTAATTGAACAAGAAGAGGCAAGAACAGAAGATTCATCATTTTTTGTGGAGGCGGGGGATTACATGACAACAGGTTAAGCTGGTTGGGGTTTACCGAGGACAAGGAGATGTCCCAGGGGCTTACTTCATGAATGATAACAACATTCCTTTTCAACCTCACCTTTAAATTCACTAAGAGGGGCAACTGACTTCTTGAACTTATCTCTAGAACTGAGAAGTGTGACTTGTCAAAATGGGGAATAGGGTCAATTACAGAAAAGAATCAATACAGTAAACTCATAGGTAATATGAATTTTTATCTTTTCACACATCCCCCATTAAGTGATGAAACACTGTTCTCTCAATGAATCACTAACTGATATGCCAATTATCAAATGATATCCAATCCTTCTTACTCTCATAATTGACTCACCAGGAAACAAAAAGACCTGAAGGCATTAAATACTTCATTAAGGATTGCTAATTATGAAGTCTAGATGTTCTACCAGGATGGAATAGTGTGGGAGGGCAGAGAAAGATTGACAGATGTATTGACAGGAACAATCAGAGGCAGTCTGCTTTGGCAAGTAGGCCTTACAGAGACATTGGTGCATGAGAAAAGAATGATAGGGAAAGGTGAACATTCATTCAGTCTCTTTTTTTTGTAACCTATTCCAAATGTGAATGCAATAGCACATCATATTTTAAGGGTCAGATGTCTCATTCAGTCATTTGGTTTCTGAAAACATTTCTTGATACAGTCATTTGGTTTCTGAAAACATGTTGGGCATTCTGGAATGGGTCTGTTCTTTGAAGGAAGAAGCTTCTCCTTAGAGATCTGTTTCCTTAGTTTAGATTACTTATAGAGATTCTTAGATGTTTCTGTTAAAATCTTCGAGTTAAAAAACTCAATATAGCTTAGGGTAGCTTCTTAAAATTTGCTTTTCTAGTAATTAGGTCATGTGGTGAAAACCATTTCAAATCTTATGGTTCTAATGTTGTCAAACACAAAGTTATAAAAAAATCAAATTAGAAACCCATACGTCATAAGAAATTTCAGAGAATTTAGGATTTTACAAATCCCTTCCTGTTTCTAATTTTACCTAAACTCTGTTCTTAATTTAAACACTCCCAACAATAGGCAGGCTACAGGAAGAATCTTAAAAAAATCTATGAGGATCTGATTTTTGAAGTGAGCTTTTCAGGTTAAAGATTTAATATTTACCAAAATGACAGGTAAGCTTAGGTTGGGAGTGCTTTTAAAATTGTCCTTAACTCCCCTATCATTGTATTTCTTGTTAAATTGTGAGCAAATTTCAGTCAGAAAATTATGTTTACATATTTAAGAAATTCAAATAACAACTGAGAAATCATAACCTAACTAGCCATTTGAAAAAAAAAACCTGTTTTGTACACAGCATGAAGAACACAATTGTATATATAAAATCCTGAGCCTGTAGTAGAATATGCTCAAGTCCTCTATATGACATTAGACATATCTGACATATATCTGACAAAAACTAGTAATTTGATCTCAATTCTTTCTCAATTTTCTAATCTAATTAATTCCCTCCTCCAGAAGATGAGCACATAGGTAACAACACTCTATTAAGTAGATGACTTTTATGACTAGATTCACTGATCACAAATGAATTGACCTAAACAGATGCTTATTCTACTCCAATTGCCATAAAAGGACATGGGATAGGACATGAATGAAGTAATTAATTAATTCCAAATTATGTGCAGAGAACAATATCTATCAAATGAGTTTGTTGTGAAACCTATTCAGATGATAATAATGTTCATATGGAATGGATATTACAAAACATACACACACAAACACATAGATCATTGTTCTTAAATAAGGCCTAAACATTAGAGCACATTTAAAATAAGATGTGTAATATGTCTGCATTTCAGAGTGTGTTCCATATACAGGTTTATTTCAAGGAAAGGCAGGTGATAAGATCAAGAAATCCTCAATTTAGTTTTTTAGAATATGAAAATGATTATAATTTTAGAAAGAAAACAGTACCTTACAAACTTCCATCCTATCATAGCAACATCTATGTGTTCCAGTATTGCTCTAGTAAATGATAGGAAGTGTATTGTGCTCATATTTTCTATTACCATTTCCCATAATGATAAAATTTACTATCAAGGGAAAGAGCAGGTACATAGTTATCCTAAGGCAAACAGGAGAAACAAAGATGAAAATCTTCTAAGATAAATTCTCACAATATTCCCAGTCTAGTGTGCTTTCTGCCATTTGGCTGCAGAAGGCTTGGAAGATAGAAATATCTCACTAGCAGCCTCTTTATGTCTTCACATTTCTTTTCTCTGCAAGTGGTTTCACTACCACGCTGCCTGGAAGATGACTGCATATTTTCTCTTGTGCTATATAGTAATTCAAAATTCAAGGATGATTTAACACATGGTACTTCTGAAAAGATGTACATTGATAAAAATATGTAGCCTCAATATAGAAATAGTGCCAGACAGGGTTGCCAGGTGTAGGAAGGGCAACTGATCTCAGGAATCAGTGAGGGAACATTGTAGTAAAATTTTTTCAGCTTACTTTATCAGATAGGAATCCATGAACACCCTCAGATAGTGGTACGTTTCCAATGTTCAAGAGCAAAAACTGAGAGAACTTCCAGGCACACTCCATTTCTTATACAGAGATAGAGTCTGCTATCCCACTCACAGGGAAGTCTTGAGTCCAGTCTCTGTCATTATCTAACTTAGGCTTAAAAATAATGGCCCTGTTAAGCACCTTTTCTTTCCGGAAGACAGACATGCAAGAGTGCTCTCTTGGTCTTCCTGAGATTTTAATCTCCAAATATACTTACCTCCATAAAAATACTTCTGTCTTCCTACCTGCCCTTTCTGTGCTCAGAAAGTTTGATTGAATGCTGAAGCATTAAATTTGTCTTCCAAGGACAAAATGTTCAGGTTGTAAAAATTTTTGTTGGGATGAGTCTCTTGCAAGGATGGTGCTGGACTGCTGATGTGACCAAACACTCTGCGGTAGAATTGATTGACTCTCATTTCATGGTTCTAAATAATTCCTGAATATTTCTTTGTTAACTGGTGCTGTGAAATCCTAGTCCACTCAGTAAAATCAAGAAAAGTGCCAGGCAGTGCATAAAACTATAGATAGTAAGAAATTACATTAGCCTCACTTGGAAAAGTAAACAACATCTAAGACATAAAAGGAAAAGAAAGAGAAAAAAACATATATTAGGATGACCTTGAACACAAAGTATGGCTAATCTAAACCAACCATGGGTGAGAAGGTGCATATGCACTGGGGAGACCAATAGGGCGGAATCTTGTTGGGGGTTGGGGGTGGAGGGCGATAGGATATGACCTGAAATGTTGTTGAATGAGAGAATTCTCAGTCCTTTATAGCTGTGGATTGATGGCAGAGGGTAATGTCAAGGTGAGCTTAGACACTTCTCCCCTGAATGCTGATGACCTCAGTGCTCAGCATAAGATGAAGATTAAAAAAAAGGGAAAGGAGGAGGTACTGTACCTAACAAGAAGTGCCAACTGAAGTCTCACACCAATGCCAGAACGGAGACCTCCTGTTTATTTCTGTGGGTGCATTTCATAAATTTTCCTTACTGATATTTAAAGAAATTTTTTTTTACATAATGGCAGGTAGAGTTAATTGAAACTCCTTTAGGGAAGCTCCTTGAAACATGAGATAAGGGAGACCCCTCAAATGTGCCAGGGATGACAAACCAACAAACAAAGCAAGAAGTGATCAGGCTGGTCAAAAACAGGTAAAATTCAGGTGGTGTATTATTCTGACCTCAGTTTGGACCTTTGGATCATCTCAAGCTGAAAGATATAAGATTGGTCTTAGCAGAGAAAATTCTTCAATGTTTAGATTTTTTTATGGATGGAACAAAGGGACTGTTCCTTTAAATAAATTTCAATCCATTGATGGCTTCTCCTGACCACACCCGCTCCAAGAAGTGGTCAGTCAGGATCCAAAGGACAATGCAACGTCTATCTAGACTCACCAGCTTTTTCCATTCTGAGTTTGGTGGGGACCCAGAACAGTTCTAAATCACTTTCAAGACTCAGGGTCTGGTACCTTATCTTGCCAGCTGATCTTCAAAATCTTCCTAAGTCAACTAAAATGTAAACAATTCAGTTAACCGGCATTGGTGCTGGGTATACTGTACAGGTTTCACTGGCATACAACAATGAGGTCAGCACAGCAGTTCTGCTGGTCTTCAGTGTGGTAGGCAGCCTAATACCTCTTCTCTCCCACACTTTTTATTCAGAGCCTCCCAAATACTAAGTTGGCTCTGGGTATGTGTATGTCAACCTCATCGTCTATGTGTATATCCCTGGACAGTATTCTTTCAAGGTAAGTGAACTTATCAACAGCATTAAAAATTTCTTTATTTGCTGTAACTGATGGTTTCACATATGGATGGTGTAGTGCTGGCTGGTGGAAAACCTGTTTTCTTGGTGTTGATTGTCAGGCCAAAATTAGTACAAGCAGCAAAGAAGCAATCCATACTCTGTGGCATCTTGGCCTCACAGGTTGCACTGAGCACACAATCATCTGTGAACAAAAAGTCAGACACCACCTCTCTCTCCAATTCAGTCTTTTCTAGTTAAATAATTTACCATCAATGCAGTAACTGATCTTGATGCCAGTTTTTGTCCTTGTTGAAGGCATCTGAGAACATCACTTAAAAACTCATGCTTGAGAGGAAGCACATAGTCTTAACTCCGTCGGTGACTGGGAAAGGACAAGAGCATCATCCTTTACCCAGAATCTGTGCAATCATGCTGTCATGAAACTGATGTATAGTACTCATGAACTTGTCTGGGCAACCAAATTTTGCCATCATCTTCCACAATTCCATGACTGGAATATCAAAGGCCTTTGTCAGATGGATAAATGTTGAATGCAAATCTCTGTTCTGCTTCTGTCATTTCTCCTGGAACTGTTGGGCTGCAAACACTTTATTGACCATACCTTGGTCCTTTCTAAAGCCAAACTGCTTGATTGTGTGGGTAAACGGCTCTTGAGGAGATAACCATCTTCAGGGTGAGAGATAAGCCTATTAAGGAGGACTCTGGCAACAATCTTGCCAGCAATACCTAAGAGAGAGACCCCACCCCTCCCCTCCCCCACCACTGTCCCCATGACTGTCATAAGGCAACCTATTTTCCTTTTCCTTTCAAAAAACATGTTGCCTGAGCAAATTAATATCTAAGGTGAAATAAAGCTTTTCCCCCCCACCTGTGATTTTCTTTGTTCTTTATGGGTGAACAGTCATACAGAAAAGAAATTAATCTATAGTATGCAGTCTTAGAGAGCTGCCTGAAGGCATTGAGAGGTTAAGTGACTTACCTATGGTTGCACAGCTAATTTGTAGCAAGAGGGAAGCCTTGAATCCAGATGTCCAGGCCCAATCACTATGCCACATGTTTCTCCTGAAAGGCTTGAATTGAAATGTATCTTTATCATAGTTTATTTTAGAAATATGAATAAGAATATTGACTGTATGCTGCAGAGACTATCAGTGCTACATATTCAGACATAATAATGGGAGTATTTTAACTACTGATTTAGACTACAATTTCATTTGCAAAAAAATTAATAGAATAATGATAAAAATGATGGAGAATTATGAATAGTGTGTATCCTCTACAGAGAATTTATGGAAAGTCATGGATAAGAATTGCACAGATTTAGAAGGCAGAAGCTGACTAAAAAGTGTGCTGAAGTACCCACATGGATGAGATCATTGATATTTTGAAAAATTGAGGTATAATTGCATTATATACAGTATAAGTAAACAATGTTAATAAAAATAATAATTCTACTCATTTACTCACTTTATTTTGTATTTAATAAAAACCATTCTATAAATCCAAGTCCTAGCCAATCATTCACTGCTTTGCAGAAATACTTAAAGCTAAACACAGATAAATAAGATCTTGTACAGAGCCTTAAATTTCATTATGATTTATACATCTTTATAGGCAAACAATCTACAGAATCTCAGCATATTATGAGATCTCACAGACCATTTAACCTAACCCATACCTGAGTAAGAATCTACATAAACATAGGTAACAAATGATGAACCATTCTTTGCCTGAAGATGTCCAGTGAGCAGAAATTCATTTCCACAGAAGAAAGTTCATTTCACTTTTGGATAGTTCTGATGGTTAGGAAGTTCTTTTTGCCTTCCATTAAGCCTAAATGTGTCTCATTGCAGTCTCTATTCATTACTAGTTTTGCCCCTTCAGGGGAAGCTCAATAGAAAATTCCATTCTCCATGAAAACAACACTTCAGATACTTGAAAGCCAAGATCATCTCCTGTATCTCTCATCCTTTCTTCTCTAGGTTAAATATCTTTAGACCTATCACCAGATCCTCATGTGCCATGGCATATGGTTGAGATCCTTCACCATCCTGGTTTTTCTCCTTGGAGAGCTCTCCAGCTTACTGATATCTGTCCTGAAATATGATGGTCAGAACTGACTATAATACCCCAGATGCTGTCTGACCAGAGGAGAAGGACTATGATCTCCATATCTGTAAATTCATTGTTCATATGAGATCAAGTATACAACTATAACAATATAAACATTATAGGGAGACCTTTAAAAATCCTGGAAAATTTTGAATATCAAGTTATTAGTTTACTTTTCATAAATAAGTCATGAAGCTATCTGTTCTTGGTACGTCCAGCAGCTAGGACAGTGCCTTTCAACTAGACAGCAAATCTGGAACAAAAGTAGGAAACAAAAAACCCTTTTTTTCCTAAAACGATAGGAAATAATTACCAGAAACCTAAGGCAAGTATGATCTGTAACCAGATACACACTTCAAGCCTCCCCAATGAGATCCAGCTTGAAGAAGCAAAGATGTCGATCATATCACCAGTTTGAGTCCATATTCTGTTGGAAATGCCAGATGTAGAAATGAGACCAGCAAAAGAAATCAGAATAGTCCAACTTGGCCACAAGGAAACAAAGCTATGACTGCTTGCCAAGGATATGATGGTATGGTTAGAGAATCCTAATAAAGAACTAGTTGAAACAATGAGCATCTTGACCAAAGTTTCAGGTTATCAGTAAACCTGCAGAAACTATCGGCACTTCAATCTATTTGCAACAACCCCTTGCAGGAAGAGATAGGGTGATGCCATGTAAAATAACATCAGTTACTGGGGTGGGGGTGGTGGGAGGTCAGATATTATGTTCCAGAATCTACCTAGTAAGACAAACCCAGGCCCTATATGAACACAATTACCAAACATTCTTTATCCCCAAAAGGCAGATGTCAACAGAGAAATACTAATTGTTCAGGGGGAGGTTGAGCCAATATCACAAAAATGATACATCTGGATCATTTGATTTACCCCTTCGGTGCCACCCCAGTGAAATTATCAAAGCATATTTAACCAAGTTTGACTGAATGAACAACACTCATCTGGAAGAACAAAAGGTAAAAATACCATGAAATCTGTGAAATAAAAATGAAAGGGGGTAGGGTGGCATAGCATTCCCTGATTTCCACCCAGATGAGAAAGTGACACTCTGGAAAACCATCTGCTCCTGCCTAAGAAACAGAATGGTGGATCAGTGGAATTGATTGGATATACCACAGAGAGTCCTAGTGAATCAGAAGAATCAAGTGTCTGAGTCACTTCAAGGCCCAAGGTTTGGAGAGAAATCATCATTTGCCAAAATCTGCTGTCAAAACTGAGAAGTGGTTCAGAAGAAACAAGGCAGAGATCCACATCTCAGACCATATGCCAAGATAAGTTCCAAAGAGAGAAATCATTTAGACAGGAGGAACCGTATCGAAAGCTAGTGGGGCTGGGGGTTGGGGGTATAATGGGAGCATATAAAATATACCTGTCAGATGCATGGATAAAGCAATCATTTACGATCACATGGGGGATAGAGAGGATCATAGGGAGTACACCATTGTACAAACAACCAATGCAGCTCAAATCAGAAGGAAACCTGGAGACTTGGAAGCAAGCTTTATATAGCTGGTTTCTCTGATCAAGGCCTACCTTGGAACCACCTTTATAAACATAAGAGCCATTCCCCAATTGATCTACCATCCATAGATCAGAAGAGGTCATTTTGAGGAGCAGAAATCCAAGCAATTGCTTGTCACAGGAAAGACTATTCTAAGTGACTCTCACTGAGGAAAAGGGAAATTGAAACAACTCTGAGATAATAGGTCACACCTATCAGGTTGGCTGAGGTAACAGAAAAGGAAGAGGCCAAATGGGTGATAGGATGTGGCGAAATTGGGATGCTGATGCAAGGTTGCTGGAGTTGTGAACTAGTCCAGCCACTCTGCGGATCAAATGAGAAGTCCTCCCACCCCCTAACCTTTTCGAAAAGGGGCACTAAAACTGCATGTACCCATTGAGCCAGCAATCACAAACCAGGTCTGTATCCTAAAGACATCAAAGGAAAGGAAAACTGACCTCTTTGTACAACACCATTGAGAGCCACTCTTGTCCTTTTGGCAGTGGCTTGGAAATGGAGGGGATGCTTACTATGGGGAATGGTTGAACAAAGCATGGTGGAGGATTTATGATGGAACACAACTGTGCTATATCTACAAGCATGTTTTCAGCAAAACCTTGGGAGACTTGGATGAAATCAGGCGCCGTGAAGTGAGCCAGGAGGGACATGGTAGACAGAACAGGTCAGTTCAGAACCTCTCCAGCTCACCAAGGAGTCATCTGAGTGTACATTATTCTAACATTTTTATTTCTATGGGAACCTCCAAGGAGAGCTCCAGTTGAACAAAATCATAACACCTAGGGGGAATCAAAAGGGAAGTCAGTTTCCCCTACACTCCTTCCACTCTCCATAGAAGGTCAGGATATGTTCAATTTTTACTCCTGCATTGTCAGCAGCCCAAAAGGCTAATTTTAGGGGATAGGAGAAAGCCCTGGGATCAGCCAAGCTAAGTGCAGTGAGGAGTGTCACCATACCTTTTGGATCATCAGTTTCAGCCCAGCAAGGGCTGCCCACTGATCATAAGTACTGAGAATCCCATAGAGGGTCCAGGCAGCAGCATCTACTCCTTAGGTCATTGGTTTCATAAACTTCTGCCCCACTTCTACCTGACACCTCAAGTACCTGATCCTTTTTTTTCAATTCATTTTCCAAGAAGCTCAGTGCCTGTCAGGCAGAGGATTTCTCCTTCATTCAATCTAACTCATTGGTGACAATCCTGAGGATAATGATAATGAACCTACCACTCTGGGCCATCTCTCTGATGAGAGAAAGGTACTGGCAGAGGGCTGGACTATCTAGGAGAAGATAAGGGGAAAGTGCTGTCTGAACCTGGTGCAGGTGTGGGTGTCTCTCCATTACTTCCAATTCTTTCTGCAGCAGCAGCTGTTGCTGCTTCTGTTGCTGCTGCTGCTTTTCCTGCTTCTTTTGTTGTTCCTTCTATTGCCTTGGCTTCACCACATTGTTCTGAATTCAGCTTTATGCTGCCCTTTCCTCTAGGGTTGTCGGTGAAGGAGCCTTGACTTTGATTGTCTGGACGAAGAGACTGAGACCAGGATCAAACTTGATGAAGATTTTAGGTAAGTGGGCAGCAAAATGACCAATAGTTCAGAGGACACAGGCATGCAGGGAAACCTCTTTCCTGGAGAAAGGAGGAAGCATGTCTTGTTCAAAGTCTAACCTTTGGTGGGTAGCCTGGAAGGGTAAAAGGGTATGCAAAATCACCTCCTCTGGGAGGGCATAGAGATGGGGGAGTTTGGCTAATCAAAGTATGGCAGCATTTGCTGGAGCCAGGGGGACAAGCCAAGGTTGTCATCCTGAAGTTACTCTGCTGTAGTAGGCATCGGGTTCAGCAACATTCGCAGGCCACTCCACAGGCTTGGGCATGTGTGCAAACTTGTGAGGGCTGGGTCAGTGTGTAGCCACTGCAGAATGACCTTGATCGTGGGAAGTAAGCCTTGTAAATGTTGTGCAGAAAGTAACAGCGAGACAAGACCTGGGTTCAAGGTAAATTTAAGTGTGGATTTATTGATCAAGCGTGTGACTACCTGGAGTATACACTCAAATCAGGCAGTCCCAAACTGAGGGACTACAAGGCTTATAAAGGCAAAAACCACAATTACACAACTAGGGATGGTGGCTAGCAGAAGCAATGACATACAGAAGCAAAGAACAGCCATTGGTTGGATCCATAGCTCAGGGCTATTTTTGGGATTATGGCGCAAGGGTACAGGGGTGCAACCTTCTTGTGACATGGGGGTCCCTCCTAGGTCATGATCAGCTTCCTAGAACAGGGTGGAGGGTACATGGTGGAGGGACATGAGGCAAAGGGCAGTGGAATTCCCCAGAACAGGCTGGGGTCATGTTCTGGGTGAAGGGTGGGGGACCTCTGTAACCCCCTGCTTGGTCAGCTATGTTTTGGGTGGAGGGACCTAGCTTGACCTAGCTTGGTCAGCGGAACAGTTGCACCATAACCCAGGGTGTGGGGACCCTATTTGGTAACAGGGTGGACCTTCCTTAAGATAAACTTGTACCTTACCCTGGGACTGATCCTTGCACATAAGGCTGAAGTAAAGGAGAGTATACAGAATGCCGATTTAGGGAAAAAGGGAGGTCAGGGGACTAGCCTTGGGCAATCTACCCAGAACTATGCCTTAAGCTGTTTCAAGCCATTACAGGGTATAGGACAAAGACAAACACAAAAGTATAAAGGGGATTAATGGTGGGCTCCAAATTTGGGTATAACATAAGGAGAAAACATCCAGCTTCTCTTGTACTGTCTGGACCTTGGCATGGGTCCAGCTGCTGCTGGCAGCCCTCTTCCCTATGTTGGGTCCCTTATCTTTTCCTCCTTCTGAAAGGAGCTCACTCAAACTGCCATCTACCTCAGGGCAGGAAGAGAAAGAATTTCCCCTTAGTCATCACTGTCATCTAAGACTTCATAGGAGGCACAATGCACATCTAAACTGGGGACTTCCTTTGGTCACTATCCTCCCTGAAATCTGCCAGTTGATCATCTAGAGTCGAGAAATAGGGTTTCTGATCATTGTCTGACAAGATGCTCTGGTCTGAGTCAGGGTGGAGTGATGGAAGCTCTGATTCTGGCTCCCTGTCTTTAGGGAAGGGCTCCTCAGTCTTTGGCTCTCATGTCTCATCCCCTTCTGATCTCTGCTTCGCATTTCTGCCTGGATGGTCCTACTCACGTGCTGAATGAGATGAGCAAAGAAAGCTAAGCTGAAGTCGATAGCTGCCTTGCTGAGTTCCAAGTGAGTTACCTTCAAGCTGTGTGCAGTTAATATGCAGAGGATAACCATTTGGAAGATGACTTGATCTGGCAGGAAGGAGCCAGGCTTCTGTTCTCCTCCAGGTCCTCTGCCCCACCTTTGGCAGTCTTTGGTTGGCTGGTAGGAGAGACAAAGGCCAAAGTCCTCTAGGACAACCTCACTCACTCTCTCCAGCCTCAGGTCTCCTCTGCCCTTGGGCTGCAGGAGGCTCTGAAGATACAAGAAGCTCACCAGCAGCCTCTTAATGTCTTCACATTGCTTCTTCTCTGGAGTCACTTTCCCAAGCAGACTGCCTGTCAGATGCATGTATATTGCCTCAATTTTTCTATAGAAGAGTTTGAGATTCAAAGATGCTCTATCACATGGTAGCTCTGAGTGGATACAACACCGATAAAAATATGTAGCCTCAACAGAGAAATACCCAGTGCCAGACAGGGTTGCCAAGTGTAGGAAGGGCAAGCCCACCTTAGGAATCAGTGTCAGAGCTTTGTAGTAGTATGTCTCAGCTTGCCTCTGTGCATAGGGCGAAGCCATGAACTCCCTCTGATAGTGGTACAAGTTTCCAGTGTGCACTAGAGAACAATGACAGAACCTCAGAGCCCACTCCCTTGCTTCCAGGGAGGTAGAGTCAGCCTTCCTAATATAACTCACAGGGGAGCTTGGAGTCAAGTCTATGTACCACCCAATTTCAACTGAAAAAATTGCTTGCACAGAAAAGAGAATACTATGATAGACACCTATGCCCTTTCTCAAGTGGCCCTGGGCTACAACTATCCATGACAGCTCTTTTGGTCTTCCTGAGATTTCTGATCCCCAAGTAGACTTTCTTGCAGAGCAGGTCTTCTGCCTTTCTACCATAATCTCTTGGGCTCAGCAAGATTAATCGAATGCTGAGTTGTTCCACTTGACTCCTTAGGGCCATACTCTCAGGCTGGAAAACTTCTTGGTGGGCTGTCTCTTTGTCGTGGATATTGTCCAGCTGTAGAGCTGACTACAATCTTCAGGAGAAGGTACTTGGCTCTCTCTGATTTCATGACTTGGAAACTGGTGCTGAGAAGTCCTAGCCCATTCAGTAGATTCAAGACAAATGCCAGTCAGTGCTTATGTGTGTAGATGTTAAGAAGTTAGATTACCCTTCCTTGGGGGAACCAAAACATGCAACACCAGTTTCTGAAACACAAAAGGGAAATAACAGAACCAACTTACCTTTTAGGATGTCCTTGAATACAAAGTTTGTCCAATTGCAGGACAGCCACAGGTGAGAAAAATTTAGATCCACAGTGGAGATTGAAAGGGCAGGACCTGCAGCTCTGGGAGTCAACAGGATCTGCCTGAAATGAAGTGGACTAGGAGCACTCTTGGTCTGTTATAATTCTGGCTTGCTGTCAGAGGGTAACATCAAGTCATGGTCAGGGAGCTCCACCCCCCAAACACTAATCAGGATTGTATTCAGCATAAGGTAAAGAAAGAAAAAAAGGAAAAGGAAAAAGTACTTTACCTAACAAGAAGTGACAACTGAAACCTGACACTAATGCCAGTAGGGAGACCTCCTGTTTATTTCTGTGGGTGCATCTCATAAATTTTCTTTGACCACATGAAAAGAAAAAAAATACGTAATGGCAGTTGAGTTAATTAAAACTCCTTTAAGGAAACTCCTTGATTTATGAAATAAGGGAGAACTCTCAAATATGCCAGGGATGCCAAACCAACAAACAAAGTAAGAAGTGATCAGGCTTGGGATAGCTGGTCAAAAACCAGTAAAATTCTGGCCTCAGTTTGGACCTTTGCATCATTCAAACTCAAAGATATAAAACTAGTCTTATCAGACAATATTCTTCAATGCTTGGATTTTTCTTATGGATGGAACAAAGGGACTGTTTCTTTAAATAAATTTCAAACAATTGATGGCTTTGCCCCACCCTACCCTCAACCCCTCCAGGGAGTGGTTAGTCAGTATCGAAAGGGCAATGCAGTTTCTATCTGGACCCATCAGCTTTATACAGTCTGTGTTTGATGGGCACACAGAGCAGTTCTGGGATTCTTTCAAGATTCATTTAAAGGATAAAACCCTACTGAGAAAGACATAACTCATTTAATGGTGACTCTATACTCATCCTGGGAGAGAGAGACTTCCATTGTTTCCAGATGATCCCTGAAATTCTTAAGACCTTGATCTTTATTAGGGAAGTAAGAAGCACTCTCACTGAAATAGAGGGCATGGGAGTGAGTCTATCATGCTGGAGTGAGTTAGAAAAACACATGTGGCTAAAAAAGAGCACTGCGCTTAAGGAAGGGAAGAGGTAGGACAGGGAAACATTCTCTCCTTTAAAAGAAGTTCACAAGGAAGAGCTTTAACAGTGGATGTGATAATGGTGGGGTGCAATGCTTGAAAATCCCTTTCTTGTAAATAGGTTCTAAGAGTCTCTGTCTCAAATACACACACGTGCATGCACACACACACACACACACACACACACACACATACTCAGACCTTATTACTGAATTGGAAATAGAAATCTCTTTTACCCAACAGGGAAACAGGAATGACAGGAGATAAGAAAAGGGGTTTGGGGTGAGAAAAGAGAGGATGGATAATGGAAGGTAGTGGTCAGGCAGAAGAGACTTCAGAAGTGAAGCAGGATACAGGGTAGGAGAAGATGAAAGAGAAACAAATTGGGTCATAGCATTTGAAGTTTGTAATGATATATGTGAATAACATGTATTCACCCATCAAATGGGAGCAAATCACAGAATGCATTGGAAACCAGAATCCAATGATAAGTTTTGTACAAGAAAACGCCCCTGAATCAGAGAGACACACAGAGAATTAAAGGCTTGGGACAGAGCGGTACTGATTATGCCCTAGTTTCAGTATCAATGACAGGGATGGCATTCATGATGTCAAACTAACCTAAAACCCAAATAGATCTCCTTCAAAGAGGAACTGTCATAAAGAATATCACTGTGAACTTTTAAAATAAAATGATGGCAAGGGGATTACATTCATATTTTACAAAGATGAAACATAATAACTATCAGGTAGGATATATGCCAGGAATGCAAGCCAGGTACAATTTCAGAAAAAGAAAAACCTATCAGCATTAAGGAACATATGGATAATAAAAATACAAAAAAACTCAAAATGATGACTACGCTATCCATTCTTATTCAAATCAATAGCAAGAGTAGGAAGCAATCAATCTTTTTTTTCTCAAATGATATGAAATGACTACCAGAAACCTAGGGTAAGCATGATCCATAACTACATACACACTTGGAGCTTCCCCATTGAGATCTGGCTTGAAGCAGCAAAGATGTTGATCATCACCAGTTTGAGTCAGTATTGTGGTGGAAATGCCAGATGTAGAACTGAGACATCTTCTATGTTTAAGGATAGAAGGGCTTAGAATATGATGCTTTGGAGAGTAAAGGAGTTGAGGTTACAACCAAGATTCACCTATCAAGGAAAACTTAGTATAATCCTTTAGAGTATATGTTCATTCAATGAAAGAGGGGACATTTAAGTATTTCTGATGAAAAGATCAGAGCTGAATAATAAATTTGAATTTAAAACCCCAAACTTAAAATTATCATTAATAGGTGAACAGGGAAGAGAAAACATAAGAAATCCAATGAGGTTAAATGTTCACATTCCCACTTGGGAAGATGGTACTCCTAACTCCTAAGAAATTTTCCTTATTAAGGCAATTTGAAGCTAAATATGTAGACAGAGGATGCGGATGTGAGCTAAATATGATGGGATGATATCTTAAAAAATAAAATTAAGGGATGAGTAAGAGGATTGCTCTGGGAGAAAGGTTAAGAGTGAGATAGAATTGAATAAATTAACCTACATAAAAGGGCACAAACAAGCTTTTAAGGTGGAAGGAAATATGGGGAAGGTGTGTATATGAGCTTGTTTGAACTTTGCTCTTGGCAGAATACCTCAAAGAAAAAGTAAGTTGCTCACTCAGTTGAGTACAGAAATCTAATTTACAGGAAAGTAGGAGGGAAAGAGGAAAACAGAAAGTGGAAGCTTCTCACAAAGAAGGCAGTTTGGGGGAGATGAAAATCAGAAGTGAAACAATTTTTGATGATGGGCAAGGTGAAGGGAGAGATAGTATGTGATAAATGGGGGAAATATCATGAAGGGGAACAAAGTAATTACAGCTGTGAAAACATTCTGGCAAGTTTCTCTGATAAAGGCTTTATTTCTCACAAATATAGAGAACTAAGTCAAATTTATAAATATAAGAGCCTTCTTCAATTGATGTGATCCCATAGACCATTGTCAATGGATATGAATGTGCAGTTTTCAGATGAAGTAGTCAAAGCTATCTAGAATTTTATGAAACATTCCCTAAATCAATGTTGATTAGAGAAATGCAAATTAAAACAAATGAGAAGTACCACCTCACAAATGTCAGTTTGGCTTACATGAAAGGAAAATTAAAATGAAAAATATTGGAGGGGCTATGGGAAAATTGAGACACTAATGCAATATTGGAGTTGTGAAGTGATTTAACTATTTATAGAACAATTTGGAACTATTCCCAAAGGTCTATCAAACTATGCATTCCTTTTGATGTAGCAATAGCACTACTGGATCTGTATCCAAAGACATAAAAAAAGAAAAGGACCTATATGTACAACAAATATTTATAACAGTACTTTTGGTGGTGGCAAAAAATTGGAAATTTGCTGATGCCTGTCAGTTGGGGAATGGTTAAGCAAATCATGAGATATGCTTATGATGGTATACTATTGTGGCATAAGGAAAGACAAGTTGGGTGATTTCAGAAAAGCCTGGAAAACTTACAGGAACTGAAGCAAAGTGAAGTGAGCAAAACCAAGAAAACATTATACACAGTAAAAGCAACACTGCATGATGAAAGACTGTGAATGCCTTAAGTATTTCTCAGTATTAAAATGATCCAAGACAATTCCAAAGGACTCATAAAAATGCTTTCCACCTCCAGAGCAAACTCATGGAATCTAAATGCCAACCAAAGCATACTATTTCTCTTTCTCCCCCTCTTCCTCCCTCCCTCCCTCCCTTTCTCTCTTCCTGCCTCTCTGTCCCTTCCTTATTTCCTTTCTTCCTTTGCTTCTTTCTTTTTTTTTTCAACCAAATGAATAATATGACCATATATTTTACATCATTGTGCATGTATCAGATTGCTTATTATCTGGGGTGGGGGGAGGGAAGGGAAGAAGAGTATTCAGAACTCAAAATTAAAAAAAAAACAGTTAAAGTTGTTTTTATATGTAATTGGAGGAAAATAAAATATATTTTTAAAAAAGAAACTAAAAAACCAAACGTGAATATTGAAAATTTTTATTGTCAAAGGAATTATCTCACTATTTCCAAAATAAATATTTACTAATTTCTTAAGTTTAAAAATTAAAAAAAAACAAATGATGTCACAAAGTGTTGGACATGACTAAAACTGACTAAGCAAGGAAAAGGTGGTATCTCAGAGTGGCTTAATGTGTTTTTCTCCAATCCCTAGTGATTTAGAACATTTTTAATATGAATATCAATAGCTTTGATTTCTTTTTGTGAAAACTGCCTGTTTATATCCTTTGGCCATTTATCAACTGGGGAATTGGCTATTAGTTTTTTTAATTTTTTTCTCAGTTACCTATATGTTTGAGAAATAAGGCCTTTATTAGAAGAATTCATTGTTAAATTCCTTCTGACCATGTTTTCCTTCTAATTTTGGTTGTATTAGTTTTGTTTGTGCAAAAGCTTTTTAATTTAATGTGATCAAAATAATTCATTTTCAAAGTCACCGTGAAGAAGCTGACTTTTGTGGGTGAACTTGCTCATGGCCGCTTCAGGGCCAAGATGGATCACCTGGTATGCTTCTTGCCTGGTACCCTGGCTCTTGGAGCTCATAGTGGATTAACAGCTGATCATATGGAACTGGCCAGAGCTCTCATAGAAACTTGTTACTAGATGTATCATCAGATAGAGATTGGCCTGAGCCCAGAGATTGTGTACTTCAACATTCATCCCCAGAAGGGCCATAAAGATGTGGAGGTCAAGTCTTCAGATAGGCATAATCTGCTGCAACCTGAGACAATAGAGAGCCTCTTTTATCTGTATCATTTACTGGTGACAAGAAATACCAGGATTAGGGCTGGGAGATCTTGCAGAACTTCAACAAGTACACAAGGGTCCATGCAGGTTATTCTTCTATCAATAATGTCCAGAATCCCAGCAACCCACAGCCAAGAGATAAGATGGAAAGCTTCTTCCTGGGAGAAACTCTGAAGTATTTTTTTCTGCTCTTTTCTGATGATATGGACCTCATCAACCTTGACCAATATGTATTTAATACAGAGGCTTATCCTCTTCCTGTCTGGGCCCCAGCTTAACAGAAAGCCTGGAGAAACAGACCCTGGTGGAGGGGGGACAGCTTCTCCTGGTCATGGGGCCTTTTCCAGGTGAGCAGGGGTTGTACACAGCACAATTTGCAGGCCTTCCTGGAAGACCAAATGTGGGAAAGCCTTTCTCCACTTTGGAGAAATCAGCCATTCTTAGAAATCCAGCCATGAAGTGTGTGCTGCACCCAGCTGCTGGGAGCCAGATGAAATCCAACTCAGGGCTAAAGTAGTGGGAGGTGGGAGGCCTGGTCTGGAGGGACCACCAGGTCCTGAGCCACCTTGTGCCATTTTCCTTAGGAGTCCCTGATTCAGGAGGTTGTGCACACTGGTGTTAGAGGCTTCTTTCCCCTCAGGTTTTCAGATCATAGATTCAGCTAGAATGAGAAAGACTAAGTCAGCAACTTGTAGTTCTAGGAAAAGGCTGTAGTCCTGACTTAGAGATGGAATAAGCAAGAAGTCATTCCACCTTCATCAGATGATTGCAGTGCCCTCAGCAGTGGTTCCAGGCACTCTGATCTCACTCTACCAATACAAAACCATGTGGTCATTTGAAAGGGGAAATGGCTTAAGAAGCATTCCTGGTGTCATTGTTCAGAAAGCACTGTGAATGTATCCGTGAAGGGGTTCCTTGTAGAAAGTTAATTTTGGGTATTGCTGCTGGTTTGGCTCCGTGGTATATAATTTTATAGCTGTGTTTCCTTTTTTTTTTTAAACATGTAAGACTCAATGTGAAACAAAGTCAAAAATTGCTCATACATTTGTATTTGCATCAGTTAGACTCAGGTATTCTGACTGGAAGGCTGCTTTGTGGTGCTGAGCTAGGAGGGCGTAGTTAGTCTAACTCAGCCTTGTCTTACTTTCCTCTCTCCCTTTGCCATATTCCCCCATTGGGGTGCACCAGGCTTAATCCAGGCCAGTGTAAATTTGTATAACCTGTAATGTCTTACTCATTTGTACTGAGAGGGTTTTCTGTTTGCTTAGTTTGTTTCCTTTAATAAGTCTGCCTGTATAGATGGGATAAAGGACATTTCCTTTAAAGGATGATTTATTTTGGGGGTTGACTTGTTGAAATTACACGATTTAACCCTGGAATCCTCAGATGAGTTTGTTGAAACATTCTTTCCCCCAAATGTGCATAGATTTGGTAGGACTTGTAGCTGACATAAAAATGAGAAAAGAGCACAGTCAGTGCTCTAGAATGTAGTCTCGTGGTAGCCAGTGTCATGTGAACCAAGAGGCTTCTAATTTCCTGCCAGTCAGTAAGCCCTGCCAGGTCTTCCTTTTGGAAAGAGTGGCCCCTCAATCTGCCCAAATAAGTAAGTGCAAATAGCAGCTTTCTACAGATTGGGAAACAGCTTGGAGCATCAGGTATTTAGTTGTTGCTAAGTGGACATGACCTTTCTTCCATAGCCGGATGAAACTGCTCAACTGTGTGGGACCACATGTAATTTTTGACAACACTGTTTAGCATTCCTTGTAGTGATAGCTCATGTGTAAAGTAATTTCTGCAGTAAACAGGATTTACCTGAACATGTCGTAAAGCCCTTGATGCTAGTAATTGGGGACATCTTGCCATGACTAGATAACATGGGGTCTCCTGTTTTTAAAAACTTAGGAAGAAGCATATGTATTCATGGATTGGGGTTCACAAATAGGGAGACCCATGGAGTGATATGAATTTTCCCATGAGGTATGGAGGCTGGACCATGGAAGTCATTTTCAGTCAAGCTGCATTGTCTGGTTTATGTCTACATAGGGGGATTTTGTACACTGTTAAAAAAAGATGCTAAGTGTTATTAGAATATGGGAGGGTAGATGAGTGGTGTCTTTTCCTTTTCTTTACATAAATACATGAATTTTCCCTAACTCTGTCCTATCACTACCACTGTTTCCTGGAACAAATGCTTACTTGAGTTGGTTTTTCTTATTTGTTTTGTGTTAGTGGGTGGGGGGAGAATGGAGAGGAGAGCAAATACTCAGTTCTGGCAGAATTGATGATATTTCTTGGTTCATTTGAAGGCACCCTTTTCCTGGATGACTTCCTCAAAAATGAGCCCGAATCGAACCAGATTAGTGTGCTTCTGTACTCCTTCACTTCAGTGTTTCACTTTGGTGAGGAAATTAGTGAGGAAGATGCTATTTTTACGGAAACTTTAAGAAAGTTCATGGTATCTGAGTTCCACAGATAAGCTCCTAATTCTTATTTCAGTCAACAAAGCCCATCCTAATTTCTCCTGCCAGAATCATTCCCTAAGGACCATTGTTCAAGTGGGAGGCACCTTGGTGAAGAAAGAACACCGAAAATCTGGTTGAGTCTGGAGACATGGGTTCTAGCCTCAGATCTGCCAGCATCTGTTTGATCTTGAGCAAGGCACATTGTCTCTGGCTCTCAGTGGAGGGAATTGAGCTAGGTGATCTCTATGATCCCTTCTGGCTATAAAACTAAACGACCAGTTGGTATCCTGATCTCTAGTACCCTCATCTTCAACCAAAGGGAGAGAATGTGCCCTGGTGTCCTCAAAGTGTGAGGCACTAAAAGTAAATTTGTAGCCACAGAATGTAAAAAGCATTGAACTTCTTAGAATCAAAAGACCTGGACTAGGACCCAGGGCACCTTACTCACCGGCCAATGTCAAATATTACACCTTGTCATACAGAAATTAATGTGGAAAGGAAACTGTAGGTCCTGTGGGTGAAGGGGAGAATTTTATTCCATATTCTGAATCACCAAATAATGGAGTTCTATATTATACATTTTATTAAACTTATAACTTATTTTAAAAAAATCATTCATTTTGCTTTCCCTGATCCTCTCAATCTCTTTTTTGATCATAGACTTTCCCCTTATAGGTTGGACAGGTACATTTTTCCATGCTCCCCTAATTTACTTGTGATATTTCCCTTTATGTCTGAATCATTTATTCGTTTTGACTTTATATTTGTATACAGTGTGAGATGTTGGTCTGTGCCTAATTTCTTCCAAACTACTTTCCAGTTTTCCTAGCAATTCTTGTCATATATTGAGTTCTTATCTCTTAAAGCTTGGATACTTGATTTCACAAACACTAGATTACTTTGGTCATTTACTACTGTGCGTTGTGTACTTAATCTATCCCACTGATCCACCACTCTATATTTTTAGGCAGTACCAGATTGTTTTGAATATTTATACTTTGTAATGTAATTTGAAATCTGTAACAGGCTGCCTTCCTTCACATTTTTTTTTCATTGATTCACTTATGTATACCCCTTCTGAATGTCATAATAAAGATAACACTCTCAAGAGTTACAAGCAGCATCTTCCCAATTAGGGTTGCAAACAGTTTGCCCTTATTGAATAACATTTTTTTTCTTTCCTGTTTATTTCCTGTTTATTTTTTTATGCTTCTCTTGAGTCTTGTTTTTGAAAATCAAATTTTCTGTTGAGTTCTAGTCTTTTCATCAGGAAGGTTTGGAAGTCCCCTATATCATTGAATTTCCATCTCCCCTGAAAGATTATGCTCAATTTTGCTGGGTAGTTTATCCTTCATTGTAATCCAAGTTCCTTTGCCTTACAGAATATTATATTTCAAGTCCCTGATCTTTAATGCAAGGTCCTGCATAATCTTGACTGTGGTTCCATGATATTTAAACTGATTCTTTCTGTCTGCTTGTGGTATTTTTTTCCTTGACATGGTAATTCTGGAATTTGGCTACAGTATTTCTTGGCATTTTCAAATTGGGATCTCTTTCAGGAGGTGATCGGTAGATTCTTTCGATGACTATTTTACCCTCTCGTTCTAGGACCTCAGGGAAGTTTTCCTTGATGATTTCTTGAAAGATACTGCACAGGCTCTTTTTTGATCATGGATTTCAGGTAGACCAATAATTGTTAGATTATCTCTCCTGGATCTATTTTCCATGTCTGTTTTTTTAATGAGATATTTTATAATTTCTTCTTTCATTCTTTAGATTTTTTTGACTGATTCTTGATGTCTCATAATGTCATTATCTTCTACTTGCCCAATTATAATTTTAATGAATTGTTTTCTTCAGTTAGTTTTTGTACCTCCTTTTCCATTTGATCAATTCTACTTTTTAAGGAATTCTTCTCTTCAGTGAGTTTTTGTGCCTCCTTTTCTATTTTACCAATTGTATTTTTTAAAGGAATTCTTTTCTATAGTCAATTTTTGTCCTTCCTTTTCCAGCTATCGAATCTATCTTGCATATCTCTCATTTCTTTTCCTAATTTTTCTTCGATCCCTCTTATTTGACTTTTAAAATCCTTCTTGAACTCTTTTAAGAACACTTTTTGGGCTTGATACCAGTTCATATTCCCCTTTGATGTTTCAGATGTGGGTATATTGACAATGTTGTCCTCTTCTGAATTTGTTTTGTCCTTCCCTGTCCCTATAGAAAGAATCTATGTTCATTGTCTATTCCTGCTTTTTGCTCATGGTGTTTGCCTATTTCTTGGCTTTCAAAGTTGGGCTCTCCTGATGGAATACAGGGGGTACTGTCCCAAGCTTCTTGCAGGCCAGGGACCTGGTCACTGGCTTTGTGTTCTGGCGCCTCATGTGGTGGCAGCTTGAGGCTGTAGGGGTCTAGCAGCTTACCTGGTACTGAGCAGGGGTCCTAGTGGTGGAGTATGGCATGTGCTAAGCTCTTGTGGGGTTTTTCTGCTTTTCTCCAGGCCTACATTGAAGGTCTCAGGGTGTGGGAGGGTCTGGTCCCTGGAGGATGCCTGCTCACCTAGGCTGCTGTGAATCACTGGAAGGTTTGGCTGCTGGAAGATGTCTCCCCACTGGAGTTGTTCTTCCTGCAGTTGTGTTGAAGCATGGGGAGGTTTGGCTACTGGAGGATGCCTGAATACCAGTGCATATGGTAGTTTTACAAGCTGGAGTCTAGCAATTCCACTGCCTGTTCCAAGGTACTCAGGGGGGTCCTGGTGTTACTACTTGCATACTCCACCACTCTCAGGCTCAGGATCTCCCACTGGTTTGCTGAGGTGGGGCTTGTAGCTGGCTTGCCGGAATACCTCCCATCCTGTACTGCTCTCCTTCCACCAGACTGAGTCTTTTCCTATTAATCCCCCCAAGCCTCCAGGACTAAAAGACTACTGCACCCCATCTTTCTTTTGGCTAAGTTGTTCCAGCATTTTTCCTTGGGTGATATTTTCTGGGTCTTTAGAGGACAATAAGGGAAAGAGAGGGTGACTTACTGCTTATTTCACCATCTTGACTCCCACAAGTTGCCCAATTTCCCCCATTCTTTCTCTCCTTTCCCTGTTCTCGCAGTGTATCACTTTCTTGCCTATCCGTTTTTTACACAATTCCAACATAATTGACTTTCTTTTGCATCATCTTTCAATGTAGAATCCTTCTAGCTATCCTAACAGCAATAAAGTTCATAGAGAATACATGTATCATTTTTCTATATAGAAGAGTAAACAATTTAACTTTATTGAGTTTTTTATGATTTTTCTTTCATGTTTACCTTTTCATACTTCTCTTGAGTCTTGTCAAATTTTAAAGTCAAATTTTCTATTCAGCTCTAGACTCTTCATCAGGAATGCTTAAAACAGGAGTGCGGAACCTGCAGCTTTATGGACACATGTGGCCCTCTAGGTCCTCAAGTGTAGCCCTTTGACCAAATCCAAATTTTACAAAACAAATCCCCTTAATAAAATGATATATTCTGTGAAGTCTGAATTTGGTCAAATTTGTGGCCTTGAGGCTGGTGGTTCCCCATCCCTGGCTTAAAAGTTCTTTATTTCATTAGATATTCACCTTTCCCTGAAGAATTATAGTAAGTTTTGCTAGATTGATTATTTTTGGTTGTAATCAAAGATCTTTTGCCTTCTGCAATATCAAATTATAAGCCTTCCATGACTTAAATTTTTAGCTACTGTCCACTAGACAGAACCAGCCTCTAACATGTAGGTGTTTGAAGCCAAATAGAGAAGGCTAGAGACAGGGGAGTCAGGAATCAAACAAAAGTTTAATTTCAAAATGAGGGAAATGGCTTGCAAGCAAAAACACATGTGACAGAGCCCAACCCCTATTGTGTGCATGGGGGACCTGCTTTAGTGTAGACAGATCTCGATACTAATACCTATGGCTTTGCAGTGAGCTGTATTCCTGATAATGAGGAATAACAGCTTTCTCAAAGAGGAAACCAAGACATTTATTCAAATACCAGAAAGCCAAATCCATCACAGCAACAAAGAAGTCTATATACAACACCAATGCAGGGGACACTGCCATTCCCAAACCTTCCCTCTGTTAGGCCTTCCTTAAGCAAAATCACTCCCTTTCTCATTCACACTACCCGCTCTGCCTGCTCTCTCCCAGCCCTGACTGCTCTGTCTCACCCACTCACTTCTTGCTCCACCCCTTCCTGCTCCACCTGGTTGGCAAGCTCCTCCCACCACAGCCTCATGTGACTCAGGCTTCCATGTGACTCAAGGGCTCAAAGCAGGTCACATAGGCCTATTAATGGATGGGAAAGATCTTCCCATTCCCATAACACTTAGTTAGAGTCTCTAAGGAACACATAGAGGTAATTCAGTTTCCCAGCCACATGGCTAGGTTCAAACAATGCAATAATTTTTTCTCAAAATTTCCATAATTGCACAGTTACACTAAATAAGGTACAGATTGTACTACTTATAGGGCTCACACCAGTTCTGAGAAGGGAGATTTACATGTTAGGAAGATAACCAAGAAAAATACCTCTGAGAATTTCAGTTCATATACCATATTCTATTTCTGTCCTTACCTAAATCCTGTACCTGATATAAGAATCCTTTAAAAATTTAGGTAACTGACCTCTTGATTATATACAGTAGCAATAGTATGAGCTAGCAAACTGCATGGCCAAGATGTGTGACTTCACGGAAGATCAGTCAGCAGAGTTCAAATTATGCAAAATGAACTCTTCTGCCCTTTAAAATTATCAGATGCTTTAGTAATGGAAAAGTGATTTCCCTTTCTTTACCACCAGCCATAAAATTTATATGTAACTTCCTTAATCCTTAATTAATAAATCCTTAGTCCAATTTTGAGAACTTATTATTAAAATACACAAAGTCTGAATTTCCATGATAGAAAAAATTTGGAAGTGAATCACACATCTGTGCATAGTTCTTAGAGAAAAGAGCAATTCTGTTGCTTTTCTTAAAATTTACTATTCTGTTTATTTAGAAAACTTTCTACATTTTGGTCTTATTCTTGTTTAATCATTTCCACCTTAGGAGGATATCATCCCTATATTATAATTTGACCACAAATACAAGTTTAAATTGTAAGATCTTCATACCTGTATCCTATTGCAGTAACTCAAAGGTCTCCAGTATCAATCTGTTATTTAATAGATTTAGTAATGTATTTACCAAATTTCTTGATTATAGAAATTTTCTATAAAAGGAAAAAAACAGGGATATTGTTATAACAATGTCTTGTATCATAACAGAGGAAAACTCCCTCATCTCTGTTCGATTCCAGGCATGAGTCATATCTGACAGCCAATCATGTAGTCACAGGGTGTTAAAAGCAAGGCTCAGGATTAACCAGGTAGTGAAGTTTCCTTTTCGGAAAGAAAATAGCACAATGGGGAAATAGAGTCAGGAGAATCCTACTAAGATTGTGCTCAGATTATTCCCAAAACTTTCCCCAGGCAAAGACATCCATATTTAGCAGTTTCCAGACTGTAGCATATGCCATTTTCTGATATTGGCTCCATGACAATTCAGACAACTATCCCTGTTATCAAAGCTCAAAACAATAGTAAATTATAGTCCCAGGAAGTTTTACCTTAAAAAGCAAAATTTCACTAACCGCGACTTACAGCTTGAATATATTTCCTGATGTTTCCCTAATAGCAAACGTTTCATTCATCCTTTACTTATAAATTAAAACTACCCATATTCTGGGGCTTCTGAGATGCAGAAAATACCTGATAACTGACTTCATTAATATGGTGAAGCTACATCTTTAGAACATCTTATATACTTTTATAATAGCTAAGAATTTCAAATAAAAATTTGTTATTATATACTATTATCTGCTTTCAAATATCTATTTTTAGCATATCCTTTTAAAGCCCCAATTCATGTGTAGCAGCATCTAGGTTCAAAAGTTGTTTTCTCCAACTGCATTTCTATTACAATATTCTTTCAAATTTCATGGTGTAAGAGAATTTAGAAATATAATAATGCAAACATCATATACTTAAAACCTGAAACAAAACTTCAGATGATATAAATTGCATTTCCAAATTATCAAATATAAAAATCATTGATCTTATTACCTTTGATTTTTTAAAACTACTTTAGAGTTATCAGGTATAGAACAGTTACATTCAGTTAAAGAAATAATAATAACATAATGCTCAGCACATGCCAGTCACTATGTTGAGCACTCTACCATCATTATATTATTTTGATCTTCACATCAACCCTGGAAGGTGGGTACCATTATTATTTTTGTCTTTAAAGATCAGGAAACAGTCAAACAGAAAAAAAATATTACTTGCCTAAGAAAGAATACATAGCTAATACCTTCCCTACACTTTTCCAGGATGTTTTAAACATCTGTATTTCAAAATCTGATCTGAGCTGAGATGGGGTTAACAGGGAGAGAAAGAGGGTCTCTGATCTGGCAGTGTTACAAGAGTTCTCGGGTCTAAGCAATTGTTCAAGGAAGAGTTAACAAGAGCTTGCAAACTTTTTACATATTTTTTTTTCTTTCTTCACTCTGGGATTACTATTAAACTTGCTACATTCCTTCATTGCTGTAGAACAATGAGGCTATTAATCTTGCTATTTACTTTTAGCTTTTATAAATTTTTCCTTAAAATAAATTATGCATGGTGGTACCCCCAAATTTACGCAGATATTTCAGAAGGGAGTGAGTTCCTGAAATTACTCCAGGGTCCGTGTTTTTCTAAGATGATTATGCTCATCATTTCTTGTACCACAGAGCAGGTAAGAGCCTCTGAGTCTACAAAGGCTGGAGCCAAACAGACCAGGCAGGAATAGTTGATTAGGAGAATAGAGCATGCAGAAAGAATGTTCATACCAGAGAGACCTGAGATGAAGCAGGTCACTTGAGGAGCCCTGCAGATTTCCTCACAAAGAATGGAGAATTGGACCAAGGCAAGAGCTCAGAATTTGGCATAGGAACAAGGGCAGAGGACTCACCAGAGGAGCAGGGAAGTCAGACTGTGGAGAAATAAATCTCTGGTGGTACCTAATCCATTTTCACTGGTCACTGGTACTGGAGAGTCCAATGGCCTGGTTCCATGTCCAATCCCACTTCTAACACAAATGAATGTCAGCTGGATGGACCTGGCCTTTAACTGGTGTGTGGTCAAAGCCAAACAGAACAGGCCATAGACAGGGGAGTCAGGAATCAAGTGTAAGTTTAATTTCAAAGTGAGGGAACGGGCTTGTAAGCACTAGGATAACAGAGTGGTATTCTTCAATAATTTCTTGAAATATATCTGTGCTCTTTCCTTGATCATGACTGTCATGTAGTCCAATAATTCTTAAATTATCTCTCCTTGATCTATTTTCTAGATCAGATGTTTTTTCTGAGAAGATAATTTACATTTTCTTCTATTTTTTCACTCTTTTGATTGTTTCATTGTTTCCTGATATCTCCTGGAGTGAGTGTACTACCCTGTTGATTGTGACTTGAGGTCAACAGAAGCTCTTTCCCAGAAATAAAGATTAAAGCCATAATATCCACTGCCTCTAGAGTCCATAAAATGGCTTCATTATTGTAAGGGACTTATACAATGGGATAATAAAACAGTTGTTCTTGGTGGTTAGCTTCTGTTTTCATATGGTTTTTGCTTACTGGTTAAAAAAAATTCATCTTAAACTGATAGACTGCTAAAAAAAGAAAGTTTGTTGGATTAGTTTTCTTTTCTGGTGGAAATATTATATAGCCATGGTGGCCTTTTCACTATGGCATTCTAAGTAATTACCATCAGCACTGGAGGGTTGTTAATTGGGTATAATCATGAAATGTAAAGGTCAGTGTTACACTTGTATTCATCACAAAAATCCCCTTTATTGCTCTGCATTTTATAATGAATTTTATTTGTCATACTGTTAGCAATTATTGTGCTAAGATATTTGAAGCTCTTACCAGAATGAGATTACTTTGTTAACAAATTCTACTTGTTGAAATCACTCATTTTTTCAAAGCTTCTATTTTGAAAGTTTCTGTTAAAATTAGCCAGAAGCAGGAGGCAGCTTTTAGAAAGTTACTTTAAGGGGGGTGGGGCCAAGACATCAGCTGGAAAACAGGGACTCACTTAAGCTCTCCCCCAAATCCGTCCAATCACCTATAAAAATGCCTCTGAACAAATTCTAGTGCTACAGAATCCAAGAAATAACAAAAGGAAACAAGTCTCCAGCCCAAGATGGCCTGCATGGTCACGGGAAGGGTCTACTGCACTGTGCCAGGAGGAGTGCAGGCCAGCATGGGCCATGCCAGGACAGAACAGACTGGAGTTGGGCAGAGCAGATGTCAGGGCCATGAATCACTGAACTGTGTCAGTTACTAGATTTCTCAACCCACAAACACCAAAGACAACTGAGCAAGTTAGTGGGAAAACTTCTGGATCTGGGTGAGAGAGGTGCACCATCCAGCCCCAGCCCTGGAGGCAGCAGAGGTGGTGCAGCAACAGCAGGAGGAAGCTCCTGCGTCTGCTTCCAGAGCTCTAGCTGTGGCTGCTTCTGGACCCAGGCCCATATGGTGGGAGGAATCAAGCAGCAGATCAGAGTGGGAGTGCCGGGACTACTTTGCTGGCACAGAGACAGGGTTCTCTTGCCATGCCCTGCTTTGGTCTGGGTCACGGTTCTGGTTGGTGGTTCTTGGGGGAGGAGGAGTGCTGGTGTGTCAGAGCTTGTGGTGGCTGTGGAGTAGAAGTAGCTCTGAAAACAGCAGCACAAGTCCCCTAAAGCTTGGGACAAAGTACTCTCCATTGTAAAAGCAGTCATTCCCTGACAAAAAAAAAAAAACTCAAGTGTAAAGTAGTTGGCTGGGAACATGTGCAGGCAGCAAAAAAGGACTCAGACTCAAACTATAGAATCTTCTTTTGGTGACAAAGAAGATCAAAACATACAGCCAGAAGAAGTCAACAAAGTCAAAGAGCTTACAACAAAAGCCTCCAAGAAAAAATGAATTGGTCTCAAGCCATGGAAGAGCTCAAAAGACATTTGGAAAAATCAAGTAAGAGAAGTAGAGAAAAAAGTGGGAAGAGAAATGAGAGTGATGCAAGAAAATCATAAAAAACAAGTCAACGACTTGCTAAGGTAGACCCCAAGAATACTGAAGGAAATAACACCTTAAAATAGACTAACCCAAATGGCAAAAGAGCTCCAAAAAGCCAATGAGGAGAAGAATGCCTTAAAAGGCAGAATTAGCCAAATGGAAAAGGAGGTCCAAAAGACCACTGAAGAAAATACCTCCTTAAAAATTAGATTGGAGGAAGTAGAAGCTAGTGATTTTATGAGAAATTAAGAAATTACAAAACAGAACCAAAAGAATGAAACAATAGAAGATAATGTAAAATATCTCATTGGAAAAACCGCTGACCTGGAGAATAGATCCAGGAGAGATAATTCAAAAATTATTGGACTACCTGAAAGCCATGATAAAAAAAAGCCTAGACATCATCTTTCAAGAAACTATCAAGGAAAATAGCCCTGATAGTCTAGAACCAGAAGGTAAAATAGAAATGGAAAGAGTCCACTGATTGCCTCTTGAGAAAGATCCCCAAAAGAAAACTCCTAGGAATATTGTAGCCAAATTCCAGAGTTCCCAGGTCAAGGAGAAAATAGTGCAAGAAACTAGAAAGAAACAATTTGAGTATTATGGAAACACAATCAGGATAACACAAGATCTAGATGTGTGTAATTTCATGAGACCTTTCTCAGTATTAGGGTAGTTGAAGGGAATATACATATATGCATATATACATATATAAATATATGTAGATAGATAGATATGTAGATAGAGTACACAGAGTGAGTTGAATATGAAGGGATGATATCTAAAAAATAAAATAAAATTAAGGGGTGAGTGTGGAATATATTGGGAGAAGAAGAAAAGGAGAGATAGAATGGGGTAAATTACCTTACATAAATGTGACAAGAAAAAGCAGTTGTATTGGAAGGGAAGAGAGGGCAGGTGAAAGGGAAAGAGTGAATTTTGCTCTCATAGGATTTGAATTAATGAGGGAATAATATACACATTCCAATTGGGTATCTTACTGCATTGGAAAGTAGAGAAGAAGGGGATAAGTGAGGGGGGATGATAGAAGGGAGGGCAGATTGGGGGAGGAGGTAGCCAAAAGCAAATACTTTTGAAAAGGAACAGGATCAAAGGATAAAATTGAAGAAAGGGGGACAGGATAGGATGGAGGGAAATATAGTTAGTCTTGTACAACATGACTACTATGGAAGTGTTTTGCATAATGATACATGTGTGGCCTATGTTGAATTGCTTGCCTTCTCAAGGAAGGTGGGTGGGGAGGGAAGAAGGGAGAAAATTTGGAACTCAAAGTTCTAAAAACAAATGCTCAGATAAAAGTTGTTTTTTCACATGTGTCTGGGAAATAAGATATACAGGCAATGGGGTATAGAAATCCATCTTGCCCTACAAGAAAGTAAGGGGAATAGGGAAAAGGGAGGGGAGAGTGTAATGACAGAAGGGAGGGCAGACTGGGCAAAGGGGCAATCAAAATATATGCCATCTTGGGGTGGGGGGCGGGTAGAAATGGGGAGAAAATTTGTAACTCAAAATCTTGTGAAATCGATGTTGAAAACTAAGAAAATATTAAATAATAAAAACATTTTCACAACAAAAAAGTTACTTTAAAGCAACATTTTAACTTTTAAAGCCAGTCTTCCTTTGTTGTTTTTGTTGTTGTTAGTGAATGGAAGGGAAATCATTTATTCATCTCAGTCTTATTGAATAATATTTTGTTGTATCCTTGATTCTTCTGTTCTTACATCTCAGTGTCCCAAATACTCAGTGTCCCTTTAGAACTGCGTAATTTGCATGGTTTTGTTCTCTAGTTTCTTAATGGAAAGTTGAGAAATATGGGACCCCAACATCAATTTCATCTGTAAAATAAGTTGTAGAAGGAAGTGGCAAACTATTCCAGTATCTTTACCAAGAAAACTCCAAATGGGGTTATGAAGAGCCATGAAGAGCCAAGAGACATGACTGAAATGACAGAAAAAATGTGTATATGTATAACTGTAATAAGGAATATTCTGAGAATGCTATGTGAAACAGAGTGAAAAGCTTGATTGAGACAAGATGCATCAATTGTAACATGTTCCCCATCTAATAAGGCCCACTATCCTAATTTGGAGGACATTAAGATTTTTAGCAATATTCAGACCTCTCCAAAGTTACATCTAAGAGACAAGAACTTGTCTGAGACTTAAATAGTGATATACGTACATACATACATACATATGCACACACACGTATCACCATTATTTTTGTTCTGAGCATTTGCTAATTGGTGATTTTTTTTTCTTCCAGTAACTTACCAAGTTTTGAAGCTACTGTTTCATTTTTGTCAGGGTTCTAACTTGCAACTTCTTTTTCCTTCCTTTATTCTTGGCATATATCTTATCTGTTATTCATTGTAAATTTCTAGAAACTACCTTTACATTGAAACTTCTATTTTTGAAAACTGGAAATATTAATTTTTGGCTCAACTTTCTTGATGCACAATATATTTAATGCTGTTGTTTTTTTCTATTCAGACACTTATTTTCTTTTTCTCACATGTGTGGGGGCGGCTGAAGAGACTGGCATTCAAGGAGAATGTATCTTTCCCACATTTTTCAGGCTTTGGAACTATAGACACTGTGGCATTTCCATGAGTGATTTAAAAAGTTTAGTTTGCTGTTCTTCAGAATTTTACCCTTTCTTGTCATGACCAGATATCTCTTCCTGAAAAGAAGTACACTTCTTCACTGTATTTGCATACCAGGATGGTCAGTATGCTGCTGATGCTGCTTCCTGGCTGTGCTTCCTCTTTCAAAGTTCTATGAGTGGATGCCTTTCTTGTGTTCATTAATTCTTCACTATTTCCCCCTCTGCAAGCCATGTATGTGCCTGGGTACCATTATCTGATCAGCCTTTATGACTACAGACTGGTATTCTGGGGAACAATGACTAATTGTTGAGGAACTGAGAAATACACATGACAAAGGACATGGGATCATGAATAGCCATCCAATAGGCTCCATTGTGAAATGCTAGAGGACATGGGTGATAGAACCATCACCCTAGGGCTGTATGAAGCTCTTTGGAACTTCATGAGAAGTCCTTCATGCAAATGCACAATTTAAAAAAAATACATTTTGAATTGGATTAATGCTCTGACTACAAGTAATTTTATGCTGATTAAAAAAAATTTTTCTCCAAAAAAATATTTCAACCTGCTGGTTGTTTTCATCAAACTGCAATGCAAAAAACATGTAAAGATGTTAAGTATTAAAATATTAAGAGAATTTGTTATCTTTTGTGATGACACTGGTGAATTCTCTTTTATAAATGCTGATGCTGATGCTAATCATAATAGCTAACATTTATATATCAGCTACTATGTGCCAAATACTATGAAAAGTGTTTTATGAATATTATCTCGCTTTATCCTCACAACAACTCTGGCAGACAGGTTTTCTTATTATCCCTATTTTACAGATGAGAAAACTAAGGCAAACAGATGCGGTGACTTGCCCAGGGTCATACAATTGCCCTTTATTAGGTTGGCTACCACTGATCAAATATGATAATATTTGCAAAGTGCTTAGCATAATGCATGACACTGCTGATAAATGCTTGTTACCCCCTCCATCCTCTCTTCTGCGACAAGTATAACAACTTTTAGAAAAAAATTAATTCTAGACTTAAGATTTTACAAAAGATTTCTCCTTTCTTCTTCCCATTTCCAAGGCATTTCCTGGGTGATAGCTTTTCTTACCACCTACTTAATAACACTGAAGCCATAAGAGAAGAGGTTGCAAGTACATAGAAACAGCTTGTGCTACTCAGTCTCAAGACCTCGTCATTTGATCTGACTAATTGATTACTATCCTTATCACATTCAAATTATTGCCACATCTTACAGATTTTGTCTCCATCTAGATGGATCAGATCTTTGTCTCCATCTCTAGAATCTATTATTTCCACTGATCTCACTCTTGCCTCCTCCTCTGTTCTTCATTAATTTTCACCTGAATTACTATAATCACCTTCCAGATTGTCTCCTCTCCTCCAACATCTCCTTTACTCCAATGACGAACTAAATTTACGCAAGTGATGCTAGAAACCTTCTGGTTTGAGCCACTGATAACCTTACAAAAATTAACTACATGGTAGTTGAGTCCTCTAGTTCAAATCAGTGGCATATGTGCATTCTTTGCTTCTTCCCTCGGGCTTAGTAATACTTTCTAGTAATGACATGAGAAGACTTTTTGTTTCACAGTGTGGCTTTCTGGCTCATTTTTGTTTTTACTTTTAATTTTTAAAGAAAGAGCAAGTAAGTCTAGAGTTTGAATAGGTTACTTGTATATTCTGCAGATTTATGAAAATATCAGACTCAATCTCTCAGCAACATTTCCCACACTCTGGTGTGATAAAGAGAAAGTCTCTTCCCTTTTTAAGGAATGGACTTATCCCTCTTTGATTGTTCTGTGGAATTCAATATACACAGTAAATAATCTGGATTTGTTGGCCAGCATTTTTTATTTACATAACCAGTTAAATAGCATGAGTATAAAATTCAATGGGGAGATAGAAACTTTAAGTAATTGGCAATGAAAAAACAAGAAGTGAAGTGACTGACTAATAAACTTCTGCAACTTCTGCAGAACTTCTGCCTAGCATGGTGCATGAAGAGATAGGGTGAGCAATGAAGCTCTTTACTCTTCTTCAGTTGCCCACCCAATTGCTGTCATCCATTCCTATTCATTTTTCTCTTCTGTGCTTTATTTTAAGTTTCCTTTAAATTTATTTGGTTTCTCTGATTTTTTTTTTGTGGCAGCTGCCTAACTTCTCCATGTGGATAGATAAGATGGCTTCAAGGACTCTGAAAATATTATGGTCCTCAAGCTCAGTATCATGAAAGGACATCAGAAAATACAGCAGCATAAGAGGAAGTCATATTTTCTATTCAACTACTTCAACAAAGATTTAAGAAGGTCACCAGACCCAGTGGTGACAAGGAAACTTTGGCTTCAAAGAAAGTTACTAGGGCAAAAACTATGGAACAGAGACAAATCTGTAGTTCTGTTTCTCTAACACTAAAGGAGGATCACAGATTCAGCCTCTGGAGTGCTGCCAGAGGAGGGCCTACAACTCAATCACTCTAAAACTGCAGTGGGACAGTGTATTCAACCTAGTGACTCAGTTTACACGACATAAGCAGTACTGTGACTATCCAAGAGTGGGATAAGAGACTCAACCTCTAGGTTCAGGGAAGCGGAAACCTAAACTCTGTCACTCTGAATCAACAGAGTCAGCTGGGTGATGGGATGGAACCAGCAATTTTATATTGGATTTCCACTGAAAAATAACTGTCATTGCATTACATAGATTCAAGCTAGGGTCTGCAGTCCTGAAAGCCTGGGAAAGAAGCCATTAGCCCATACTCTGGACAATAGTACTTGGGGTTCAGTAAAAGTTTGCAATTCCCTGGCCCAACCCTCCCTATGATTATGGAAAAAAAACCATAGCATAGCACTTGAGGTCTGACTCTGGCTGCCATTTTGGAGCTAGAGAGAGGAACCAGTCATAAAACTAATCACTTTTCTGTACACCCACTCTGAGATAATGGATTCAGATTTGAGAAGGCTCATATGTTCACAAATTTGAGGGCTGCTGGCTGAAGTAGCATGTGGAGATAAAAAATGATAATCACAGTGCATACTACTACTTTGTCATTCCTCTCATCTCCAAGTTTACTTCTTTCCATGCTGCGCTTCACTCTACCATTTCCAGTTTTTAATTGTGAGGCTTCATTTTAACATTGAAATTCATGTATTGGGAAGTGCTCTCTATCTCTTGTAGCCTGTACCTCTGAACTGATGTGTCTTCCCAGAACCTTCATTTAAGGAGAACACTCATATTAGCCATGTCTCATTTCTCTTCAGTCTACACTCTAGATTTCCTGTACCATGCCCCAGGCTGGATACCTTTATTCCTCTTGTCTGCTTTTCAGCTTACGTTTATGTGTTTTCTTCCCCCATTAGAACATAAACCCCTTGAAACCAGAGACTGTCCATTTCTGTTTCTATTCATAGTTCTTAGCACAGTGCCTAGTATATAGTAAGCACTTAATAATTGCTTCTTGACTGATTCATAGTGAGGTCTGGTGTAAGGAAAAAGTTAAAATATGGGTACTCAGAAGTAGAGTGGGAAATATAGCTGTTGTCACCCCACATATCTAGTCCCCACCTCTTTGGTCCAGAAAAAGATGCCACCCCAAAATCTTTGATGTTTGAAGTAAAAGAGTTTCCTCTTTTTTTCTGGGTGAAATTATGCTTTTTGTAAATTTAGGGTCTAACCTGAGCTTATATATGAAGTGTGGGAAATCAAGTAGGTTGTTAGTAGGACTAATTAGTTCAATGTGTAGGTTTCTCCATTTCATATTACTTTAGCAGCTAGAAGAAAAACACACACATGATGAACTCTTACGAAGAAGTGCAACAAGAGAAATACTACAGTTTAATAGTTCTGTTGGGTCAACTAGAATCAGTCCTCAGACATTAGAATCATTGTTCCAAGATAATGTAAGACCCCAGAATAGAAATTAATGCCAAAAATTATACAAAATATAATTCTTCTACTCAATCCAAAAAATAAACAGATTAAATTATAGTGATTCATCAATTCCTTTGAAAATGGCTTTGCAAAAGAATAAAATGTTTTAATGTTACTCAAATCCTTCAGCAGATCTATTTTGCTAAAGCTACAGAGGGAAAAAGGGCAAATGATTCCAAATCTGGGAGAGGATGACTTTGCAGAATATACTTTAGATGTCTTTTTGGAAGAGAAGTACTTTCATAAAACCTTAGAAGCTACCTTTAACCAGAAGAGTAATTGAAGAAATGAGATTAAAGACTTAGTCCGGCTATGCAGCAAGTAGGGAGCAGGTGTTACTTGAGTGTCAGTTTCTACTGAACTTGAAATTTCTTATTAACATTTTGTTCAACTTATTTTTCTGAGACTGCTATTTAAATACTTGGTTTTTTGTTATTCTAGGCATTTTATATTTTTCTAAGTGTTTATTTTATTTAAGTTGTTGGTTTTAATGACATAACTGGATAAGACAATCTCTAATAATATCCTTTATTTCTTTTTCATTTGTCATGAAATCTTTTTTCAATTTTATATGAATAATTTTGTTTCCCTCTTTTTAAAAATCAAATTAGCTACTGTTGTGCCTATGTTGTTTTAAAAAGAAAACAGTACTTCGTTTAAGTATTTTTTCTTTCAATTTTATCTCTTCTTTGATTTTTAGAATTATTATTTTGGTGTTAAATTTCTTTGTTTTCTAGCTTTTTCGTTACACACTCAGTATCTTGATCTGTTTCTTTTCTCTTTTATTGATAAAGTGTTTGGAAACATAAATTTTCCCCCAAGGATCACTCTGTCTGAATCTTCCCAGCCAAGCAAGTGCGTACATTATTCCCACTTTGAGCCAATTCTGATGAGAACAAGATTCATGGGATCCCACCTCACCTTCCCCCATCTTCTCCCTCACTGTAAAATCTCATTGGGGCCTCTTTTGTGTCAGATAATTTACCCCATTCTGTCTCTTCCTTTACCCTTCTCCTGTTGTATTCTCCTTTCTCATCCTTTACATTATTTTTTAGACAATCAATCCATCACTTAAAAATCACACCTTTGCTTTCTGTCTATGTATACTCTTAATTATCCCAGTAATGAGAAAGTTTTATGGAGTTACAAATATCATTATTCCATGTGGGAAGGTACACCTTATTGAAACTCTTATGATACTTCTTTCCTGTTTACCTTTTTGTGCTCCTTTCGAATCTTATATTTGAAAGTCAAATTTTCTATTCACCTCTGGTCTTTTCACAAGAAATATCTGAAAATCCTGTATTTCATTGAATGTCCATTTTCCCCATGAAGGATTATACTCAGTTTTTCTGAGTAGGGGATGCTTGGTGGTAATATTAGTTCTTTTTCCCTCCATAATATCATATTCCAAGTCCTCAGATCCTTTAATGTTAAATGTTGTGCTATCCTGACTGTGACTTCACAATATTTGAATTGTTTCTTTTTGGTTGCTTGCAATATTTTCTCCATGACCTAGGAGCTCTGGAATTTGGCTATAATAATCCTGGGAGTTTTCATTTTTTGGATCTTTTTCAGGAGATGATTGATAGATTCTTTCAATTTCTATTTTACCCTATGGTTCTAGAATATGAGCGCATTTTTCCTTGATAATATTTTATTCTCTCTTTTTAAAGGTTTTAAATTTTTTAATAAATTTTTTATTTTAAACTTTGATACACAATGAGAAAGGAAAAAAAAATCAGCATATACACAGTAGACCATAAGAGGATTCAATATAAAAGAATAAATTTCCATTTCAACAAAACCTATATAATAAATACTGCACATTGTTTTCAAAGCTGCCCATCTTTTCTTTGCTTCCTTGATGGTTTTCTTTTTTCTCTGCTGTGCAATTTATTTTTTTCTCCTTCCTCCCCCATCACCCCACCCACACATATCTATAAGCATACATATATATACACATATACACTCATACACATATAGGTTATATGAATATATTATCCCCATAGTAACTATGTATATTTGGATTCTTTCTCCTTTGCTTACTTATTTTTATTTGTTTATTTTTGTTTTATTTTGTTTTTAGTAGCTAGTAGTGTAATCAAATAGTATTCCCAAGGTATGAGGAATAATGTTCCAAACCTCAGGTGGTTCTTATTGTTATTTTCTGAGGACTGTCTCAGTGCCCAACTTATTTCCTACACATGTACTTCCTTTTCCCTTTTTTATGATCTCTTTGGGACACAGACCTAGTTGTGGTACTGATGGATCAAAGGGTGTGCACAATTTGATTGCCCTTTGGTCATAGTTCCAAATTACTCTCCAGAATTGTTGGATCAGTCCACAAGTCCACCAACAGTGCATTAGTGTCCCAATTTTCCCACATCCTCTTCAACATTTGTCATTTTACTTTTTTGTCATATTATCCAATATGATAGGTGTGAGGTAGTACCACAGAGTTGTTTTAGTTTGCATTTTTCTAACCAAAAGTGATTTAGAACACTTCTTCATATGCCTATAGAGAGCTTTGATTTCTTTATCTGAAAACTGCCTGTTCATGTCCTTTGACCATTTATTAATTGGGGAATGACTTGTGTTTTCATAAATTTGATTCAGTTCTCTACATATTTGAGAAACGAAGTCTTTATCAGAGATACTTGCTGTAAAGATTGCTTCCCAGATTTCTGTTTTCCTTCTAATCTTGGTTGTATTAGTTTTGTTTATGCAAAACTTTTTAACTTAATATAATCAAAATTATCTATTTTACATTTCATAACATTCTCTATCTCTTGTTCAGTCATGAATTCTTCCCTTCTCCTTAGATCTGGCAGGTAGAGTATTCCTTGCTCTCCTGATTTACTTATGGTGTCACCTTTTATGTCTAAATCATGTACCCGTTTTACACCTCCTTAATTTCTTATTTATTTTTTGGTTGAATTTGTCATGTTCTGAAAGGGGACAGCTGAGGTTCCCCACTAGTATTGTTTTACTGTCTATATCTTCCTATAGCTCACATAGCTTCTCCTTTAAGAATTTGAATGCTCTACCACCTGGCCCATATGTTTAGTGTTGATGTTGCTTCATTGTCTATGTTTAGCAGGGTGTAGTTTCCTTCCTTATCTCTTTTAATTAGTCCCATTTTTCCTCTTACTTTATCTGAAATCATGATTGCTACCCCTGCTTTTTATTTTTTACTTCACCTGAAGCCCCTTACCTTTATCTGTGTGTGTCTCTCAGGTTCAAGTGTGTTCCTTGTAAGCAACATATTGTAGGATTCTGATTTTTGATTCACTCTGCTATCTGTTTTTGTTTTATAGGAGAGTTCATCCCTTTCACATTCATAGTTATGATTACTAACTGTATTTTCCTCCATCCTATTTTTCCTTCTGTTTGTCCGCTTTCTCCTTTCACCCTTTCCCTCCTTTTTCAGTGTTTTGCTTTTCTTCACCACCTCCCGCAATCTGCCCTCCCTTCTGTCAGTGTCCCCCCCTTATTTAATATGCTCCCCTCTTATTTTCCTGTCTGGTAAGATAGATTTCTATGTTCCACTAATTGTGTATATGATTCCTTCTTTGATACTGATGAGAACAAGGTTCATATGATGCCCATCAGCCACCATCCCATCTTTCCGTCCACTGTAATAGGTTTTTCGCACCTCTTCATGTGAAATAATTTAACCTATTCTACCTCTCCCTTTCTTCTACACCCAGTGTACTCCACTTTCTCATCCTTTAATTATTTTTTGTCATTCCTTCAAATTCACTTTATATCTGTACCCTCTGGGGTGTTTCTACATTTCCCTGAAGTTACACTGAAACATGTGGAAGTGTGGCTGCCAGAGGTTGCCTGTTTGCCCAGGGTTATGCTGCAGCATGTGACAGTTCTCTCCTGACTATGCTGAGGCACCTAGTGGGTCCAGCTGTTGGTGATTGTCTGCTTCACCACTCTGGGGCTCAAGATCTCTCACTGGTTTGCTGGGGTGGGGCTTGCTGCTGGCTTGCTGAGATGCTTTTTGTGCTGAACTGCACTCCCCCTTTACCTGAGTGAGACAGACCTTTCATGCTGATCTGCCAAGTTTCTTGGGTTCAAAGATTGTTTCACCTTGTCTTTTTGCTGGTTCTACTGTTCCAGTATTTGTTTGTGGGTGCTATTTTTTTGTTTGAAAATGAATATGGAAGAGTTATGGCAATTTATTATTCACTCTACCATCTTGGCTCCCAGAAGTCACCAATTCTACTTTTTAAGGAGTTGTTTTCTCCAGTGAATTTTTGTGCCTCTTATTTTGCCTATTCTGTTTTTTAATGTGTTTTCTTCAGTATTTTTCGTATCTCTTTACCAAGCTGTTGACTTGTTTTTCATGATTTTCTTGCAACACTCTCATTTCTATTCACAATTTTGCCCTAACACTTTTACTTGAATTTTAAAATCCTTTTTAGCTTTTTCACAGGCTGGGGCCAATTAATATTTTTTTCCTTGGGGCTTTGGATATAGGAGTTTTGACTTTGTTGTTTTCTTCTGAGTTTTTGTTTTGATCTTCCTTGTCATGATAATAACTTTTTATAGTCAGGATCTTTTTCTGCTATTTTCTCATTTTCCATCCCATTTCTTGACTTTTAACTCTATGCTGAAGTGGGGCTCTGCTTCCAAAGTGGAAGGGGCACTGTATGAAGCTTCAGGGTTTTTTGTGAAACAGTTTACAGAAGTAATTCTGGAGAATTGTAATTTTTTTGTTTTTCCAAGATGGTATGATCTAGGAAGAGTTGTGTTTACTACTCTCCTTTACCATGCACTGATCTGTGAGCAATCACAAGGACTCTTTTCCACCCCAGAACTGTGAACAGGGTTTCTGCTCCCCTGTGGCTGCAGGTTCTGGTGCACTAGTGCACTTCTTTGTCCTGGAACTGAGACCCACCACTGCAACCCAGATCTAAGTATAGTCAATGCAACAGAGTTCTGCCCTCAGTGCTAGCAATAGGATCCATATACTCTCCCTTTGGCCAGTTGTCTGACCCCCTTAATGTCTGCGGGCTGAGAGATCTGGAAACCACCACTGCCACCATGGATTCAGTCACCCCCAAGGCCTGCTTCTGGTTTGCTGGTGCTAGGTATACTGAACCACACCAGGTGTTCTGTTCCACTCTAACCCTGGTGCAACAGACCTTTCCTGCTGATCTTCTAAGTTTTTTCCAACATTATTTCACTTGTTCATTTTCACATAATTCACTGTCCAGCAAAATTTGCCATTCTTCTATTATGTCCCTTACTTTCCTGTTTTTTTGTGATTTTATTCATACTTTATCTTTGATTAACCTTTAACTAACCTTTATCTTTGAATCTATCTATACTTTTAGAACCCCCCCCCTTTCATTATTATAGGTTGTTTCAACAATCCAGCTAGCAGCTGCTGTGAGGGTGTAAAACCAACAAAAACCAGTTCACAGAATGCTGCAAGCCCAGGTGCTTTTGATCTGCTTTATTTAAGGAAAGCAATGTTAAAGAGTTAACAATCTTACTTTAATCCAGCATACAAATATCATTTGCTTAATTCAGGGGTAAAAACCAGCACCCTAAATTACAGATCAAACACAATTTGTAGTTAACATCTGAGTCTTCAGCCGGGGAACTCATTACAACAGTTGGCCCAGAGTCACATGCCACTCCTGCGGCAACTCAGAGCTCAGAGAGAGAACACTAACCTCTGTGCTTATATATCCTGTTCAGGGCCTTGAGGGCCCCGACCTCACCCAGGCTGGGTGTGGAAAAGTTCCCCACCCCCAATATTACATCAGATACAAATCAATGACTCCCAATTGTCTCAGTACTGAGAAATACAAAAACATCCCACTTTATCTGCCCCATTCAAACAAAGGCCAGAATCATTAAAGGTTAACAGCAAAAAGTCCCACCTTAATTACTATTACATAGGTACCTGTTGTTTCTCATGTCCTGATGGATTTCCCCCATAAGCTGTCAATGAATCTCTTTTAATTTTGGAAGTTATTATCTTGCCCAAGGATATTTTTTTCATAGCCTTTGAAATCTATTAAAATGAATCTCTGTTGGTAGAATTTAAGGTTCCATGACAAGCAGTAGCTGAGATATTTGGGGACAGCTGGTCCCATCAAGTGCCCTTAAAATTATACCACTTAGTAGATCTAGTATTTTTCCTATTCATAAAGTTATATGCAACAGAGGCTATAGATCATCCTCTGTTGATCTATATTATACATATTATATCCTATTAGTTGAAGGAGATGAATATCTAAATGTTTTTAGCCTCTTTTAATGGCTACCAGGATTAACTAGAGTTCACTGAAACACTTTTACTGAAGATCTTATAAGGTTTAAGATTGATTTGGCCTTGCTGGAAGAAAGTTTCAGTGAGACATGCTTTTAAGGTAGCCAGTCAACTGCAAGCAATGCAACAGAATTTTAATCACATATAAAATATTAGAACAAATTTAACCAGGGGCTGTATAAAATAAAATTTCAAACACTAGTAAAAGACAAGTATATATCCAGTAACTTAGCATTCTCTGTTCAAAGTTAAGTGTTTGGGGTTATTTCTTTTTCTCAGTGTGCCTGCAATTTTTAATAGCTGGTTCTAGTTGTCAAGAACATTTAAGTTAAATTTCCCTTTTTTAGTACATGTGGTAATTACTGAAGATTTTATCTGATGACATCAGTGTTTGGCTTTCATTAAATCAGCTAAGGATGGCCATTAGCTACAGCTGTGTGTTTTTTATGATCCCCTGAAAAAATGTGTCTATTTTCATCTTTATTCAACAAACATGTATTGGTAGAAAGTGGTTATGGCCCTGAACAACTAAATAGTTAGGTCATACGTATGGTTAACAGGCTGCATGTGTGTCCATTTAGATATGCTTAAAATTTTTTTAAAAGCACTATTTTGGTAACAGCTAGTTGTAAATATTAATTGGTATTATAAAACATTTTTGAAACAGTGCAAATCATATTTTAAGAAATAAAATTGGTTAGGCTAGAAACATCTATAGAGATTATATGGCTAAAAGTACTCAGAGAGTCATAGAGGATCTTAGACTATTTGGTCTCTTAGGATATACCATAGAAAGGTATCATATCTTAGGATATGCCAGGAAAGGGAAGGGAACAAGCATTTATGAAGAACTTATTATATGCCAGACATTGTGCTAAGCACTTTACAAAAATTATCTCTTTTGATCCTCTCAGATAGGTATTATTATAATCCCCATTTTTTAGGAAAGATGCTAAGTGATTTGCTCAGGATCCCATAGGTAGAAGGGTTTGAGGCCAGATTTGAACTCAGATCTTCCAGATTTCAAGTCCAGCTCCATCTCCTGTACCACCCAGATGCCTCTGGATCTCATTATGCTTCTTGTTTAATAATTACCAAAAATTAATTCAGTAGAAGCTTTAAAAAAAAACAAGTGTCCCTCATCCACACATTAAAATCATTCAAGATTCCTTGGAAGATATAACAACACACATAATTGCATTCAATTATAAGAAACGTCAGAATTACATAACTAGGTTATACTTGTCAAAGGTTTTTGCCACTGTGTCAAATGAGATACAGTGCAGAGTCCAGCATGTAAAGGCATCAATTGGTGTGGCTTATGAGGACTTCCACATGGAGCTATTGAAATCTGAACCATAACAGATCTGCTTGGAAGAGATCATTAAACATTTTAAAGGAGTTTGGTCTGTCCATTCATATAGGAAAGATGAAATAGATGATGAATGTCTATTGCCTAGGTTAATCATCATTCGATGACCACTGGAGAAATTATGAACAGTATTTTATGACAGGACACTGGTGGAACTGGGAAGGCGTGAGGTAACACTATCCCCTCCCCAACTCCTTCACTTCCATCAGAGCAACCAAGACTGTTGTGATTTAGGAAGCTCTTCTGCAGTCCTTGGGTAATTTGGTTTATGTTGTATCTAATCACTTCTTGCTTAAAGAGAAAAGCATCAAAACTAGCATAGCTTCTTTCTCCTCTTCCCCTTTCACTTCTACTCCTGAATATTTTGTGACATCTCTCAATATCCAGACAATTTTTGTTGACTGGTAATTTTGGTCTCACCTCTCTAGGCTTTTTTGACACTCTTTTCTGCTGGTGCTTCCCTTATGACAACTCCTCCTCAATCTCCTTTGCTAGATCTTCATTCAGGTCATATGGCCATTATCTCTGGATGTCCCTCAAGGCTATGTCCTTTTCTATTTTGTTCTTCTATCCCAGTGGTTCTCAAAGTGTGCTCTTTGATATCCCCCTGGATATCCCTTGAGATCTTTTCACGGAATCCAGGAAGTCAAAACTTTTTGCATAGTATTGACTTTATTTGCCTATTAAAACACTTTTTTAACTTGTATGAGACTGGGTTTTCTTCATATACTTCAACGAAAACAATGTATCGTAACATTGAATGTAGAAGCAGTTATGAGAATCTGCTTAACAGAAAATTCTAGGCATTAAAGAGATTGGCAAGAAAAAAAACAGCATCACTCTTATCAATAAATTGTTTTGTTTTGGAAAAGTTATTTTTCATAAAACTATTTTAATCATGTTAATGTGTAATAAGCTTATTGTTATTTTAAAGCAAATACATATTTTTAATTTTTCTTTTTAAATTTCTAATTGGTAACTATTGATAGCTATAACCCACAAAACAAATGCTTTTGGAGGTTATCAATAATCGTTAAGCACGTAAAGGGGTTCTGAGATGAAGATGTTTCAGAACTATTGCTATATTGTTTTGTTTGGTGATTTCATCAGCTTCGTTGGATTAAATTATGATCTCCTGGCTTTCCTTCCTTCTAGATTCATCTCAAACCCCATTTTCTGTGAAGGCCCTTTTTAGACTCTTCCACCACAACACATGGCTTTAGTAATCATTAATCATTCCAAGATTTGTTTTTCCTATTTTTCAAATGAATTGTTAACTTTTCTATTAGTATCAATAAGAGTATCTACTTAGTGAGAAAAGTGATTGATAGAATAAAATAGTCTTAATAATTCATATTTTCAATCTTAAACTGAGCAAATCATCTCTTATTAGAAAGGTTCAAGTAAATACCTCCAATAATTTGATGGATTTATGATCTCATCATTGTTGCTCCAGGGATGCCAATCACAGCCTAGCCACAATATTTCATTCTGTATAATTCTTTATACATATATACAAACATATATATATATATATATATATATATATGTGTGTGTGTGTGTGTGTGTGTGTGTGTCTTCTGAAGATGATCTAGATAAGATGTCAGAAGATTTCTTCTAGGGTTTTACATTCTAGGACACTAATGGAAAACTCAGGCTCTCCATCTGTTATCCTTCCTTATACCACATGACATCTTTTTACCAATCATACATATTCTTAATGACATATCTTAAGTTTCTTCTTGAGAATAAGTCATTATTAGAAACTTGCACAGTTTACCTGTACCCACAATATATCTCTCCATTACTCTTTGGGGAATGTGACATCTTAATTCCCATAAATTTGTGGTATTCCGACAGTCATCAACACACAGCATTTCCCAGAGAATATTTGTGTTGAAATAGGTGGCTTTGCACCTATGAGCAATTAAGATTGTTCAAAGCATTGTACAGTTTCCCAGATGGAATATAGCTTTGTCTCTTTCTCCTTTTTAATTCTGAACTCAACTCACAGTCCATTTGCAGTGCCTGTGTAATGATAAACTAACTCAATGAACTAGTCATCAACTTTATGTCATGATCCAGACAAGAAAATCTTATATCTTATGAATAGCATCTGAGATAAATTCAAATTTTTGTGGAACTCTATAATCTACTGATGCCTCGAAGAAGTTAATCTTCGCTCTCTCCTTTCCTTTTCCGTGCTGCGGCTGCAGCCATGAGTATGCTCAGGCTTCAGAAGAGGCTTGCCTCTAGTGTCCTTTGATGTGGAAAGAAGAAGGTATGGCTTGACCCCAATGAGATCAACGAAATTGCCAATGCCAATTCCCATCAGCAGGTCCGGAAGCTGATTAAAGATGGGCTGATCATCCAGAAGCCTGTTACTGTGCACTCTTGGGCCAGATGCCGGAAAAATACTCTGGCTCGACGGAAGGGCAGACACATGGGTATTGGTAAGAGAAAGGGTACTGCCAATGCTCGTATGCCTGAGAAGGTGACGTGGATGAGGCGAATGCGGATTCTGCGCTGTCTGCTCCGAAGATACCGGGAATCCAAAAAGATTGACAGCCACATGTACCACAGCCTGTACTTGAAGGTGAAGGGAAATGTGTTCAAGAATAAGCAGATCCTCGTGGAGCACATTCATAAACTGAAGGCAGACAAGGCCCGGAAGAAGCTCTTGGCTGACCAGGCTGAAGCTCACCGGTCCAAGACTAAGGAAGCACGAAAGCATGGGGAAGAGCGTCTGCAGGCTAAGAAAGTGGAGATCATCAAGACTTTGTCCAAGGAGGAGGAGACTAAGAAATGATCCTCCCCTGTCTCCTCTGTACATAGTACCCTTCTATTTGGCTTATACAATAAAACTTGATAGACTGTCAAAAAAAAAAAAGAAGTTAACCTTCAGGATTTCTTGACCAGTTAGAGAAATTGCTTCATTAAATATAGAGAGACAAAAAGGTATGGATTATGAAAGTAGAGTTATAGATAGAGAATATATTTTTAACCTAAATGAACTGTCAACTGTGAGGTTCAACCACTTTTATAAGAGTGAAGATAATTCCTAAAGGAAAACATTAAGTTGAAATCCCTTGTAGCAATCACATCCTTCTCAGGAGCATATTCTTCTGCTGAACCTAATGATGGGTGACTAGAAATGCATGTAATTAGTTGTCAGACTAACATTTCCATTGCATTTTCCATTCCCCTCTATGACATTTCTACTTTCGTTATGATATTTCTGTCATGTGTTGAAATTAGCCTGTGAATACTTTTTGCCCAGATTATTGACCAGAGAATGGTTACTTTATGCTGGTCAATCAAAGCAGATTTAAATCTGGGTTCTCATTATGGCCTCATCCAGAAAATTGGCAAAAAACCCCAAAATAACCAACCAAACTAATTTAGACTAAGTTGAGTTCACAGAATTAGAGAATTCAAGAGTAGCAAGGAGGCTCAGGAATCATGAAAGGGAATTTCCACAATAACATTCTTGAGAAGTGATCAGATCAGTTCCAATTTGAATCAGTTCTTATTCATGGAATTTCCTAATCGTATCAAAAGGTTTAATTGATTAAAAGTTTTTCCTTCGCAAATTGCATATTGAGAAATAGTGACAGAAACACACATATATAGAAAATGAGAACTGGACCTGTGGTTTGATTGGTGGCATAGTGGACGGGGCGATGGACCTGGCATCAAGAAAACTTGAGTTCAAATTTAATGTCAGACACTTAACTATATGTGTTAACTTGGTAAAGTCACTTAACCTCTGTTTGCCTCAGTTTCCTCATCTGTAAAATGAGAATAATAATAGCACCTACCTGAAAGGATTGTTGTGAAGATTAAAAGAGATAACATGTACAGTGCTTAGCACAGTGCCTAACATATAGTAAGAAACATATGAATGTTATCAATGATGATGTTGATGATGATGAACTCCCAGATAAGGAATCTCCCCCCACCAATGCAGACTGACACTTACTCTGCAACTTAGAGTCTTAATAAGTTGCTTAGAGCACTGAGAGTTTAAGTGATTAGATTAGGCTCATATGATAATTATCTATCATAGATGGGGCTTGGACCCAGGAATTCATGACTCCAGCATAATTTCTCTGTGTTTTGAGGTTCATTCAATCCATCAAGATTATTATATATTGATATTGAGAAAATTCCTTCCTTCCTCAATGAGTTCAATGCATGGCTCATGGTCTTGCTCTCTGAGCCAACTCCAGCCTTCATAGTAGGAGAATTCAACATATACACGGATAATCCCTAAATTCTGAATTTATTAATTTCCCATGACCTATTCTTCTACACTAGTTACATAGAGAGATGGTAATATCCTTCATCTTACCAGTGGTCTACATTCATGACCATGAACTTTGAAATTCCTTTGTCTGGTCATAATCCTTTATCACTTCTCTTTCCCTCCACACTATAACTCTGACAGTGTTCTTCATTCTCATCATGGTCTCTAATCCATCCACTCCTCAGTTCCTTCCGAGGCCATGACCTCTCCAGTGCTTATACTGATTTGTTCCCTATCTAGTCAGCAAGTCATTTCACTGAAAAAGTCTATTCACCAAGAACTCCCTTTTCTCTCCTCTTGTTTGCCTTACATCATTTAGATGTTTTCCCCCCACCATCTCCTCCTTCCCTAACCCCATCTGGCATAAAGAATTGGCCCTTCTTGCCAATGCAAATATTTCTACACAAACCTTTAATCCTATTGTATCTTGTGTTCTTCAGCAGATTTCCCTGTCTGTCATCCTCATTCACTTATTAATATTCAATCTCTCCATGCCTGTTGGTTTCTTCCCTACTGCCTAAAAACTGGTCTATGCTTTTTCTATCTTGATCTCACCACCCCAGCTAGTTATTATCCTATATCTCTCCCTCATTCCATGAATAAATTACTTCAGAAGGCCATCTACAGTTGATGCCTCCAATTCCTTTCCTCTTTCTTTCTTTTTACCTTTCTGGCTTCTGATCTCAGCATTCAGTTGAAATTGTTGTGTCCAAAATGTATCAGTAATTAAGGTGGGACTTTCTTTTACTGTTTTGTCTTTTAGCACTTATTTAATCAAGTGCTCTTGATGAGCCTGGCCTTTGTTTCTTTGATTAGATTGGGAGTCTTTGATGACTTGCTTGCCTCAAGGGAAAGCCTAGTTTACATAGGTTTGAGACACATGTTTGTGACACCAGAAGTTTTTAGGCCACGTGGGTTTGAGTCGCATGTTGTAATGCCCTTTGACCCTGAAAAGGATATATAATCTCAGAGGTTGGCATTCTTCCTTGGGGCTCTCACTCACTGGAAGAATGTCATGTGGCTTGAAGAGACTCTGGATAGCTGTTGTTAAGAGCCCCCCGGCTTGTAAACCTAGATGTTCATACTTTGTTAAACCCTGGTAACTATGAATAGAGATTTGAATCAGACAAGGTCTGTCTGTTGATGTTTGTAATTTGTTTGTATTTGCTCTGAAGTTCAGGGTGCTGGTTTTTCCCCCTGAACTAAGTTAATGATATATATGCATGTCAGGTTAAAGTGAGATTGTTAACGCCTTAAAGTTACTTTCCTTAGAAAAGCAGATCAAAGAGCTGGCAGCTCTTGTTGCTAGTCTTGTTGGGTCTTACACCGCAACAGCTGCTGCTAGGCAATAAAGTTACCAATAATCTCTTAATTGCCAAATCTGCTGGCCCTTTCTCAGTCTTCATTGTTTTGAACCTCTCTGCAGCATTTGACACTGTTGATCACCCCCTTCTCCTGGATGCTCTGGATACTCCAGCACTTTAGCATCATTCCTGGCATATAGTAAGTGCTTAATAAATATTGATTGATCAACTGATAGTCTCTCCTTTAGTTTTTATACTTTTCTCCTGGTTCACTTACCTATCTTGCCATTCCTCATTTTCCTTCACTGGATCTTCATCTAGGTAAAAGAAACTAATCATAGCTCTTTCCTGGGCCCTTTTCTCTTCTTCCTTTGAGTTATCTCACTTTGTGATATCATTAATTCCTTTGGGTTCAATCATCATCTCTATGTAAATTATTCTCAGATATTTCTCTTCTAACCTCCAAATGTATCACCAACTATCTGTTGGACGTCTCACATATATCTTAAACTTTGCATGTTCAAAACACAAATCATGGGGGGTGGAGCCAAGATGGCAGCAGGTAAGCAGGAACTGGAGTGAGCTCTGTACCGAGTCCCTCCAAAAACCTATAAAAAATGGCTCTGAACCAATTCTAGAACGGCAGAACCCACAGAACAGCAGAGGGAAGCAGGGCTCCAGCCCAGGACAGCCTGGATGGTCTCTGGGTGAGGTCTATCCCACACGGAACTGGGAGCTGGAAGCTGGGAGCTGGGAACGGAGTAGAGCAGAGCCCAGCCTGAGCGGCGTGGACCATCCAGACCAGAAGCCGGGCGGAGGGGGCCCTAGTGCCCTGAATATGTGAGCTGCGGCAGTTACCAGACCCCTCGACCCACAAACACCAAAGACTGTGGAGAAGGTTAGTGGGAAAAGCTGCGGGAGTGGAAGGAGTTCACGGTTCGGCTTCCAGCCCCGGGGGCAGCGGAGGTGGGGCAGCTACAGCTGTTGTTACTTCTGGCTCCAGGCCCACGTGGTGGGAGGAATTAAGTGGCGGATCAGAGCAGGGGTGCACAGCCTGCCGAAGATCTAAGCCCAGTTCGGGTTGGGGGTTCTTGCGGGTCTGACAGAGCTGGCACCTCCCCCCCAAACGTGGAACATAGAACTCGATAGTCTACAAGCAGTCATACCCCACTGAAAAACTCAAGGGTCAAGTTAGTTGGTTGGGAATATGGCCAGGCAGCGAAAACGCACCCAGATTCAGTCTCAGACTTTGGATTCTTTCTTTGGTGACAAAGAAGACCAAAACATACAGCCTAAAGAAGACAACAAAGTCATAGAGCCTACAACAAAAGCCTCCAAGAAAAACATGAACTGGCCCCAGGCCATAGAAGAACTCAAAAAGGATTTGGAAAAGCAAGTTAGAGAAGTAGAGGAAAAATTGGGAAGAGAAATGAGAAGGATGCGAGAAAACCATGAAAAACAAGTCAATGACTTGCTAAAGGAGACCCAAAAAAATACTGAAAAATACACTGAAGAAAACAACACCTTAAAAAACAGACTAACTCAAATGGCAAAAGAGCTCCAAAAAGCCAATGAGGAGAAGAATGCCTTGAAAGGCAGAATTAGCCAAATGGAAAAGGAGGTCCAAAAGACCACTGAAGAAAATACTACTTTAAAAATTAGATTGGAGCAAGTGGAAGCTAGTGACTTGATGAGAAATCAGGAGATTATAAAACAGAACCAAAGGAATGAAAAAATGGAAGACAATGTGAAATATCTCCTTGGAAAAACCACTGACCTGGAAAATAGATCCAGGAGAGAGAATTTAAAAATTATTGGACTACCTGAAAGCCATGATGAAAAAAAGAGCCTAGATACCATCTTTCAAGAAATTATCAAGGAGAACTGCCCTGATATTCTAGAGCCACAGGGCAAAATAGAAATTGAAAGAATCCATCGATCGCCTCTTCAAATAGATCCCCAAAAGAAATCTCCTAGGAATATTGTCGCCAAATTCCAGAGCTCCCAGATCAAGGAGAAAATACTGCAAGCAGCCAGAAAGAAACAATTTGACTATTGTGGAAAGCCAATCAGAATAACCCAAGATCTGGCGGCTTCTACACTAAGAAATCGAAGGGCTTGGAATGCGATATTCTGAAGGTCAATGGAGCTAGGATTAAAACCTAGAATCACCTACCCAGCAAAACTGAGTATCATGTTCCAAGGCAAAATATGGATTTTCAATAAAATAGAGGACTTTCAAGCTTTCTCAGTGAAAAGACCAGAACTGAATAGAAAATTTGACTTTCCAACACAAGAATCAAGAGAAGCATGAAAAGGGAATCAAGAAATGGAAATTGCAAGGGACTTACTAAAATTGAACTGTTTTGTTTATATTCCTACATGGAAAGATGATGTGTATGATTCATGAGACCTCAGTATTAGGGTAGTTGAAGGGGATATGCATATATATATGTATATGTTTATGTATATATATAAGTGAATGTGTATGTATGTATATATCTATGTGTATATGTATGTATGGGTATGTATGTGTATGTGTATATATATGTATATATATATGTATATATATATATATATGTAAAAGAGAGAGAGCAGACACAGGGTGAGTTGAAGATGAAGGGAAGATATCTAAAAGAAATAAAATGAAATTAAGGGATGAGAGAGCAACATACTGAGAGAGGGAGAGAGGGAGAGATAGAATGGGGTGGATTATCTCGCATAAAGGTGGCAAGAGGAAGCAGTTCTGTGGGAGGAGGGGAGAGGGCAGGTGAGGGGGGAATGAGTGAACCTTACCCTCATCAGATTTGGCCTGAGGGGGAATACCATACATACTCAGTTGGGTATCTTACCCCACAGGAAAGAAGAGGGAGGAAGATAAAAAAAATAAAAGGGGGGGGATGATGGAGGGGAGGGCAGATGGGGGTGGAGGTAATCAAAACAAACACTCTGGAAAGGGGACAGGGTCAAGGGAGAAAATTCAATAAAGCGGGATGGGTTGAAAAGGAGCAAAATGTAGTTAGCCTTTCACAACATGAGTATTGTGGAAGGGTTATACGTAATGATACATGTGTGGCCTAGGTTGAATTGCTCGACTTCTTAGGGAGGGTGGGTGGGAAGGGAAGAGGGGAGAGAATTTGGAACTCAAAGTTTTAAAATCAGATGTTCAAAAACAAAAAAAGTTTTTGCATGCAACTAAAAAAATAAGATACACAGGCAATGGGGCGTAGAAATTTATCTTGCCCTACAAGAAAGGAAGGGAAAAGGGGATGAGAGGGGAGGGGGGTGATAGAGGGGAGGGCTGACTGGGGAACAGGGCAACCAGAATATAAGCCATCTTGGAGTGGGGGGGGGAGGGTAGAAATGGGGAAAAAATTTGTAATTCAAACTGTTGTGAAAATCAATGCCGAAAACCAAATATGTTAAATAAATAAATTTAAATTAAATTTAAAAAAAAAAAGAAATTCATTACTAGACCTCAGGAAGGGAAGGCAAAGAGCAAGAAGAAAAGGAAAAGGAAGGAAACAAGCATGTACATAGTACCTACTATGTTCCAGGCACTGTACTAAACACTTTTTTATTGTCTTAGAAATATTGTCTCACTTGATCCTCACAACAACCCTATGAGGTGGGTGCTAGTATTATTAGCATTTTATAGTTTAGGGCATGGAAGCAGGCAGAGGGAAAGTGATTGTCCAGGGATACTACATAGAATTAAACTCTTTAATCACAAAAAAAAACCACAAATCATTATTGTCCCCACAAAAACCTCCTTTTTTGCTAACTTTTTGAAAATAAGTTTATATTGATGTTTATTTTGAGTATAAATAAACTTTTCCTAAAATGTTCCTTTGCAGAAGGCTCAAAATTGTCTAGGTAACTTCCTTTTCTATCAGCAGCTCTGCTTGGCTTCCACTCCACAAAAATGTAATCTTCTTTCTTACTCCTCCCACCCCCCCATAAGCTAATCACCTGAAATCATGCAGAATGACTCAAGTTTTAACACTGAACACCTCAATTCACTCCCAGTTATCTCTTCCCTCTGATTAGATTGGGGGAGGTTGGAAGAAAAAACTCCTCCAAAAGTCTTTCTTTATAGAGGGCTCATTATTTGCCCAGCAACTCCATTTTCTATCAGTAGCTTTTCCACAAAACTTCAAGTCACCCCTGCGGTACCCCTTGGTGTCCACCTTTCCTTCCACTTGTCATCTTCCTTCTGTGTTATCTTTCCCCATTATATTGTAAGCTCCTTGAGGTAAGAGATTGTTTCTTTTTTAAAAAAAATGTATCCCAGCATTTAGCAAAATGCTTAGCACATAATAGGTGTTTAATAAATGTTTGTTGAGTTGAATTGAGGTTTTTACCTTATCATAATTTCCTTCAGTGTCCCTTCTATGCCTCTCCTAGAGAGCCATTCCTATGAAACCATTAACATTTTTAAAAGACAACAGAGGAAGAAAAAATCAGCACAACTGATCAATACATTGAAAAAGTCCAAAAACATTTGCAATGTATAACATCTACAGACATCTCATTTCCATGAAAGAGTGGGTTATTTTTGCTGAGAAATCCCCAAAATGAGGCCACCAAGAGATAGATGACACTGAAAAATGATACCACTACCACCACCACCACCACCACCACCACCACCACCACAACAGAGACCTAAAAGGTTGAGGGGACTAAGCCTTGTAGCTGCCTAATGGCTTAAAGAATTCAACCACCAGGAGGCAGGAGTCACTCTCTTAACATTTTCAGCTCAATGGATCAACATGGCTAGCAAAGACGAAGTGAGGCTACAACCATTTGAATCAATATGATATCTTTATTGAATAGCCTATACCTACATACATTCATATACACACATAGATGCATGCATTCATACATTCATACACACATATAGATCCTTTATTTTTATTACGTATGTATATATTTAATATATTCTTTAATACAATTCTAATTATATAACTTAATTATGTAATTAACATATTTTAACATATCATTTTAACATAAGTTAGCACAACTTTTATTTTTACTGCTTATTATACACATGTGTACATATCCTTCATTTTATTGTACATTTATTCTACATCCTCTAGAGATACAGTTGGCCATTGCTTTGATCTGAGTTCTTAAGTCTTTTATGATTATTTTTTTTTAAAAAAAATTTGTCATCACACACACACACACACACACACACGTATTTTTGTGTGTGTGTGTGTATGTGTGTGTGTGTGCACATTCTGTTCTCTTGCATTTGCTCATTTTGCATCTGTTCCAATCTCTTAGGATTACTTGAAATCATTAAATCGTCTCTTTTGCTGTTTCTTATGGAACAATAATACTACAAATTTACATACCAATTGCTCAGGCATTTCACAATGGATAATTTCCAGTTTTTTTGCTTTTTCCTTGTTCTTTTTCCCTTTTTAATCCTCTCCTTCCTTTCAGGAGAAAGAAGTCTGTCTTGTTTATAACTGTTCCCTCCCTGGGATTATCCTCTCCCTTAACACCCCTCTCTATACTTTCCTGTTTCCTTATTGAGTTTGATCTATTTCTACTCCAAAATGTATGTATGTTTCTATACATGCAATCCTCTTTTGTTTCAGACTAGAGTGAGGTTCACCTGATGAACACTTCTGGCCCTTCTCCATATTTGTATAATCCTAAATATCTTTTCCATATAGGGCTAAGTAAACCTCTCTGTTAGCTGCTAGATTCGCATAGCTATCTGCTATGGGTGTCTTATTTCATTCTGGTCCAAACTGGAAGCATGGGATTGGCTTGGATTAGGCACAGCCTATAGTACATAATGATTTCTGTCTTTCCTTTCAATAGATTGTGAACTCTTTATGGATAAAGGCTGTGTCATATCTATCATTGTATTCCTGACATGAAATACCTTGCACTTATAGTAGACAGTTAATAAGTGGTTGCTGAATTGAATTGACTTAGGAGCAAAACTACTTGCTTAGACTATGGCTGGACCAAATGCCCCCTTCTAATCTTTTGACTATTCTGTGGTGCTACGAAATGATAACATAGTGAGGATATTACCAAACCAAGTCACTAATGGCTATTTTATTGTCAAACACTATCTGTTCTACTTACATTAAAAGGGAATATATATGTATGTGTATATATATGTATATGTGTATATGTATATACATATATGTGAGCATTCTAATTGAATGTATGAAAATATTTTGTAATAATAAGTTTTTTCATACATTAACTCTCCTTTACTCAGTAGGAATTTCAAATGCAATTTAATCTCTTGTGCTTCACAGTGTACATGAAAATTATTATCTCCAGATGGTTGCATAATTTGATAAGGAATTTGAAGATATAAATATTCATAATATTTTTCTTTCAAAGATAAGCTTCAGATTTTAATTTTGCTATATCCTTTTCTATTATAGCTTTACTATTGCTCATTTGTAGAGAGATCCTAATTCCAAATGTGTCTGAAAGGTTGATAATGATTGACAGATATATGAATGATAATAGAACTGAAAGTGTTGCTTCAGCACTTTCAGCTTTGGAAGATATTACCCAATTTTAAAAGAGAAGTCAACTATGGAAATTCCCTGTAGATTAAAAACTAATATTTGAACCATTTTTTGTAGTGATCTGTTTCTTTTCTGCAAAGATGTCTAGAATGTGTGTCATTTTGTTAATTTGATGATGCTGGCCAAGGTCTATTGGAGTTACTGTTACTGACGGGATAATTAATTAAATGACTAAAAATGTTCAGGGACAAAATTAACTTGAAGAAAATGATGCAAATGCACAACAGAGGTAGTAAAGATGCAAGCTTAATGCCAAACACTTTATTGAATGGGTGATTATATTCTTGAATCTTTAATCTGTGAGAGGAGAAGTATTTCTGTGTCATACTTAATATAGATTTTTCATAAAAATCCCACTGTGGCTATCTAAAAAAATCTAAAAACAATGGTTGGAAAATGGGAAATTCAAACAACTTTGATATTATTGCACTTATCTAATTATATGTCTTTTTTGGGAGGTGTACACAAATACAAAGGAACATATATAGTATCTGTGATTTCATTAGTCTTCAGAAATTCTTATACAGGAACTCCTACCATTTCAGGTCATAACCCATATATGCAAACAGCAATTTCCCTTGTCCACTTTGATTAGACTATAAAATATGGAGTTCTGAGCTTGTGACCTAACAACTTTTGGAAAAACATGTCTCAACATAAAAGGTGCTGTCATTTTGAGATGACAAATTGATTGGTCCCTTGTTCCTCCACATGTAAGTATCGTAGGGGTTTGAGGGATAGAGAGCATTCAATCTTCACCAGAATGGATTGAGCACTAAGCAAAGAGGAATGATACACTCAGTGGACTTTAAACGGAATGATTTCTCACTCTCTGCCTATCTCTGTCTCTTTCATGTCTCTGTTTTTTTTGTCTCTCTGTATTTTTCTGTGTATCTATCTCTCTCTCTTTTTCCTCATTAACCTAGAGTTATAGCACTCTTTGAACCTTTTTTGCAGAGGAGAGGGGCTACCAGCTTAGGTGACCCTGGGCCTTGGGCTCCTGGTTACCTTTTTCTACTTTGTGTTTCTTTCATGAGTATAGGTCACTGAGCGACAATCCTAAGAAGGACATTTCTAGCCTTAGAGGCAACTTTTTGAATTTAAATGGTACATAAAGTGGGTTTCTTAGTGCTGAAATTAAGCAAGAGAAGTTTCTTCATCAGAGAAAGTCATCCCCAATTGGAGGATGAGCCCAATCTCTGGCTTCACTTACCAGAAGAAATAGACCCGGGGTGAACTATTTGGACTAAATGTTTATCCAAAAGTCCTGAAAACTGCTGCATGTTCTCATGTTAAGTTGAAACCTCCCAGGAGAATGTAACAGTTTTTATTACTGATGCTACTTCTTTATATCTCTTGTTAATGCAAGCTTATAAGTGTCTTGTGGTAAATGTTTCTTTTATGTGAAGGAAATAAATAGCTCTTCTATATCTGATTTACATTGCACCTTTATACAGCAAACCTAAAAGCATTATAAAAATGCTAGCTTTTATTATAATTATAATTATTAAGTGCCTTTTGAAGCTATTATTCCATACAAGAATGGCAGTTCAAAGGTAACAAAATATCCAACATCAAGAACTCAGTCCTTTTTCTAGGATACCGTACCTACTATAGCAGAAAAATGGACTCATAGTTCAGAGATATTTCCAATAAGAGTAGTTGAACAAACAAACACAATTTCTGTCCAGGTAAAATACAGTTTAACAAAAATTCAATTGAACTGCTTTCTACTCCTGCCTTTTGGGAATACCCTAGATATGTGCCACACCTAACCTTTAAGTCCTTCAATCCTTCCCCCAGTGTTCTGAGCTAAGTACACAAAATACCACAGAGTGGGAGAAAATGAGTCTTATCACTGTATTTACAGGCCAGGCTCCCCTTAGCACTGTACCTGGTTTATATGCATGGAACCAGAGGTTAAAGGAGCCCTCAGTAGAGATGAAAAACATCTCAGCCCCTTTAGGCTAAGAAGCAGGTTTGTATTGTTGCACATGACAGCAGATACTATAAATCTTAGGGATTTGCTTGAGGTCTAGAGATGCTAAGTATCTTGCTTAGGATGATGTTTCTATTAAGTCCAGAATTTGAATCCAGGTCTCTCTGATTCTAAGTCATGAACTATATCCATTATGCCAAGATCCTCTCAACTAGAAAGGACAAGGTAGAGAACGGACCTACAAATTTCTTGGTGTAGAGCAGAGGTGTCAAACATGAGGCTCCTATTGCAATCCCACAACCCTCCCCAGTGCAGCCGGAATTAGATTAAAATGTAATTGAGAAATATTTAACAAAATAAATAAAATACAATAGAGCATAGAAAATGTTAAGAGTATAGTTTCCCAAATCAATAAGTGACCTGCAGATATATTTATTGACAGTTTTGTAGCCCCATTCTATTTGAGTTTGAAATCTCTAGTTTAGGGGATACATGTATATCCCCTACACCCATGCATGAATTGTTTGCTGCCTCACTGGAGGGACTATCAACACCAAGGATAGCACAGATAAATAGATTAGACATGTAGATCCCATTAATATTTTATTTATGACAAAGAGTTAAAGTTTTGGAAGTCAACAAATGATCAATTAGAGAGCTAGAAAAGAATGAGGATAATGTGATATCTCTGAAAATGAGGTAGGTGGGGTAGGGCCAAAATGGCGGAGAAAAGGTAGGAGCTCTCCTAAACTCCTCTCCACTCAACTTTAAATAATACCTCAAAATGAATTCTGGAGTGGCAGAACCCACAAAGGGATGAGTTAATTTTCCAGCCCAAGATAGCTTAGAAGATTGGCAGGAAAGATCTATTACTCCAGAATGAAAATGGAGTACAGTCCAGTGCAGCCTGTGTCATGCATTGTTCGCACCCCAGCAAACCAGCAGCAGGCCTTGGGGTGACATATATATATCTATCTATATCTATATAGATAGATAGATATAGATAGATATATAGATATACACATATATATGTATATATAGATATACACATATATATGTATATATATATATATATACAAATATAAATATATACATATACGTGCATATGTTATATATGTTCACCATGGACCTCCCCATTAAGGTCACCATCATCAAGTGTTTATTAAACACATACTATGTATCAGAGACTGTGTTAAACTGTGGGGATAAAAAGAAAGACAAGAGCATAGTCCAGGTGTGGGGAACCTATGGTTTTGAGGCCACATGTACCTTTCTAGGTCCTGGGGTGCTGCCTTTTGACTGAGTCCAAGTTTTACAGAACAAATCCTTTTATTAAGTCAAAGGGATCCACTTGAGGACCTAGAGGACCACATGTGAACTTGAGGCCACAGATTCCCCACCCCTGGCATAATCCCTACTCTCAAGGAGCTCACATTTTAATTGGGGAGACAATAAGCAAATAATTATGTATGTTACAACATATATAAGGTGTGAATGGGAGGTAGCCTCAGAGGAAAATCATTAAGAAAAGGATCTTATAGAAGGTAGGATTATAACTGAATCTTAAAGAAATCCAGAGAAGTCAGGAGGTAAAGATGAGTATTTAAGGCAAGGGGAACAACCATTAAAGTATCATGGAGTCAAAAGATAGAATGTCATTTATTAGAAACAGCAAAAAGGTTCTTGCTAGACCATTGAAAAATGAGGAGACCTTAAAGGGTCAGGTTGTAAAGGGTTTTAACCACCAAAAGAAGGATTTGATATTTAATTCAAGAGTCAACAGAGTGCCATTGGAGTTTATTGAGTGTGGGCGTGACGTGGTCAAACTTGTCTTTTAGTAAGATTACTTTGGCAGCTGAATAGAATATGAAATCAAAAAGAGACACAAGTCAGAGATAACAATCATCAGGCTGTGCCAATAGTCCAAGTAATGAGGGTCTTTACCACAGTGATGGCTGTGTAAATGGAAAGAAAGGTAAGGTTACAACAGATGTAGGGCAAATAGAAATGGAAAAAACCCCAAAACTTTGCAACAAACTGGATCTGTAGAGTGAATGTTAGTGGGGAATCAAGGATGCCAATAAAATTGCGAACCTGGGTAACTCGGATGATGATGATGATGTCCTGGACAGTGATAGGAAAGCTCAGGGGAAAGGCAAGTCTGGAGGAAATGCTAATGTCTTTTACTTCTGACATGTATTTCAGAGCTTTATAGGGTATTAAGGTCAAGATGTCTAATAGGTAGTCAGTGATTTAGACAGGAAGTCAGGACAGAAGTTTGTTGTTCATGTTGTTTAGTCATTTCAGTCCATTTGGGATTTTCTTGGTAAAAATACTGGAGTGGTTTCCATTTTCTTCTCCAGTCCATTTTACAGATGAGGAAACTGAGGCAAGCAGGGTTAAGTGACTTGTGCAGGATCACACAGCTAGTAAGTGTCTGAGGCCAGATTTGAACTCAGGTGTTGCTGACTCAAGGCCCAGCTCCCTATCCACTGTGCCACCTAGGAAAGAAGTTAGGGATTAATAAATAGATCTAACAATTATATGCACAGAGAAAATATTTTGATAATTGAATTACCAGCAGCTGATGATATTACCAAGTGAAATAGTATGGAGAGAGAAGAAAAGAGAATCCAGGAACACTGGGGCACACTCATAGTAAGTGAGCTGGATTTGACTAAATATAGAACAGAGGAGAATGATAAGAAACGGTCATATATGGATAATCAGGAGAAAGCTGTGTTATTAAGACCTGGAGAGAAGAGAGTATCAAGAAGAGAGTGGTAGAGAGTGTCGAATGTAGAAGGATCAAGAAGGATGAGCATTGAGAAAAGGTCATTAGATCTAGCAATTAATGGATCATTGATGAATTTGGAGAAAATTGTCTCAATTAAATGATGAAACTGGAAATCAGACTACTGAGGGTTTGGAACTGAGTGAGAGGAGGGAGAATGGAGCCAGATATTATAGTTATTGGAGACTCTCAAGGAATCTAGCCATGGAAGAGGAGAAATATTAAAAAAAATTACCAGCAAAAATCAAGTGAGTTGATTTATTTGTTTGTATATTCATTTACATTATTCATTAATTACTTTGTTTTTATTTATTTATTTTGGGTGGGGGAGGAAATGAGCTTTTTTGTGGGCAGCAAGGAAAACAACCTTTAGACAGGGAGTGATTGAAGATTAATCACAGAATGAGAGTGATAGAGGAGGCAATCTGCTATAGAAGACAAGATGGAATGGGATCATGTGCACGTGGACAGGTTTACCTTGTCAAAGAAAAGTGCCATCTCTTTGTGTGAGACAGGAGGAAAGAGGAGATAGTGGGATAAGATGGTACCATTCTATAATTCTCATTTGGATCAGAAGAGAAGGCCAATTGATTCTGACTTAGTTTTTTCTGAGTTTATAGAGTATTTATTCAAAGACAATATTTTCTTTGTTTATTAATTGGGTTCAAATGGTTGTCACTCATAGAAGGGGAGTACAAATAATGGCTACTGTTTATTAGTATTAACTCAGGGAAAGTTAATTCTTCCTTCTTTCAAGATTTAATAGTAAGATTAACTTAATACTGACAATATTGTCTTTGAAAAATAAATATCAAAGTCCCTAGACCTACTAGCCTAAATACCAGCATTTTCCTTTTGCTTTTATCCAGCAGAATCATCATTGCATGCAAGTTAATTATTTAAAAGGCAAACATATTATCTGAAGAAATAAATAGAATTTCTCTGGGAGTAGATATTATCATATCTAGGCCATTAGTGAGTACATTAGGAATAAATGTATATTTTGACTCTTCCCCTTCTACCTGTGTTTTGTTTCTTGGGAAAACCTTGAACACGAGTGGAGGAGGCAATTATTTTTGAAAGTCTTATACTTTCTTCTTGGTAGTAGGTTTTTAAAAAATCTTTAATGTGAATATTTTTTATTTTAATTTTTTAAATTTATTTTTATTTTTTAAATTTTAATTTTAAACAAAACAATGAAGCCACATAATGAAGATATTTCTGGTAAGAGCTAGGAAGACCATTCAGTTTTTCACCTCACCTCACCTACTTAATTTCCCTCGATACCCACTACAATTTGTAAATAGTTAATCCTTTCTAGTAGAGAGAAAAGTATAGACCTAAGCTAAATTTTCTTTCTAAGGACCTTCCTTGGAACAGAGGAAGTGGTTAAGTATTTAAATTAAAAAAGAGAAGTCCCAGAGAAAAACAAGAATAGATAGAAGTATAATACACCAATAAAACAAAACATGCCTTGCTAATTAATAACAAACTTGAAAGTAAGATTTGTTGTAGATAAACCAAACTGTGATAACTCACTAAGTTGTCAATAGTTGGCAGTACTAGTGAATTAATCATAGATCTAGCTATCTTGCCTCATTGTGGTCGTTAGTTATGCTTTTGGGAGAGCTCCCAATCTCCTTCACTGGTGAGAAATAACATGGTAATAGAAGGAACCCCAGGACTCTCTGCATCCTGAGCCGCTGTGAAAGAGCTTTGGCTCTTGGTCTCTGCATTTATTCCTTTATATTTTAGGTAGAGATTAATATAGAGATTAAGACAATGAGCCATAGGAATTGGAGAGTTGCAGACAAGGTCAGATTTTGTAGCCAGCATAGCACTGATACCCTGAGGAATAAGAAGTGACCTTCAGGACCCACACTTGGGTATCTGAGGCAGTGACTTATATAACAGCTATGCCACATTTGTGTCTAAACTAAAGGGGACCAATTTCATATAGGAACTGTCTCCCTAAAAACCAGGGTGATATAGGAGAGAGAATGCACCTGAGGTGTTCAGGAAGGAATGTTGGTATTTTTGTTATTGCTATGTCTGCCAAGTAAATATCTGTTTTTAAGAGAAAAAAAATACATAGAAGGGTTGCTACATCACTACAGACTATTCCTCCAGAACAGTGACATTTGCCAGGGAGGTCTCTGTGACTATTTTCAAGCATGTGTAATGAGATTAATCTGAACCATCATTGTAGTTTAGAGTCATCATTATTGCTAAGGTCAAATTCCAAGCACAGAGGACAGGAACAATGAAGGACTTAAGGAAATATGTTGTAGTGGAGACTAGTAGCATGAGAAACATGAGTTTGACCTTTGCTTCTCTCACACATTGTGACCCTAGGCAAATCATTTAACTTCTCTTGTCTGTTTTATTTTGCATCTGTTAAATGGTTATATAATACTTGAATTATGGCTCACAAATGTAGTTAGAAACATAATGTTAGAAGAAATAGCAAGATGGACCATTTCAGCGGACACTGGGAAAACTTTTATGAATTGATGCAAAGAGAAGCTTGCAGAACTAGGAAAACAATATATCAATGACAACTTGTAGAGAAAAATAAATATGAAAGACTTCAGAATTCTGATTATTGCAATGATAAATCACAAGTCTAGAAAGCTGAGGATGAGCTGTGATAACTCTTGACAAATAAGGAGCTTGAAAGGAAAAACATACAGCCTTGAACTTGGTCAATATGATAATTTGTGTTGGAGAACTATGCATGTTTATGGTGAGAAATTTTCTTCCTTTCTTCCTTCCTTCCTGGAAAGATTATAATACTAGTCAATGGACAGAGTTTTGAACTTGGAGTCAGGAAGACTTGAGTTCAAATCCACACTCAGACATTTTCCAAATGTATTACCCTGGACAAATCACTAACTGCTATGTGCCTCTGTTGCCTCATATGTAAAATGTGGATAGTAATACACCTGCCTCCAAGGGTCGTTATGAAGATAAAATTAGATAGTATTTGTAAAGTGACTTGTAACACCTGCATTATGTATTGGGGGTGGGGAAGCTTGCTATTTTGTTAGAATAGTCAACTCCTTGAGCAAATTCCCTCCAACAATTAAAATGGGTATTTAAATTTTTTTTAATTTTATTTTTAAATTTTTTTTAAAAAATTAATTTTATTTATTATTTATTTTGTGATATTCATTTATATATTTATATTTATTTAAAATATTTTATTTTTCAAATTATATGTAAAGACAATTTTTAGCTTTCATTTTTATAAAATTTTGAGTTCCAAATTTTTCTCCCTCCCACCTTCCTAAAATGGTAAGCAATTTGATATTGGTTATATATTGGTAATCATGAAAATTTGTTTGTATATGAGTCATAGCTGTAAAAGAAGAAACAAACTAAAAGGAAAAAAGAGAGGAAAAATACAGTGAAAATAGTATGCTTTGATCTGCATTCAGAATCCATCAGTTGTTTTTCTGGATGTGGATATCATTTTCTAATATGATCGCTTTGTAATTGTCTTGGATCATTATATTGCTGAGAAGAGCTAAGTCATTTATAGTTGATCATCACACAATGTTGCTGTTACTGTGTACAATATTATCCTGGTTCTGCTCATTTCACTTTGCCTCAGTTCACATAATTTTTTCCAGGTTTTTTCTGAAATCCCCCTGCTTATCATTTCTTATTGCACAATAGTTTTCTATTTCATTCATATACCATAGCTTGTTCAGCCATTCTCCAATTCATGGATATCCCCTCAATTTATAATTTTTTGTCACCGCCAAAAGATCTGCTCTAAATATTTTTGTACATGTAGGTCTTTTCCCCATTTTTATGATCTCTCTGGGATACAGACCTAGTAGTGGTATTGCTGGATATCAAAGGGTCTGCACAGCTTGGTTGGCCTTCGGGCATACTTCTAAATTGCTCTCCAGAATTGTTGGATCAATACACAACTCCATCAACAATGCATTAGTGTCCCAATTTTCCCAAATTCTCCCCAACATTTATCATTTTCCTTTTTTATCATATTATCCAATATGATAGGTGTGAGGCGGTACCTCTGCATTGTTTGAATTAACATTTCTGTGTTCATAAGTGATTTAGAACATTACTTTATATGCCTATAGATAGCTTTCATTTCTTTATCTGAAAACTTCTTGTTCATATCCTTTGACTCTTTATCAAATGGGAAATGCCTTGAATTCTTATAAATTTGACTCAGTTCTCCATATATTTGAGAAATGAGGTTTTTCTCAGACACTTCCTTTAAAGATTGTTTTCCACCTTTCTGCTTTTTCCCCCTAATCTTGGATGCATGGGTTTTGTTTTGTGTAAAAAAATTTAAATTTAATATAATCAAAATTATCTGTTTCACATTTCACAATGCTCTCTATCTCTTATATGTTCATGAATCTGTAGCTCACTTAGCTTCTCCTTTATGAATTTTGATGCTATAGCACTTGGTTTTGTGTTACATGTTTAGTATTGATATTACTCCATTATTTATGGTACTTTCTTTTTTAGCAATCTGTAGTTCCCTCCTTTATGTCTTTTAATTTGATTTATTTTTGCTTTTACTTTGTCTGAGATCAGGATTGCTACCCCGATTTATTTACTTTAGCTGTAGCAGAATAGATTCCTGCTCCAGCCGCTTGCCTTTACTATGTGTGTCTCTCTTCTTTAAGTGGCTTTCTTATAATCAGCATATTGTAGGATTCTGGTTTTTGATACACACTGCTATCCACTTTTGTTTTATGGGAGAGTTCATCCCATTCCCATTCCCATTTATGATTACTAACTATGAAATTCCCTGCACCTTATTTTTCCTCCTGTCTCCTTTCACCTTTCCCCTTCTCACCAGTATTTTGCTTCTGTCCACTGCTTCACACAATCTGCCCTCCCTTTTGTCAGTACCACCCTGCCAACTCCCTTACCTAATCTCTTCCCCTACTACTTCACTGTTAGGTAAGACAGATTTCTTTACTCAACTGCTTGCATATGTTATTCTCTCTGTGAGCCAATTCCATTGGGAGTAAAGTTCAAGCTATGCCCACTGGCTACCCTCCCATATTCCCTTCTACTGTAATAGATCTTTTGCTTTTCTTCATTTGAAATAATTTACCACATTCTACCTCTCCCTTCCTTTTGCTTCCAGTGTAATTTTCTTTCTCATTCCTTAATTTTTGTGTCATTTCCTCAAATTCACCTCTGTCTTTGTATACTCCTTGTAACTGAAATATTATTGGTATAGTTCTCAAAAATTGCGAGTGTCATTTTCCAATGTAGGGATATAATAACTTTACCCTTATTGAGTCCCTTATGTTTTCTCTTTGTTTTTTTTTTACCATTTTATGCTTCTTTTGAGTATTTTTTCTTTTTTGTTTTAATTAGATTTTTTATTTTTAGCTTACAACACATAATTTTACATGTTCTTGAGTTTCAAATTTTCTTCCCTCCCCTCCCTCGTACCCCCCCAAAGACGTCATGCAATCCAATATAGATCCTATATAAACCTTCGCATTAAACTTATTTACACAATAGTCAAGTTGCAAGGACGAATTATGACCAGTGGAACGAATCATGAGAGAGAAGAAACAAAACCAAAAAAAGAGGAAAAAAAAGGGAGCAAATAGTTTGCCTCAATCTGCATTCAGACTCCACAGTTCTTTCTCTGAATGTAGCTAGCTTTTTCCATCATTAGTCCTTTGGAGCTGTCTTTGAGCCTTGTATTGCTGAGGAAAGCCAAGTCTATCAAAGTTGGTCATCACAGAATCAATATGTCTGTGGTTATGTATAATGTTCTCCTGATTCTGCTCCTCTCACTCAGCATTATATCATGTAGGTTTTTCCAGGTTATTATGAAGCCCCTATCTTCCCCATTTCTTATAGCACAAAAGTATTCCATTACATTCATATACCACAATTTGTTTAGCCATTCCCCAATTGATGGGCATCCCCTTGATTCCCAGTTCTTTGCCACCACAAAAGAGCAGCTATAAATATTTTTGTACATACAGGTCTCTTTCCCACTTGTGTGATCTCTTTGGTATATAGCCCTAGGAGTGATATTGCTGGGTCAACGGGTATGTACATTTTTATAGCCCTTTGGGCAAAGTTCCAAATTGCTCTCCGGAATGACTGGATCTGTTCACAACTCCACCAACAATGTATTAATATTCCAGTTTTCCCACATCCTCTCCAGCATTTATCATTTTCCTGTTTTGTCATTTTAAGCCAATCTGACAGGTTTGATGTGGTATCTAAGAGTTGTTCTGATTTATATTTCTCTTATCAATAGTGATTTAAAGCATTTTGTCATATGACTATATATATCTTTAATTTCTTCCTCTGAAAACTGCCTGTTCATATCCTTTGACCATTTCTCAATTGGGAAATGACTTTTATTCCTGTAAATTTGACTCAGTTCCCTGTATATTTTAGAGATGAGGCCTTTATCAGAGACATTGGCTGTAAAGATTTTCTCCCAATTTTCTGCTTCCCTTCTAATCTTTGTTGCACTGGCTTTGTTTATACAAAAACTTTTCAGTTTAGCATAACCAAAATTATCCATTTTGCATTTTATAATGTTCTCTATCTCTTGTTGGGTCATAAATTCTTCCCTTTCCCATAAATCTGACAGGTAAACTATTCCTTGCTCTCCCAAATTGCTTATAGTATCAGCCTTTATCCCTAAATCATGTACCCATTTTGACATTATTAGGGTATATGATGTAAGATATGGGTCTATGCCCAGTTTCTGCCATACTATTTTCCAATTTTCCCAGCAGTTTTTGTGAAATAGTGACTTCTTAACCCAGAAGCTGGATTCTTTGGTTTTATCAAAGATTAGATTGCTATAGTTGGTGACTTCTGCATCTTGTGTACCTAAGCTATTGCACTGATCTACCACTCTGTTTCTTAGCCAGTACCAGGTAGTTTTGATGACTGCTGCTTTATAATACAGTTGGATATCTGGTATGGCTAGGCCACTTTCCCTAGCATTTCTTTTCATTAATTCTCTTGATATTCTGGACTTTTTGTTCTTCCAGATGAATTTTATTATTTTATCCAGCTCTGTAAAATATTTTTGGTAGTTCAGTTGGTATGGCACTGAATAAATAAATTAATTTAGGTAAAATTGTCATTTTTATTATATTAGCTTGGCCTAATCATGAGCAACTGATGTTATTCCATTTAATTAGATCTGACTTTATTTGTGTGAGAAGCATTTCATAATTGTGTTCATATTTGTTATTCTCTTCTTGAACCAAATCTGATGAGAGTAGAGCTCATACTGTTCTCCTTCCCTTCTTTCCCTCTACTATAATATGTTTCTGTGCCTCTTCATGTGATGTAATTTATCTTTTTCTACTACCTCCTGACCTCTTCTCCCAGAAACCTCTCTTTATATCTCTTAATTATGTTTTTTATCATTATATCAGTTCTATGTGTATCTGTCAATTGTCATAATAACTGTGCTATTCTCAAGAATGACATATATGTGTATATATATATATATATATATATATATATATGTATCATATATAAACCAATACAATCCTATATAAGGATGTAAATAATTTGCCCTTATTGATTGACAAGGTTTGTGGGGTTTTTCCCCCATTTACTTTTTTATGTCTCATTTGAGTTTTGTATTTGAAGATCAAATTTTACATTGAGTTCTGGCCTTTGCATCAGGAAGGTCTGGAATTCCCATATTTTATTGAATGTCTACCTCCCTGCCTGAAAAATTATGCTCAATTTTGCTGGGTAGTTGATCCTTGGCTGTAGTCCAAGCTCATTTGGCCTTTGGAATATCATATTCCAATTTCTCCTGTCATTTAATGTAGAAGCTGAAAGAACCTGTGTTATCCTGGCTGTAGCTCCACTGTATTTGAATTGTTTCTTTTTGGCTGCTTGCAGTATTTTCTCCTTGATTTCGTAATTTTGAAATTTAGCTATAATATCTCTTAGAGTTTTCAATTTGAGATCTCTATTTTCCCCTCTGGTTCTAGGACCTCTGGGCAACTATCTTTGATAATTTCTTTGAAGATACTGTCCAGGCTCTTTTTTTCATCATGGCTTTCCGGTAGACCAATAATTCTTAAATTGTCTCTCCTGGATCTATTATCCAGGTCAATTGATTTTCCTATCAGACATTTCATGTTTTTTTTTTCTATTTTTTCATTCTTTACATTTTGTTTGACTACTTTTTGATGCCTCATAGAGTCATTAGCTTCCACTTGCTCAATTCTAATTTTTGATCAGTTGCTGTCTTCATATTGCTTTTGAGTATCCTTTTCCAATTGGTTCATTTTACCTCTCAGGGTGTCATTTTCTCTATTTAGATTCTAAATCTACTTAGCCATTTCACCAATTTTACTTTTTAAAGATTTGATCTCATCAACGGTTTTTTTTTTTATTTTTTCTTTTTTTTAACCAAACTAATTTCATTTTTAAAACCCTCCTTTAGCTCTTCCAGGAATGCTTTTTGGGCTTGAGACCCAGTTCACATTCCCTTTTGAGGTATCAGATGTGGGTATAGTGTCAGTGCTGTCCTCTTCTGAACTGGTATTTTGATCTTCCCTTTCTCCATAAAAAGAATCAATGGTCCTCGGTTTTTTTCATGTTCTTCTTCATGTTGGTCAGCTTTTCCCTGGCTTTACAGTGGATTTTTGCTTTTGGGGCCCAGGGATCTCTGTCCCAGGTTTCATGTTCTGGGAATTGTGAGCCTAGAGCTTTGTGTGTTATGGCCTCTGGTTTCCTGAGGTGTGGGGGAGGGGTCCTCTGGCTACTGTAAGTCTCCTCTTCCCCTGGGGGTGTTCTCCAGCACCAGTGGTCTCAGCTGTTGTCTGTGCTGGTGTCTGCAACTTCCCCTGGCTGTGCAATGGCACATCTGCATTCCTGGTGTTGACCCCTGCTGGCTCCAGCCTTCTGGGACTCAGGAATTCCCATTGTTTGGCTACAGAAGCCCCACTTCTGTCTCCTCTATTCCAGTGTTTTTCCCTAGGAATTCTCTGGGTCTGTGAGGGAGGGAGGGATGAGAGCTGTTTACCTGGCCATTATATCTCCCAGAATTTCAAGAAGGCAAGTTTCAAACTTTGGCCAGCAAGCCTCAGGAGAAGTTGTCTCACGGAAGTAGGCACTGTGCTGCTTTTGCCTCCCATCACTTCGACAGACTCCTGTCCTGTGCTGGGAGGCCTGGGGATCTCCATTGGTTTTGGGCACCCAGCTTTCTCCCAGCCTGGATTGCTGGCTGGTCTCTGCAGCTGCTTCTTCTTTGGTGCTGTCTGGTGCAGCTCTGCATGCCAGGTGATCTCCCACCCTACAGATCCGTCCTGTCGACCTTTCAGACTCTCCTGGCTTGGAAATTTGCCCCACTCAGTCTACTAGTGGTTTTGAACTCTTTCAAATCTGCTCATATTCACTTTTTTAGAGGTATCTGACAGAACTTGTGAGAGAGCTCTGGTAAGATACTGTTTTCACGTGGCCATCTTGGCTCTGCCCAACTGCTTCTTTTGAGTCTTGATATTGAAAGTATTGTTTTTTTTTGTTCAGCTCTGATCTACTCCTTATGAAAGTTTGAAAGCCTTCTATTGCTTTGAATATCCATTTTTCCCTTGAAGAATTATCCTCAATTTTGCCAGGCAGGTGATTCTTGGTTGTAGTCCTAGCTCCTTTTCCTTCTAGAGTATCACGTTCAATGACCTCCAATCCCTTAATGTTGCAGCTGCTAAATTTTGTGTAATTCTGATTTTGTCTCCCCAATATTTGAATATTTTCTTTCTGACTGTAATATTTTTTCCTTGACCTAGAAATTATGAAATTTGGCCATAATGTTCCTTGGAGTTTTCATTTTGGGATCTTTTTATGGACATGATTGGTGGATTCTTTCAATGTCTATTTTACTCTTTGGTTCTAGGATATCCAGGAATTTTTCTTTGGCAATTTCTTGAAGTATGGTGTCCAGTCACTGAGGATGCAAAGAAAAAAAGCAGTCACAGTCCCTGCTTTTGAAAAGATTATACTCTGGTATATCAGGCATTCATAGATTCCAAAGTATCCATGAGCTTGATGGGAAAAAAATAATTACATTATAATTTTCACTAAACTTTAAATGAAATTTGTCATTTCTTTTATTTATAAACAAATAAACCATTATTTTGAGAAGAGGCTCATTGGCATCATCAGATGACCAAGAAGTATATGTCACAAACAAGATTAAGATGTATCTATAAATGATGCTAAAATTATCTAAGAGTAAAATAGCTCTTGAGGTTGCTCATCATTTCTTTAACTGAAATCCATACAGAATTTACTGAGTCATTAGCACTCAAAATTGGAAACAAAATAAAGCAAGCAAAACAAATAAAGTAACCTATTGAAGGTGTTTGCCTTTGAGTTTTTGTTTTAGTCTGATTTTTGGTGTCTCATGGTGAGAAGAATTAGTTGTTCTGAAACAGGTAATCACATATTCAGGGAACAAGATAAGAAGCATGTTCATGGTGGCAAGTAAAGAATCTCTTAGTATGAAATTTCGGAAGTCTGCCATTCAGTGACTGATGGAGCCAAAGTCTATCCTGTTGCTCTCTTCAGCATCTGCTTCTCTTGTCTGTGTGGGAGATATCATTAAAAAGCAGAGAAGCTCATTGTTTTCTCAAGAATCAGAGTTAAAGGAAAATGGGTAGGAAAGAGACTATGATAGCTCATCTAGAAAAATGCAAAATATTTAAAGAATAAAACTTTACGAAGAGATATTACCAGAAGCTAAAGATGTAAAATCTAAAATGAACATATTCCCACAGGTTAAAGAGTCAATATGGAAAATGGCATTATCGTGAGAAGAAACATCAAAAAAAAGAGAAAAGACCTTCCAATATGTAGTGATTTGAAAATCTAAATCCAGGATGGGATGAAGGACCAGTGACAGAAATGTAAGTCATTCTCTTTCTTGTTTCCAACAAAACCAATTTTAGTTTGGTATCTATATCTATACATATACACATATATTTAAAGCTAAGATAATTTTGCATAGTGGATAAAGACCTGGACTCAGAGTCAAGAAGGTATGGGTTCATGACCTGACTATTCCATATACTGGTTGTGTGACGCTGGGCAAGTCATTTAACTTCTCAGTGTAGTGGGGTCAGTACTGTCAAACTCAAATAGAATTGGATTCCCATGGGTTACATATTATCTTAGAAAACCTCAAATTAACATAAACTATTTCTATTGTATTTTAATTTGTTAAATATTTTTCAATTATGTTTTCATCTGGTTCGGGTTGCCCTAGGGAGTTTTGTGGGCTGGGAGTTTGGCATCTTTGTTAGGCCACTTTCCAAGTCTCTAAGTTGCAGAGAAGGAGCCTCCAGCATTGGCAGAGGGAGTTTCCACACCTGGGATTTACCTGTGTCAACTGACTTACTGAAGCTCATTGTTGCAGTGGGGTGCAGGGTGCATTAAGGCAAGACTAATATCTTTGCTATGAGGGCTGTCAAGCCCTTTTTAGGCATGCTTTCCACCTTTTGTGTCCTTCTGATTCACCAAACTCTTATATGTGGCTACAAGAAGCTGTATTATGTGCAACAGCCATACTACATGAAACTATTTTGGCAGATGGGCTAAACCAGGTGAAAAGTAACCAGTGAGTCTTAAACTCTGTAGTGAATTAGGGGCATGGGCAGATGAAAACAGTTTGTTTTAATGGTCAAGAAGGCAGATGAAGCAGGTGCTGTGGAGTTAAGACCTTGATTAGATATTAAAGATATCAAAATATCCTGTGCCATCACCAGTCATCTTGAATTTTTCTTGCCATTGGACTCTGATGCTTTTGGAAGACAGAGTGAGGTCAATGATTTTATCCACCTCTGACTTACTTAAGTCCAATTTATTAACTAATCAAAATAGAATAGAATAGAAAGCTATTGACCAACTGTATACACAACTATTTGCCCAACTGTATCACCATGTACTAGGGTATTGTACATATCATTTTACCATTTTTATTTATATCAATGTCCTGTGGTGACAGGCAAGTGACAAAGTTGCAGGTATAGATACAACGGGAGCTATATTCACAACCTTGTACACAGGTGGCCCAGCCTATATGTAGTCTTCTCACTAGACTTAAGCAGTATTAGAATTCTGAGCAGATTTTTCTTTAAGGACACAACACGGCTTACCTCCTGGTATGAAGAAGGGGCTAGAAAATGTGCCCTAAAAGTTAATCTGATCTACCCAACCCTGGCCTGCTTACTGCAGCAGGTGAGGACCTAGCCTGAGGTTGAAACACACCAAAAATAATTTTAAAAACCTTTTGCGAAGATAATTCCACTCACCATTGGTACATGAAATATGTGCACACTCATGGACAGCACAAAATCCAGTAGACCTGAAAGATGAACAGCTCTTATTGCAAGAGAACTCAGCAGGCATCCCATCCAAATAGTAGCCTTGAGTTAAAACAAGGCCTGCAAATGAAAGCTAGCTTATGGAAGTTAGAGTGGATTCACATTTTTTTTTTTCAGATTGGCTGCAGTGAAGGGGAGTGCTGTGAAGCTGGAAGAGGTTTTGTTTTTGTAACTCTGTGTGTGTCTTTATTTCATCTCTCTCTTGTAAACAACATATTGTTGGATTCTGCATTGATTTTCACAAGAGTTTGAATTACAAACTTTCTCCCCATTTCTACCCTCTCCCCCACTCCAAGATGGCATATATTCTGGTTGCCCTGTTGCACAGTTGGCCCTCCCTTCTGTCACCCCACTCCCCTCCCATCCCCTTTTTCCTTTCTTTCTTGTAGGGCACGATAAGTTTCTACACCCCATTGCCTGTGTATCTTATTTTCTAGTTGCATGCAAAAACTTTTTTTTCTTGGTTTTGAACATCTGTTTTTTTTCTTTTTTTTCTTCTTTTTCATTCATTTTTATTTTATTTTCAATTATAGATTCTCTCCCTCTTCTTACCCCCTCCCCTACCAATTAAGATGAAATAAAACTCATCACAAATATAAAGTCATGTAAAAACAAATGTCTATATTAGCAATATTCCAACAAAAAATAAAAAGAAAGAAAGGGAAGAAATATGCTTCAGTCTGCATTCTGAGTCCATCAGTTTTTTATCTGGATAGGATTTTTCATCATGTAATCCTTTGGAACTGTGGTAGGATCAGAATTACTGTCTTTCGCAGTTCATCATCTTGACAATATTGCTCTTACTGTGTAAACTATTCTGGTTCTTTCGCTTTGTGTCAGTTCATATAAGTCTTCCCAGGTTTTTCTTTTGTTTTTAAATTTATTTATTTAACATATTTAGTTTTCAGCATTGATTTTCACAAGAGTTTCAATCACAAATTTTCTCCCCATTTCTACCTTCCCCCCCACTCCAAGATGACGTATATTCTGGTTGCCCTGTTCCCCATTCAGCCCTCCCTTCTGTCACCCCACTCCTCTCCCATCCCCTTTTCCCTTCCTTTCTTGTAGGGCAAGATAAATTTCTATGCCCCATTGCCTGTGTATCTTATTTTCTAGTTGCATTCAAACTTTTTTTTTGTTTTGTTTTTGAACATCTGTTTTTAAAACTTTGAGTTCCAAATTCTCTCCCCTCTTCCCTTCCCACCCACCCTCCCTAAGAAGTCAAGCAATTCAACATAGGCCACATGTGTATCATTATGTATAACCCTTCCACAATACTCATGTTGTGAAAGACTAACTATATTTTGCTCCTTCCCAACCCACCCCCTTTATTGAATTTTCTCCCTTGGCCCTGTCCCCTTTTGAAAGTGTTTGTTTTTGATTACCTCCACCCCCATCTGCCCTCCCCTCCATCATCTCCCCCCTTTTTTATCTTCTTCCCTCTTCTTTCCTGTGGGGTAAGATACCCAATTGAGTATGTATGGTATTCCCTCCTCAGGCCAAATCTGATGAGAGCAAGATTCACTCATTCCCCCCTCACCTGCCCTCTCCCCTCCTCCCACAGAACTGCTTCCTCTTGCCACATTTATGCAAGATAATCCAACCCATTCTATCTCTCCCTATCTCCCTCTCTCAATATATTCCTCTCTCATCCCTTAATTTGATTTTATTTTTTTTAGATATCTTCCCTTCATCTTCAACTCACCCTGTGTCCGCTCTCTCTCTCTCTCTCTCTCTCTCTCTCTCTCTCTCTCTCTCTCTCTCTCTCTTTCTCTCTTTGTATACATGTATATATACAGATACATATATACATACATGCACATTCACTTATATATATATATACATAAACACATACATATATATGCATATTTCTTTCAGCTACTATGATATTGAGGTCTCATGAATAATACACATCATTTTTCTTTGTAGGAATGTAAAAAAAAACAGTTCAACTTTAGTAAGTCCCTTATGATTTCTCTTTCTTATTTGCCTTTTCATGCTTCTCTTGATTCTTGTGTTTGAAAGTCAAATTTTCTATTCAGCTCTGGTCTTTTCACTGAGAAAGCTTGAAAGTCCTCTATTTTATTGAAAATCCATATTTTGCTTTGGAGCATGATACTCAGTTTTGCTGGGTAGGTGATTCTAGGTTTTAATCCTAGCTCCATCGACCTCTGGAATATCATATTCCAAGCCCTTCGATCTCTTAATGTAGAAGCTGCCAGATCTTGGATTATTCTGATTGTGTTTCCACAATAGTCAAATTGTTTCTTTCTGGCTGCTTGCAGTATTTTCTCCTTGATCTGGGAGCTCTGGAATTTGGTGACAATATTCCTAGGAGATTTCTTTTTGGGATCTATTTGAGGAGGGGATCGATGGATTCTTTCAATTTCTATTTTGCCCTGTGGCTCTAGAATATCAGGGCAGTTCTCCTTGATAATTTCTTGAAAGATGGTATCTAAGCTCTTTTTTTGATCATGGCTTTCAGGTAGTCCAATAATTTTTAAATTATCTCTCCTGGATCTATTTTCCAGGTCAGTGGTTTTTCCAATGTGATATTTCACATTGTCTTCCATTTTTTCTTTCCGTTGGTTCTGTTTTATAGTATCTTGATTTCTCATCAAGTCACTAGCTTCCACTTGCTCCAATCTAATTTTTAAGGTGGTATTTTCTTCAGTGCTCCATTGGACCTCCTTTTCCATTTGGCTAATTCTGCCTTTCAAGGCATTCTTCTCCTCATTGGCTTTTTGGAGCTCTTTTGCCATTTGAGTTAGTCTATTTTTTAAGGTGTTGTTTTCTTCAGTCTGGTTTTCAGTATTTTTTTGTGTCTCCTTTAGCAAGTCATTGACTTGTTTTTCACAGTTTTCTCGCATCCTTCTCATTTCTCTTCCCTATTTTTCCTCTACTTCTCTAACTTATTTTTTCAAATTCTTTTTGAGCTCTTCCACGGCCTGGGACCAATTCATGTTTTTCTTAGAGGCTTTTGTATAGGCTCTTTGACTTCGTTCACTTCTTTAGGTTGTATGTTTTGGTCTTCTTTGTCACCAAAGAAAGAATACAAAGTCTGAGACTGAATCTGGGTGTGTTTTCGCTGCCTGGTCATATTGCCAACCAAAATAACTTGAACCTTGAGTTTTTCAGTGGTGTATGACTGCTTGTAGACTGAAGAGTTCTATGTTCCACGTTTGGGGGGGAGGGATACGCCAGCTCTGTCACACCAGCACTCCTCCTTCCCCAAGAACCCCCAACCCAGACTGGGCTTAGATCTTCAGCAGGCTGTGCACTCCTGCTCTGATCCGCCACTTAATTCCTCCCACCAGATGGGCCTGGGGCCGGAAGCGACAGCAGCTGTAGCTGCCCCACCTCTGCTGCCCCAGGGGCGGTGGCCGAACCACGAACTCCTTCCACACCCACAGCTTTTCCCACTAATCTTCTTTGCTGTCTTTGGTGTTTGTGGGTTGAGAAGTCTGGTAACTGCCGCAGCTCACTGATTCAGGGCGCACTAGGGCCCGCTCTGCCTGGCTCCTGGTTTGGTTGGTCTGCGCAGCTCATGCTGGGCTCTGCTCTGCTCCCAGCTCCCAGCTCCCAGCTCTGTGTGGGATAGACCTCACCCAGAGACCATCCAGGCTGTCCTGGGCTGGACCCCTGCTTCCCTCTGCTATTTTGTGGGTTCTGCAGTTCTAGAATTGGTTCAGAGCCATTTTTTACAGGTTATTGGAGGGACTCAGCAGGGAGCTCACTGCTTTCCAGCTGCCATCTCGGCTCTCCCCCCTGAACATCTGTTTTTAAAACTTTGAGTTCCAAATTCTCTTCCCTCTTCCCTTCCCACCCACCCTCCCTTAGAAGTCAAGTAATTCAACATAGGCCACATACATATCATTATGAAAACCCTTCCACAATACTCATGTTGTGAAAGACTAACTATATTTTGCTCCTTCCTAACCTATCCCCCTTTATTGAATTTTCTCCCTTGACCCTGTCCCTTTTCAAAAGTGTTTGTTTTTGATTACCACCCCCATTTGCCCTCCCTTCTATCATCCCCCCTTTTTTATCTTCTTCTTCCTTCTTTCCTGTGTATGTATGGTATTCCCTCCTCGGGTCAAATCTGATGAGAGCAATATTCACTCACTCCCCCTCACCTGCCTTCTCTTCTCTTCCTACAGAACTGCTTTTTCTTGCTACTTTTATGCAAGATAATTTACCCCATTCTATCTGTCTCTTCCTCCCTTTCTCAATATATTCCTCTCTCATCCCTTAATTTGATTTTATTTCTTTTAGATATCATGTCTTCACCTTCACCCAACCCTGTGCCCTCTCTCTCTCTATGTACATATATATATATACACACACACATACATATATATATATATATGTACACACACAGATATATATATATACATGCACATATACATATATATATACATGCACACACACACACACACACACACACACATATATATATATATATATATACATATATATATATATATATATATATATATATATATGCATATTCCCTTCAGCTACCCTAATACTGAGGTCTCATGAATCATACACATGATCTTTCCATGTAGGAATGTGAACAAAATAGTTCAACTTTAGTAAGTCCCTTGTGATTTCTTTTTCTTGTTCTTTTTCTTGATTACCTTTTCATGCTTCTCTTGATTCTTATATTTGAAAGTCAAATTTTCTATTCAGCTCTGGTCTTTTCACTGAGAAAGCTTGAAAGTCCTCTATTTTATTGAAAATCCACATTTTGCCTTGGAGCATGATACTCAGTTTTGCTGGGTTGGTAATTCTTGGTTTTAATCCTAGCTCCATTGACTTCCAGAATATTGTATTCCAAGCCCTTCAATCTCTTAATGTAGAAGCTGCCAGATCTTGGTTTATTCTGATTGTGTTTCCACAATACTCAAATTGTTTCTTTCCGGCTACTTGCAGTATTTTCTCCTTGATCTGGGAGCTCTGGAATTTGGTGACAATATTCCTAGGAGATTTCTTTTTGGGATCTATTTGAGGAGGCAGTCTGTGGATTCTTTCAACTTCTATTTTGCCCTGTGGCTCTAGAATATCAGGGTAGTTCTCCTTGATAATTTCTTGAAAGATGATATCTAGGCTCTTTTTTGATCATGGCTTTCAGGTAGTCCAATAATTTTTAAATTATCTCTCCTGGATCTATTTTCCAGGTCAGTGGTTTTTCCAAGGAGATATTTGACATTGTCTTCCATTTTTTCATTCCTTTGGTTCTGTTTTAGAATATTTTGATTTCTGTTCAAGTCACTAGCTTCCACTTTCTCCAATCTCATTTTTAAGGTAGTATTTTCTTCAGTGGTCTTTTGGACCTCCTTTTCCATTTGGCTAATTCTGCCTTTCAAGGCATTCTTCTCCTCATTGGCTTTTTGGAGCTCTTTTGCCATTTGATTTAGTCTATTTTTTAAGGTGTTGTTTTCTTCAGTACATTTTTCAGTATTTTCGACTTGTTTTTCATGGTTTTCTCGCATCCTTCTCATATCTCTTCCCAATTTTTCCTATACTTCTCTAACTTGTTTTTTCAAATCCTTTTTGAGCTCTTCCATGGCCTGAGACCAGTTCGTGTTTTTCTTGGAAGCTTTTGTTGTAGGTTCTTTGACTTTGTTGACTTCTTCTGGCTGTATGTTTTGGTCTTCTTTGTCACCAAAGAAAGATTCTAAAGTCTGAGACTGAATCTGGGTGTGTTTTCGGTGCCTGGACGTGTTCCCAGACAACTTCCTTGACCCTTGAGTTTTTCAGCAGGGTATGACTGCTTGTAGAGTAAAGAGTACTTTGTTCCAAGTTTGGGGGGATGCACTGTCGATTTCAGAGCTATTACAGCCAGCTCTGCCACACCAGCACTCCTCCTTCCCCAATAACCCCCAACCTGGACTGGACTCAGATCTACAGCAGGCTCTGTACTCCTGCTCTGATTGGCCACTTAATTCCTACCACCAGGTTGGCCTGGGTCCAGAAGCAACTGCAGTTGTAGCTCTGTAGCTGCCCACCTCTGCTGCCCCACGGACAGTGGCTGAATGGTGCACTCTATCACCCTGTCCCCAGTAGCTTTTCCCACTAACCTTTGTTGTGTTCGGTGTTTGTGGGTTGAGAAGTCTGGCAACTGCCACAGCTCACTAATTCTGGGTGCTAGGATCCGCTTCGCCCAGCTCCTGGTCTGGTTGGTCCACATGGCCTGCGCTGGGCTCTGCTCCACTCTGCTCCACTCCCAGCTCCATGTGCAATACACCTCACCCAGCAACCATCCAGGCTGTCCTGGGCTGGAGCCCTGCTTCCCTCTGCTATTTTGTGGGTTATGCAGTTCTAGAATTGGTTCAGAGCCATTTTTTATAGGTTTTTGGAGGGACTTGGTGGGGAGTTCATGCCAGTCCCTGCTTTCCAGCTGCCATCTTGTCTCCCCCCTCCCCGGAATAGGTTTTGTAATCAAAACAACTAATCTACACTGAACATATATGCACCAAGTGGTATAGCAACTAAATTCTTAGAGGAGAATTTAAGGGAGTTACAGGAAGAAATAGACATCAAAACTATATGAGTGGAGGACCTCAACCTCCCTCTGTGAACTAGATAAATCTTACCACAGAATAAACAGGAAAGAGGTTAAGAAGGTGTATAGAATTTTAGAAAAGTTAGATATGGTAGACCTCGGGAGAAAATTGAATAAGGGTAGAATGGAATATATATTTTTCTCATTAACACAAAGCAACTACACAAAATCTGACCATGTACTAGGGCATTACAAACCTCACAATCCAATGCAGAAATGCAGAAATATTAAATGCATCATTTTCAAATCATGGTGCAATAAAAATTGCATCTAGTAAAGGACTATGGAAAGATAGATTAAAAACTTCTTGGAAACTAAATAATCTAATCCTACAGATCAAACAACAAATTATAGAAACCATCAATAACTTCATCCAAGAGAATGACAATAATGAGACAACATACCAAAACTTATAGGATGCAGCAAAAGTAGGTCTTAGGGGAAGTTTTATATCTCTGAAAGCTTTCATGAATAAATAGAGAAAGGGAAAATCAATGAATTTGGGATGAAACTAAAAAAGCTAGAAAAAGGACAAATTAAAAATCCCCAATTAAATACCAAGTTAGAAATACTAAAAAGAAAAGGAGAGATTAATAAAATTGAAATCAAGAAAACTATTGAACTAATAAAGAAAACTAGGTGCTGCTTTTATGGAAAAAATAGATAAACTTTTGGTTAATTTGATTTAAAAAAGAAAGAAGAAAACCAAATTACCAGTATCAAAAATGGAAAGGGTGAATTTGCCACCAGTGAAGAGGGAATTAAAACAATATTAAGAAGCTGTTTTGCCCAACTGTATGCTGACAAATTTGACAATCTTAGTGAAATGGATGAATATTTACAAAAATATAAATTTTACAGCTTAACAGAAGAGGAAATAAAATAAATAATGCCATTTTAGAAAAAGACCTTGAACAAGCCATCAATTACCTCCCTAGGAAAAAATCTCCAGGGCCAGATGGATTTACAAGTCAATTCTACCAAACATTTAAAGAGCAATTAATTTCAATAGGTGAAGAAGGAGTCCTATGAAGTTCTTTTTATGATACAAATATGGCACTGATTCCCAAACCAAGAAGAGCTGCAAAAGAGAAAGAAAATTGTAGACCCATTTCCCCTAATGAATATAGATGCAAAAATTTTAAATAAAATATTAGCAAAAAGATTACAGAAGCTTATCATGATAATAATAGACTCTGACCAGGGAGAATTTATACCAGGAATGCATGGCCAGTTCAATATTAGTAAAATTATAAGCATAATTGACCATATCAACAACAAAACTAACAGAAACCGTATGATTGTCTCAGCAGACAGAGAAAAAGCTATTGACAAAACACAACACCCATTTCTATGAAAACCACTAGATAGCATAGGAATAAATTGAGTCTTCCTTAAAGTGGTAAGTACCATCTACCAAAAACAATCAGCAAGCATTATGTGTAATGGGAATGACCTAGAAGATTTGCAATAAGATCAAGGGTGAAACAAGGGTGTCCATTATCACAACTGTTATTCAATATTGTACTAGATACGTGAGTTTTAGCAATAAGAGAAGAAAAAGAAATTGAAAGAATTAGAATGGGCAAAGAAGAAACAAAGCTATCACTCTTTGCAGATGATGTGTTGGTATACTTAGAGAATCTTAGAGAATCAAGTAAAAAAACTACTTGACATCATAAACAAATATAGCAAAGTTGCAGGACATAAAATAAACCCATGTAAATCCTTGGCATTTCTATAGATTACTAACAAAGTCCAACAGCAAGAGACAGAAAGAGAAATTCCATTCAAAGTTATTGTAGACATTATAAAAACTTGGGAGTCTATTTGCCAAAACGAACCCAGGAACTACGTGAACACAATTACAAAACACTTTTTCACACAGATAAAGTCAGATCTAAATAATTGAAAAAACATCAGTTGTTCATGGGTATGTGGAGCTAATATAATAAAAATGACAATTCTGCCTAAATAAATTTACTTATTCAGTGCCATACCAATCAAACTACTGAAAAATTATTTCATAGAGCAAAAAAAAAATAAGAAAATTCATCTGGAAGAATGAAAGTTACAAAATATCAAGGAAATTAATGAAAAGAAATGCAAGGGAAGGTGGCCTATCTATACCAGATCTTAAATTGTATTATAAAGCAGCAATCATCAAAACTACTTGGGACTGGCTAAGAAATAGAATGGCGGATCAGTGGAATAGGTTAGGTACACAAGACAAAGTAGTCAATGACTATAGTAATCTATTCTTTGATAAACGCAAAGACTCTAACTTCCAGGATAAGAAGTCACTATTTGACAAAAACTTCTGGGAAAACTGGAAAATAGCATGGTTGAACCTAGGCATAGACCAACATCTTACACCCTATACCAAAATATAGCTAAAATGGGTGCACAATTTAGATATAAAGGCTGATACTATAACCAAATTAGAGAGCAAGGAATAATTTAACTGTCAGATTTATGGAGAATGGAAGAATTTATGACTAAACAAGAGATGGAGAACCTTTTGAAATGCAAAATGAATAATTTTGATTACAATAAATTGAGAAGTTTTTGTAGAAACAAAGCCAATACAACCAAGATTAGGAGAGTAGTGGAAAACTGGGAAAGAATTTTTCTAATGTTTCTAATAATAGCCTCATTTCTAAAATATATGGACAACTGAATTAAATTTGTAAGAATACAATTACCCAATTGATTAACAGATCAAATTTGTAAGAATACAATTCCCCAATTGATAAATGGTCAAAGGATATGAAAAGGCAGTTTTCAGATGAATAAATTAAAGCTATCTATAGTCATATGAAAAATTCTCTAAATCACTATTGATTGGAGACATGCAAATCCAAGCAACTCTGAGGTATCCATCACATAGCACCTATCAGATTGGTTAACATTACAAACCAGAAAAATGATAAATGCTGGAGAAGATGTAGGGAAATTGGAACACTAATACATTATTGGTGGATCTGTGAATTGATCCAATCATTCTGGAGTGCAATTTGGAATTATTCTGAAAGGGCTATAAAATTGTACATACCCTTTGATGCAGAAGAACACTTCTAGGTCTGTGTTCCAAAGAGATCATACAAATGGTAAAAGGACCCACATATACAAAATATTTATAGCCACTGTTTTTGTGGTGGCTAAGAATTGGAAATTGAAGGAATATCCATCAATTGGGGAATGGCTGAACAAATTGTGGTGTACATAATGGAATACTAATGTGGTATAAGAAATGATGAGCAAGCAATCTTCACAAAAACATGGAAAGACTTCTATGAAGTAAGGCTGAGTGAAATGAGCAGAACCAGAACAACGTGTGCAATAACAACCGCATTGTGCGATAACTGACTTTGATAGACTTAGCTTTTCTCAGCAACGCAAGCATCAAAGACAACTACAAAGAACTCATGATAGAAAATGCTATCCATATCCAGAGAAAGAACTTTGGAGTTTGAATGTGCATAGAAGTATACTATTCATTCTCCTTTTCTCTTATTATTTTGTTTTGTTTCTTCTTTTTTGTGGTTCTTCCCATTAGTTCTAATTCTTCTTTACATCATGACTAATGAGGAAATATGTTTAATATGAATGCATATGTAGAGCCTATATCAGATTGCATGCCATTTTGGAAAGAGGGGATGAGAGGGAGGGGGAGAAAATTTGAAACTCAAAATCTTACAATTTTAAGTGACTTCAACGCAAGAGTAATGCAAGGTTCAGAATTCCCCTGGCCGAAGAACCCTGTACTTCCCCCATAACATACTCTTGTTGTGGCTCATATCTTCTATTGACCACTTGCTCTGATTATAGAAATTTTCTACAAAAGGAAAAAGCAGAGATATGATTATACCAGAATTAAACTAGTCCTTCAGGCTTAAGCCTAAGGGCCCATATATGACAGAATAAAGAGTCATAGTTTACCAACCAACTCTGCAGTAATAATTCCACCTCATAGCCTGACTCAGGAACAGCCAGGTAGAAAACATTCCTGTTCAAAGAAACACAATGGGGAAACTGAGCCAGGAGGATCCCACTTTAGGCTGATGCCAAGGTTGTCCTCTCAGCTTTTGCCCAGATGCAGACCTCCACCTATAACAGTTTGTTTCAACAATCTGGCTTGCAGATGCTGGGGGGGTTGAAAGACCAACATAAGCCCAACAATAAGAACACTGCAAGCACAGGTTCTTTTGATCTGCTTCACTAAGGAAAGCAAAGTTAAGGGGTTAACACTCTTGTTTCAGTCCAACATACAAATATCATTCACTTAGTTCAGGGGAAAAAGGCAGAACCCTGAACTTCAGAGCAAATACAAACACATTACAAATATACATTATGAACAGACCAAATACAATTCATAGTGACCAAGAAACCATCAACATCCGGGTGAGCTGGAAGCTCTTACAGTGGCTGCCCAGAGTCCCATGTCAACACTTCTCCAGGAGTGAGATCCTCAAGCAAATAGCTCTGTTCTCTCTTTTTATGCAGTCTTTGGACATCATCAAACATCATCTGAGTGACCAGAACTTAGGCACATACTATTGGCATCATTACTGATTGGTGGATATTTTTAGTTTTCTGCTTAGTAATGATTTTGGGCATTAAGACAACCCACCCAAACAAAAGTTTGTGCACTGATCATGTACCGGTCATGTATGGATCACAATATCCCTGTTATGGCTTTCAGTGTCTAAGCTATGATTCGGTAAGTTATGATTTTTCATGGGTCACTGTATTCAGGCTTTCACCTTTCACCAAGTTTAAGTTTGTAATGGCTTTTCACTTATTACTGTATTTTATGGATGGTCTCAAATCAGGACCACACAAGTAGGCACAGATTATCAGACATGGCAGGGAGTCCTTGGGAAAAACGGAGCTGGAAACAACAACAGTAATGGTCACTTACTACTGAAGACTTGTGCATCTCATGACCTTCTCATTGCCGACAATCTCATGAACAATGTCTTCCTTTTACCTAAACATAATAAAACTTCATGGATGCAACCTCACAGCAAACATTGGCATTTAATAGACTATTTCATTGTAAGGAGAAGAGACAGACAGGATATGAGAGTGATGAAGGTGATGTGTGGCTCAGAATGCATGTTTCATATAGATAGATAGATAGATAGATAGATAGATAGATAGATAGAGCGAGAGCGAGAGCGAGAGAGATTATTTGAAAGCATCTGAAAGATATGGACAGAGAAAGAGAAGTGAAAATAATTAAATAACTGAACTGCCTGGAAGGAAATGGGATCAAGAGAACAAACAGTGGGGTTTCTGTTGATGAGAAGGATTCCTTCTTAGAAGCTGGAGCAAAGGAGGAGAAAATAGGATACATAAATGTATATATTTATGTATCAATCTATCTATAGCTAGAGTAATCTATATATCTCTATGTGTGTACATGTACTTCCTATTTTTTCCTCTTTTGGCCTAGTCTCTAATTGTGTGACATGGGAGACATTGCCACAGGACCACTCAGCATGGCGTTCCCACATCAGAGAGGGTGCTGTGCTCTATGAGCAAAGCAGAATTGAAACGGCTCAAAGGAAACATAGGATGAGCAAGTTTGGAGTATCCAACCCAAATATTTACATGGACTATTTGTGCCTGACCTGTGGTAGAGCATTCCGAGCTCATATTAGCCTGATCATACACAGTCAGACACATTGAATCTTGACTCAAGCATAGTGATGTCATTTTGGTCCTCTTTGAGAACAAAGGACAAGAACCAAGAAGGAATCCTTTTCATCAAGGCAAACCCTTCCACTTGCTCTTGTTTTCATTTCCATCCAGGCAGTTCTTTTTTCTTTCTCTATACTAAACTATATCCAACTGATCACAATCTCTCTCTCTCTCTCTCTCTCTCTCTCTCTCTCTCTCTCTCTCTCTCTCTCTCTTCTCTCTCTCTCTCTCTCTCTCTCCCCATATATATATATATATATACACACACACACAGACACATATATGTACATACACACATATGTATATACACACATATATGTGCATGTATATCTATACCAATAATCATTCTAGATACATCTATAGGCATATATATATATACATACATACATGCACATACATTTCTATGTATGATATCTTTATACATCCATATCTACATATGTCTGTATTCATCTATATATGTCTTAAAATTATATTTTGTTCTGATTCCCCTTCTAATCACTAATGTAAGTAAACTTATAAACAGCCAATATAAGGTGACAATGGCAGGAAGTAAGATTGTATAGGGGAACCTGAAAGTCACCTACAAACTGTACCAAAGATCAAAGAAGCATCATTTACAAAATTGTTTCAAATATTAATGAAAATTCACATTCTGGTAGTATGTTCTGACTCAGCAGAAGCCTCCTGGATGCTTTGTCAGGGAGTTCTGGTCCCATGATATATAAATCTCAGACAAGCTCCAGAAATCCACAGTAAGACTAGCCATCAAAAGGTACTGATAATTTTTAGATGATGTGGACATGCTAACTTTAAATTTTTACCAACAATTTTGAGATGATTTTGATATGTTAATGAACTAACCCCAATGTGGCACAGATAAGTTGGTCTGTTTTCCCCCAAACACTATAAAAATGACACCTTAAGCCTCCCCCCTCCCATGACTGAGTGCTCTTCATTTCCATCTGGATCTATACTGACTAATGTTCCCCACTCTAATCCATAGTTACATGAGTGACACTCTCTGCCTCTCCCCTTCCCTATCATCTTCCTCATCATTGTCTGCCAGCCTGCCTTTATCATCTTACTGTTTGTCTCCATGCCATCTGCTTCTGTTACTCTTTCAACACTTGTCTCTGTTCTGTGCTGTTTGCCCCCACATCTTCTGTGGTTATTAAAGTGTGATTACAGCCCCATTCCTCACTGCCATTATGGTCTTTTCCAGCAAATATCCAAAGAACTGGGTGTTCTTGACCCCATTTCATAATTTAACGAATTATCAATTCATCTATACCAAACTGACATACATGTGTATATACACATATACAATCCATAGACATATAGATATGTACTGTATACAGACCTCTGTTCTGCTGCTGGCATTTCTTCTGGAATTATATAAACATATGTGTAGATATGTGTATCTACATTTATACATATCTATAGATGTCTGTGTACACATATATCCATACCTATACATACATACATACACACACACATATATATATACACACATGTCTATATATACACATATCTATATCTAAATATGGCTATAGAGTCAACTAGATGTTTAAGTGGAGAGATTGCTAGGCCTAGAGTCAGGAAGGCCTGAGTTAAAATCTAACTTCAGACACTTACTAGCTGAGTGACCCTGGGCAAGTCACTTAACCTCTGTTTGCCTTAATCCACTAGAGAAGGAAATGGCAAACCAATCCATATCTTTCCCAACAAAAGCCCATGGATAGTATTGGCATGCTGTGGTTGACAAGGTCAAAAAGAATTGGACATGACTGAACAACTAAAGAACAATAACACATATGTCTGTGTCTACATGCACAGACATTTGCGATGGCAAGCAAAGTGGGACCTTTTGCTTTTTTTCTTTTGGAGTGCTTCTCAGCACTAAGGCAACCAAGTGCCTTTGATAGAGCCTTGCCTTTGATTGAATCAAGAGTCTTTCATGACCTGCTTAAGTCACAAGAAAGCCTAAGTCATATGAGTTTGGGTCACATGGTTGTGATGCCCTCTGACCCTGAAGAAGTGTATATATACTCTGAGGTTAGCATTTTGCTTGGGGGCTCACTCACTGGAAGAGTGTTAATGTGATTTGACCATATGAGACTCTGGGTAGTTGTGAAGGAGCCCCCTGGCTTTGAAAACCCAGATGTTGGTGCTTCTGTCTCTGGTAACTATGTATGTATTGCTATAGACAGACAGAAGCCCCATCTGCTGATTTGTGTTATTTGATCTGGATATACAATTTCTGCTTTTAATTTCTGTTTGTGTTTTCTCTGAAATTCAGGGTGCTGACTTTTCCTCTTGAACTAATGAAAGTTATATATATATAACTTTCATTAGTATGTATATATATATATATGTATATATATATATCTATATATCTATATATATATATCTATATATCTATATCTATATCTATATCTATATATATATATATATATATATATATATATATATATATATATATCAGCTCTCCTGTGTGCTGGTGTTATTGGCCTTACACCTCTACAGTAGCTGCTAGTAATATCTTTGTTACAACATTATATCTATATAGATATCTATACACATGATTTGCTAGCTAATGTTGAGTAATGCATGCTATACATATGCACACACGTACGTGTGTGCATATGTATAGAGTAGATTAGTATCAAATACATAAATTAACTAATACTGATATTACCCATAAAGGTCTAGCTACTATTAAATGAAGATTTCTTCATTAACTGGTCTTCTTCCCAAAATTATATTATAATTATTCAGGATATATCTGTGGATATACTTTTGGTCTCCCCTGTCTAGATTCTAAGGTCTTCAAAGGCAGGTGTGGTCTTTGTCTTTATATCCCCGTTAAATCTCCCAAGTTTTTGAAAAAGAACTTTGAAGTTCCCCTATCTGCCCACTATTTCCTGTCTTTCCAACTCTTCTTTTGCCTTGCCCATAGCATGCCCCCACTCTCCTAGGCCATTTCTAGCTCCCTCCCTTTTTTCTTGATCTTAAATTAGGGTTAAATATTTCAAGTGTACACTATTTTCAAATTTTGAATTCCATGCCTCTGTCTTATCAAGAAACTTTTACTTTGAATTTTATGAACTATCTTCTTTCTCTACTCTTACTAATCTACTAATTAATGATATTTGAGGAAGTCACACAATCATATTGACTGGATCCATTACAATTTTAAGTTGTCTCAACTGAATCATCAGCAGGCCATGAATTTTTTTTTAAAAATGTCATTTTATTTTTCCCCAATTACATGTAAAATAATTTTCAACATTAATTTTTAAAGTTGTGTTCCAAATTTTCTCCCTCCCTACCCCCCTTATTGAGAAGGCAAGCAATTTGATATAGATTATACATGTATAGTCATGCAAAACATAATTCCATATTAGTCCTGTTGTAAAAGAAAACATAGACCCCTCTCCCCTTACAAAAAAAAACCAAGAAAAATCAAGAAAGTGAAAAAAAAGTATGCTTCGATCTTCATTCAGACTCCATCAGTTCTTTCTCTGAGGACAAATAGCATTTTCATCATAATTCCTTAAGAGTTGTCATAGCTCATTGAATTGCTGAGAACAGCTAGGTCATTCACAGTTGATCATCTTACAACATCATTGTTTCTGTGTGCAAAGTTCTGGTTCTACTGATTTCACTTTGCATCAGTTTATGTAAGTTTTTTCAGGTTTTTCTGAAAACATTCTGCTCATTATTTCTTTTAGCACAATAGTTTTCCATCACAATCATATGCTACAACTTTTTTGGTCTTTCTCCAATTGATGAACATGCCCTCAATTTCCAGCTCTTTGCCACCAGAAAAGAGTTGCAACAAATATTTTTGTACATTTAGGTCCTTTGCTTTTCTTTTAAAAAAAATCTCTTTTGGGATACAGACCTAGCAGTTACATTGCTAAATCAAAGGGTGTGCATGGTTTTATAGGAAATTTGGACATAGTTCCAAATTATACTACATAGTGGTTGAATTAGTTCACACTTCCACCAACAGTGAATTAGTGCCTCAATTTTCCCACATCAACTCCAGTATTTGTCATTTTCCTTTTCTGTCCTATTAGCCAATCCAATAGTTGCGATTTAACAACTCAGATTTTTTTTTAATTTAGAGTGTATTTTTCATATGGTTATAGAAAACTGATTACTTCAACTGAAAATTGATCATATCTTTTCATTATTTGTCAATTGGGGAATGGCTTTTATTTTTATAAATTTGAGTCACTTCTCTATATATTTGAGAAATGAGGCCTTTATCAGAGAAACTTGTTTCAAAATTTTTTTCACACTTGTGATTGCTAACTATATTTCCCTCCATCCTATTTCCCCCCTGTTTATTCTACTCTCTCCCTCTCTCCTTTCACCCTGTCCATCCTCAAAAGAGTTTTGCTTCTGTCTCCTGCCTACCCCAATTTACCCTCCCTTGTATCAACACTCCCTTTTCTCTTATCCACTTTCCTGTAGGATAAGATAGCTTTCTATACCCAATTGGGTATGTATGTTATTCCCTCTTGGAGTAAATTCTGATGTGAGTAAGGTTCAAGAGTTCTTGATACCTCCCCCACCTCCCCTCCACTGTTAAGGCTCTTTCTTGCCTATTTTATGTGAGAGAATTTTACTTCTCCCTTTCCCTTTCTCCCTGTGCATTCCTTTTTCTTATCCCTTAATTTTACTTTTTAGATATCATCCCATTATGTTAAACTCACACTTGTGCCCTCTGTCTAATATATACTCCTTCTAATTTCCCTTATAGTGAGAAAGTTGTTAGGAGTTACAAGCATCATTTTTCTGTGTAGGATTGTAAAGTTTAACCCTATTAAGTCCCTTATGATTTCCCTTTCCTGTTTACCTTTTTATGGTTCTCTTGAGTATTATATTTGGAAGTCAAATTTTCCATTCAGTTCTGGTCTTTTCATCATTAATTCTTGAAAGTCCTCTATTTTATTGAATGTTAATTTCCCCTGCCGAAGGATTATACTAAGTTTTGCTGGGTAAGTGGTTCTTGCTTGCAATCCTAGTGCTTTCAGCCCTCTGTGCTATCATATTCCAAGCCCTCTGATGTAGAAGCTGCTGAATCTTGTGTTATCCAGACTGTGACTCCATGATATTTCAGTTGTTTCTTTCTGGATGATTAGAGTATTTTCTCCTTAACCTTGGAGCTCTAAAATTTGTCTATAATATTCCTAGGAGTTTTTATTTTGGTATCTCTTTCAAGAGATGATTTATGGATTCTTCTAATTTTTTCTCTTCACTGAAATTTTGCACATCTTTTTCCATTTGGCCAGTTCTGCTTTTCAAGGCATTCTTCTCCTCATTGGATTTTTGTACCTCTTTTACCATTTGGCCTAGTCTGCTTTTTAAGGTGTTATTTTCCTGAGTATTTTTTGTAACTCATTTACCAAACTGTTGATTCTTTTTTCATTATTTCCTTGTACCACTTTCATTTCTCTTCCTAATTTTTCCTCTACCTCTCTTACTTGATTTTTAAAATCCTTTTAGAGCTCTTCCATGGCCTAAGGCCAATTTATATTTTTCTTTGAGGCTTTGCATATAGGAGTTTTGACTTTGCTGTCTTCTTTTTTTATTTTTTAATTTTTTTCCTTTTGTCATTTTATTTATTTATTTTAGGCATCTTTTTTTTTATTTAATGTATTTAGTTTTCAGCTTTGATTTTCACAAGAGTTTGAATTACAAATTTTCTTCCCATTTCTACCCTCCCCCCACTCCAAGATGGCGTATATTCTGGTTGCCTTGTTCCCCAGTCAGCCCTCCCTTCTGTCACCCCACTCCCCTCACATCCCCTTTTCCCTTCCTTTCTTGTAGGGCAAGATAAATTTCTACACCCCATTGCCTGTGTGTCTTATTTTCTAGTTGCATTCAAAAACTTTTCTTTTGTTTTTCAACATCTGTTTTTAAAACTTTGAGTTCCAAATTCTCTCCCCTCTTCCCTTCCCACCCACCCTCCCTAAGAAGTCAAGCAATTCAACATAGGCCACATGCGTATCATTATGTATAACCCTTCCACAATACTCATGTTGTGAAAGACTAATTATATTTTGCTCCTTCCTAACCTATCCCCCTTTATCGAATTTTCTCCCTTGATCCTGTCCCTTTTTGAAAGTGTTTGTTTTTGATTACCTCCACCCCCATCTGCCCTCCCTTCTATCATCCCCCCCCTTTTTTAATCTTCTTCATCCTTCTTTCCTGTGGGGTAAGATACCCGATTGAGTATGTATGGAATTCCCTCCTCAGGTCAAATGTGATGAGAGCAAGATTCACTCATTCCCCCTCACCTGCCTTCTCTTCTCTTCCTACAGAACTGCTTTTTCTTGCCACTTTTATGCAAGATAATTTGCCCCATTCTATCTCCCTCTTTCTCCCTTTCTTAATATATTCTTCTCTCATCCCTTAATTTGATTTTATTTCTTTTATATATCTTCCCTTCATCTTCAACTCACCCTGTGCCCGCTCTCTCTCTCTCTCTCTCTCTCTCTCTCTATATATATATATATATATATACATATATATATATATGTATATATATATACATGCATACATATATAAATACATACACACTCACATATACATATATGTACATAGACATATACATGTATATTCCCTTCAGCTACCCTAATACTGAGGTCTCATGAATCATACACATCATCTTTCCATGTAAGAATGTAAACAAAACAGTTCAACTTTAGTATGTCCCTTGCAATTTCTTTTTCTTGTTTTTTTTCTTGATTACCTTTTCATGCTTCTCTTGATTCTTGTGTTTGAAAGTCAGATTTTCTATTCAGCTCTGGTCTTTTCACTGAGAAAGCTTGAAAGTCCTCTATTTTATTGAAAATCCATATTTTGCCTTGGAGCATGATACTTAGTTTTGCTGGGTTGGTGATTCTTGGTTTTAATCCTAGCTCCATTGACTTCCAGAATATTGTATTCCAAGCCCTTCGATCTCTTATTGTAGAGGCTGCTAGATCTTGGATCATTCTGATTGTGTTTCCACAATACTCAAATTGTTTCTTTCTGGCTACTTGCAGTATTTTCTCCTTGATCTGGGAGCTCTGGAATTTGGTGACAATATTCCTAGGAGATTTCTTTTTGGGATCTATTTGAGGAGGCGATCTGTGGATTCTTTCAACTTCTATTTTGCCCTGTGGCTCTAGAATATCAGGGTAGTTCTCCTTGATAATTTCTTGAAAGATGATATCTAGGCTCTTTTTTTGATCATGGCTTTCAGGTAGTCCAATAATTTTTAAATTATCTCTCCTGGATCTATTTTCTAGGTCAGTGGTTTTTCCAATGAGGTATTTCACATTGTCTTCCATTTTTTCATTCCTTTGGTTCTGTTTAATAATATCTTGATTTCTCATCAAGTCACTAGCTTCCACTTACTTCAATCTCATTTTTAAGGTAGTATTTTCTTCAGTGGTCTTTTGGACCTCCTTTTCCACTTGGCTAATTCTGCCTTTCAAGGCATTCTTCTCTTCATTGGCTTTTTGGAGCTCTTTTGACATTTGAGTTAGTCTATTTTTGAAGGTGTTGTTTTCTTCAGTGTATTTTTCAGTATTTTTTTGGGTCTCCTTTAGCAAGTCATCGACTTGTTTTTCATGGTTTTCTCACATCCTTCTCATTTCTCTTCCCAATTTTTGCTCTACTTCTCTAACTTGCTTTTCCAAATCCTTTTTGAGCTCTTTCATGGCCTGAGACCAGTTCATGTCTTTCTTGTTGTAGGCTTGTTGTAGGCTTTATGACTTTGTTGACTTCTTCTGGCTGTATGTTTTGGTCTTCTTTGTCACCAAAGAAGGATTCCAGAGTCTGAGACTGAATCTGGGTGTGTTTTGGCTACCTGGCCATGTTCCCAGCCAACTTACTTGACCTTTGAGTTTTTCAGCAGGGTATGACTGTTTGTAGAGTAAAGAGTACTTTGTTCCAAGCTTGGGGGGATGCGCCAGTTCTGCCACACCAGCACTCCTCCTTCTCCAAGAACCCCCAACCCATACTGGACTTAGATCTTCAGCAGGTTCTGCACTCCTGCTCTGATTGGCCACTTAATTCCTCCCACCAGGAGGGCCTGTGGCCTGAAGGAACTGCAGCTGTAGTTCTGTAGCTGCCCCACCTCCACTGCCCCTGGGGTGGTGGCTGAACCACAAACTCCTTCTTACACCTGTCCCCAGCAGCTTTTCCCACTAACCTTCTCTGTTGTCTTTGGTGTTTGTGGGTTGAGAAGTCTGGTAACTGCTGCAGCTCACTGATTCAGGGCACTAGGACATGCTCCACCCAGCTCCTGGTCTAGTTGCTCCACACCGCTCATGCTGGGCTCTGCTCTGCTCCCAGCTCCATGTGGAATAGACCTTACCCAGAGACTGTCCAGGCTGTCCTGGGCTAGAGCCCTGCTTCCCTCTGTTATTGTGTGGGTTCTGCAGTTCTTCTCTGTTGTCTTTGGTGTTTGTGGGTTGAGAAGTCTGGCAACTGCCGCAGGTCACTGATTCAGGGTGCTAGGGCAAGCTCTGCCCCACACCGCCCACACTGGGCTCTGCTCCACTCTGCTCTGCTCCCAGCTCCGTGCACAAAAGACCTCACCCAGCAACCATCCGGGCTGTCCTGGGCTGGAGCCCTGCTCCCCTCTGCTATTTTGTGGGTCCTGCAGTTCTAGAATTGGTTCAGAGCCATTTTTATAGTTTTTTGGAGGGACTTGGTTGGGAGCTCATGCTACTCCCTGCTTTCCAGCTGCCATATTGGCTCCATCCCCCAACTTTGCTGTCTTCTTCTGAATGTGTGTTTTGGTCTTCCTTGTCACCATAGTAACTTTCTATTGTCAGATTTTTTTTTCTGTTTTCTGCTCATTTTTCAAGACTATTTCTTGACTTTTAACTCTTTACTAAAGTGGAGCTCTGCTTCCTGGGTGGAGGGGGAACTGTTGCTAGGTTCAGTGGTTTTGTGCAGCTGTGTTAATAGATACTTCTAGTGACCTGTGCATTTTTGATTCTTCCAAGAAGACATGACCTAAGAAGAGGTGTATCCACTACTCTTCTGGCCTGTGCTCTGGTCTATGAGTGACCGCAAGCACTCCTTTCTCCCCTAGGACACTGATGAGAGTTGCTCCTCCACTACAGATCCATGCTTTGTTATGCTAGTAACAAACTGCCACCCAGGACTGTGAACCCGGTCGGAGTACAGGCAAAGCAACAGAGTCCTGCCCACAGTGCCAGCAAAGAGACCCCTGTAATCTCCTTTTTACCAGTTGTTTGACTCTCTTACTATCTGTGGGCTGAGAGTTCTGGAAGCAGCTTCTGCAACTGCCAATTTAGTCTTTTCTAAGGCCTACTCTTTGTTTGCTGGGTCAGTGCTGGTGCACCCTGCACTGGACTGTGTTTACTCTTTCTCTAGTGGAACAGATCTTTCCTGATGACCTTCTGAGTTGTCTTGGGCTGGAAAATTGTTTCACCCAGTCCTTTTTTATTTTCTGCCACTCCATGGAAACATTTTTTATTCTTCCCTAGTGGATGATCCTGCTGCATACAGTAGTTTTTTTTGAAATCTCCTCCTTCCTTAAGTCTCGTACAATAATCCTTTACCTTTCTCTTGCAGATAAGGAACTGGCATCATAGAGGCTATCTGTTGAGATATCCATCTTCTCCTCAAAACCTGTCAACAGTATCCCAATTATATTCTCCTTTGCTCCAGACTCTGATCAAGAGAGGTCTCTTACTCATCAAAGCCAACCTCTCTACTTATTCTCTATAATTCCATTCTCTCATGTGCAAAGAAATTATAATTCAATCCATATTAGATAATAAGGTAGAGGGTGAGACAATATAGAGAAAAGAAGAAAAGAGGGCCCAGAATAAACTGTAGAGTATAACCACAATTAAGGGGTATTATATGGATGATGATCCAGAAAAAAGACTTAAGTGTGGTCAGACATATAGGAGAAGAATCAAGACAGATTAATGTTATAAAAACCTAGAAAGGAGGGAGTATGCAAAAAAGAGGGCAGAAAATTGGAAGGACTTTCAAAAGATCAGGAGTATGTGGCTTCAAGGAAATGTATGTGTATTTAGTACAGAAAGAATACATTTCTTTGACTGTACACATACAATGAGGCACAATATAGTTAAATCAGAATTACTTACATATGAATAATAATGGATTTGAGAATGTGTTGGACTGTACCTGGAAGCAGCTTAATTTGATACACCTGAAACTCCATGAAAATAGGAAATGCAAACTCAATGATGTATCAACGTTCAAAAAATTTTAGCTCCTTTCTGCTCAATTGGGTTGTACTCTGAAGAGCAGCCCAAGACACAGTTATGAAAGCAGGCAAAGGAGAAATTTAGAAAGAAGATAAAATTTTCTCATTTTCCTCAGTGTTTTGAAGAGATGTATTTCCTAAAATGTAGCTAATAATGTACAAATATCTTTAGATCCAGCAATGATTAACCCTGACATAGTGCCGGGTCAGCACTTTCATAAAATAGAATTTATTCATTGAAAAATACATATGTAAAATCTGTGTGGGTTTAATAGATCTAAAAATTGTAGACTGTCATGAATTTCGGATAATTCAGATAATCCTTTGACCATACCTTAAATGATTATATCTATGCATCTAAGTCCAAAGAGATAGATTCTAAGCTAGGTGGATGTGGCTTCAATTCTTCTTTCTGCAACATACTGTCTCTGTGACCCTGGTGAAGCAGCTTAAACCTTCAAGGCCTCAGAGAGTTAAGACTGCTTGTTGTGGAACAGTTGCTGATATTTATCTATAGAAGTAGTTTCTTATTAGGGAGACCTGTATCAAAGAGGTCACAGGTTTGTACCAAATTGCAAACAAAACCAAAAATCTCAAAAATTGTATACACATTCAAAAAGGCATGCTGCCCACAAAAGATGTATGTGAATAATTTAAATGTGGCTTGTAAGGAATCATCAATGGATATCATGTAAATCTTTCCTATTCCTCTCCAAGGGGGATGTTTTCCCTGTCTAGAGTGGAGCAGGAGAATGGGCCATGGGACACTTTGTTTTACTCTGAAGCAGACTAGAATTGTGTCCCCACCCCCTTGTTGCTAGTCATTATGTCTAGGTTCAAACTGCTAGATTCTCTAGTTGCTTTCATTTAAGGGGAGGATTAACTTAAACTTACATCTCTAGGCTTGAATCTTGTCCACCAATTGTTAGTTACACAAAGGACTACCAATCACAAATAATGAATATCAGGTAAATTCATTCATCTAAACAGAGAGCCTAAAGAAATCAAAGAAGTTCTACAGATTGGAATATATCAAAAAATACACATGTGAATGAAATCTTTAGACGGGAATAAGCTGAGATCTCACTCAACTAAGAGAAATGCCTAGTCTCATCCAAAGGGAAATCCCCTAGAGTCTCTAGAGAGACAAGTTGGAAATCAGGGACATGTTGAGGAGAAAACTTCCCTTTAAACATCCACAAGAAAATTTTCTCCAACTTGGCATTTGTCCTGAAGATAGTCTGAAACCATGAGAGTCCTCTCTTAATGTAGGAATAAAGAATGTTTCTCTTCTCCAAAGATCTCACTCTAACTCCACCAGTCACAAAAGCATGAATCATAGTTCTCTTTGCCACGTAGAAGAGTGTCGTGGTCTAGGCTTGAAACTTGGGTTGCATATGCATAATAAAAACATCTAGGTGACACAGAGTGCTGGACTTGGAATCAACAAGTACTAAGCTCAGATCATATCTTTGATATTTGGCAAGTCATTTAACCCCCTTCAATCTCAGTCTCCTAATCTGTAAAATTATCCCTTCTCAAGATTGTTGTGAGGATCAAAAGATCTAATATGTAAAGTGCTTTGCAAAACTCAGTGTTATATTAATGTTAACTGTTACTACTGTAGGACAGCTAGATGGTGTAGTGGATAGAGCACTAGGCCTGGAGTCAGGAAGACTCATCTTCCTGAGTTCAAATCTGGCAAGAGACACTAACTGTGTGACCCTGGGCAAGTCACTTAACTATGTTTGCCTCAGTTTCCTTAACTGCAAAATGATCTGGAGAAGCAAAGGATAAACTACTCCAGTATCTTTGCCGGGAAAAGCCCAAATGAAGTCACAGTCTGACACAACTGAAAAATGACTGAACAACAAGAAAAAGAAATTACTACTACATCTTCTACTGAAGTACTACTCTGATTCTCACAAAATCATGGAGGTGGGTATGGTTTTTGAAAAGCTTTGCCAACAAAGTGGAAGCTCAGGAAGGTCTGATATAGTTAGAAAGGCTTTCATAGGCTCGATGACAGGAAATTTGTCCTAGCTAAGATTGGAAAAGTTAACTGAAAATTATTTACAAAATTTTAACTGATTTTCTCTTAGACAGAAGAACCTTTGAAACCTTCTAAGGTGAGATGGTCACGGTCTGAATCAATGAAAACATATTTTTGAAGTATTATAGGAATCTGTAAATAGCAATACATATGTACATACAAGTAATGTCAACACATGCAGACAATTTGATTTCTTCAAATTCTTTCCTTTTTTATTATGGTAGTTATCCTCAGTGATCAGAAGGCTCAAATATTCTTCATTTGGGGAAATCCATTCCCTATTTGGTCTCTGTCAAATTTTCTACCACTATTTTCACATAAATATGTATGAATAGCCATTAATTGTTGTTAGATTTAATCTAGAATACATGTAGGGCGATATGAATTGCTCATGGTCATCACTTGATATAACAGTGATTATAAATAAAATAAGAGAGCTGGCTAGATTTTTAAAGGCACTTCTTATGCTGTTGTTTCAGGCTCTATGGATAATAGGTTGTTATCTTCTCTGTTGAAAACTCATTTACTTCATTATAAAATAATATTAGGCTTTAAGAGTATAGTAAAATTAACAGTGCTACTATCATGGTGAATTCCCTGGATTCAAAATTGCCTGAGAACAAACAAATAAATCAGGGATGTTGTTACAGGGAGAAACGCTGAGTTCCATGAAACAAAGCCATTTCATTTCATTATAAATTTACTAACTATTTCATTTTTTAAAATTTGCATCCCTGGCACCTGGCACTTAGGAGACATTTAATAAATATTTGTTGGTTAATTAAGTAACTTTAGATTATGGAATCAAATTGTTTTTCATTAGTGTTATTAACTTATTCCATTGCTTAACCACAGGTTTCCTGAAAGCTGTTCTTTTCTTTTTCTTGGCCTCAGAGGGCCATGTTGAAATAAGAATTCATATTCTTTGTATCTCAGTCACAGGCTAATGTATTTCATCACTCTGTTTTTGTTTCCAAAGAGGAAAGAGAAGTGTGAGGTGAAAAATATCTAAAACAGAAACAAAGGCCACTAAGTGTTTCTAATTTGTAGTAAATTACATCAGAAAATTGTTAATATAATACTTTAAAAATCACGAAGACCCTAAGTTTGCTGAAGAACATTTCAAGATGGAGATTTGTACTCTGTTTTCTTGGTCAAATTGGTCTCTGATTGTAAAAAGGTGTTTACTTGAGTA